>NW_027206179.1:72236731-72836731 GCF_024711535.1 Dipodomys merriami | reverse complement strand
AACTAAGATTTGGCTTTGTTGCTCCAGTTGGCAGTTACACTTAAAACCAAACTTGGCAAGCCTTAAGATTCAAGAACTAGCCTTTATGGTCTAGCATGTAAAAGCCATCTAGGAATGTACAGTAAGAATAGTCACTGGGCACTGATGGCTCAGCCTAATCATCTCAGCTACTCAGGACTTTGATTTTTGAGGATCTTAGCTTGAATCTACCCCAAGCAAGAAAAAGTCAGTGAGACTTACCTCCATTTAACCACTCAAATAAAGCCAGAAGTGGAGCTATAGCTTAGATAGTAGCACAGGTCTACCAAGTCTTGAGTAATCTAACACCCAGGCCCTGAGTGCCCAGACTCTGAGTTCAAGACCCAGAACTAATACAATTTTTTTTTAAAGAATAATAATAAAAAATAGTATTGTAAGAAGATTTCACATATTTTCTTATTCCCTTCTAGCAACATGGTATTGGTTCTCATTCTTTTCCTCCATGACTAAGTATCAAGTTCTCACCATTTGGATTAGTAGTTTAATTAGTTTTATTAGGGGCCAAAGTCATACTATGGAAAATACCATTCTGAAAACACTTCAGAGGGGTAAAGGATTGCCCATTTTCACACTTTCCTTATGATCTTTTTTAAGGGTTAGGATTTTTTTTTTGAGACAGGATCTCTTTCAGCTCAGATAGGCCTCAAATTCGAAGCGTTCTTGCCTCCATTTCCCTAGTGAAGATTTTTAATTTTTTTTTATAACATTGTGATTGTCTTTTTTTGTACTAAAAGTTTGCTCTCCACTTTTTTTTACCCCAGAAAGACAAATTCTTAAGGCCCTACATTATTCTTAAGATGTCATTCATGCATACTCCTATTTTTTTTGTTTTGGGTGCTTTTTTTTCCCCTATGGTTTAGATTGTGCAGTTGGCACTGGAAATAAAAAGAAGTAAAGATAAGGCCCTTATTTTCTAATGGGGAGAAAAAAGCAGGTATTTAAATAATTAGTTCATATTTAGATAAATGGTAAAACCAAGTTAATAGAGAAGCTAACAGTGTTGAAGGCCAAGCTCTAAAGGAGAGGAGAAAGGAGGATTCACAGGGAAGGTAGGATTTGCACTGAGATGCTCCATGACTAAGCTTAGAGGGTGAAACAGTTTATAAACCTGCGTCCAAGGATGAAGTTGGGAGGAGGAATGAGATTACAAATAACTTTGAAAAATGGAAATAATTTCTTAAAAGACATTACATTTCTTGCAAAGGAGTTAGACTTATCCTGTATCAGGATTGCCTTTAGGGCTTGTAACAGTAAGCAGAGGAGCTCATCTTATGATAAAATGATACCTCTTTTATTACTTTTCTTTCCCAAACTTGATGTGGTATGCTTTAGTGAAACACTGAGGCCAGATGCTAATGGCTCACACCTGTAATTCTAGCTACTCTGGAGGTTGAGATCTGATGGTCACAGTTCAAAGCCAGCCCAGTCAGAAAAGAGCCTGGACTC
This sequence comes from Dipodomys merriami, assembly GCF_024711535.1. Classification (NCBI taxonomy): domain Eukaryota; kingdom Metazoa; phylum Chordata; class Mammalia; order Rodentia; family Heteromyidae; genus Dipodomys; species Dipodomys merriami. The sequence continues at coordinate 72,835,246 of NW_027206179.1, read as the reverse complement.
TTTAACCACCAAAAAGCCAGAAATGGAAATGTGGATCAAATGGTAACCTGCCACTTGAGCAAAAAAACTAAGGCACAGCTCCTGGGCCTTTAGTTAAGTATCAGGACCAGCACATGCATGTACGCACACGCACACACATACACACACACACAGAAGCACAAAATGTTATATATTGGTATTCTCACTTTCTCAACACTCACCTAATACCCTCTTCCCACTTTATAGAGAAAACTGTATCCTGAGAAAATAACTGAGATAAAACTTTCAGTTAATATTTTGATTAGAAGTGCTAGTGAATTTCAGAGTTATAAAACCTCATTAGTAACAAGGTTTTATACACCTTTGCATCTTTTGTGTTTGTGTGTGCATTTGCATGTGTGTACATGTGTGTGTGCGCATGTGCCATTTCTGGAGCTTGAACTCTAGGCTTGCGTGCTGTTCCTTAGGTTTTTTGCTCAAGGCTGGCACCAAAAACTTGAGCTATAGCTTCACTGTAGGCATTTTTTTTTTGGTAAATTAGAAAAAAGTCTCAGAGACATTCCTTTACAGACACTCCTTTCCAGGATATGAAGTTTGTATTTCCAGTCTGTCAGTTCTCCATCTTTCCTGAATTCATGAATCTCAGTTTTCCTGCCATGTAAGTCCTTCATCTGACATGTACCAATGAAGTGTTTTCAGTGAGAGAAATTGGTTTCAGATATTTTATTTGGAATTTTGTTTAGAAGTTAATTCATCCATATCTACTTATATCTCTTAAAAGTTAAAACAGGCATAGAAATGAATTAAAAAGTATTCATACAAAACACAGTCCATGGTTTGGAATGACAGCCAACATGGAATTAGATTTAATGGGATATAGGAAAGATTGTTCCTCTTATTTCCTGATCTTACTCCCATGCAATCACTGCATTAGTGTTTTTTCCCAACTATAGTTCCACAGCCATGTCTCCACAGTCATCCAACCCTAGACCTACACTTGCATTTCTACACTTGGACTAGAGCATATTCCAGCCTGTGATCTTTTGAGTTAAATAGACTTTTGTATGTTAGTTTGAGAATTTAACTGACTTTTATTATAGAAAATGAATTTTAAATTGCACAAAAGCAAATTTGCCAAATACTTAGAACATCATTATCTGTAGGTTACCACATGGAATAAAGTTTAATTTCATTAGTTCTGATCTCTTGACCATTGCAAAGGAGCAAGGCCAATGATATTGTGGAAAGGCATACAAAACCATAATATGGTTTCCTTTTTATACCAAATAATATACTTACGTAATTTTACAGGTAGTTGTGATCATAACACATTGTGTGTATGTGTGTATGCGCAAGTGTGCATTGCTGGGGCTTGAATTCAGGGCCTCAAGCTTTCACTTGGCTGTTTTACTCAAATGCTCCTCCACTTGAGCTCCACTTGCAGCTTTTTGGTGGCTAATTGGAGATAAGAGTCTCATGGACTTTTCTGTCCCAGTTGGCTTTGAACTTCAATTCTTAGATCTCAGCCTCGAGTATATAGAAGTACAGGTATGAACCACAGTGTCCAGCTTGATCATAGTAATTTTGTATTTGACATTATTGTACTGTTCCAGAGTAGGTATGTTGATAACTTTTAATTAAACAATAGGAATACATGTGGAGTTCATATATGGTATATGTTTCCAATTGTGTTTATACTTAAAGAAGTACATTTCTTAAAACATTAGTTTTTCTTTTTGTGCTGGTCCTGGGGCTGAAATCAGGACCTGGGCACTATCCCTGAGGTTTTGTTTTGCTTGAGGTTAGCACTCTACCATTTGAGCCACAGCTCCATTTTCAGCTTTTTAGTGGTTGGAGATAATCTCCAGGCTGGCTTTGAACTGTGATCCTCAGATCTCATCCTCCTGAATAACTGGAATTATAGGCATGAGCCACTGGTACCCGGCTGATAATTACATTTAGTTTTCATAGGGTTGAGATCTACTAAGAATAAAAAATTTCCTTAATAATATTGTTTCACTTAAATTCTTTAGTTTTTAGGTGTTTTTTTTTTCTCTCTTGGGATCCTAGTTCTCAAACCCAGGGCCTTGAGCATGCTAGGCAAGTGCTCTACTACTAAACTACTTCCCTTCACACAAATTATTTATTCTGGAGAAGAGGAATAACAAAATGCTGAAATAAGGACACAGAATGACCCATTTCAACAATGATATTCACAAGACACTCTGTTGGAAATGAACTTTACAACTTGAAGGACTGAGTAGGGAAGGTGGGGGAAGGAAGGGTTAGCAGGAGAAAAGCAACTGAAGGGCTAACAATGCTTGACAAGAAATGTACTCATTACCTTACTCATGTAGCTGTAACCCCTCTGTACAGCAACATATGTTCCCCCAGGTAACCCCTGTCTACTCTTTTTGCCAAATTTGATATTGACTAGACATACTGTCTAACTTAAGGTTTTGGACAAATTTACTGATATTAGGCACATAGGAAGTAAGACCTTGTAAGTATCTTAAACAGTTCGCAGGAGTCTAACTGGCAGCTATGTTCAGAGCGCCAAGGGGTGGTTTCTATTGGGTTCTAGGCCATCTCCTGTTGCCCATCCTATTATATCAAGTCATTTAGTTCTGGGACCCTGTTTTATTTGATTAAGTAGATATCCTGGTTTTTACTTTAAACTGCCAGATAATGACTTAAAAATTTGCCTTTAGACATCACCCACTGCCAAAGCTACTTCTACATTATTATTAACATTTGCCATATGTGAACTAGCATAGAATCATAAATGTTATCTAAATTAAATGATGTGCAAATGTTCATAGATTTCTGTATAGACCTATGTATATACCTACATATCAATACATATATCTATAAAATTGTCTGTATATGTTTAGACAAAAAGTTTGAGAGAATAAAAATTTGAGCCCAGTGATCTGATGAAAAAAATATTCTGCTTTTGCTAAACAAAGTATTCACAGATGATGCAAGATAAAATCTGATAGGTATATGTATTAGAAGTACTGTTTATGACACTTTCACTAGCCTTTTATCTGTTCAAAAGTATTTTTATGAGTTACTAAAAGCAGTTTATGAGTACAATTTATCTTGATCAATGTCACCCCTTTCGATATTCTCACCTATCCCTCCCCTACCCATTCCTTACCTCACTCTTCTTTTTTTTTTTTTTTTTTTGTCGGTTGTGGGGCTTGAACTCTGGGCCTGGGCGTTGTCCCTCGGCTCTTCAGCTCAAGGCGAGCGCTCTACCACTTGAGCTACAGCACCACTTCCGGTTTTCTGGTCGTTTATTGGAGATAGGAGTCTCATGGTCTCTCCTGCCAGGGCTGGCTTTGAACCGCGATCCTCAGATCTCAGCCTTCTGAGTAGCTAGGATTACAGGCGTGAGCCACCAGCGCCTGGCTCATACCTCACTCTTCTTAATTTTCGTATCTTCATAATTTTCATTTTGAGATCCTTATTGAGATCACTTAATTCTGGACTCCACCTTTTTCACTTAACATAAGAAAACAAAGACTGAAAAGAAAAAAGAAGCTTATCACAAATATTGGAACAGCAGTTTGAAGAATAGGAAGTAATTTTGTAGCCTGGCTACAACTCCTGGCTCTGGCTCTTACTGGTTGTGTAACTTTGAGTGAGTCATTTAATCTTTTTAAGTTAGCTTCCTTATCTAATTCATACCATGTGGTTCCTTCCCCACCTTCACCTCCAAGTTCTGGGGTCAAATTCAGGGCCCCATATGTATTAAGCAACCTTCTACTTATGAGCTATATCACCAGATGATTTCATGAAGTTTTTGTAAACAATGAGTAAACTAATATTTTAAATCTCTTGGGCCTGGCATGTGCTATGTATTATGTGGATTTTTTTCTATTATTTAATAAATGTCTTGTCAGTTGCATTGATGAACCTGTACTTTTATAATTGGATATTTAAATTTTTATTTTTATGAGTTTTTTTCTTTTTTTTTTTGGTCAGTTATAGGGCATGAACTCTGGACCTGGATGTTGTCCCTGAGCTCTTCAGCTTAAGGCAAATGCTCTACCACCTGAGCCACAGCGCCACTTCCAGTCTTTTGGTAGTTAATTGGAGATAAGTCTTACAAACTTTCCTGCTCAGGCTGGCTTTGAACCACGATCCTCAGATTTTAGCCTCCTGAGTAGTTAGGATTATATGTATGAGCCACCAGTGCCCGGTTTTTGACAGCTTTTAAGTACAGAAATGTGGAACTAATTATATTAATAATTTTTTCCTTTATTCTTATTTTTTCATTAGAAAAATGAAGAGGAAAAGCGTGGACCTTTGGGAGATAATGAAGAGGTGAATAGAGTATCTGCTGATAAAAAACAGGTGATTTATAATGAAAAGAAAGACATACATAATATTTAACAAAACAAAAAGAATAGTATGAAATAGTATAAAAGACCTTTTAACACTCACATCCTTCATTCCTATTTCTAAGGAGTTTCTTCTCCTTTAAGTCTTTTGTCCATTTCCAAGCCTGTGTGTCTCTTGTTTGCTTATTTTAACAAATGAGATAATTCTTTGATGTTTTCCTACTTCTTGCTTAAAAATTTTTTTCTAGTACAACTCTTGACACCTTAATTAGGTGTGTTGAAAAACACCTTTGCATGGTTCTGTCACATGAGTACACAACTTGGCAGATATGGCAAGACTACTAGACCCTAAACTGGGCCATTACTGAAGGGTTGTTTGTAGAAAGCAACTTGGAAGATTGAGGGTGAGATAATGTCTCCCTCTGGGAGACTGGTTGGCTTATAAATATACTGCTATAAAACGCTGTCTGTGTCCAGTCATCCATGTGAGCCCAGCTACATTACCTCCCATGGGACATAAGGACAGGAAACTATCACACACATGATGTGTTTACTACTGTGCTATGCATAAGAAAGTTCATCATCTCTGACTCAGGAGTTTCATGTCTTCTGCTAGTATCCATGAAATGGTAACAGGCTAACAACATATTGGTTGGTAAGTAAGATAAAAGCAAAGGTCAGACCTAGAAGATAAACTTTGTTGTGATAATATGTCACATTTCCTTATTACCTTTATCTTTTGAGTTTTTCATAGACTATAATTCTTTGGGTGTGAAATAGAAAGTAAATATATTTTGAAAAGAGTTACCTTGATGATGCTCCTGTGTACCTTTTCAATGAGATTTCCTTATTAGTTCTAAGAGTAAGTCTCTAAAATGTTCAGCAAGAATATGGAAATAATTTGCCTCAGAATATTTTGATGTTTTCATTGTGAGAAACACAAAGGAAAAAAATAGTGCATCACCATTTAAGTAAGTATACTAGTTCTTATACAAAACAGACTGTCCTCTTTTGCCCATGTTTTAATGTACAACTCTGTGACTAGGATTACATAGACGACTTGCCAAGATGTTAGTGAAGTGCAGCAAAATCAAGATCCAGAGCAGTGGTTCACTGAAAAGATTGTCTTCTGGGAGTTGCAGTAAGTGGAAGAAACAACACAGAATGCAACTTAGTCTTTTTTATTTAATTTTAAGTTTGGGATGGAAAAAAAGTCTTTCTCCAAACTTGATCTCAAACTTGATATTTTAGTCAAAGCAAAATGAAAATTATATTTGCTTTCTTTCTTTTTTTTTTTTTGGAGGGAGGGAGTACTGGTACTGGGTTTTGAACTCAGGGCCTGGATGCTGTCCCATAGCTTTTACTCTCAAGGCTGGTGCTCTACAGCGTGAGCCTCAGCTTCACTTCTGTCTTTTTGGTGATTAATTGGAGATAAAAATCTCTTGGACTTTCCTGTGTATAGGATAGCTTCAAACCATAATCTTCAGATTTCAACCTCCTGAGTGGCTAAGATTACAGACATGAGCCACTAGCCCCAGGCATACTTTAGTCTGTTTCATCTAACATTAATATCATTATACCAGCTCTTTTAAATTAATATTTCTATAAGTCACTATACTTCAAGTTCAAGGTATCAGAAAGCCTTTACTCAAAGATATCCTGGAGCACTCTTTAGCGCCTCAGGCAGCGTCCAGTCTGCAGTGCTTAACTTGGGGCAGACCAGTCCTTCCTGGAATATTTCAGAGGAGCTTACTGCCCCAGCTTGAGTTCTTTCGTCCTGTCTATACCTGAGGATATTTTTTTCCCTTTTTGCTTCTGAAACTTACTTACATATTCATAGTAGGGGGGACTTAATTATATTAGTCTAGACTGCCATATATTGCTGAAAATTGTACATCCAGTGTTTAGAAGGATGCTGAGAGTAGGTTTTATTGTAGTCAGTTTAAAAAAATATTTTCAAGTCAGATATCAGAGTACATAGCTACAATCCCAAACACTTAAAGAGGCTGAAGCAGGAAAATTGCAAGTTCAGGGCCAGCCTGGACTGCACAGCAAGTCCAAGGCCAGAGTAGGATGTATTAGTTTTAGAATTTAAGATGATCTCTGCTTTCATTCTGCCTTTCATCCTCTGTAGATCTTTCAGAAAGCCATTTCAGACTAGCTTGACTCTTGCCCTTTATTAAAATGTGTTCATTTTTTTCTAATTCAGTGATAATTATCTACTTAATTGATTTGTAGGGCTTTGGTTTTGAAAATTTCTGTTTTAAAGTCAACATGAAACTTTGAGAAATTTCTTTCCAAGCTAAAGAGAAATCTACTTTTGTACAGCTTTCATTTTATGAATACATATAATTATGGGATTTTATAATTAATAACGTTATTTTGTATTTTAACCTAGGTGAAGAAAACTGGTCTTGTGGTGGTGAAAAACATGAAAATTGTTGGTCTGCATTGTTCTAGTGAAGACTTACATGCTGGGCAAATTGCTCTTATCAAACATGGGTCAGCGCTGAAAAACTGTGATCTTTATTTTTCCAGAAAACCATGTTCTGCTTGTTTGAAGATGATTGTAAATGGTAAGTGCAGCTAAGGCTTTGTTGGAACTTAGAAGATTTATCTGAGAGCAAACAGGAACAAACTGCCTAAATTCTACAGAGATGATTTGAAGAATGTTTGACACCTTGTAAGAGTGGGTTGTGGTCTCAGCTCTGTCTGCTAATTAGCTATGATCCTCAGTAAATTATAGACTAATACCAGATCACAAAGAAACTCCAACTTTCTAGAGATTTCATATTCCAGACATAGCCTCTCAAACAGTATAACATAGGTATTTCTGAATAGGCTATTAACATTTTTATACTTTATTTTTTATTGTCTTTATTGTACAAAGGGGACAATTTTTGAGTAGGTTGAAGAAGACTCATTTTATTGTTCAAATAGGGACAAATGAGAGATTAGCAGTTTTATTAGTTGTATTAGACAGGCTATAAAATAGGTTATAGACAATGACATTGATACAGAAGGAAAGCATGTGAAAAACCGAACATTGATTGACTGATCTGAAGAATGAATAAAAGACAGCTGCCTGGGCTGAGAGCAGAGTTTGTAACTTGCCTCAGGACCAAAATTAGGATGGTGAGGAGTGAGGTGACTGAGTGCTACTTGATGTATGTAGACACTGCCAGAGGGAGAAGGAAGTATAGAAAGTCAGAAGGAGCCCACAATGGAAATGTGTTCTTTTTGGTATTAGCTAAGCATATAAAGAATATTACTGTGCTAGATTAGGCTTACATATCATTTAGTTATCTTGAGCAAGGGGCATGATTGATCCTATGCTGCAGCTGAATTACTGTATTTAAAGTCAATTAAACAGACTTAACAAAATGGTTCTCAAAGTGTAGACTTAACAAAATGGTTCTCAAAGTGTGGTCACTTTGGTCACTGTGTCACTGTGTCACTGTGGTCAATCATATTTGCACAGTAGTACTAAATGCACACTAGTGGTACCCAAAACAGTTGTGAGGGAAGCCACCAGTGCTGTGGCCTGAAACAGGGCAGTGATACCAGATCTTACTGCTAGGCCTTGTGTTCCTCATGCATTCCCAGTAAGAAAGAAACCAATTTCATACAAGAATGTGTTGATAAAACAGTGAAGAACATTGATGGAATCAACTACTAACCCTAGGGGAACATCTTTTTAGTATTTTGTGTGCATAAAAAGAGGTATCCATAAAGCACTTTGTTAACAAAAAAACTTCATTAATAGCCAGGTACAGGAAGTTCACACCTGTAATCCTAGCTATTCAAGAGGCTGAGATCTGAGGATCAAAGTTTGAAGCCAGCTTGGGCAGGAAAGTTCCTGAGACTCTTATCTCCAGTTAACCATCCAGGCCCTGAGTTCAAGCCCCATGACCAACAGAAAAAAAAATCATTTCTGGAAGAGTTGGGGCTGTGTAGCTCAGTGGTATTTGAGACCCTCCCCAACGAGATTTTAGGTTCAGTTCTTAGCAACATGCACACACACATACCCATATATTAAAAACTGATTATTAACCTTTATTTTGTCACATTTATTGAAAAATGTTTTCTTAGCCTAGTGCTAGTGGCTTAGCTCTGTAAACCCTAACTACTTAGAAGGCTAAGATCTAAGGATTGTAGTTCAAAGCCAGCTCTGGCAGGAAAGTCCTTGAGACTCTTATGTCCAGTTAACCACCAGAAAACTGTGCTTAAAGTGGTAGAATGCTAGCCTTGAGCAAAAGAGCTCAGGGACAGCACCCAGGCCCTGACAGCTCATAACTGAAAGCAACAACAACAACAACAAAAGGAAGGAAGGAAGGAAAGAAGGGAGGGAGGTTGGGAGAGAGGGACGGAAAGGAGGAAAGAAAAAAAAGGAAGGAAGGAAGGAAGGAAAAGGTTTTCTTTCATGTGTTGTTTTTTAGTGGAGTGGGCTTAAAAAAACTATTCCCTTTGTTCACCATGAACAAAGAATGTAAGAATTTTTCCATGTTATAAATTCTTTGTGGAAGTTTTGGTAATAATGAGGCACACTACGGTTCATTTAACTATTTCCCTATATTGGTCATCTAAAATTGTCTTTTTCATATTTTGAGGAATGATGCATGCTAAAGATACATACATGATTTTTTTTCTCTTCTCACCTTAGTATATTTTGTTAGGATGCTTATCAGAAGAATTCTGAGAGACAGGAACGTTTTAATTTTATTAGTTTGTGCTGGAACTGGGGCTTGAACTCATATCTCATGCTTTCACTTAGCTGTTTTCACTCAAGGCTGGTATTCTGCTTGTGTTTCTAGCCTTTTGCTGATTAGAGGTGAGAGTTTCTTGGATTTTTCTGCCTAGGCTGACTTGGAACTGGGATCCCAGATCACATCCTCCTGAGTTGGCTGTGGTTGTAGGAGTGAGCCACTGTTGCTCAGTGAAGCATGAACATTTAAAAATGCCTAGATTCGTTTCAGACACAAAACTAAACGTTATCAGGTTTCAGCTGTAGCATGATTTTTATTTTTGTTGTTGCTTTTCCTTTTTTTTTTTTGCTGGTACCCAGGTTTGAACTCAGGACCTGGCACTTGGTCAACTTGCTTGCTCAGATAGTGTTCTTGAGCCATTCTTCGTGTGTGTGTGTGTGTGTGTGTGTGTGTGTGTGTGTGTGTGTGTGTGTGTGTGTGTGTGTTTTGCTGGCTGTTTTGGAGATGGAGTATCTTGAACTTTTCTGTCTGGGCTATCAACTTGCTTGCTCAGATAGTGTTCTTGAGCCATTCTTCGTGTGTGTGTGTGTGTGTGTGTGTGTGTGTGTGTGTGTGTGTGTGTGTGTGTGTGTGTGTGTGTGTGTGTGTGTGTGTGTGTGTGTGTGTGTGTGTGTGTGTGTGTGTGTTTTGCTGGCTGTTTTGGAGATGGAGTATCTTGAACTTTTCTGTCTGGGCTATCTTTGAACTGCAATCATCTGTTTTATAGCTGCCTCAGTAGCTAGGATTACAAGTGTGAGCCACTAGTGCCTGGCTTGATTGTAGCCTTTTTAAAGGCAGCTGTGGTGCCATGGAGTCCCAGAGCTGAAATGTGGTACCACACTTGGCAGCATCAGCAATTTTGCAGATGCCTTCCATCCTGGGTTCTCTTAAACAGCGTGCTTAATTTTTTTCTTGAAAATGCCAGAAAGTATTTCATGTCTTCCAGGCCATATTGGTATCTGTGAAGCTATATTCACTCGTCCATGCAAAGGCAGCCAAAGACTATGTAAATGAATTAGGGTGGTGTTCCAATGAATTTTTATTTCTCATAATTTCATGTTATCTGAAATACTCTTGATTTTTGTCAGTTAATTAAAGATGTAAAAATGGTATTTAACCTGTGAGCTCTATAAAAACTAGCAATGGGTGGGCTTTGGGTAGATAATTATTTGCCATTCCTCAGTTTATAAGGTAAGGGGTTTAGTATAGACATTTATTATATGGGAGCCTCTTGATCTACTGCAGTAACACAGAATTATCAGCATGTGTCAGGTAATACCTTTCATGTTTTTGTGTTTCAGCTGGAGTTAACCGGATTTCTTATTGGCCTGCTGATCCAGAAATAAGTTTGCTTAGTGAAGCATCTAGTTCTGAAGATGCAAAATTAGATGCGAAAGCTGTGGAAAGACTGAAGTCTAACAGTCGGGCCCATGTGTGTGTCTTACTCCAACCTTTAGTGTGTTGTATGGTGCAGTTTGTAGAGGAGACTTCTTACAAATGTGACTTTATTCAAAAAATTACAAAAACAATGCCAGATGCTAACATTGACTTTTATTCTGAATGTAAACAAGAAAGAATAAAAGAATATGAAATGGTATTTTTGGTTTCAAGTGAAGAAATGCATAAGCAAATTCTGATGACTATAGGTCTGGAGAACCTCTGTGAAAACCCATACTTTAGCAATCTAAGGCAAACCATGAAAGACCTTATCCTACTTTTGGCCACAGTAGCTTCCAGTGTGCCCAACTTTAAACACTTCGGATTTTACTGTAGCAATCCAGAACAGATTAATGAAACTCGCAATCGAAGTTTGCCACAAGAAATTGCAAGGCACTGCATGGTTCAGGCCAGGTTATTGGCGTATCGAACTGGTGAGTTAAATGCTTACTTCATAAATGGGGCTGTGGGTTGGGTTGTTTGTTAAGTACTCATCTGTGGTAGAGTTCTTTTCCTCTTAGATATGAAAGTTTTGCTGTTGACTCAGTGTAGAGAAACTATAAAACCTGGATGTAGACAACTCTGTGGAGCAGTTTTGGGATTCCTTGTGGCCTACATTCAACACTGCAGTTACAAATCAGAACTGGATGATGTAATTCCTTCTTTCTGCTTCTTGCATTTATGGCTTTACTGTTCATTGACACCTCCAGTAAAGATGGGACAAAAAGAAAAATCATTTTTTGACATTTTATATGGATTCAATATTTAATAAAAACATTTCTAAAGCTACAAAATTAAAAATATGAATAACAGAATCAAGATAAAAGCATGTTAGTTACTGCAGGTTCTCCTAATTGCTTATATGTCTTCAGCAAATTGAATGGCACCTCTTTTACTTTAAGTTGTGTATTGTATGTAGAAAAGGAAAATAGGCCTTGGGAATATTCTTTATTGTCAAAAAACATAGCATCTATATTTCTAGTTATGGAACAGTATTTTCATACCTTATCACCTGTAATATTTATCAAAGTAGAATTATCACATTTTGAAATAAGTAGAAGTCACTTTGAAAAAAGTAAGGGAGATGCAGGCAGAGACCGTAGAATTGTAGGATTTATAGAAGGAGTTTTATAGGAAGGATTTTTATATAAAAAGTTTTAAATTAACCCAGTAAGGAAGGAGAAGAGAGAAAAGGTCCACAAATATGCTATTTGTCAATATTCTTAAAAAAAAGATCACAGGTCAAAGTGAATTCAGTAGAATGGAAGATTTCAATTGACAGGGTATCAAAATCACCATGGAAACCTTAATAGAAAGTACTGATGGTTAAACCCCACCATCCAAACACATCCCTAACCAAGTGTGCCCTGGAACTACGGGGTACTCTGATCTTTATCAGAATCAATTATCACTCCATTCCTATTAATGAACTTGATTCCATAGACATGTTATATAACCCCACACAACAGTCAGACTTAATGAAGTTAATCTTATATCTTAGGTTTTCTATTCATCTCTTTGCCAATATCATGTTTATAAAAATCTTTCTGGAAAAATGGACCCTGTTACAGCTATAATTCACTATTTCTCCTTCACTAGTTAGAATTCAGCAGAGTCCTGCCTGCATTCCAGAATGTAAATCTGGTACTTTACTTGATCTCTTGTTTCTGGTAGAACTTCATTCCACCATCTGATTGCAGTGTTTAGAGACATATTATGTATGAGATGAACTTGCATGTATATTATTAGATACTCTACTGTGTAGTTACAGTATTACAGATTTACCCACTGTTATTATGCAGAGTTTTTTTTTGTTTTTTTGTTTTGTCAATCATGGGGCCTGAACTCTAGGCCTGGGCGCTGTCCCTCAGCTCTTCAGCTCAAGGCTAGCACTCTACCACTTGAGCCACAGTGCTACTTCAGCTTTTTCTGCTTATGTGGTGCTGAGGAATCGAACCCAGGGCCTCTTGCATGCAAGGCAAGCACTCTACCACTGAGCCACCTTCCCAGCCCCTTATGCAGAGTTTTATATATAAAACTATGTTTATATAGTTGATGGGCAAGTTAAAAGATTTTTCAAGGGTACTTTTTCTTTTCTTTTCTTTTTTTGTCAGTCATGAGGCTCGAACTCAGGGCCTGGGTACTCTCCCTGAGCTTTTTTGTTCAAGGCTAGGCCTCTACCACTTTGAGCCACAGTGCCACTCCCCATTTTCTGGTGGTTAATTGGAGATAAGAGTCTCACAAACTTTTCCTGCCCAGGCTGGCTTCAAACTTTGATCCTCAGATCTCAGCTTCCTGAGTAGCTAGGATTACAGGTACCACCAGTACCCATCTCAAGGGTGCTTTCTCATTCCCCCTCTCCTCCACAAACTCAAATTCCTGAGTAGGATATAACTCAATTGCCACACATCCTCAACTCTTCCAGGCAAGAGACTATGGCTTATTTTTTCTTTAGCACCAAACAGTATGTGCTGAATGGATAAAAGAAGCCTTTTTTTTACATTCAAATATAAATAGTTCACAGTACTTAATCTAAAATCACTGGGTTAGGTAAAAAGATTAAAATTTTTTCAAATTTTAAAAAAGTTGATATGATAGCTATATTGTTACATAGCATGTCCACTAAAGTTTAGGACTGTACTTGCTAGTCGTATACATTATGGAGCAAAACAAATACTTGTAGAGGAAGAACCATTAGGCATCTCCACTATTTATTTGTGAATACTGGAATCTAACCCATGGCCATGTGCATGTTAGAAGGGTACTCTACCACTGAGCTGTACCCATTGTCTTCATGTAGAAAATTTACTGTTGCACTTGGGTTCATTTCTGTTTTTCAGTCTTTTCAATTTATCTCTATACCTATGTGAAACCAGGTTGTTAGAATTACAGAGACTATCAAAGTTTTAAATGCCAAAAAGTAAAGTCCATGAATAATAACTTGGGTCAAGTTTAGCCATAAAATAAGTACATCAAACTGTTGGAAAAACTTGATATAAAGGCTTCAGATAGAATTCTGGACCTGTAATTCTTCATTGATGATCAATTCTAATGTCAGCTTATTGAATGCTGTACTCTACATGTCAGACACTGAGCTAGGTGATTTATGTGGCTGGAGACCAGCCACACAGGTGAAGATCCTTATGATATAATGTGCTTCCACTTGCTCAACCTTTTATTTCCAAATACTTAGTTTGCTTTGAAAAATTTATTTTTCCCTAATTTATAGATAAAGATTTCATTAAACCATTATGTTGAAATGTGTGTGTATGTGTTGAGAGTGATGTCACATATTTTTAATACCAGCACTCAGGTGGATGGATTACAAATCAGAGGCCAGTCTGGGCTACATAGACTCATATATTTATACATATATACACACATACATATGTATGCAGACATATATTTTGCAATCTAAGTTGCAAAGTCTAACAGATCTAGATCAATTGAAAGTAGGTATTTAATAACCTTTTGTATGTGGATGTACTTGTGTGTACGTGTGTATACCAGTCCCAGGCCCGAACTCAGGGCCTAGGCTCTCACTGAGCTTTTGTGCTCAAGGCTAGTGTTCTACTTTTTGAGCCAAAGCTCCACTTCTGGATTTTTGGTGGATAATTGGAGATAAGAGTCTCAGGCTTTCCTGCCTAGGTTGATTTCGAGCCATGATTCTTAGATCTCAGCCTCCTTAGTAGATAGGATTATCTGTCTTATCTATCTGCCTGATTAATCATCTCTTGAATGATTAAAGAAGATGCACGAAAGAGTTTAAAGTATATTTTAGGATTCCTAGAGATACTAAGAAAGTAACAAAATGAGTTTGAAATGATGGAGGTAAGGCATCCTATCTTAATCTATACAGCCTGTGTTGAGTTGTGATTTTCTTGTATCTATTTACCCATTAGATGAAGTGTTTTCCAAAGCTAGATATTAGCACTTTCCTCAGTGTTGGTGGTAAATGTAGGCTGGAGTACCCAAAAATGTTAACTTTTAAATCATATATCTGGTTCTCAAATTTAGTATGCCTGATGGTTAGCACTGAGAGATAAAACTCCTAAGCCTTGCCAGGAGCCAGGAGTTTACCTTCCTAATGCAATCTTGATGCAATCTTAATGCAATCTTGATGCAAATAGTACATGGAGTATACTTGGACAAGCACTGATTTGACTGCAGGACCAGTTAGAAACAGCCAACATGTGTTCAGACCACAGGCTAAGAAGTCCTCTGATTTCTCAGGAATTTGGCTCAGAAATCATAAATTGACTTTTCTTTTAAACATGCACAGAAAAAACAACAACAAAGAATAACCAGATCCTGGGGTGTAATTTTACTAAGAATTAAAGGTGCCACACATATGTAATCCCAGCACTTACAAGGCTCAGGTAGAAGAATTTCAAGTTGGAGGCCAATCTGGACTACCTAATGAGATCTTCATTAAAGAAAAATTAGACTTGAAAAGATTTTCTTGAGAAATTGCTTCATCTTTCATCAGCTTTGGTATCTAATGTGAAATTGGCTTCATTTTATTTAAAAAGACAGGAAGAACCATCGCTTTAGTGTAGCTAAAACCCTTACTAGGCAGTAAGATATGGAAAAATTCTATTTACCCTACTCCTGACAAGATTAGGCTGTCCCCAGAGTGAGCCAAAGAAAGTGTCTCCCAAAACTAAAGTATCATTATGGAAAAGGATAGTGACAGAAAAGTGGACTCTGGAGAAATTTCCATTAGTTATTTTTATTTATAGTATGCATGGATTCAGTACTTATAATCTTGTAAATATAATCTTGTGGTTATAATTTCTGCCACTTGACTTAAAATATAGTATATAATATCAATATAACATGTATAATACAGTGTATATATAAAATACAATATCAATATAGCATAAAGCTATATTGATCTAATTCTTTTTTTTTTTTTTTTTTTTGCTGGTCCTGGGGTTTGAACTCAGGCCCTAGGCCGTGTCCCTGAGCCTCTCTGTGCTCAGGGCTACCACTCTACCACTTGAGCCACAGCACCACTACCAGCTTTTCCTAGTTATATGGTACTAAGGAATTGAACCCAGGGCTTTGTGCATGCTAGGCAACACTCTTATCACTAAGCTACATTCCCAGCCCTGATCTGAATTTTTTCCCCCTCATGTTAAAGCTCTAAGATACTGTAAGGAACAAAATTTTATTAACATCAAAATGTTCTTTGCGAGCTGGGTGTTGGTGGCTCATGCCTGTAATACTAAGGAGGCTGAGGAGGATCCCAATTCAAAGTCAGCCCAGGCAGGAAAGTCCTTGACACTACAATTAATCACCAGAAAACCAGAAGTTTTGCTCAAAGTGGTAGAGCACTACCTTTGAGCAATGCCCAAAGGTATTAAAGAATGCCCAGGCCCTGAGTTCAAGCCCCACAACCGGGGTGGGGGTGGGATGGAGGGGGTGGGCAGGGGGTGGGGGGAGGAGCGGGAAATAATCTCCATACTATAGAAGCCAGTTGTCATGAGTCTGTGTCCTTATTGTTATGCTGATCCCTCCTTAGAGCATGGCACATGTTTCCTTGTCCTTCTCTGCTCCTTCCAGCTGTAAGTTACATGAAGATGGGCTGATGTTTCTCTCACCACTGCACAGTCAGCCTTTCACAATACTTTCCACACACAAGGCACTCAATAATGGAAATCTTTGTTAAGGGATAATTCAATTATCAAAGCTAGGGCCTTGTGCATAACAGGCAAGTATGCTTTACCACTGAGCTACACCCCCAGCCCTTGGGTTTTTTGTTTTTGTTTTTCATCCAAGACTGGGGCTTCACTTGGTATGTGATACTTTCACTCATTGACTAGCCGTCTACCAACTGAGCCACAGCTCCAACACCAAGCCCTGGTTTTATGAGACAAGATCTCATTACATAGCTCAGGGTGGCCTTAAACTTGTTATGTAGCCCAGCCTGGCCTGGGACTTATGATCCTCTTGTCTCTACTCTGGAGTGCTGGGATTACAGCTTATGCCCAGTTTTGGAATTCTTAATATTAAAAAGAGATAGAAGAAAGGCAAGTAGTGGGTTGGGAGGACTTATTTTACTTCAGGTAAAAATGGGATCATTGATTAAAGTTCTTAGCAAATTATACAAATGCTTTATGGTATAATTTTGAAAGCCCGAGTGTATTTGGAGATGAGAAATTTTTATTGTATTAATAAAACTTTAAAAAATGAATTTAGAGGTTCCTAATTTTTGGTACAGTTGTGGCACAGCTTTTCTTTGTACTTTTACTGGAAAAATAATTAAGTGTGTAAGTGTATTATTGAAAGAATTAATGTTTAGGAATTTGGAAGGTGAAACCTCAGTTCACTTGGTTTACCAGTTTGAATATGCTTGAGTAAATTCATAGATTATTCTTATTTTCTCTATGTAACTGTGCCTATAATTTTGATAAGTACTATGTTTTTCACAATTTGTCTATATCTGCCTGAGAAATCTGAAACTCACTTTTCTGTAGAATGAAAAGTAGAGGGGCTGGGAAGGTGGAAGGTGGTGGTAGAGTGCTTGCCTTGCATGCATGAGGCCTTGGGTGATTTCTCAGCACTACATAAGCAAAAAGAAAAAAGCCAGAAGTGGTGCTGTGGCTCAAGTGGTAGCGTGCTAGCCTTGAGCTGAAGAGCTGAGGGACAGCACCCAGGCCCAGAGTTCAGGCCCCGCAACCGACAAAAGAAAAAGAATCTACTTTTTCTTTTTTTTGGGGGGGGGTCTGTTTATGGGGCCTGAACTCTGGGTCTGGGCACTGTCCCTCAGCTCTTCAGCTCAAGGCTAGTACTCCACCACTTGAGCCACAGCACCACTTCTGGCTTTTTCTGCTTATGTGGTGCTGAGGACTCAAACCCAGGGCCTCATGTACTGAGATGCCTTCTCAGCCCCTAAAAGGAGATCCTTAAATACAGGATTTCTATTTTGGTTTTTGATTTTCTATTTCAAGTTAATATTTTTAATAGCTTTATGTATTACAAAGATTTTTGTTCTGCAGGAGAATTATAATCTCATGTCCATAACGTCTACCACTTGATTAGAAATGAGTCTAATGTCCTTAACTTGGCATCATTTTCCCTCAAAGCAAACTAGGACAGGCAAGGAAAGGACTATATTGTATTCTAGTAAGACCATTTCCTTCAGTACCTTTCAGTGATAGATAGATACAATTTTGTCATATGAGAAGTTTGAACCTTCTTAATAAAAACATTTCCATAAGATGTATTTTCCATTAGTGTGTGAAAATACTAGAAATTAAATTCGGTTGTTTTGAGTTTTATTATACCAAATCCACTAGCTCAGAAACTTCATTTTTATTCAGTTTATTTGTCTTCATCATTTATTAAATGCAGTTATTTAGAAACTGACTTGCTAATGGAGAATCAATGAGATTGTGCTCAGACCTAGTTACAGCTTGAAAGTGATCTGATTGGCCACTTCTATTTTAGAAGCGATCTGATTGGCCACTGCCATTTTAGAGGTTTCCACACTTAATCATATATGACTGTATGGTAGTGGCCCTTTTTGCTTATTTGGTACCTCAGTTCCATGCTCCATGCTTAAAAAGTATTTTCTATAATTAGTGAAGATGTCAAGTATGAAGTATATTTCAATAATATTTTTTATTATTTTTTGAAAAATATTTATGGACTTTTTTTGAGTTAAATCTTATATGTCTTTCAGAGGATCACAAAACAGGAGTTGGAGCTGTGATTTGGGCAGAAAGGAAATCTGTAAGTATGTAAATAACTCTTTAGATATTTACTCTGGAATTTTAGTGAGATTTATAGCATATTCCAAGCTATTTTAAATACTTTTAAATACTTATCACTGATGTCATTCTAATCATAATATGAAGAATTCATATAAACAACTAATAAGAAACAGAGCCACTGAAGTAAGAACTTCTGTGATTATGTGTAAATACTGGATATTAAAGATTTTGTTGTTGGTTATGTGGCTTGAACTCAGGGTCTGGACATTCTTCCTAAGCTTTTTTGCTTAAGGCTAGCACTCTACCACTTGAGCCACAGCTCCTTCTGGCTTTTTGGTAGTTTAGTAGAGATAAATGTCTCACAGGCTTTCCTGACCGGGCTGACTTCAGACACAATCCTCAGATCTCAGCCTCCTGAGTATTCAGGATTACGAGTGTGAGCCAATGGTGCCCAGTTTACAATAGCATCAACAGAAATGGCCTGTTTTGGAATAACACAGAGTATAAATATAAGAAATTAACAATTACTTATTGAGTACCTGTTTTATTGATAACCATCTAACATGTTACTTTAGAGGGTAAAAAAATACAGTATTTTTTAAAGTACAGAAATGGCTTGAATACTCAATTGCAAATCTATTTGGAGGGAAATGTCTGAAGGTGTAAAATGATTTCTGAGTTAAACAAGATCGTATTTCATTTGCTGCTGAAACCAGAGATGGTCCTGAGATTACAAACTAGACAGATTCTTGGAATCAAGCGTTGACAAGTCCACAACTTGACATTCCCTTCCTTTAAAACTAATTGAAATTAGTTGGAGGA
The DNA here is from genome assembly GCF_024711535.1 of Dipodomys merriami. Lineage (NCBI taxonomy): Eukaryota > Metazoa > Chordata > Mammalia > Rodentia > Heteromyidae > Dipodomys > Dipodomys merriami. The sequence continues at coordinate 72,816,190 of NW_027206179.1, read as the reverse complement.
TCTGGTATTTTATTTTTGATGGATAGGTATGTTATAGAAATGGAAAGAATCTGCATTATACAGAGTATGATGGCAAATTTATAGTTCCACTGCAAAATGACTTTTCAGAATGCTGAAACTCACCATAGTTGGTCCACTTTGCAGAAAAGTTGTGATGGAACTGGCGCAATGTACTTTGTAGGATGTGGCTATAATGCCTTTCCTGTTGGATCCGAGTATGCTGACTTCCCACACATGGATGACAAGCAGAAAGACAGAGAGATAAGGAAATTCCGATACATCGTACATGCGGAACAGAATGCCTTGACATTTAGGTATGAGATACTTTAGAGTGTACTTTTAAATAACATAGGCTAGTTGAAAACAGTTTTCTTTTATGGTAATTTGTTTCCCTTATGAAATTTTAATAAAAAACATTATTTTCAGAAACATAAGTTTGATTAAAGTCTGTCTTGCTACTGAATCTGAAGCCATTGTCATGGATTCTCCAGGCCTTCCAATTTATTGAGCAAATCTGGTTAATTTTTTTCTCTCCCTCTCTTCTACTGAAAGTTCATCCTTAGAGTTTTGTTCAGCTTCTCATATTTTTAGCTATTGGTATTTCCTTTGTTTCCTAAGCCTAGAGCAAATGTGTTTATATTTATAAACATACAGACTTTATTATAAAAGAGCTTTTTGTTAGAGATTACAGCTAGAATTCCCTCCTTTTAAGGTTAATTTAGGTCACTTCCACAAATCTTTCTTCGCATTTACAGCTAAGGGGGTGTTATGGGATAAAAAAAAAAACATGTAAGTCTCCACATAATGGCTCTTGTCCTGGGAGAACTAAAAGGGCAGGGCCTCTAAAACTAAATCACATAATGAGGAGAGGAAACACAAGCACTGTGGACCTTGAGGGATGGCTTTGGACAAAGGAGGAGGAGCTGTGGGGAAGGAGCTGGCTTTTGAACTGACTTTGAAAAGATTGCTAGGATTATGGCTACTTGAGATGTCCTGCAAGCTTATATATTATCAGAAAAGCCATTCTTCTAACTTCAGCCACAGTCTAAAGGGTGGAAAGTGCATTGTGTATTTAGGAGCATACATATTCTAGTTAGGCTGGACTGTGGGCACATGGTAAATGCAGTTCACAGGATAGGCTGGCACTGGATGAGAGAGGACTTTGAGTTAGCTCTTCCTTGGTAGGTGGTGGGGAAGTAGAATTCTGTTGGCAGAACCATACTATATAGACTATATAGGTAGACCATATATAGACCATAAATAGACTATAGATAGGCCATTTATAATATAGGTGTATTTTTGAACAGGCTAGATGCAAAGGATTCATATGAACAGAAATGAGAGTATTTTCATTGTGTGATACTATGCCTCAGAAAACAACCTGGCTCAGTTTCAGAGGTTTCAGTCTATGCTTACTTGGCTTGGTTACTTTTTAGACCTGTATGTGGTGAGGCAAATCTTGATGGCAGAAGGGCATAGCAAAGCACAGCTGTATTTCAGGGCTACCAGGAAACAGTGAGTAAATGAGGAAGGGCCTGGTGGGACATGAGCCCAGTGACCTATTTCCCCTTCTAGGCCCCACCTCTGAAAGGTTCCACAGTCTCCCAGTAATGCTATCATATTACATGAATCTATCAATGCATCAACCAATTGGTTAGGTCAGAGTCCTACTATCCAGTCACCTCTCAATAACTAGATCGACCAGCTAGGGACTGTATGAGCTTGGCAGACATTTCATATCCAAACCAAAACAGAGAGTCTCAACTAGAAGATGGAGGTGGATATGGAAGAATTGAAGACAGCTGACTGAGAGCAGTGTAGACTCAAGAACTTGAACTTGGAATCCATGTAACCTTAGACAAAAGCAATCCTTCATCCTACACTACCCCAGGGGGCAAAATTTCACCGAAAGTCTCCTCTGTTCTTGTGTTTCTCCTCCTCATTACAGGCTTACCTGCTCCATTTTGTACAGAGGTATGACTTTGTCATACCCAAATGTTTGTTGAATGTAATCATCCTATGATGATTTGAGTATTCACTAATTAAGAATAAGGCGATTATTGTTTATAATGTTACAAATCTTTTTCAAGAAGCTCAACTTTAAGGATTTCTCTAAAAAATAATTTTCCCTTTCAGAAACTACTTACATATGTTTTGTGAATTTTTATAGGTGTCAAGAAATAAAACCAGAAGAAAGAAGTATGATTTTTGTAACCAAGTGCCCTTGTGATGAATGTGTACCTTTAATTAAAGGTGCAGGCATAAAACAAATCTATGCAGGGGATGTAGATGTTGGTAAAAAGAAGGCAGACATTTCTTATATGAAGTTTGGGGAACTGCAGGGTGTTAGCAAATTTACGGTAAGTAGATATACTTTTTATTCAAAGCGTGCATCCTATTATGTTGTTTGATGTCCTGGTACATACATAAGTTTCAGCAGATGATTATACTTGAGTTCATTTTTATGGAAAAGCACATGTCTATAAATGTTTGCCAAGGATCTCTGCCTTATGAATTAATGTTGCTATAGAGTTGTGCACTGACCTTGTGTATCTGGAGCCAGTAGGTCCTTTGGTGCCATCTGGTGGGCTGGTAACAGAAAAGTTCTGACCCATCTCTTCCCTCACACCCAGTGGACAGAGGTAAACAATGGAAGACCAGAAGCCATGTCCATCCGTCCATACACACATTTCTCAGGAGAAAAATGAGGAAAAAATATTTTCTCATATTTGATAGTTCAAAAGAGCAGTTCACAAAAAATTCAGAATTTTATTTCTTTATATTTCTTTAGTACTTAGATTTTTTAAAAATTTGTTTACTTTTGTGTGTTTGTTTGTGTGTATGTGTGTGCGCGCGTGTGAGTGCGTGCTGGTTCTGGGGCATGAACTCAGGATCTAGGTACTATCTCTGAGCTTTTGTGCTCAAGACTAGCATTCTACTACTTGAGCCACAATTCCACTTGTGACCTTTTGGTGGTTAACTGAAGATAAGAGTGTCACAGACTTCCCTGCCCAAATTGGCTTTGAATTGCAATCCTCAGATCTCAGCCTCTGAATAGTTAGAATTATAGGCATGAGCTACTGGCACCCAGCTTAAACGTGTTTACTTTAGAAACCATCTTAAGCATACAAAAATGTTCTAAGACCTCTACAAAGAAAATTCTCTACAAGATGTTAACAGGATATCAAAACCATTTTGTTTCCTTGAATAAGGAATTAGTAAAGCCACAAAATTAAAAAAAAAACAACAACACTGATACATTTTTGCAACTAGTCCACAGATTTCAGCCAAGGCTTACTACTAGTTGTCCCAGTAATGATTTACATAGTATTGCTTTTGACATCCAGTAATCTTAACATTTAATGTAACACTTACATACTAGAATTTGCAATGGTAGAAAAAGCATATGAAAGAACTGGTTAACATTTCTGTTATGTATATCAGTTTGAATCCAGGGTACCTAGAACATAAATATACTGTGTGTATATGTAACATGTATATATGTGCTTGTATATATATATATATATATGTATATATATATGTATATATGCATATATTGTAAAAATGTTATTCCATAACTTATACATAGCACTGTTACTACACTGCTACATTTTCTGTGTTGTTAAAATTTGCACACGTCTCTAAGGTTTTACAGTTATCAAAAGCCTTTTTTATAAGTAATCTTAAATAAATCCACATTTTTCTGGTTTTCATTTTCTCTGTCCAAGCTAATAGGTTTTAGTGGTTTGATGTGCTTCAAACATGTCCCTGTAAAATTTTTTTCTCATGTAACTTCCAGCCTCTTGTAAGTTCTCTCTCTTGGTGTTGACCTAGTAGCCTAGCAGGACCTTTGTAGTTGAGCCATTAATGATTCTGATGGAGACTCTAGCCAGGTAAGGAAAGAAGGAAGGCTATACTGTGAAGTACTGATCAGAGTCCATTTTCTGTTCTGCTGCTCCAGGTTTCTCTAGATGTTCAGTCTTCTCTATTTTCTTTCTGAATGGTTGAGCTAGAATAGTAGACTAGGGATATATATGGCTTGTTATGATATAAAACGATATGGTATATAAACATTAGTCTATATGATATTATGTGAAAAGTCATGGTAATGTTGGCTACAGTTTTGTTCTTTAACAATAAGGCTTTCTCTAGAATATATAACTCAGTAGCACCTCGGAAGAATTTGATGTGCAGGAATTCTTTGAAGCTGAGCCTGACCAGCTGAGGTTCTGATTCCATCACTTCCTTTAGTTACTGGGTAACATGAGGTACTGCCCTTTGCTAGTCTCTACTTTCTTACATACAAGGTGAAAGTAAGGGCTCTTGAAGATCCTTTCTTTCTGAGTTTTGACTCTGATTCTAGACATTGTAATCAACCAGTAGTATCATTCAAGATCATTCATTGTAGCATTATTAGGCCCTTGGTAATATGAACATACTTGTTAAATTATTAAAAAGCTGTTTTGATATTTAAAAGCAGTAGACTGACATTCTATTTATCAACTTCTTTTAAAGCATAAAAATAAAATATTTGTATTCTCTTACAGTGGCAGATGAATCCATTTGAAGCTTATAGTCTTGCACAAAATGAGCCTGAAAAGAAAGAAAGTAAGCATTTACAAGTCCTATATTAAGGGTAGCTTTGTTGCTGAGAACAGAGGTTACATAGTGAATTTTAAAGAGCAGGTGATGGAAATTAGTGTGGAAAGATTCTTTTTATAGGTTGGATTTTTTTTTTTTGCCATTCAATTTGTTCATTTGTGTATATATTAAATATAAGGTATGTGGAAAGTGGTAATTAGTGATTACTCCAATAGAATATGCATTTTAATACAAATAATATATCCAAATTGAATTTATAAATTTAGTTTGTACAAAGCAATAAATAATAATTCTTTTATTTACCAACACAAAAACTTCGTGGGTTAAGAAAGGGAAAATAATTTTACTAGTATGGATGGATCTACTACCAAATAATAAGACATATATATTTATCTCTACTTCTGTGTATCTTATGTAGACTAACTCTAAATCTATGTTCCTTTGTAATGTTATGTTTTCCCAAGTGGGTCAGAGAATGGAAATGATCTATTTATTGAATATCTATAACTAAGAATCATCCTACCTACAATAAGTGAATCATTTATTACGTTATTTATGTTAACATACTGTTTTGAATGTATTATCTTTGGGAGATCTTATCCTCCTGTAGGTACATAGTTTTGAACACTTACGCTGTATAAGAATTATAACAGTATTTGGTTAGCAATATTACTTGAAAATAGTTACTGTGTTACAACTGTATTCTAGATAAAAAGTTTTTGTGATAAAAAATAATTTACCCTGAAAAATCAGGAACTAGAAAGATCTCTGAAAATGTAAATGTCTTGATTATTTGTGTTCTGAATTATTATTATTCAGATCATAGACTTACTATCTGTAATCTGGAAAAATATGTCTCCACTGAATTTTCTTTTTAAAAATTTATCAGGAAATAAAGGAAAACATATGGACCTGATTAAAGGATGTATATTCAGTGACAGTGCTTGAGGAGAACAATTATAATGTTCCGGTTGTTAGAGAAAAGGCAACAGAAAGACTACTCCTATAAAGATGAATTGCTTTATCTGTATTAAAATTAAGAACTGCTCATCAAAAGATACCATTGGGAGAGCCATGGAATAGAAGACATTTTTCCACTTACAGTCAACAGAGGGCATGCACCCAGCCTTTATCCTTCCTAGCTCTCTAAGGAAAGAAAGGAAGCCATGCCTGGGTTAAAGTCCTGAGACTGGGAGGAAGGCATCAGAGGACAGCTGCTGCTTTGCTGGCCATGTTTCATTTATTGATCTAGAGGTGGTGAAGTGTATGTTTGCTTTGTGACAGTTCATTAAACTAAGTTTGTGTTTTTAATGCATTTTTGAACAAGAGTTTTATATCGGATAATATGCTTATCTCCTTTTCAAGTAAACAGCTTTATGGAAGTATAATTCACATATTATAAATTAACCTTTTTGTATGTGTGTTTGCCAGTCCTGAATCTTAAACTCAAGACCTGGGTACTGGGCTCTACCACTTGAGCCACAGTTCCACTTCTGGCTTTTTTGTGATTAATTGGAGTAAAGAGTCTCACAGACTTTCCTGGCCAGGCTGGCTTCAAACCACCATTCTTAGCTTCCCAGCAGCTAGGATTGCCGGCATGAGGCACCAGAACCTAGCATAAATAAACCAGATTCATAAATCATCCAGAATTCATTGGCTGTTAGCCTCTCCAGATCTCTAAAAGCGTTACCACAATCTAATTTAGAATATTTTCATTATCTCATAAAGAAACCTCATACCCATTTTAGTCATTCTTTATTGCATCAACCCCAGTCCTAGGTAGCCTCTAACCTTGTTTTCTATGGATTTGTCTGATCTGAACATTTCACATGGTCAGATCATTCAGGATGTGGTTTTATTCTGCTGAGAAGTAGACAGAAAATCAAATAGGTGAAGGTTGAACCCCAGCTTTACTTTTCTGTTAGAGTGAGGACAGCTTTTGGCCACACCTTTCTCTCCAGCTTGTTAGGGAATTGCTGCCTCCTTTCCTCACAGTGTTGGTAGCAGGAACAAAATGAGGAGATGAAGACCATCTCTCCTTGGGAAAGATTCTTTTCAGAGCCACTGGGGTTTCAAGAAAATAAAAAATCCATACTCAGAAAAAAAAGAGAGAAACATTTTGTTAGCATCAGAATAGTAGCAGTACACAAACATTAAGCCAGAGTTAGCTTGAGGATAAAATTCCATAGAAGCTGAGACTTTGAAAGTAAATGTGGGTAAACTGAACTTGATACTCCTACATGAAACTGGGATCCTTGAAGGAAGCTAGAAGACACCCACTCAAAGAAGTAAAAAGGTATTTTATCAGAAGGAAAAGACTCACAAGTGTAAGATCTGAGTTTATAATTGAAAAGTCACTAAAGCAACAACAAAAACCAAAAGTCCTGAGTAAGAGTAAAGAGAACCATCAAACAGGACTTCCTGTTCTGGAGTCATCAAGTATAAAATGTCTAAGGACAAGATGCCTTTGAGAAAATGAAGCCAAGCCCGGTAGTTCATGCTTGTTATTCCAGAATTCAGGAGGCAGAGACAGGATGATTGAGAGTTTAGCCTAGCCACCATCATGAGATTCTATCTCAGACACAAAAGAAAACATCATGGAATGAATAAAGCCAGTGTTTATCACTGGATTCACTGTTGCTAGTCCAGTCTTTAATATGGGGCATAGACCATCAGTTATAGGAAACATGGTATCCCCACTAGAGAGGCTCATTCACATCACATGAGGCTGAAACAGACAGACTATTGAATATATGGTGCTGGAAACTGGGTTATGCCTGATAATAACCAATTCTTACCTCTCATGGTACTTAAAAAAATCAGCCTTGTATGAATTAGCTGTAGAAAGAAAAAATTCAAGTACTGAAAGAAAATACAGAATGTTTATGACACAAATTTCTGCTGGCTATAAAAGAAAAAAATGAAGAACTTAGAATACGTTCCTGTTAAGGACTTCTCTTCTAAAAGAGAAAGTATAAAGCCAATGAAAAGACCAGCACCCTGCAGGAAGGGTAGATTTTCCATACATAGCAGTGAACCAACTTAGCTCCTGAACATGTAAGACCTACAGGCTGATAAGGAAAACAGTTATTGGAGAATAGTAGTCAGTCACTGGCATTTCACAGCATCAGAAATACAAATGTCTGAGTCTGATAGACACATGGAAAGATAATCCTAGTAACAGAGAAATACACATTAAAATCACATTTTACACAACTAAAGTGTGCCAGTGCCAAGTGCTAGTGAGGATGTGGAGCTTGAGGAATTTTTGTATTTGTCTGGTGGGGCTGAACATTTGAGTTAGAGATTATCATTGTAAAGCTGAACTTGACTATGACCTTGTTCATGCATGACCCAGAAATTTGGCTTCTAAGTATAAGCCCTAGAGAAATTCATCTTGTGGAAGAGATAGTCAGCTCATTGCAATGTCACTCTTTTTTTTTTTTCTTAAGGCTAGTGCTCTACCATTTGACCCATAACTCCACCTCCAGCCTTTTGGTGGTTAATTAGAGATAAGAGTCACACAGACGTTCAGGAAACTGAGATATGAGGACTGAGGTTCAAAGCCAGCCTGGGAAGACAAATCTGACATTTTTCAATTAACAAGCAAAAAGCTGAAAGTGGAGGTGTGGCTCGAGTATTAGAGCACAAATCTTGAAAAAGCCAATGATGTAGCTTTTGAGGCCCTTACGTTCAAGTCCCAGTACTGGCACCAAAAAAACACAAACAAAACTGGATTATCTCATTCACTCAACAGTATACAGCAAATAATTTGTACAACTTTTGGTGGGCTGGTGGGGGGTCATTATGATTAGGCTAGAAAATACAAAGTGCCCCTACTTGTCCTCCATAGAGAGGAGAGATGGACCTGTGGGGCAGAGAAAGTGAGGACTCAGATTTACTCTCCAGGTCTTCATATTTCAGCTTCTTAAGCAGCTAGGCTTAGAGGCAGGAACCATCAGCACTCCACTGAGTGAATCTAGGTTTTAAAGGGTTATTGATACTGTATTCCAAAGTTACCTTATACTTTTCTTTATTTCTTTTTTTTACCACACTGGGCTCCTAAGAATTATTTAGAATCAATATAGGTTGAAAATTTATGTGTGGGCTATTTGAAATGGTTGAGAATTTGAAGGAAAATAAAGTGCATGTTTCTTTAACTTAAGCACTGTTTTGCGATTCCAGCCTGAGTGGCTGAAATGAGTCCCCCTGGGTCTGACATGGCGTTTCCTGACATGAAGTTGTTCTTGCATGCTAGATGGTGTGTTGAGACCCAGGCCTGGGAAGGAAGAGTGCCACCCCAGCAAGAAGCTATGCCTGGAAAGCCACTCAGAAGGCCAAGCTGCTCTGCAGTGACTGCCTGGGAAACTTACCACGCTTCCAACGGCTCTTGACAAAAGAAGGGTGGATTTCATGAGTAATTCCAGAGTTGGGGGTTTTTGTTGTTGTTGTTGTTTTTTAAGGAAGTTAATTTATTATGTGGCAATGAAAAGTAGGAATCAGAATACTTTTCTTTTTTGTGTTTTCGATTTGTGTATTCCCAGAATATAAGCAATACGTACTTAACAATTTTATGACACCAGTGTGTTCACCAGCATGGACTGATTTCTGTTTATCTTGATTTTTTACAGCTGATTTGAAAAGGGAATTCGCTCACAGAAAGTCACCCCTCAACCAGGAATAGTCATCTTTTGAGAAATCTTAATTTCAAGAGTGACAGTATGCTTCTCTAACAATCCAGTTGTCTTTTAAGAATCTGTGTCAGTAGATCATATTCCCACCCACTCTTTCCAGTCATCAGAATTTGCCTACTTAGGATTGAGTCATAAAGTTTGGGATTCAGTCTCCATTTTAAGACTATACTTTTTAAAATGCTATTACCTTGTTGCTCAGTGGTGTTAGAGGCACAAGGCACAAGTTTCCATCCTCAGTGCTACAAATTAATTAATTTCTAAATATTTTTTTTTACACAGGCTAGCTCAGGCTAGCCTCAAACTCTCCAGCATCTTCAAGTATCTATGAACATAAATGTGTATCTGTATTGTCATATATGTATCATATACTATGGAATTATTTACTTTTTATGAGCTCTGTCTTTGTATACTGATGAAAATTTACGTGGAATCACACTATAGAATTTATGCATGTGGTCAGACATCACAAGGACTTGAATACTTCATACAGTATTCTAATTCAAATTACTCTGCAGCTTATAAACTGTAGAAACTTTATTCTCATGTAAATCAGTTATTTTGAAAGTTTATGCATTGCTTTTAATAGATGTCAGTTTTATAGATTTGTAATAGACTTATTTTGTCTGGGAAAAAGTTTAGTCACTCAGTCTTTCTTTTTAGGTGTTTACAACTAAATAAAAACAATGTTAGCTTTTTGTGTGTTTTTTCCCCCAATTCAATTGTATTGTCTTAAGTACAAATCCTTTCTACACTATTTTTCAGCAACTGCTCCTGAAGATCATCATCCTAGAGCCTTCATGTCATCCCACAAGTTTAGAAACTACAGGCCTGACTCAGGGGCTCTAATCAATAGGTGATGGGTTTGAGTTGAGAACTAGTCTCTTATGGTAGCAGAGCTCCATATAACAAGCCACTAGCCTCAAAAGATGACATAGCTCTGGATAAAGAACTCATAGTCATGTGCAGGTGGCTCACACCTGTAATCCTAGCTACTCAGACAGCTGAGATCTGAGGATCATGGTCCAAAGCTAGCTGGAGTAGGAAAGTCCATGAGACTCTTATTTTCAATAAACCATATATCATGAATCCATGCTATAGGATATCTATATGACAATATAGATACATGTTTATGTTAAGCTTGAAATGATGCTATAGCCAAGTGGTAGATTATTAGCGTTGAGGAAAAGCAGCTCATGGCAAGGCCCTGAATTCAAGCTCCAGTACTGGCTAAAAAACAAACTCATATGCTTTGATCTTTTGTGTTTAGAGCTCTACTATTCTTTATATATTACTTCTTTGCTTAAAAAAGAATTCTTTTTTTTTTTTTTTTTTGGTCAGTTATGGGGCTTGAACTTTGGGCCTGAGCACTGTCCCTCAGCTCTTAAGCTCAAGGCTAATGCTCTACCACTTGAGCCACAGCGCCACTTCTGGTTTTCTGATGGTTTATTGGAGATAAGAGTTCCACAGCTTTTCCTGCCCAGGCTGGCTTTGAACCGTGATCCTCAGATCATAGCCACCTGAGTAGCTAGGATTACAGGCGTGAGCTATCAGCACCCGGCTAAGAATTTTATTCTTTGATTGACTCCGTATGAAGTTGTTATGAAGAGTAACTAATATACTGCCTAGAAAAAGCATACTGCTCCTGACCTGTTCTTCTTTTAACCTGTTCTGTGGAAGGAAGGAAGTTATCCACAAACAATGTCAAAGGCTCAAGGAACTGCTGAGGGCGATCACACATCTTGCATCTCTTTTTCTTCTTTCTCTCTACTTGTTTATCTTTTTTCTTGTGTCAGTATTGGGTTTTGAACAGTGGCTAGATTACTTCTAGCAAGTTTCTTAGTTTTGAGACAAAACCTCATTCCTTTTGTGCTTATATTTTGTATAGAGTTTCCTGTGTTGACCAGGTCTGGCATCACACCGTGATGGGATCTCATGCCTGTGCCACATTGCTTTACCTCTTTTAATGTTTTGCTATATGTGTTTGTGCAGGGCTGGGAGTATTTCTTTCATTCTGCCTTTATAAATATGTATGTATGGATATATATATATCATATGATATATATGATATGATATGTGATGTATATATGCTACATATATATGATATATGTCAGATATATTTACAGACACATTTAGAATCTTCTTGGATTTTAACTCATGTTCTATTATGTTTTTATTGTTTCATGTTTCAATAGATCCCATATTGGGTGCTATTGCCACTTCACAATCCTACTTGACCCATCTCAATGTTTCTAGAACACTGGGGCTCTCTGGGCTGGGTAGGCCATAAACCAAGGCCATGAAATAACTTTAGCGGGGCCACCTGGAAAATTATTTACTCTGGCATTAGTGCTTAAAGTAGCCTTTGTACTAATTGCATGCTTCACACAGCCTGGGCTGTGTATGGAACACATACCAAGTCCAGGCTTTTGCCCTAACCAACCAAGCTCTGGCAGACCTTGTAAAGTGGAGGCTCCATGAACAGCAGTCCATATTATCCATGGCTTATTCTGATTGCTCTGTGGAGCTCTAGTAAAGAGCCAAACCAGACCTGGCAGCCTGAGCCTCCCCAGTGCTGTTGGTGGTATGGCTATTTCCATGGCTTTCTACCAATCCACAAACATGGGAGGTACAAGTTTTCTTTAAGTGAAACCAGAAAAAAATGTGGCAACTTGTAATTTGGATGAGTCTTGACATGGAAAGAAACCTCAACTATAACCTTATTTCTAAAAGAAGATTCTTAAAAAATGAGAGATTGTTCCCTAGCACTAGTATTGAAAAGGACTATTCTACCAGCTATTCTACCACCTGGTCACTTAAGCCTGCGATGTAGTCTGATTAGATTATTGCTGCTCGAATTTTAAATGTTGAGCCACAGCACAATTCTGTTACTGGACTTAAAGGGAGTAATACTATGGAAGGATCTTCAAAGCATGCTCTAGATCTTTTCCTTTAGAGGAATCAGATTCAGGGCAGGGAAGGAAAAGCCTTTATGTGGTTGCTCTACTGGCTGTTGGAACCCTTTTTATGGATATTGGTGGTGGGGAGACCGAGAGAGATGTAGGCTGCCTGATGTATTTTCAGGCTGCTGTTTGGTGCCCATCTTCCATCCCACAGTAGCTCAGGGCTCTGAGCTCCTGTCTGTGTCACTTTGGCATCCACATCCTTTCTCAGTTGTTATATTTCCATTATAAAAGGCCACAGTGGCAACTGGCAGACTTCCCTGACCATTGTGCTCCAAGTGGTCAATGTGCTGATTATAAGGTTGCTAAGTTGGAGTGGTCTGCCCCAAACACTTCCATTATCTTCATGAATTCTTTGTAGAATGTGCTTTCTGCATTGTAGGGGCTTGAGGATTGAGTCAACCTTGCCTGCATGATGTTTCTGTCAGTGAGAGGCCATGCATGATGGCGGTCCTGTGAGATTTTATTGCCTAGTGACACCATAGCTGTGGCCATTTGTGGAAACACATCCTGATGTTTGCACAATGATGCAATCATATAGTAACTTGGTTCTTAGAAGGTGCCCCTGAGAAGCAATGCTAATAAAAGCAAAACCATTCAAAAACCATTCAAAAGCATCATTCCAGTCATGTCAAAATAGAACTCTTTTTGAAGGCAATCATGGCCTTAAAATAGTGTGCCAGTAAGTAAGATACTTGAAGTACCAATCTGTACTAAAGAGAAAGTAATGATGACTGTGTGTCCACAGGGTTAGCCAGTGTTTGGAAAGGTGTCTTTCCCTTCACAGTATTCCCAAGGTTTAGGTGAAGTTGGTTATGAGCAGAGGTAGTGAATTTTCAAATAAGAAATCTAGATTACTCAATATTTCTTTGAATTCATTTTTGATGTTATACAAAAGCAGAAGTTAGTGAGATTTATAATTGCTTCTCCAAGTCCTTTTGCCCTCCCTTGTCTGTGTGTCTGTAATCAACGATGGTTTGTCACATAAGTCTCGTATCATGTGTGGTATTGAGGTGAGGGGTAAGGGTATAAAATATCTCTCCCTTTGGCTTTAAAACTTCCCTGCCAGTCTGACGTATGAATAGTTTGTGAATCAAGCAATCTGTTTTCTGATATCAGAAATGGCAAATGTAAACCACTTGTGTAAAAACATGGGAATACATGGTTATTGGTAGGATTACAATTTTTAGATAGCTTTAAGCTATGTCAGAGTTCTTCCATATGGTCCCCACTGTTCCTCTGTATGCTGTGTTACCAAATTAAATACAAGAGGGAGACTATGAATTATATGCCTTCAAGGAAGACATCAGTGAAGCTGGGCATTGCTGACTCACACCTATAATCCTAGCCACTCAGGAGACTAAGATCTAGATCATTGAGGTTCAATGCCATCCAGGGCAGACAAATCCTCAAGCCTCTTATTTCCAATTAACCATCAAAAATCTGAAGTAGAAGCATGGCTCAAGTGGTAGAGCATCAGCCAGGAGTAAGATGCTGAGTTCAAGCCCTAGTGCTGGCACACCACACCAAACCAAAACACAACAAAAAGAAATCATTAATGGTACTTTGTTATACAGAATTTATTTTCTGGGTTTCTTAATATATACAGAAATATAAAGTAATGTGAATTTAGACATAGTGTGCCAAATAGAATAGCTAATGAAACTACTTCTTCAAAGTATAGCTCTACAGCAAAATCAGTGGGATAAAAACCCCATGTTTTTGGCTTATGAAGATTATCCAGTTCATTATGTGTCAGGTAGAGCCTAAGGATAGGAAGAAAAACATTACTTTTTATTTTAGGGCTAACAGAAAAGTCATACAATAGAGCACTCTGGTTTAGAAAGAGACTTGCTGGCTGCAACCAGAAACTAAGCTCCATTTGCTTTCCTTACTTGGCTTATTCCATCTCTTAGAGGTGACATAAGACACCTTAATTTTCAGAATTAAACACATTGGTCACAGCATGCTCCTTAGGGAATTGGTAAAATCCAATTTGAACAAACTATGAAAATGTCTACAATTCACAGAAAGTACCCAGAAATATATTAGGTATATAATGAAACTCAGTAATTAGATACTGTTTTGTTTCTTTAGTGTTAACCTTTTCTGCTCAAGCTGAATCTATCACATCAGGCTATTTCACTGGCTAACTGAAGAGTCTCACAGACTTTTCTGCCTGGGCTGGCTTCACACTGTGATCCCCAGATCTCAGCCTCCTATGTAGGTAGGAGCACAGGCCAGTGAGACACCTGTGTCTGTATCTTTTTATTTCTTTTGTTTTTACATTAATTTACTTTATTGTTATTATAAAGGTAATGTACAGAGGGATTACAATCACAGGAGTCAGGTATGATTACATTTCCTTTTATGCAGTGTCTGTTCTCTCATTCTCTCCTAGTCCCTTCCTTCTGTCTCCACCCACAAGTTGTATAATTCACTTTCATCTCTGTCCAGTGAGCTCCATTGCTGTACTTTTCATTTTTTTCCTCGAGTTCTGTACCCTTCACCCCACTCCTGAAGGTACAGGTGTGAACACACCATACAAAAACAGGACAGAAAGGGATGTGAAGGGTAAACAAAGGAGGAGGCTGCAATGCTTGGTAAGAAATATACGCATTATCCTGCCCATGTAATTGTAACTCCTCTGTACAGTATGTTCACAAATAAAATTAAATTAAATTAAAAAAAACAGGACAGAATCATAAAACATTAATTTTTTTTTAAAAAAGAGAGCTCTTGTTTCCATATCCTGGATTTCATATGTACACACACACAGACACACACAGACACACACACACACACACACACACACACACAGTTTTATATAATTGTGAAGAGGCATGTAGGCATTGTGTCTTTGTGTTTCTTCTAGGAGTGTCTTCTTTTGGTCTCATTGTGTATGAGTATCTAAAATCCTGATAATTTACCATATCCCAGTGTATTTTAGATCTAATTCTGTCTATATTTCTCTTAAGTGACAAAGCTGGTGAATTTGTCTAAATAACAACCTCAAAACTGTTAAAGAAGCTTTACAAAAGCAAGGTATGAAACGATACCAATTCCTCCAGAAATGTCTATGATCTGAGGATCAACATCCCCACCGTCTCTCATGTGGCCCTGGTGACATAAAGGACAAAGCTGTGCTTTTCAACAACCCCTTGGGGAAGGAGCAGTGTGTAAAGGCCCCTCGCCCCAAGCCCTGCCTTTGTTGAGAACTTTGCTCATGAGTCAAAATTTGTAGAAAAATTGGTGAACATTTTGTCATTAAATACAGTATCCTCTTTCCAAAATCAAATTGTGCGGGAATCACAAGTGTGTAGAACTGGTGTTTTCTTGGTGCTGTCTTACTAGACTAGGTATTTATTAGGCCCAGTTCAGACTTGAAGAGAAGATTGACACTGGATGTAACAAATACTATCAGTTCATGCACACACGATGCCACAAGGACAATCTCTTCAACTCTGATTGGAGTGGTCTTGAGTAGTTTTCACCACCTCAGGAAAAATGCTCCTAAAAAGTGGAGAGCTTATAGTTTCAGGAATGTGTTTCTAGATACGGTAGTAGGTTCTTAAGAACAATGAACTTCTTTTTAGAAACTTTTTCCCAATTCAGTTCTTAGAAAAACTTTTTTAAATGGGAGTCTATAAAATTAATGGTTTTCAGATGAATTAATACTTATCAGGCCTTGTCACTTCTGTCCTAGATGTAAATGTGCCAATGTTGGCTTGAGGCCAGCTAAAGCCTCCCTCGATTGATCACACCTTCCTTCAGTATTATCACAGTACATCTACATCCCCTCAGGACCTGTCATATTCCAGGAACTGAGCAAATGTAGACTTCCCTGGGAGGAACTGCTCATCACTAAGATCTGAGTAACTGCATTTTAACTTACACACTGTCCTATGGCAGGGGCTTTGAAATGGTTGCTCAAGGAGTTCTTCGTTTTGTGTTAAATGTACTTAGGACAGGGGCAAAAAGACTTGCCACTGTAGTTTATACACAGATATGGAAGATGAAGCTGTTTCTATTGGATTATATCATCTCCTTACTGATTTTTCTTTACTAACGAGGTGTGGAACCAGAAAAAGAAAACACAGCTCTTGTAGTATTCCGGGAGATTTTAAAACATAGGGTTAAAGAAAAAGGTTATTTTCATCATAAAATGGATATCAAGAACAAATGATTCCAAAGAGATTAAAATTCCTCCCTTATTTCTTTATGTATTTATCAGCTGCAGCCTTCTATACAAAGTACTCAGGGATTTTAGGAGAACACTGTTTCAATTAAACTGTAAAGGGTCAAGCTTAGTACAGTGAAATAGAAAAATCTGTTAAATTGGATTTCATAAAAGGGCATTAGCAGACAGGTGCTGGTGGCTCACGCCTGTAATCTTAGCTACTCAGGAGGCTGAGATCTGAGGATTGTAGTTCAAAGCCAGCTTGGGCAGGAAAGTCTGTGAGACTTTTATCTCCAGTTAACCACCACAAAACCACAAAAAAAAAACTGTGGCTTAAAGTGGTAGAGCCCTAATCTTGATCACAATTGCTCAGGATAGGCCCTGGCCCTGAGTTCCAGTCCCACGACTACCAACAACAACAATAAAAAAGCATAGTAACAGAGTGAAAAACTGAACCACAGAATGAAGGAAAATATATGCAACTCATGTATCTGATGAGGGTGTTATATCCAGAAGACCTCTTTCAATTCAAAGAACAAAAGCCTGATAAAAGCAGATAAGACAAACATTTCTCCAGAGAATGTATCCAAAAGGCCTACAAGCACACACAAAGACTGAGTCCTGACGTCACCGCCACTAGGATCATCATCAAAAATCAGCAAATCACAGACCACCAGAGTTCCTCAGGCCTTGCCAGTGCAAATGTAAAATGGTGGAAAAGGATTTGGCAATTTACATTAAACAAATAATTTAAATTAAACATAGAATTAGCCGGGAGTTGGTGGCTCATGCCTAAAATGCTAGCTACTCAGGAGGCTGAGATCTGAGGATTGTGGTTCAAAGCCAGCCCCAGCAGCAAAGTCCATGAGCCTGTTATCTCCAACAAGCTGCTCAGAAAATGGGAATTGGTGCTGTGGCTCAAGTGGTAGAGCGCTAGCCTTGAGCTGAAGAGCAGAGGGACAGCGCCCAGGTCTAGAGTTCAAATACATGACCAACAAAAACAAAAAACAAAACCCCCCCACCAAAACATAGAATTACCATGACACCAATTCCACTTGAAAAATGTTTCTTCCATGATAAATATAGATACTGATCTTTTGATCTTATTTGCACAGTGCTAAATAAACAACTAAAGACCTAGCCTCTTTGCACCCAAACATATGGTGGTGAGTTCTTACTCATTGTTGTTGCTTCTTGCATTCATTTTGAGTACTTAGCCTGGCATAACAGGAGCATGGCACAGCCACTCTCCACAGTTCCGTCTCTGTCCCTCTCAGTTCCTCGGGGGGTCTGGATGTCTGTCTTATGCATCCCTCTTCCTACGTGACAGCAGATACCATCCCCTTACTCCACTCACCCCATGCTCCAGGGGACCTATGTAGGTATGTCACTGTGACTACCTGGGTTACAGCATGATTCCCTGTACCACAATGGAACCCCCTCCATGAGAAATCTGCTCAGGAAACACACTGGGCCCAGTGCAAAGGCAAATTGCTCCTCAGGTCTCCCTGTGTCTGTGGCTCCCCACCACTGGTTGGGCATCAGCTTCTCCTGGTTAACTCCCCTCTCTCCACTAGCCCAGACTGCTGTTGTCCTCGCCTCTCTCTATCACAACCTGCTTCTCCTATTCTGTGTTCATTGTGCTGCCTGCTTGGTGCCTTATCTGAGCAGCGTGCACAAGCCTATGTCTGCTCTCAGGGCTTTCCTGCAGTATCTACTTGGGTAGGAAGAAACTAAAAATGACAAACCAGACACGAGCCTCAGGGCATCTGCCAGTAAAACAGGTTTCCTCTGAGAAGGACACCTGTCACCAGTGGCACTGAGGCATTAGGCTACCCACCAGGGTAAACAATCATCCTGTGAAAGACACACTGTACGGCATCCACAGCCACCTCACCTGGAGCCCCATGAGAGCAAAGCTAGAATTTATAGTTGCTCTCAAGAGACGGTCCTTGAGACCAAGCTAGAAGAAATATAACATATGTCTATTATGAATAATTAACCACCCATATTGGTGATGACTAGAGCTACTCAGGAGGCTGAGCTCTGGAGGATCAAAGACAGATTGGGCAGAAAAGTCAGATTCCATTTCTAAAAAGACAGCAAAAATCAGGACTGGAGGCATGGCTCAAGTGGTAGAGATCCAGCCAAGCAAGAAAATCAAACAAAGCATGAGGCCCTGACTTCAAACCCCAGTACTTCCCCCAAAACACTGGTGAGCAAAGAATTTCCTGAATTTTAAAAAATATGCCTTCACTCTCGACCCTTGACAATCATCACTAAAACTAGCTACTACCAAGCTCCTGGAGCCAGTTCAGAAACCACTGTTTCTGCCTACACAACTTGTTGAGCAAGAATTCAAGAATAGATCCATTATTCAGGGGCAAACTTCCAATATAAGGATTGCCCAGGTCATTTGCTTCAACATTAACCATCTCAATAGCTCATAGATACTTCTTCAGCAGTAAGTAAGCAGGTGGTGAAGGAAGGCACAGAGAATGAAATTAAAGTTTCTTGTTGGTAGTGGTGATGGATGAGTTAATAGAAAAATACCACTACTGAGCCATTGAAATTCATTGTACAACTGATCAATAGAAAGTATATACTCGTGACTATAACAGTAATGATTCTAAGTTAATAGATAATTATAGCACGTATCAACTCAGAGGAAAGTAAAATCTCCCTCAGTTATTGATAATGTATAAACACATTGATGACAATGTGTTTAGAGGATTCAAAATTATCAATACTGCTCTACAGTATAAAAGAAACCTTTTTTAGCATTCTTGGTTTATTTTTCTTACTTGAAAACTAACAGATGTTAATTGCACAGAATTTAGGGGGAAAAGTAAGCCAAAACACTTTAAATGTGTAAAAATTTGTGATAGTTTTGATTTGTGCTTTCCTCCCTTTCCCTGGAGGGAAAGGAAATCTCAACTCCAAATCAGTCAAAAGACAAGATAAATCATACAGGGTAGACAAGAGCAATCACACAGGGTTCTTAATTTTTCACAGGTGAAAAAAATTTGACTTTTACATTATCACACAATTCTGTGACAGAAGAAATATTGCCATATTCCTTTTGAGATCCTGTAATAACTGTGAGTAAACACATGGAATTAGGAACTATAAATGTAATTTGTGGTAAGTATTCATTTTCCCACACCTAGGCATCCAGTTTCATAGCCCAGTCATTTCATATATAATAGTATTTTTTTCTGAAGTTGTAATACTATTCTTTACATGAACTCTACATATTTGAGGGTCACATTTGTTGAGAAGCAAAATATTTGTTTTTCTACTGAAGTTTAAACCAATAAAAACTACAGTTCAATGTGAATCATCTGATTTTCATTCTCTTGAAAATGCACTGTGAAGCTCAATTTTAAAACTTACATTGGCATTCAAAAAGCAATGCATAACTGATGATGCTTATGTAAAAAAATCTTATGTTGCTGGTGAGATCAATGCCCTATTCCATGGAGTGATCAAAAATAGCTCTAGTTTTAGGGATTAACAACTTTGAAATTATTCTATTTCTTTGGTATTGATTCGCCTTCATACTATAATGAGGCAATGATAAGCACCATCGGAAAAAAAGGAAAAAAAACCCTCAGATTTTTTCAATGCCTTCCGGAATTTTTATACATAAAGAACAATAGTACAACAATCTATTATTTTCAAACTGCACAAACAAGATTGAGTATGCAAATATGTAGTGTGCCTGTGCAGTGGGAGTTTCTAGTAGAGAGGTTGAATAGGAAAACTTCCCCATGGAAGTAGAACTTGAGTTGGTCATTGGAGGAAGTGGATAAATATGGAGTAGTACAGGCATGAGAGACCTGCAGAAACATCAATAGAAATTAGGCTTGTATTCCTAGAGCCAGGGAGGTGACCCGTCCTCCTTTATTGGGAGTCTGTATGTCAAGATATTGATGGGAATAGCTCGGCTTTGCTAGGGCTGTTGTGTCTTGAGAGCTTAAGAGCCAGGAAAACAAGAGTGAAAAGTTGCTAGGAATCGCTGGGGGCATGTCCTATGTAACAACGTGGCTGGATAATTATCACCTGTAACACTGAATTAGTAACTTATGGTTTATAAAGTTACTTCAAATGCATTACTTAAATCTCACAACACCTGAGTAGTGATCTATTTTATAGATAAGAATTTGATCCAAAGGCAGTCACTGGCTTTGTTCAAGGCACACTGTGTCTTCTGCTCACAATGATATGTCAGGATGCATTCTGCACAAGTCCACATGTTGAATTTTATAGGGAGAAAAACTAAGGAAGTGGACTATTGTATAAATCTAGAAATGAGCAAATAAGGTCCTGGACTAGGTAGCAGTTGTGGGAACATGAAAAAGTGAAAGAAATTTCAAAGTATCCTCCATGGAAGCTGGTGATCAATGTGATTTAGGGACTAAGATAAAGAATGAATTAAAAACAATTCCAAATTGTAAAGCCTGAGTTGGAGAACACTGGTTGCATTTAAGCAGCATAGGAAAGCTTATTTGATAAATCAGGATTGCTGAAATGTGTGTAGACAGTGGGTGTGGAAAATGCCCGTGTGGCAGCTCTGGCATCGTCCACACAGCAGGGGCTCTTTAATATCTGTTGAGTGACTGAAAGAACCCATGCTACTTTATGGAAGGGCCGTGGTGAACGTGACCAAAGTGAGTCTTCCATAGACAAGAACAGAAAGCCAAGGATGGGGTCTGGGTGAATGATCTCAGGAAAGTGAAGCCAAACACAATGAATAAACATTTTGAAAACTGTCTAGCAGGCTGGGAGCCAGTGGCCCATCACTGTAATCCCAGTTACTCAGGAAGCTTGGATCTGAGGATCAGGATTCAAAGCCAGCCTAGGCAGGAAAGTCCATGAGACTCTCCCATTAAGAAACTGTGGCTCACCCCTGTAATCCTAGCTACTAAGGAGGCTAAGATCTGAGGATCACAGTTCAAAGCCAGACCTGGTAGGAAAGTCCAAGAGACTTTTATCTCCAATAAACCACCAGAAAACTGGAAGTGGTGCTGTGGCTCAAGTGGTAGAGTGCAAGCCTTGAGCACAAGAACCTGGGAAGAAATTCTAAATATTTACTTTTGAACACAAAGGCAATTTGCTTGTTTTTTCCAGCAGAGTCTTGAGCATTTTTTCAGCATTACAGTTCAATATTGTCTCCCCTTAGTGCTGCATGTTAAGAAATGTCTCCTTAGTCCACATGCTCTCTCCCCACAGAACATCAGAGTTAGTGCCACTGAGGTCATTGTGGAGTGGACAGTTTCTGTACCCATTCCACATTTCCTGACTCCAACTTCACAAGTGTCAGGGTGATTGTCAAGAACACTAAATTGCAGGATCAGAGCTATACGATAAATGACCCAAAAAATGACCAAAAGGAAGATAATATAGCTAATACTGACCAGACATGGGAATTTGAAACCTCCATTGATTCCTGGGGACATTCTTAGCATGTATGGCAAGTGAAGACAAAGGAACAGTGAATGTAGCATATTTTGGGAAATGTCTTATGAAGATTCTATGAAACCTAGCTTTGATTTTCATCTGATCTAAGCAGCACCAAGCTGGCCATCAGAGTGTAGCATGCGTCTGTGTGGTGAGTGATGGTTTGGGGAGGGCGATATGCCGGCTGGACTGTGAACTTGAAACAAACACCAGAATTCTCACTTCAAATGCTTTTGTTCACTGTGCAGTTTTCTGATGTGCAAGTAAATACGGTCTCCTGCTACATTATGATGTCTACTTTTATGTCTGTTTCATCTCCTTGTCCAACCCCTCAATAAAAGTAAAACACACACACACACACACACACACACACGTTAGAGCACAGAGCAAAATGTCTTACCAGTTATCACGAGAGACTAAAAGGAAAAAACAGTGCCAACTAACGATGAAGTGATATTTAACCATTTCATCTTGCATGGATTTTGTCCTTGATAACCAGCTTCTGTCTCCTAAAGCAGAGTTTATAACATCAGAGAAAAAGAGAGCAAATCTACATATAGTATATTTAGCTTCTGAAAGAAGCCTTATCTTTCCAGAAAAAAAAAAATTAGGGATGGTGACCAACAAAGCTTCTTGCTAATGCCATGCTTTCTTTAGACTTTAATGATAACAGTCTAAATTCCTCTTGCCCTGCTTTAAGTCAATTTCTAAGTCAATC
This sequence comes from Dipodomys merriami, assembly GCF_024711535.1. Lineage (NCBI taxonomy): Eukaryota > Metazoa > Chordata > Mammalia > Rodentia > Heteromyidae > Dipodomys > Dipodomys merriami. The sequence goes on along the minus strand of NW_027206179.1, from coordinate 72,793,573 downwards.
TCTATGAAAATATAGGATAGCAGACCCAAACATGACTGTTTGTATATGTTTCAAATGGTCTTATGCCTCACTTTTTTTTTTTTTTTTTTTGGTCGGTCTTGGGGCTTGAACTCTATGCTTGGGCGCTGACTCTGCGCTCTTCAGCTCGAGGCTAACACTCTACCACTTAAGCCACAGTGCACTTCCAGTTTTTTAGTGGTTTATTGGAGAAAAGAGTCTCACAGACTTTCCTGCCCAGGCTGGCTTTGAACCACAATCCTCAGATCTCAGCCTCCTAAGTAGCTAGGATTATAGGTGTGAACCACCGGTGCCTGGCTATGCCTCACTCTTTTAAAAAATATTTTTATTATATTTAAGTAGTTGCACAAATTAACAAACCAGTTTGTAAATACAAAAGCATCTTCATGGATATCACCCCTTTCATCATTCTCTCCCATCCCTCCCAACCCACCTTTCCCTCAATTTTCCTAATTTCATAGGATATGCCTTAAATATTATGACTGCATTTGCCCAACCTCTCTTCATTCATCTGCCCTCCCCCCACAGATGCTTTTCCAGTACCAGTTTCCTGGTATTCCTTTGATTGCACTGTGAGGTTTTTAGGGAATTACTTCACTTGGATTTTCCCATACAATACCATGCTTTGATTAAGATGGCTGTGTGCACTTGCATACAACCTGACGTATGTGTACTTGTCTATTTATAAATTATGAGATATATGAAAGAAAACATGTACCCTTTGTCTCTTTAGACTTGACTTACTTCATTGAACTGAGGCTTGATCTCAGGGCCTCATGTTTTCTCTTGGCTTTTTTGCTCAAAGCTGCTACTTTATCACTTGAACCACACCTCTACTTCTGTTTGCTGGTTAATTGTGGAAAAGAGTCTCAAGGACTTTTCTACCTGGGTTGGCTTCAGACCACAATCCTCAGATCTCGGCCTCCTAGGTAACTCAGCATGAGCCATCAGTGTGTGACCTATGCCGTTTTCTTCTGTTCAAATGGCCCACTTCCCTTAGCATTGCCTCAAAGATCTGGCTTCAGAGCCCTTAATTAACTTTTTTTCCTTTCAACCCTGCCTATTTCCCCTTAACAAATAAAGTTAACCGGGCTTAATCACTCTTCTTGTTTTGTTTTGCTTTGATCTCTCTTAGTTTTGTTTATCCACCACTATGAGAGTAATTCTGACAAGAAAGCGCGGCTTCTTGCCACACTGCCCCCGCTGCCATTCCAGTCGCACAGCTTCTCTCTACTGATGCCTACTGACAGTTAACCAAAAGTAGAACTAAATCGAAATCTTCTTTAAAAATAACCTTTAACATGTGCATTACAGAAAACACATATGAGCAAAGTGCAAAGTAGTGCCACAAGCAGTTCAGTTACTAAAAGTGGGAATATATCCCGAAGAACATAATCAAGAATAGGGAACCCCATCAGATAGAGAGTTCACTTTATTACTATGAAACGTCCTTCTTTGCTTTTTCTGACTAGTTGTAAGTTGAAATATATTTTATCTGATACTAGTATAACTACTCCAGACTGTTTAGGCGGACCATTTGCTTGGAAGACTGTTCCAGCCTTTTATTTGAGTAGTTAATTAATATTTGAAAGCCTCAAAGCCATAGTTAATGAAAGACAAGGAAAGCCAGAGGAATGGTTGCAGATTAGGTAAGCAGACTGGATAACTAAGCAGGCTAGATTAGATTTTTGTGATGGAAATAGAGTATTAGTAAAAAATGCTGGTGAGTGCTAATAAAGCCAATGAACTAAAGCAGTTTAGTTTAAAGCATTACATCTCTTGGTAATGATAGTAAGGTTCTGTGGGTTTTCAGCCTTAGGAGATGCTGATAGAAGACAAGTAGCTCTTTGAACTACTTTTGTAATTACTCTATAAATCTAAAATGATCTCAAAATGCGAAGTCCAAGAACTGTGTTTCCCCAGAATCCCTTAAGTAGACCGTAGGAAACTGGTGGTTTGAGAGGGGACAAACATGTCACCAATTAGAAATGTATGATGATATCGAAATGAGTTACCACGATCCTTACAGAAATCCTTTTACTCTTACTGTACATTCTTTTTTAATTTTTGTTTTAGTGTTTATGTGATACCAAGGAATCGAACGCAGGGCCTCATGCACGCTAGGCAAGTACTCTCCCACAAAGCCCCCTTCCTTGCCCGAAGCCCTCTGCCTGGCTGGGCGCACTGTGGCTGGCTCGTCCCGGGGTGGGAAGCCCTGCGCGGGCAGCGGCCGGCCGGGTGCGGGGAGCTGCCGGGGAGGGGATGCGACACGGGGGCGGGAGGGCAGCGCCCAGCCCCGCGGAACCTCCCGGAACAGCAGCTTCTTCAGGAAGAGCCACTACGGACCTGGGCGATGGGGTGTGATGTTCCGTGGACTAGACTTGGGGAAGGAGGGGGAGACCGTGCAGGGCAGGACAGCGAATCGCTGGCTGGCCGCGCACGAGGCCGCGACGCTAGCCCTGCTCCGCCCCCCCCCCCCCACCGCTGTGGGACCCCGCAGAAGACCCCCACACGCCGGCCCCAACGGGAGATGTTTCTGGAGACCCGGTGGAGTTCAGCCAGGGCGCTTGGACTTGAACCTGGGCCGCGCCCGCGGGCTCCCGCGCCCTTCCTGGCGGGGGACAGGGCAGGTGCGGGATCTGGGCCCGACAGTGCTCTGAGCCGCGCCACTCAGGAAAAGCGGCTCGCCACCTTGGGCTGGGAAAGATCCAGAAATCCCGCCGAGGGAGTCCCCCCTCTTCCCCCGGGGAGCCCCGCGGGCTCCTGCTTCTCCTGCCACCGGCCTGACCTTTACCCTGCCGGCACCCCAGGAATCACGCCGATCCCCTCACATCTCTATTCCAGTCCACGCACATCTACCCCGCTGCCAGCACTAACGGACAATCCCTGCCACCCCCATGAGAACAACAAACAGAAAGGCTGGGGGAGTGGGGTGCAGCGTCCCCATATTACGTGCACAGGCCCACGAGGGCCGGCAGGCCTCCGGGACTTCCGGTGAGCGCCTGTGTGCTCACTTCCGTTTCTCCGCTGGCACCCGCCCCACATCGTCCCGGGCTCCGCTGGCCTTCCCGGGCCGTTAGGGCCTTCATCTGTCCTCATGGCAGGGGGAGGTCTCCCCTGAGGGGCGGGCAGCTCACGCTGTAAGAACCAAACTGAAGCCATTTTGTGACAGCTTCTAAAGGTTAACTGGTGTCAGTCCCTAATTCCTGCTCTGAGTTAATGTTGCAAAAATGAGTTGAACAATAACATGGCTGTGCAAAGTTTTCGGGAACTGTTATTTAAAGATTGCAGAACACCCCAGAACAGGATGGTGGCGACACCCAGTCAGCAGAAGCCTAACCACAGGAGATGTCAGCCTCGATGGCTCCAGCACACACCTGGTCCCTGACCAAGCAGAATCCAACTTGCCCCTAACCATAGCATGGCTGTAATTGTGCGGTTTTTGCCTTTATAGGCCCAGCCATACTGTTGCTGGGCCCCCTCCCTTCCTCTGCTGCGTCTGGGGGTACGGGACGAGGCCCGAGCCTTGGCTTGCTGAATAAACCTTGCATTTTGCAGTCCGGGTTGCCTGGTCTCTCGGTAGTCCTCGGAGGGTCTCTGGGACTTGTGTGTAAGAACTCCCGGCCCCAGATCAGCGGGCTCCAGGGCCTAAAACGCTGGCTAGCTTCCAAGGCCGCCTGTGGTCTCCTTCTCCGGCCAGTGAAAGCCTCAGCCATTCTTCTCGCCTTGCTGAGCCAAGCCCGCCACAACCCAGGAAGGCTGTATCCTAGGCAGCTGGGCAAGGCCTTCCTCTGGCCCTGGCAGGGCGGAGCCCAGGCTCTGAGAGACCACCACCGCCATCAAATCACCGCAGTGGGGCATGGGGATACGGGGAGCTGGCTCAAATGAACTTTACAACTGTGGGGAGAGGGAGAGAGGTTGGGGAGGTGGAAGGGAAGGGATGGTAATGGTAACAATGCTCCATAGGAAATGTACTGATTACCTTACACCTGTAACCCCTCTGTACATTATTTTTACAATAAAGTATTAAAAAAAGATATTGGTGACACAGATCAAGATGCATTATACGTGTAAACTGCTTTGTTAAATTGCAATATATAACCTAAGATTAAGAGGAGTAGGTTGGGAGAGGTGGATGAGAATGCTGAAAGGGGTGACATTGACCAGGATACTCTATATTAATTACTTCAGTGAATGGCAACTCCTTTGTACAACTACATAAACATAATGAAAATATCTCCTCCAAGAGAAATAACTTCGAGGATATATATATATATATATATATAGAGAGAGAGAGAGAGAGAGAGAGAGATACACATATATTACACATGTATTTACATAATTTACATAATGTACATAATTTAATCAGCAAGGGTTTGGCCACACGTGTCTCAGAGTGCCCTGCACTGTAAGTCTAAGTTATTTTGCATCAAAATACTTGTTCAAGGTAGAATCCTATGGCAAAATCAGAGCGGTAAATAGTCCGTGCTTTTGGTTTATGTGGATTGTCCAGTTCCTCTCCTGACAGATGCTTCTTCATATTATATGCACAGGCCTACAAGCAGCCAGTAAATCTTTGGGGACTTCCAGTGGGCACCTATGTCATCACTTCCTGTTTCTCCACTGGCATCAACCCAACCTCCCAGGCCACCAACCATTACACCTACAGTCCTCCAGGCTCCGCTCATCTTCCAGGACCCTTAGGGCCTTGGTCTGTCCTTGTTGCAGCAGGAGGTTACCCCTGTGGGACATGGAAGTCAAGCCAGGCCCAGGATCATCAGGCTCCATGGCCTAAAATGCTGGCTAGCTTCCAAGGCCACCTGTGGTCTCCTCCAGCCCGAGAAAGTTTCTGCCATTTTTCTCACCTTGCTGTGCCATGCCCACCTCCACCCAGCAATGGTGCATCCTAGGCAGATGGGTGAGGAGGCCTTCTTCTGGGCCCAGTAAGGTGGAACCCAGGCTCCTAGAGACCACCATTGTCACAAGTCATCAAATTAAGTGAGGCCATATTTCAAATGGAACTAATTGATATCTACTGAGTTTTCCACCCTAAAATGACACAGTACATGTTCTCAGCAGCTCATTGAACTTTCTCCAAATAGACCAAATCATAGTTTATACAGGGAATTTAAGCAAGTACAAGGGGATTGACATAATCTCCTGTATCCTATCTGACCACAGTAGAAGCAAGCTAGTTCTCAATAACAAAGCATACCGTAGAAATTACTCAAATACATGGAAATTGAACACTCTGAGCAACACATGAATAATGGAAAAAATTAAAGAAATTAAAGGGCTGGGAAGGTGGCTCAGTGGTAGAGCGCTTGCCTCACATGCATGAGGCCCTGGCTTCAATTCCTCAGCACCACATAAGCAGAAAAAAAAGCTGGAAGTGGTGCTAGCCTTGAGCTGAAGAGCTGAGGGACAGCGCCCAGGCCCAGAGTTCAGGCCCCATGACCAGACCAAAAAAAAGAAAGAAAGAAAGAAAGAAAGAAGTTCCTACAATTCAATGAAAAGGAATATACGTCACAAAAACCTGTGGGACACGGCAAAAGCAGTCCTGAGGGGCAAATTTGTTGCTCTCAGTGCACACATCAAGAAAATAGAGACAGACCAAGTAAATAATCTCATGTTACAATTGCAACTGCTAGAAAAGCATGAAAAAATTGAGCCTAAAGTTACTAGACGGAGCCAGATAACCAAATTAAGAGCTGAAATAAATGAGATAGTGACTAAGAAAGCTACAAATCAAATTAATAAAACAAAAAGTTGGTTTTCTGAAAAAAATAATAAAATTTATGGACTTTTGGCAGGATTAACTTTAAAAAAAGAGAGGAAGCTGGGCGCCGGTGGCTCACACCTGTAATCCTAGCTACTCAGGAGGCTGAGATCTGAGGATCATGGTTCAAAGCCAGCCTGGGCAAGAAAGTGAAACTCTTTTTTTTTTTTAAATTTTATTTGTGAACATACTGTACAGAGGGGTTACAATTACATGGGCAGGATAATGCGTACATTTCTTACCAAGCATTGCAGCCTCCTCCTTTTGTTTACCCTTCACATCCCTTCCCAGCCTCCCTCCTCCCCCTCAATCCCAATCCTTCTCCTTCCCCCCATTCCCCCCCCCCCATGCACCGACGTTGTAAAGCTTGTTTTGGACATGACAACTTGTACTTCTCATTGTTGCAACAGGTCCACCTGTATCCTTAAACAACTGGTTTTACCCCATCTCCTCCTCAAGTTATACTGACATCAAATATAGTGAAAGCAGGGGTTATACTGTGGGGGAGGGACATACAAAGCAACAAAGAGATAATCTTATAAATGCATTAGAAACACATGCATGAAAGAAAAAAAACATTAAAATACATATCTAAGGGTTCATTTTCCTGACATCACATTATCTGACCTTTTCTGCTTGACTCATGCATATACTAGACATTGCAAATAAGGGAAACCATGGGACCTATGAAGAAAGTGAAACTCTTATCTCCAATAAACCACCAGAAAACCGGAAGTGGCGCTGTAGCTCAAGTGGCAGAACGCTAGCCTTGAGTTGAAGAGCTGAGGAAGAGCTGAGGAACAGCGCTCAGGGCCAGAGTTCAAGCCCCACGACCAACACAAAAAAAAAGAATAAGAGAGGAAACCCAAATAAATAAGATCAGAGGAAAAATTACAACAAATACCCAAGACATCCAAGTAATTGTAAAGAACTATTTCCAGAAATTATACTCTATAGAAAGAAAACCTAGCAAAAATGGATGAATTTTTAGAGAAATACAAGTTGCCCAAACATGGGCTGGGAAGGTGGCTCAGTGGTAGAGCGCTTGCCTTGCATGCCTGAGGCCCTGGGTTCGATTCCTCAGCACCACATAAGCAAAAAGAAAAATACCGGAAGTGGTGCTGTGGCTCAAGTGGTAGAGCGCTAGCCTGGAGCTGAAGAGCTGAGGGATAGCGCCCAGGCCCAGAGTTCAGGCCCCACTACCGGACCAAACCAAACAAAACAAAACAAAACAAGTTGCCCAAACTGAACCAAGAAGAAATAAATCAATTAAATAAGCCAATAACAATGAGATACAATGAGATAGAAGTAAAAATCAGAAGCCTTCCAACAAGGAAAAGCTCAGGACCAGATGGATTCACTACGGAATTCTATAAGACCTTTGAAGAGGAAGTAATACCCATACTCCTAAGACTCTTCCAAGAAATAGAAACAGAGGGAGCTATCCCAAACTCATTCTACGATGCCAATATCATACTCATCCCCAAATCAGGCAAAGACCAACAAAAAAAAGAAAAACTACAGACCAATCTCCTTGATGAACACAGATGCAAAGATCCTTAACAAAATTATAGCCAACAGAATCCAGAAACACATCAAAAAGTCATACATTATGACCAAGTAGGCTTCATCTTAGAGATACAGGGATGGTTTAACATACGTAAATCAATAAATGTAATCCATCACATCAAAAGATGCAAGGTCAAGAACCACATGGTTATTTCCATTGATGCAGAAATGGTTTTTGACAAGATACAACATTCATACATGCTAAAAGCTCTGGAGAAAATAGGAATAGAAGGAACATTCCTTAAAATCATAAAAGCCTTATATGACAGACCAACAGCCAATATTATACTTAGTAGGGAAAAACTACAATGAATTCTCCTAAAATCAGGAACAAGGCAAGGATGCCTACTCTCTCCTCTCCTCTTCAATATAATTCTGGAATCCTTAGCTAGAGCAATAAGGCAAGAAAAAGACATTAATGGGATCTGCATAGGGAAGGAAGAAGTTAAAATGTCCCTTTTTGCAGATGACATGATACATAACTCCATGATCCCAAAAACTCCACCCCCAAATTCTTAGAATTTATAAACCATAGCAAAGTAACAGGATACAAAAAAATCAGTCCACAAAAATCAGTTGCTTTTTTGTACACCAACAATGTACAAGGAGAAAGGGAAATCAAGGAAACAACCCCATTCACAATAACCCCCACAAAATAAAATGTTTAGGAATTAACCTAACCAAAGACGTAAAAGAACTGTTTAATGAAAACTATAAAAACTTTAAGAAATTATAGAGGATACAAGGAAATGGGAAGACCTTCCATGTTCTTGGATAGGCAGGCTAATATAATGAAAATGGCCATACTGCCAAAATTGATATACACATTCAGTGCAATTCCTATAAAAATGCCAATGATGTTCATTACTGAAATACAGAAAACAGTCCAAAAATTCATATGGAACAACAAAAGACCTAGAATAGCCAAAACAATTCTAGGCAAAAAAGAAACATGGGAGGGATCTTGATGCCAGACTTCCAGCTCTACTATAGAGCCATAATAACAAAGACAGCTTGGTACTGGCACAAAAAGAGACTCAAAGACCAATGGATTAGAATAGAAAATCCAGAAATAAAACCACATGCCTACAGCCAGCTGATATTTGACAAAGGAGCCAGAGATGTACAGTGGAAGAAGCACAGCTTCTTCAACTACTGGTGCTGGGAAAACTGGGAGGCCACATGCAGAAAACTAAAAGTGGACCCCAGCTTGTCACCATGCACTAACATCAACTCAAAATGGATTAAAAACCTTAACATCAAACCTCATACTCTGAAACTACTGCAGCAGAGTAGGAGAGACACTTGAACTTATAGGCACAGGCAAGAACTTCCTGAATAGTGTTCCAGGGTCACAATAAATTGGAGAGAAACTCGACAAATGGGACTACCTTAAAATAACAAGTTTCTGCACAACTAAAGACATAGCAACCAAATTAGAAAGACAGCCAACTAACTGGGAAAAATATTTAGCAGCAATGTATCAGACAAGGGGTTAATATCCATTATATACAGGGAACTCAAGAAACTAACCCCTCCCAAACCTAACAAACCAATTACTAAATGGTCAAGGGAACTAAAGAGAGACTTCTCAGAAGAGGAGATAAAAATGGCAAAGAAACACATGGGGAAATGTTCATCTTCCCTGGTTGTAAAAAAAATGCAAATAAAGACAACCCTGACATACCACCTTACCCCAGTCAGAACGGCCCACATCCTAAAGTCAGCCAATGACAAATGCTGGAGGGGATGTGGAGAAAGAGGTGGGAGTATACACTTATACAACCACTTTGGAAAGCAGTCTGGAGGGTCCTCAGAAAGCTAAATATTGACCTCCCCTATGACCCAGCCATACCACTCCTAGGCATCTATCCTGAACAACAGGAACTAGGATACAAGGACACATGCACCTCCATGCACTGTTTACAATAGCCAGGATATAGAAACAACCTGTATTCCCCTCTATAGATGAATGGATCCAAAAACTGGTATGTATATACAATGGAATATTATGCAGCCATTAGAAAGGACAAAATAACGGCATTCCCAGGGAAATGGATGGAACTAGAAGATATCATGTTAAGTGAGGTAAAGTCAGAGCAAAAAGACAAATGGCACATGGTCTCCCTGATAAGTGGATGTTAAGGTGATATAAGAAGCATAAGGTGATATGACAAAGTAAACAAGACTTGAGAAACAAAGGACCTCCATTCATCTGGTCAAATCATTACTAAATGACCCCATGCTCCTGACTACATATATAGCATATATGTGCACATCAGAGGGAAACCAGGAGGACGACACAGAACCAGAGGGAAACAGGGCAAAACATAGAACAGAGGGACCCATCAGCTGCACTGGTCATTGATCAAAATGAACTAAGCAACTCAATGGCAGTGATGGGAGGGAGGGAATGAGCAAGAAAGAGGGAACAGCTGACACTAAGCAAAAGGAAAGAAATGTAGATATCACCCGATGTGGAAGAAATGACTATTGTCAAAGCTCATAGAACTCATAAACTTTATAGAGCACGATAAAGACAATTTCCCCATGAAGGTTAGAATGTGGTTGTGACTTTAACTAAGTATCACTATCCCACAATACTGTGACATTTTTGAAATTTATGTAATCACTCAATCACAATAAAAAATTACAAAAAATAAATTGGTTACAAAAAAAATCAAAGAAAGAAAAAACCCCCAAGGTTTGAAGACTTAACTCATCAATAGAATGCTTGAGGTTGATCTCTAGAACCACCAAAATATTTGTTTAACTTACCATTAAATTTAGACATCCAACACTCTCAAGCATGAGTCATCAGATTATATAGCACTGAGAAAAAAGATAATTATACAATGAAAACAAGAGATCAAACAACTTGAGGAGAAAATGAAGGAGACTTCAGTATGAACTCTGAAATTACTATCTGAATGCCAAATGATGCACATACGCATAAATAATAATCATAATCATCATAATAATATAACATTGGAGAATCATAATTGAAATTACTCAGTATACACTCACACATATAAACACCGAAATATGTCAGTTAAGATAGATGGAAATACAAGTCTGAACACGTTTAATTCAATATTTAAAAGTCCAAAAAAGGAAAAATAAAGATTGAATAGTCAAAACAATAATGATTGAGAAAATTTGAGAACCCTTAGATTTAGAAAATATAGAAATATCAAAAAATTAAAAAAGAAATATCACAGGAAGAATATTTTTAAAAAAGAAAATGAAATGTAAGCATTTCTTACACTTAGTAAGAAAACTAAATGTAAACCTTCAAGCAGTAGTGGCATAGCTAAGCCTAAGTTGTGTTTCTATCATCCCTCAAAATGATATCCTAATTTATATGATGAAGGGTAAGCCAGCTGTCTATATTCTAGTCAGTTATAAAGAAAAGAAGAAAGAAGAGGAACACACCATGTTTTAAATGGGATGATCTGGAATTCTGATAATTTATATTTTTCCTCATCCCTCTGTAGCTAACTATAGTAAATCTGGCGATAGCAATCTTTTACTAGGTAACCACATGCCCACTAAACCAAAAAAAATCCACTGAAATAAATTGTGCTGTCCAATTAAACAACCATTAATCAAATAAAATTACATAAAAATTTAAAAATCAGTTCCTTATTCCTACTAAACTTATCACAGATGTTCAATGGTTACCTAATGCTACAGTAGAAAACTAAGCTTAAGAACATTTTTTTCTAGCTCAATGCACACTATTTTTATAGTCTAAAGACATGCTACAAGACAGACAATGGCTAGACTCAAGATGGTTGGGTTTTCTGTTATCCATTTCTCTCTTTTTCCACTTAAATGTTCCTGTGAACTCTTATTTCCACATTTAAAAAAACAAATCACTGGGGCTGGGAAGTTGGCTCAGTGGTAGAGCGCTTGCCTTGCATGCCAGAGGCCCTGGGTTCAATTCCTCAGCACCACATAAGCGAAAAGAAAAAAGCCGGAAGTGGCGCTGTGGCTCAAGTGGTAGAGCGCTAGCCTTGAGCTGAAGAACTGAGGGACAGCGCCCAGGCCCAGAGTTCAGGCCCCACGACCGGACCCAAAAAAAAAAAAAAACACAAAAAACAAAAAAACAAATCACTTAGGTACTATAATCCTAAAGTCCTATCTAGGTATGTTTATCTTGCTCTTGTTTAAGATTCCTCCAGGAACTTCACAGGTGACTATTCATTGTAGCATCCTGCAGAATACCAACTCTGATATACACAGTGATAGAGAAACTTAAAAATGTCTGCTCAATAAAAAATAGAGAAAGAATCTCAAATAGCTATCTCCTCCTGGGCAGGGATGGTCAGATGCTCAAACTGGACTAAGTTTGTTTAGCCTTAGTCATGGCTGTACTATCTGAGAGCAACTTGAACACTTTGCCTTTCGTGATAACCATGGATGTTTAGGAATGTCCTCTTTGGAGCTGTATCTAGAGGAAATCTATTGACATATTTATTGATAAATCAATAGAAATATAAGCATTTCCTAGATGATGAACATAAACTTTATAACCCACAATCACAACATTTTACACTTTTTTTGAGGGCATCTGAGATAAAAAGTTTAGCATGGAAGACAAGATTCTTAATTCATTGACACTGAATTGGTTCTTACTTTTCTGGCACTACTTCATGGGAAAATGACTCATAGGAAAATTTCCTATGAAATTGCCTTTTCAAAGTTAGGGCATAGAAATAAATCGATTTCTCTATCAACTATCACTGAAGCCATAGTGTGCTAAGATTTTCTAGTTATCACTAAAATACTCAAACACTTCCTCTGAACTAATAAATGTAAAAAGGAAATTGGAGATGCAAAGATAAGAGAACATATGGGAAAGAGAAAGGCAACAGTTGAAGACATTTTCTGCAATATGATTTGCAGAGAAATTTGTATGTGTTGCAAAAAAGAGAAAAAAATAAACCACTTTAGTGTCCTGTGATATTTCTGTCAGATTTGATTGAACATGCTCAAGCAACTTCAATATTATCAAAGTGAAAGGCACACTTACAAGTAGACTTGGTGATTTATAGAAGAGAGAGTTTCACTGTCTAATCTATTCATCATTCACTTGTCTGTGAAAAAAGTTTCAGCTCTCTCTCTTAAAACAAAATGACTGACAACACTTTGTGAGAATAATGCAGATTAGGTTCTAGGCCTTGGCTGACTGCTACTTTCACTGTGTCAGTGTACATTTTCCCATTTCTTAGTTGTAAGGTGGCAGGTATATTTTGGTCTTGCTCTATGGAATGAAGCTGGTGATTCAGCTTATGTAACATGCTTGAATGTAGGAACTCTCAAATTACCATTGAGCAGATTTTTCTATTTTAAGGTCTAGAGAATGATTTCCATTAAACCAACGGAGAAAAGCCTAAATAAGAGGTGAACAGAGGTAAGCCGTGCAAGCCTGTGCATTGAACAGAGTGGTGGTACGTCATATCTCATTTCCCTAACTGTAAAGGAGGCGGCCACTGCAGGACATGGGTATTACAGAACCAGAACTAGTTATTTAAAACAATCTGAAGGCAATTTTGTAGAATCTTCTACCTCAAAAACCTGCTCTACTTTTATGTCCAGAGGGCAGAGTAACAAGAAGAAAAGATTCTTCCACTACCATTTCGATTTTCACCACAATTACAAAAACACAAAATTTTAATGCCACCAAACTATACTCTTCAAAAAGTGGTTAAAATGAAAACTAACATATTCTATACTAAAATTAAGAGGAGGAGTGTGTTGGGAGGGGTGGATGGGAATATTGATCAGGATGCAGCATATTAATTGCTTCAGTGAATAACAACTCCTTTGTACAATTATGTAAAGATAATGAAAATATTCCCCCCAAAAGAAGTCACAATTGAGTACATATATATGTATATATATTTACATAGTTTATAAAAATAGGTATTAAATATAAATCTGGATGAAGGGTTTAGCCACTCAGAGTGCTCTGCACTGTATGTCCTTCAAGATACTTCTTCGAAGTACAGTTCTGTGCCAAAATCAGGGCCATAAATATCCCAAGTCTTTTCTTTGTGCGGATTATCCAAATGGTGTCGTGAGAGATACAGTCTAAGGGTAGGGAGGAAAAAAATAAATTACATTTAATTTTAGGGCTAACAGACAAGTCATGCAATACAACACCCTTGTTTTAGAAAGAGACTTGTTAGCTGCAACCAAAACCTACGTCCCATTTGTTTTCCTTACTTGGCTCATTCCAGCACTTTGTGTTTGTGTAAACAGTGGGCAAAAAAACTTCCCACTGTAGTTTATACACAGACATGGAAGATGAAGCTCTTTCTGTTGGATTACATTATGTCCTTACCGGTTCCTCCTTATTAAAGCAGTGTTGAACCAGAAGAAGAAGGCGCAGTCATCATAGTAGTTGGGTATGATCTAAAAACACATGGTTAAAGGTTATTTTCATAGTAAAATAGATACCAAAAACTAGTGATTCCAAAGAGATTAAAATTCCTCCCTTATTCCTTTGTGTATGCCATCAGTTGCAGCCTTCTATAGCAAAGTACTCAGAGGCTTAGGAGAACACTGTTTCAATTAAAATATAATGGGCCAAAATTAGTGCAGGGAAATAGAAGAAAGAGGATTTCATAAAAAGTCACTAGGAACAGAGTAACAAAAAGAAGATACACAATGGAGGGACATATATACAAACCATGTGTCTGATGAGGGTGTTGTATTCAGAAGAACTCTTCAATTCAAAGACAAAAGGCAGATAAAAACAGATCAACTCCAAGGCCTTAAACACACATTTCTCCAGAGTCTGTATCCAAAAGGCCTACAAGCACACACAAAGACTGAGACCACATGCCACACTACTAGGATCACCACAAAAAAAATCAAAGGCCCTCAGGCCTTGCTGGCACAAATGTAAAACGGTGAAGCCATTTGGTGACTACTCAGTAAATTAAACATAGAATTACTAAAGCCACTTGAGGAATAGTTTTTCCCATAATAGATATATACTGATTAAAAAATTTTTTTGTCAGTTGTGGGCCTTGAACTCAGGACCTGGGTGCTATCCCTGAGCCCTTCAAGTCAAGGCCAGTGCTCTATCACTTGAGCCACAGCACCATTTCTGGTTTTCTGGTGGTTAACTGGAGATAAGTGTCTCACAGACTTTGCTGCCTGGGGGCTGTCTTTGAACTGCAATCCTCAGAGATCAGCCTCCTGGATAGTTAGGATTCCTGGCATGGCCCAGCTTGATCTTATTTCTATAATGCTAAATAATCAACTAAAGACCTATGACTTTTACACCCAATCACATTGTGGTGCATTCTAACTCATTGCTGTTGCCTGTGCTTCCATTTTGAGTGTACATTAGACTGGCATAACAGGAGCAGGGCACAGCCACCCATGACAGTTTCCAGTCTCTGTCCCTTCCCAGTTCCTCAGTGGGCCTGATCTGGATATTTGTCCCATGCATCCCTCTTCTTATGTGACAGAAGATACAATCCCTTTGCTTCACTCAACCCATTCTCCAGGGAACCTGTGCAGGTATGTGTAGTGAATATTCCGGAATACTGACATAGCGTCTTACCAAATACTGACGTAGTGTATTATTGAATATAGGAAGGTAGTGAGTATATATGTGCTGTGAAATAGTATGGAATATTAAGATGTAAAATTAGGAATTACAAGTTATGAGATACAACTATGGAAGATAGAGATAAGGACACCCATATGGAGCCTACAGAGACATCACAAAAGCAACCAGCCCACCACAAGGAACAGACTTGGCCAGAAGTAGGGCAACCTTACCCTCAATGATAACCAGTCGTGGCCAGAAATGAAGCTGTCAGCAAGGCAACCCTGCCTGCTATAATAATCAGCCATAGCCAGAAATGACAAAGCCCAGCCTAAAACATATAAAAACCCAGGGCAGCACAGACCCCGCGAGATGGCCTCTCCAAGCAAGGCGACCCCTATCAGACAGGCCCTCCAGTGCAGCACCCGGCAAAGGGCCACACATCAGACAGACCCTCCAGTGCAGCACCCGGCAAAGGGCCACTACTCCAGAGGACACCTCGATGGACTCCCCTCAACCTAGGATCACATCAAGTAGTGTGCCATGTGAGCACCCACGGGTGTGGGACACGCTTGGTAGAATTAGGTGTAAGAGTTAGATATTGGTGTGGATTATATTTGAAGTGTTAGAATAAATGGAGCGAAACTTCTTGATCTAAGCATGATGCTATTCACCTGCTCAGCACAGTATGTCTCGTGACCACTTGGGTTACAGCATGACTCTTGAGACCACAATGGAACCCCCCCATGGGAAACCTGCTCAGGTAACACCCTGGGCCCAGCATAAAGGCGACTTGCTCCTCAGGTCTCCCTGTGTCTGTGGCTCCCCACCACTGGTTGGGCATCAGCTTCTCCTGGATGGCGCCCTCTTTCCACTAGCCCAGACTGCTGCTGCCCTTGCCTCTCCTATTGCTGACCTGCTTCTCCTATTCTCTGTGTTCATTGTGCTGCCTGCTTGGTGCCTTATCTGAGCAGCGTGCACAAACCTGTGTCTGTTCTCAGGGCTTTCCTGCAGTATCTACTTGGATAGGAAGAAACTAAAAACAACAAGTCAGACAAGAGCCTCAGGGCATCTGCCAGTAAAACAGGTTTCCTCTGAGAAGGACACCTGTCACCAGTGGCACTGAGGCATTAGGCTACCCATCAGGGTAAACAATCATCCTGTGAAAGACACACGGTACAGCATCCACAGCCACCTCACCTGGAGCCCCATGAGAGCAAAGCTAGAATTTATAGTTGCTCTCAAGAGACGGTCCTTGAGACCAAGCTAGAAGAAATATATATCTATTGCTACCATCAACAGCTACTTTTCAAGATTAACTATCCCTATTGGTGATGATTAGAGCTACTCAGGAGGCTAAGATCTGGAGGATCTTAGAAAAGTCAGATTCCATTTCCAAAATGACCAGCAAGAATCGGGGCTGGAGGCATGGCTCAAGTGGTAGAGATCCAGCCAAGCAAGCAAACAAAGCATGAGGCCCTGAGTTCAAACCCTGGTACTACAAAAAAAAAAAGCCCCACAAATACACGCACACAAAACTGGTGAGCAAAGAAATTTCTAATTTTTTTAAATGTGCCTTCACATCTTGACCCTTGATAATCATCACTGAAATTTCTATTGCCAAGGTTCCCTGAGCCAGTGAAGAAACCACAGTTTCTGTTTACAGACTAGTTGAGCAAGGATTCAGAGTTGTTCCATCATCTGAGGTGTTCCATCATCTGAGAGATAACCTCCCAATACAATGACTACCCAGGTCATTAGCTTCCGTACATTCACCATCGCAATAGCTAATAGCAGTGAGTAAGCAGGTGATGAAGGAATGCACAGAGAATGAAATTTAACTTCCTTGTTGATAGTGGAGATGGATGATTTAACAGAAAAATACAGCTACTGAGCTGCTGAAATTCATTATTAACAAAACCATTCAGACATAACAGTGTACAACTAATTAATAGAAATTATACACTCATGACTCTTATAGTAATGATGCTAAGTTAATGATAATGTCTCCCTCAGTTATTGATAGTGTAAAAGCATTGATGGCAATATGTTTAAAAGATACAAAACTGTCAATACTACCTTCTTTTTAGAATCCTGGTTTTCTTATTTTTCTTATTTGAAAACTAACAGCAAATTGCATAGAATTTAGATAAAAGTAGGTGGGTGCTGGTGGCTCACATATGTAATCCTACTCAGGAGGCTGAGATCTGAGGATCTGCAATGCACAGCCAACCAGGGTAGGAAATCCATGAGACTCTTATGTGCACTACAATACTCAGCAAAAGCCAGAAGTGGTGCTGTGGCTCAAGTGGTAGAGTGCTAGCCTTGAGCAAAAGAAGCTCAAGGACAGTGCTCCAGGCCCTGAGATCAAGCCCAAGAACTTGTTAAAAAAAATATTTAGAAAAAAACCACACTTTAAATATCTTTTAAAAAATCCTGATAGTTTTGAATTGTGTTTTTCTCCTCTTCTCTGGACATGGATTGCTCTCTATCCTTTCTCTTGCTGAGAACTGCAGCAAAGGACATCCCCAAACAAAAATATTCACAAATCCAGGTTATACAGGGATTTTTCATACTCACCGGTGATGAAAACTTCACTTTTATGTCAGCATGTAAGTTCGGACAGTCTAACATAAGGATTATTGCTCTATTGGTCTCTACATCATGTTGTAACTATGAATAAACACACAGAATTAGGAACTATAAATGTAGTTGGTAGTAAGTATTCATTTTCACCAATCCAAGCATACAAAGTTCAGTATATACTCTCAAGTTTCATAGCCTCGTCATTTCATACAGAAATTAACAGTAATCTTTTTTTCTTTACATTAACTCTACATGTTTGAGGGTTCTAATAGGGAACTGTTGAGAAGCAATGTATTCATGTTTTACTGGAATTTAACCTAATAAATATCACAGTTCAATGAGAATCATCTGAATTTCATATTGTTTTAAGATAATGGACTATACAGCTTAATTTTAAAGCTCACGTTGATATTCGAAAAGCAATGCTTACCTAATCACGTTCTTATAGAAAAAAATCTTCTTGACTCAGATATATACTAGATAGTCTGAGTCAAGCAGAAAAGGTCAGATAAGGTGATGTTAGGGAAATGAGCCCTAAAATATATATTCAAATGATTTTTTTTCTTTCATAAGATTGTTTCTAACACATTTATAAGATTATTTCTTTGTTGCTTTGTATGTTCCTCCCCCACAGTATAACCCCTGCTTTCACTGTATTTGATGTCGGTATAATTTGTGGAGGGGAAGGGGAAAAACAAATCGTTTAAATAGGGATACAGGTGGACCCATTGCAACAATGAGATGTACAAGTTGTTATGTCGAAAACGAACTTTATAACTTTCATGCGGGGTGGGGGAGGGCGCGGCGTGGGGAGAATTGGGTGGGGGGGCGCGGAGGGCGGAAGGGAAGGGATGGGAAGGGGAAACAAAGGAGGAGGCTATAATGAATAAGAAATGTACTCATTATCTTGCCCATGTAATTGTAACTCCTCTGTACAGTATTTTCACAATAAAAAAAATAAAAAATAAAAAAAACCCTTACTTTGCTAGTGGGATCAATGCTAGATTCCAGTGAATGGAGATAGGTCATGTTTTAGGAATTAACAATTTTGAAATCAGTCTAAGTATTTCTTTGGTATTGATTCACCGTCATACTATACAGGGGCTATGATAGGCCCTGTGGGACAAAAAACAAACAAACCAAAACCAAAACCCTCACATTTTTTCAAACCCTTCAGTAGTTTTTATACATAAAGAACAATAGTACAATAATATGCAGAAAAGCTGCACAAAGAAGATTTGTGTGCAATTATGTAGTGTGTGTGTGGAGGAGGAGTTATAGTTGAATAGGAAAACTTCCCCAAGGAAGTAAAACTTGAGTTGGTCATTGGATAAATGAGGAGTAGCACAGGCACAAGATACCTGCAGAAACATGAATTAGACTTGTATTAGACTTGTAATTAGACTTGTATTTCTAGAGCCAGAGGGGTGACCCATCCTCCTTTATTGGGAGTCTGTAGGTCAAGTTATTGATGGGAATAGCTCGGCTTTGCTAGCGCTGTTGTGTCTTGAGAGCTTAAGAGCCAGGAAAACAAGAGTGAAAAGTTGGTAGGAATCGCTGGGGGCATGTCCTATATAACAATGTGGCTGGATAATTATCACCTGTAACACTGAATTAGTAACTTATGGTTTATAAAGTTACTTCAAATGCGTTACCTAAATCTCACGACACTTAAGATGTGGCCTGTGTTATAGTAAGAATTTGAGCCAAAGGCAGTCATTTGTCTTTGTCCATGGTACACTGTGTCTTCTGCTCACAATGAGAACGATATTTAAGGATGCATTCTGCACACATCCACATGCTAACTTTTATAGGGAGAAAGACAAAGAACGTGGACTATTATATAAATCTAGAAATGAGCAAGTGAAGCCCTGGACTAGGTTGCGGGAACATGAAAAAGTGAAAGAAATTTCAAAGCATCCTCCATAGGAGCTGGTGATTAATGTGATTAAGAGACTAAAGCAAAAAAAAAAAAAAAAAAGAATTCCTAATTGTAAAGCCTGTGTTGGAGAATACTGGTTGCATTTAAGAAGCATAGGAAAAACTTGTTTGATAAATCAGGATTGCTGAAATGTGTGTAGACAGAAGGGGCTCCTTAATATCTGTTGAGTGACTGAAAGAACCCATGCTACTTTATGGAAGGGCCATGGTGAATGTGACCAAAAATAGAGTCTTCTCATAGACAAGAACAGAAAGCCAAGGACGGGGTCTGGGTGAATGCTCTCAGCAAAGTGAAGCCAAACAAAAATGAATAAACGTTTTGAAAAGTGTTTATCGGGCTGGGAGCCAGTGGCCCATGACTGTAATCCCAGTTACTCAGGAAGCTTTGATCTGAAGATCATGACTCAAAGCCAACCCAGGCAGGAAAGTCCATGAGACTCTCTGATTAAGAAGCTGTGGCTCAAGTGGTAGAGTGTGAGCCTTAGCACAAAAGCTCAGAGACTCTCAAGTTCAGAGGCTCTGAGTTCAAGCTCCAGGACCAGCATACACACAGGAGTGTGTGTGTGTGTGTGTGTGTGTGTGTGTGTGTGTGAGAGAGAGAGAGAGAGAGAGAGAGAGAAACAGAGAGAGAGAGAAAGAGAGAGAGAGAGAGAGAGAGAGTGTAACTTCTGAAGGAAATTTAACTTTACTTTTGATCACAAAGGCAAGTTGCTTATTTTTTTTTCCAGAAGAGGTTTACAGTCTTAAGCATTTCTTCAGCATTACAGTTCAATATATTCTCCTCTTACAGCTGCGTGTAAAGAGGTTTCTCCTCAGTCGACACACTCTTCCCCACAGAACATTGGAGTTAGTGTCACTGAGGTCATTGTGGAGTGGACAGTTTCTGCACCCATTCCACATTTCCTGACTCCAACTTCACAAGTGTCAGGGTGGTTGTCAAGAACACTAAATTGCAGGATCAGAGCTATACGATAAATGACCCCAAAAAATGACCAAAAGGAAGATAATATAGCTAATACTGACATGGGAATTTGAAACCTCCATTGATTCCTGGGGACATTCTTAGCATGTGTGGGTAAGTGAAGACAAAGGAACAATGAACTGTAGCCTATTTTGGGAAATGTTTTGCAAGGACTGTTTGGAACAAGGCTTTGATTTGCATCAGAACTAAGCAACACCAAGCTGGCCACCAGAGGGCAGCATGAGTCTGTGTGGTGAGTGATGGTTGGGGATGACAACAAGCCGGCTGGACTGTGAACTGGGAACAAACACCAGAATTCTCACTTCAAATGCTTTTGCTTACCACGCAGTTTTCGGGTGTGCTACTAAATATGGTCTCTCGATGCATTATGATGTCTATTTTTAGATCAGTTCCATCTCCTCGTCCGACTCCTTAATAAAAGTAAAATGACACACTCGTTAGAGCACAGAGCAAAATGTCTTGCCAGTTATCATGAGAGACTGATACTGTAATCCTAGAAACTCAGGAGGCTCAGATCTGAGGATTGCAGTTCAAATACAGTGAGGCAGAAGCCGGGTGCTGGTGGCTCACGCCTGTAATCCTAGCTACTCAGGAGGCTGAGATCTGAGGATCGCCGTTCAAAGCCAGCCCCGGCAGGAGAGACCGTGAGACTCCTATCTCCAATAAACCACCAGAAAACCGGAAGTGGCGCTGTAGCTCAAGTGGTAGAACGCTCGCCTTGAGCTGAAGAGTTGAGGGACAGCGCCCAGGCCCAGAGTTCAAGCCCCACAACCGACAAAAAAACAAACAAACAAACAAATACAGTGAGGCAGAAAAGTCTGTGAGACACTGATCTCCAATAAACCACAAGAAAACCAGATGTGGAGCTGTGTGTCTCAAGTGGTAAAGCACTAGCCATGAGCTGAAGAGCTGAGGGATGGTGTACAGGCCCAGACTTCAAGCTCCACGGCCAACAACAACAAAATAAAAGCTTTTTTTTCCCACTGAAGACAAAAACAGCAACATCTAGACAGAAGTATTGGCAGTGTTACAATTAAAATACTGCATTTCCTTCATGCTCAATTCAATATGAGACATAAAGCAAGCTATACTAAGCAATTCCTAGGCTCATTAGTAGGTTTATAATATACTATATTAAAATATTAGGAAGAATGTTTCTACTAAATATATGCATCCCTCTGGTACAACCAGAACCATATACATTAATAGCTCTAATAAAGTATAAATCTGAGCACACATCTCTCCCTGCAGGCTTCTTCCTCCTACCCTCTGCTGCCGGCCTCTAAGTAAGTCCTGACTTTATCGCCCAGAGGTGGCAAAATCCATCCAAGATGGATCTGCTAATTGTAACAAATATTTACAAGTTAGCTAATTCACTACTTCTACTTTTTACCATACACTGTCACTCAGGACATCTATAAAGATTAGATGTTCTGAAATAGGGAACTTAGTATATGATATCAGTACTTTACTAAAAATATACATCTTCTAGATGTGGCGGTGCTAGCAGAGCCCTTCCCAACCTTCCTCTTCTCCTTCTCCATCACTCTGGAAACTAACTCTGTGATAAGCACAACTTCACTCCCAGAAGACAGTTTTCCCTAAACACTACCAAAAGGACATTTATATAGGGATTATTCTCTACTTCTTACTTTTGGCATTAAGACTTAACCCTTAATACCTAGTAATATGAACTAAAATACACATAAGGAGCCAAGTCTAGACAACCTGAACCAACAGAAGAGGCCCAAGATAGCCTGCACACGTCCTCCCCCAACCCCACCCCTGCTGCCACCCACTGAACAGCACAGTCTCTAAGACATTACAATTCACTCCCAAATTCAACTACAAAAATACTTCAAGGGGAATATGTTATCCCTCTACTTTTACAAGATTAAACATGTTGAGATGTCGAGAAAAACTAGATGCTGCTAATAGTTTTGTGTTTCCCACCAAACAAATATACAAGTAATGACACAAAAAGCACACACACTAACAAAAGCTCTCATTTGAAAATTCTAGCCTAGAACCCTTCCCATCTCCAGCATCCCAATGTCAGGGTTATTTATACAAATGTAATATTTCAAGGGGACTTTCAATCATTCAACTTCAATGTTTAAAGTCTTTAACTTTTGACACAAAATATACTTGATGTGTTAGTTTACTAATTTTACTTCTGTCACTGGCAACCTTTTTAACATCTAGTAAGACTAGAAACTGTACATTAGGACCCATCTGTCTTTTATAAAACTATATGCAGAACAAAATTAAAATGCACAGACACCAGAGACAATGGGCAATCTTGCTTCACCATAAACCCATGGGTAGAAAGCCCTCAGCACTTTCCCTTCTCCTTCCCTGAACCAGTACACACACCTTGTGTACTGCTCAGAAGCCGTTTCATCATTCCATTTCCAAAAGACAAAATGTCATTATGAATTTTAGCAAAACAATAGCTACAAAATGATTTACTGCCTCTACTTTTATCATGCTTTCTGCACTTCTAAGCACCTAGAGAGAGCAGATGTCTCAAAAAGGACTTAATTGTCCATTGTATACACAACAGTGTTGAATAAACTACAGGCATGTAACCATGGTTCTATCTGAAAGTGTCTTCCAGGTGGGAGCATTCTATTCTAGCCTAGAACCTTTTATTTCTTCCAATTCCAGTATTACACTTGATACAGGTACAAAGTGACTTACAGATATTACAATTTTGCTTCTCATCTTTTTCAGAAGACAGCCTTTCTATTAATTTTAGCACAATATATACAACACATGCTAGTTTACTCACTACACTGGCAACATCTTTAATAGCTAGGGACTAGATAGTATAAAATTAGGACTCGTTTGTCCAGTCTATACACAATATATGTTATACACAAAAGTCAAACAAAATGTATGTAACATACAGGGTAAAGGATGATGAGCTGAAATTTTTTCACACACACTGAGAAAGTTTTTCCTTTCTACCACTTTCCTCAACCCACTGAACAAATACAGACAGTACATTGTTCACAGAGGTGGTTTAAAAACTCCAGTTCTGAACACAGTTATAACCAATGCAAACTTGCTTGCTGTGCTCACAGCACTGGTGAGTACAATTGTACATGCAGCAGTGGTTGTAACCCCATGTATCTTCTAAATAGGGCCATTGTGGCCCTGAGCCATTCCCTTCTCAATTCCTTCTTTCTGCCTTCAATCCAGGGGACAAATACAGACATATGTAATGCTTACAGATAGTTAAACAAATGCATATCTAATTGTCATTTATAGAAAAAAGTTTCCTATGACATTTCAACACAAAATGTGCTGATTTTACTACTTTGTCATACACTGGTAACCTCTTTAACATGTAGAGACTAGATGTTGCAAAGTTGGACTTTTTGTATAGACACTATATACACAGCAAAACAAGATGCGCCATACAGTAAAATGGTATCTGAGGATGTCCAGGTATGAATACACTAGCACATTACTTTTTGCAATTGCTCACTTCCACCTCTCCTCCAAACCAATGAATGAGTACAGGCAGAACCTGCCATTCTGCTCACAGAGGTGATTCCCCACTTCCATTTTGTAAAGACAGTGTTTCATGTGAATGTTAGCAAAAGGATCTCTAAAAGGTGGTATTTTACTGTCTCTACATTGAACATATGTTGGGCACTTCTAAACATCTAGAGAGACTAGATGTTTTCAAGTAAGGACTCACTTCATCCCCTATGTACATAGCAGTCTTCACTGACTGAACACATGTTACTAACTATAATCTGAAAAGTGTCTTCAAAATATGAGCACTCTAGGACATTTGTCCACCTACCCAGTGGGCTAGTATGCTGAGATTTTCAGAAGACCTTTTCTAGGGATTTTAACACAAAACCTACAAAGTCTACTAATTCTATTTTTGTCATATGCCAGGAAACCTCTCGAACTTCTAGAAAGACTAGAAGTATGTTAGACCCAGAACTATAAATCAATGTGCTGTTTCTTTTTCTCGGTGGTGTTGTGGGTTCTTTTTAATTCCATTTCTAGGGCTTGAACATAGGGCCTGAGCTGTTATTGCTCGAGGTTAGCGCTCTACCACTCTAGCCACTTTTGGCCTTTTTCTGTGTATATGGTACTGAGGAATGGAACGTAGGACTTCATGCATGCTAGACAAGCACTCTACCACTAAGCCTCATTCTCAGAAAAAAACAAATTCTTCTTGCATGACAAGAATGTTGGCTTAAGCCCTTGACTTCCCTCACATCTCAACATCTTTAAGTCACATAAATGTATTTCATCATTTACAAAGAAGGAAAAAATGAGGTGAACATTTCTTGTGTTACCCTTTTCCTTCTACCCATGTAGATCCTCAGCCCCCAAAGAAATAACCTCTTTCACTAGTTTTCTAGGCCAGACTGGCAAAAAATGGGACTTTATCCCAAAAACAACTAGAGCAGCTAGGTATTGGTGGCTTATGCCTCTAGTACTAGCTGGTTGGGAGGTTGAGACTGAGAGGATCACAGTTGGAGCTAGGCCAGAGGGAAAACTGTCGACATGGTCATGGGTGCCTATCATCCCAGCAAGGATGAGAAGCCAAACACAGGCAGTCTTATTTCTTGGGAAGTAGGCAGCATCTTGGTAGTAGCTAAGGGATCTGGTAAAACACCAGTTTCTCCCACATGAGGTTCAGGTGTGTATGGGGAGTTTGGGGGTCTAAGCTGCTCTTTAGGAAGCTTCTCTGTAGTTCCTACTTCTGTGTTCCCAAACAGTGTTCAGCTTTTTCTTTCCTGGCACCAGAGTTTGAACTCAGAGCCTTGAGCTTGCTCAGCTGGCTTCACTGGCACTCATCACTTGAGTCATGCCTCCAACCCTACAGTCTCTGGATATGTTGCACACGGAGACTCAGATTTTTCTGCCTGGCCTGGCTTCAAACTGATTCTCCAGAGCTCAGCCTCCTAACTAGCTAGGATTTTAGATGTGAGCCTTACCAACACCCAGCTTGGAGTTGGCTTTTTTTTTAATCTATGCACTGATTTCTCTTTTCTGCTGACCACCCATGCTGAATGCTAGCATAAGGCCTATCCTGTCAAGGGACTCAGTTATGTGGCAGCAAATAAAGCATTTCTGATCAGGTATTTAAGGCAGGTGCTAGGGTTGTGATGCTTAGAGGAGGAGGGAAGAGGGAAAAGAAAGATGAGAAAAAAGGAGTAGATAGAAAGTGATAGAGGGACACTGCTGCTGAGGAGCCATGAAGGTGGGTCTGGGAAAGAAGCAGTGTCAAGGGTTCATGGGTCTCCTCACCTCTAAAGCTCCAACCCTGAAAGGCCTACTCTGAGCTGAGACAGAGCCATGAGAAAGAAAGCAAGGGGATGGAGCCCTCCCCTCAAGTGGAAATGGGCAAAGGAAGAAGAGAGACACCTAAGAGTAGCTGACATGGCTATGCATTGCCTGCCCAGTGCAAAGCTCCAGAGCAGAGTTTGTGTGTAGGGAAACTTAGATGGCTAGGAGTTATGATCATCTATGTACACAACTGTGAGCAAAACCCTCTCAAAGAACACTTGTCCAAAGGTCCCATCCCTAAAGTCTAAAGCACTTACCGTGAATTGAGTAGATTATAATCTTGGTAATTTTCACTGTTCTCTGAGGAGGTAAACTCCAATTAAATATTTTTTTAACGATCTCAAAGTACTCAACGTACCGACTCTGGAAAGCAACAGAAGCCTCAATTTTAGTAGGTCTAGAGGTTTAAAGTCAGCATACAAATCTTTTTAAACTTGATATTAGTAGCAAAAAATTAAGCAAACAATGTTCCATTACATAATTAACATTCTTATGCATTTGCCTCATGACTAGTTATCTACCATGGGAAAAAGCACTGACCTCAGACCTGCAGGGAGGAACATGGAAGGAGCAAACCCTTGCCTATGGCTTGCTTATGATTTAAAGGACTACTACGGGCTAAAACTGCTATGGCAGAAGCTGCTGTAATGGGTTAGAGGAAGGACTGTGGTTTGGTGGATGGTTCTTCATCAGGGCAGAAAGAGACCTACTAGCAGCAGTAGATAATTATGTCATTTTTGAGTGTCTCTAAGAGCTAGAGTTTCTTCATCTGCCCTTTTCCAAAATTTGTTTTTGTTAAGGAAACCCTGGAATTCTCTAAGCCTCACATTCCTCCTCTACAAAAAGTTGCTCACAAGGGCTTTCCTGGAACCTCTCTTTGAGGAACTGAAGAGTTCTGGTGCTGAGCCAAGTGGGAAGGGCTGATAACATTAGTGATCACATCTCCAATTAGCACAAGCAGTGTGGTGGGTGCCTGTGGCCCATGCCTGAAATCCTAGCTACTCAGGAGGCTGAGGCTGAGCAATTCAGGACTGAAAAGTCTGGGAGAATCCATCTCCAATTAATTAACAAAAAATTGGGCTAGAGGTGTGGCTCAACTGGTAGAGTGCCAGTTATAAGCAGGGAAAGCCTACTGAGCACAAGGTCGCTGAGTTCAAGCCCCAGTACTGGCACAAAAGGAAAGGGCAGTGGTGAGAAAGGCCTGAAAGTTCTTAAGTCTCAGGTGTCAAGGGGAATGGCCACACAGAAGGGCAGAATAATGTGGCAGTGTGTAAGAAGGACCTCCCAGCAGAGCAGACTCGGCCCTGTAGCCTCTCTCCCCTGCCTTGCTCTCCCAGGGAGTCAGCAGCGCTGTCATCACCCATGGTGAGTCACGTCTGGACTGAAGTCAGGGAAACTGTGGGACTGCAGAAGTAGGAAGGGGAGCTGTCTGCAGACCTGCGCAGGAGACACAGGGAACATCCCCATTGGATCCTGCCACCGGATTCTCCACTTCTGCGCAGAAGGGCTCTTGAGCTGCTTCCACTCTCACACTTCCTTCTCCTGATGCAGTTTAAAGAAAGAGGGGTTTCCTTACACATTAACTGACGCACAGCTAGCACTCATCCAAACAAGGAAGGTACTATGCCAGTGGCAAAGCACTTTGGGATGCCAAGGGTGGCAAGATTGACAGGACATGGCCTTGCCTTTAAGGAGATACATACATTGCACTTGAAATAGCCACAGAATAAATGCCATAGTTCCTATCAAACCCTCAAAGGGCTGTAAGGCCTGATATGGTGGGACATTCCTACGGGCCAGGGAGGGAAAGGGACTGCAAGAAAAAGGGCCCATGTGAACAAAGACTTGGGGAGTATGAAGTGCTGGCATTCTGGGAAAAAGCAAACCTCCTAAGGCAGTGGAGTGCAGGATGTATAAATGCACAGCGTGGGAGAAAGGACTGGACACATACATTGTAGAAGACTTCAGGTTCAGCTCAGAACATTTAGTTGGTTGCAACAGGAAGCCCTTATGAATATGAGCATGGAAATGGCATGATTAGGAACAGACTTGGCTAAGTTCATGTGTTAGGTTCAGCCTTCTGTGGGTACCTTGTGGATAGGGTGATTTGGACAAAGGGAAAACCTATCTATAGATAAGGCTGCTATTTTGTTGCCCAAGCTGGAGACGAGTAATTATATAGTCTTCTGCTACAAGTACAAGTTGCTGTTCAACTCCAGCACTTCTCTGAAAGAAAACTTGGCATTGGCAGCCACATCCATAGCTAGGAATCCCCCACTCGCTGCCACATGGCCTGAAGGGAAATACAGACAAGGCACTGCACACAGCACAGGAAGTGATGGGCTGGATGCCCACACATCTGGATTTGAGTGCTTGTTTCAAAACATTAATTTCTCTAAACACAACTTCCCAATTTACATCAAAGTGCCCACTCTGATTTAACAAGATCAACTGAGATAATAAATAGTAAAGCCTTAGAAGATTTAATACAGTTTGGGATGTGAAATCTATGAGATAAATACCTTGGTTTCTTCAGGAAATAAGTTATGAAAAATACAAAAAAGGTGAGAAACCAATAAACTTTAACTGAAGAGTTATATTAATCAATGAAATGTAGTCTTGTTTAGTACTTGATTGAAATGAAGTAAACTAAAAGGGGACTTTAGACTGTTATGGAGAGTTACATATGAATTAGAAAATGGTAGTTTAGGGATATTAAAATATAATGTGTTTGGATATAATCAATATTGTCACTGGGGTGTGTGTGTCTTGGGCCTTGAATTCTGGGCCAGTGCACTGTCCCTGAGCTTTTGTGTTCAAGGCAAGTGCTCTAACACTTGATCCACAGCTCCATGTCTGGCTTTTTGGAGGTTAGTTGGAGATGAGTGTCACAGGCTTTGAACTCTGATTCTCAGGTCTCACCCACCTAAGTAGCTAGGATGACAGTATGAGGCACTGGCAACCCGCAGTTGTTTTGTGTTTGCTCAAGGCTAGTGCTCTACCACTGGAGTCACAATTCCAATCCTGCATGTTTTGGTGCTTAATTGGAGATAAGAGTCTCACAGACTTTCTTGCCCTGGCTGGCTTTGAACCCCATTCTCAGGTCTCAGCCTCCTGACAAGCTATAGTTACAGATGTGAGCCACCAGGGCCTGTTGTTTTTTTCTCTGTGTGTGTGTGTGTGTGTGTGTGTGTGTGTGTGTGTGTGTGTAGGGGATTATTTTGTTTTTGTTTTTGTTAGTAAGAGTGCCTATATTGGGTGTCATCCCAAACTACTTGTGAGATAAAGAATCTGATGACTGGAATTTCCTTCAAAGAAATCTTGTTTTAGGACAGAATAAGAAGGGGCATCCAGTGTTTGATGAGAGTTGGGAGGAAAGGAATGAAGCATGATTGGTTGTGGGTTGAGAAGAAGACTCATATACTGTATGATTCAATCTTTGTGTGCTTGGGTTTGGATATGGAATGTGCTCCTAAAAGGTTCATTTGGGAAAGGCTGGGTCCCAAATCTACCAGTGTTCAAAGGCAAGGCTTTGGGAAGTAATTGTCTCCTGAAGCTTCTGAGTTCATCCATAGAGCAATCCACTCAGAGCTTCATAAATTTATAGCATTAGTAGGAGGTGGGGCCTTGTTGAAGAAAGGAAGTCATTGGCAAGGATGTATCTTGTTCCTGCCACTTCCTGCTTCCTGACTACCTTGAGGTGAGCAGCCCTGCTCTACTACACCCTCCTTGATGTAGGCCTGAGGGCCCTGCTCCACTACACCTCAGGCCCAAAGCAATGTAATCAAGTGTGAGCCAAAATAATTCTTTCCCCTTTAAGTTCTTTTGTTAGGTATTTGTCACAGAGACCAACAGTCTAATCCAATATATTTGCAAATTTTTATGTTTCGTAATGAAACATTTCCAAGAAAAATAGGGTAACAGTATATACTTCACATGAATGTTACAAATATATAATGGGAAATACAAAAATGTATGATTGTGTAATAGGAGTTAAAAATATTTATTTTCCCTTTTTATTCTCTATTATTCTGTTTTTGTTTTTGTTTTTTTGTTGATCCTGGGGCTTGAACTCTGGGCCTTGGCACTGTCCCTCAGCTTTTCAGCTCAGGGCTAGAACTCTACCACTTGAACCACTGTGCACTTCTGGTTTTCTGGTGGTTTATTGGAGCTAAGAGTCTCACTGACTTTCCTGCTCGGACAGGCTTTCAACTGCAATCCCCAGATCTCAGTCTCCTGGGTAGCCTGGATTAGAGGCCTGAGCCACTTGCACAGGGCTCTTTCATTCTTTCATATTCTCCTTCTCTTTCTTTCTTTCTCTACCTTTATTTCTTATCCTCTGTCTCCCCTATTCTCCCCCGTCTCTGTCTTCCTCTCTTCTACAAGGGGAGGGAATTTGGGGATGTGGGGAGGATTCTTCAGGAAACAGTTCTTTAAGCAACTCAAAAGCAGCCCTGGGAGGGAGAGAGTGAGCAGAGGAGAGAGAGAATAAGCAAAAGGAAAGAAATGTAAATATCACCTGATGTGGAAGAAATAGTTGTATTGTCAAAGCTCATACAATTCACAAACTTTATAGAGCATGATAATGACAATTTGCCTTATGAAGGTTAAAATGTGTTTGTGACTTTAACAAAGTATCACTACTCCACAATGCTGTGAAATATGTGAAATTCATGTAATCACCTAATCTCAATAAATTAAGAAAAGAAACAATTCTTTTGATGTTCTACAGAGTTGAATTGCTCCTTGTCTTAGCAGGGGTTTGTGAAAGATCAATCCCTCTTTCCAGAGAAATCAAATGCCTGTAGATTTGAGAGAATCTTCAGAAGCCAGGAAAGCCTTAGGCATTGGACCTTCCTGCTGAGGAGGGGAAATTTGGATTCTCTGGGGAGATGCCTACCCAGGCAGCCCCAGAGGCATGGCTTTGGGATTTGGAAGGGATTAGGCAATTGTTACAAGGCACAAAAGTGCTGCCACCTGACTGTTAGAGAAGGGTTTCAAATGTAACCAAATTAATGGTGTCACTAGCCACTCTCCATAAAAACCAAACAAAGAACTCCCTTTCAAAAGAGAAAACTTACTTGTGAGGGGGTTTCTACCCCTTGAAATTTGGAACCTTTTCTGAAATCGGTTCTGCGACAGCCAAACCATTTCAGACTTTCCTGCAGAAAAAGAGATAATACAGCCACAGTTATCAGCAAGTTATGTGCAGAGCTACTAAAAAATACAAAACAAACCTATGTCAAGAATTTGTCTAGTTAAAGACTCATAAAGACTTGGAACTAAATTTAGAGCTGGAACAACATTAGAAATCATCTGGTCCAGCTCTTCTTTCTACCTTCCATTTTACAAACGAGAAGGTGGAACTCAAAAGACAACCAAGCGACCTGCAGTACAGCAGGCATGGGGCACAGCCTGCAGCAGTTTTTGGATCTATGATCCACAGTACTAAATCTAGGATACACTCTCTCTCTCTCTCTCTCTCTCTCTCTCTCTCTCTCTCTCTCTCTCTCTCTCTCTCTCTCTCTCTCTCTCTCTCTCTCTCTCTCTCTCACACACACACACACACAAAACAGGCTAAAGAACCCCAATACTTTTCATATTTTCTATCCTGCTCTCTTCCTTTCCATTAAAAATGCTGGTGACAATCAAGTAAGTTGATTTTATAACTTACTGGTTATAATTTGAAAATCACTTTCCTAGAACACTCATTTTCTTTTTTCCTCTTTATCCCAGGCCCTTGGGCTCTAGATATTGGCCCAACCAGTCCATTCTGAGAGTAGAGAAGGTGTTGGCCATAGGGGCCATGGGAAACAAACTTGTGTGACTCAAGTTAGGATAACAGAAGGGTGGCACTACAAAGTTGGACATGGTGCAAAACTCAAGTCAAGCCTTCTCTTCTCTAGACTGTAGGCCAAGAATTGAGTGGAGCTGTTGGGGGTACAGTCTGCAGATGGGAATTTCCCTGAAAGACCATGTCAATAGCACTGGGTCCTACTTTACAGTGGGTAGCAGCCCACTGTGTCTCTGCAGAAATTTCCAAAGGCCATACATCCCTGAAATATAGGCTCTCAGGGATAACAAAATAGAGGACTGACTTTGTTCTGAGTTGAAAAGTGGCAACTTTGATGAACTTAGCAATTCAAAGGATGGTCAAAGTCCTTTGGAAAACTGGTGTTTTTTGATCTTTTTTTTCTGAGAAAGAAAGAAGTCACACTATTGGGGAGGTCACAGGGGCATCTAATTACTGAGGGTTTTGTTCTGTGTAGATCAGACTGTACTCTAATTGTGATTCTTTCCTGCCTCTGCCTCCTCACTATTGGAATACAGCCTGTACCACTACACCCAGCCAGAGTTTATTTTGCATTTGCATAACTTGGTTTATTAGTTTACCTTCATTCTGCCCCTATGGGATCCTTTATTTAAAATGGTGACAGATGCTAGTGCCTACACCTACAATCCTCTCCACTTGGAAGATTGAAGACTGGAGGATCATAGCGTGAGGCCGGCCTTGGAAAATGTCTTTTATACTCCTATCTCAAGAGAGCCAGGCCTGGAGGCAGGACATAATGGCACACACCTGTCATCTCAGCTAGGACAGAAAACCTAAAATTAGTATGGCCAAGAGTATGGCTGATGGTTAGGGAGACTATGTCAAGAATAGCCAGTGTAGAAAAGGGCTGGAGGGATAAGGCAGTGAGAGAACATGAGGTCTTGAATTCAAATTCCAGTACAATACACAAACACACACACACACACACACACACACACACACACACACACACACACAAGCTGACAGTGGACTTTTGAACTGTATTTATTTAGGAAGTGCTGGGTTTTGAACTGTTGAGTCTCATGCTTGCTAGGCTTCTATGATTCTGCTAAATAATGCTCTCAACCTTTTTTGCTAGCTAACTTTAGGATCAGCGCTTGCTTTCCATTCAGGCATGCACCTGAGCCATGATCTGCCCACTGCAGGTTTTTTCATCGTTGCTGGGAAGACCGGTCCTCACCGTCATGTCAGGTTTCCCTTTGTGGAGCTGGAGTTTTGTGGCCTCCTTTTCTGCCCAGGCTGTCCTGGATATGTGATCCTCTCATTCTCAACTTCTCACAAAGCATGCGATGACAGGTGCTTACCACTCTACCCAGCTGTGACTTGAGAAGGGGGTCTCATGACCTATTCTGTCCAGACTATCCTTACACCACAATCCTCCTCTTCTCAAACACCCAAGTAGCTAAGATCACAGGTGTGAGTCACCAATGACCATCGTTTCCTTGATTTTAAAATATTGCATTACACAGTCATAAGAGATAATGCATGGCCTACAAAATTAAATAAAGTGTGAGAATGGGTGGGTTTGGAAGGGATGTAGGAGCAACATTGGTGAAAGGGCAGCATTGATCAAGATGTACTGTCTTCATGAAGTGCTTGGTTGAATGGAAACTCCTTTGTGCAGCTACTTCAAGATAATAAAAACGTACTTTAAAAAGGCTGTTCATATCTTAGATATTCTGAAGTTGCCATTCCCTTTGATTGTTCTCACCATAGTCCTGGCTCAGAACAAGAACACTAGGCCAGTTACATTAATTGCACATTAAACAAGGCAGCACAAATCCAGTTTTTCACTTAGGTATCATGATCTAACAATTTATGTAACATTTTACCAGGAATGTTTCAGAACCAAAAAATTCAATAAATATAAGACAGAGAACAGTAACATCTTTCCTACCTTAGCAGTTGAAAATATTCCAGTTGCAATAAGGCAGGCACAAATCATTGTTCCCGTTCGCCCTAGAAAAGAAACTAGTTCAAGAAACCTTTGCTCCAGTGTAAAAATACACTTGGAAGTACTCAAAGTGTGCATTGGGCATCAGTTCTTTTTCATCTGGAATGTGCCTCTGTCAACATTTCCAATTGAGAAATAGAAAGACCTTATTTTAATGAACACAACGAAAAGATAAACCAGGTCCACACAGGGTGGTTCACCAGCTACTCTGGTGGCAGATCAGGCAGACTGTGTGGTTCCAGGCCAGCTCAGGTCAAGTTGGCAAAATCTCGTTCTCAACCAACAAACTGTGCATGGGGGTTCATACCCATGAGTGCCATTATGTGAGAGACACAGAACAGGATTAAAGTTGGAGGCCAGCACAGGAAAAAGTATGAGACCTTATCTGAAAAAAATCACTGAAGCAAAACAAGAAAGGCCACATGGCTTAAGTGGCAGAGTGCTAGCTAAGCAGTTGTAAGGTACTGAATTCAAACCCAAATAGAAACTCAAAACATTAGCATTTAGCATCTCTACTTAACTGTACTAGTTATTGCAATTGCATTAGAAAATCTTAAAAAAATAAAGAATGTAGAGAGAACGGCAGTATCATCAATATTTATGTACCTATTCCACAGGTTCTATAATTCTGAATTTTTTTCTGTGCTTGCTTAATTTATGTCTTGGCTTGCCTGCCTATATTCTCTTTTCTCTCTCTCTGTCTATCTCTGTCATAGTGTTTTAAAGTGCACCGTTGACTTCTCACTTCAAATAACTTCACCCTCCAAGTCTCTTATATTGCATTCAAATTTATATTTTAGTTCTGACATAAAAATTTAGATTTGAAAAATATTGCTCTTTCTTCAATCTTCTGTAGATTTTGGATTAGCTGCTTTTATATAATTCTAAATGTACCCATTTCCCTAAGAATTACAACATTTTCTGATCTATCCTCTAAAAACTTTTAAATGAATCACTCATTGACCTTTGCCACCCCTGTCTGAAAGTACTAATCTAACCAAGTTCTTCCACAAAGGAAAGTGACTGGCATCATTAGCTTTGATGAACACAAGCTTCCTGCTAGATGAGGCGACTGGCTATTGCTTCTCTCAGCTTCACTGACTGCAAATGTGTCAATTCTGCAGGACATATCTGGGTTTCTGCAAGTATGATATTTTCCCATGGGAAGGAAAGTTGTGAAAAGTTCTTTTAGCAATTATAGATACACTAACATGGGGCACATTCCCATGCCAATGCTGTGAATAAGTATAGCTTCCGGATCAGTAAGTGTCCTCTCCTCTAGCCAGGTGAAACAGGAAACCATAAAGCACACAGTAATCATTGTGTAATAATTTGGCAAACATTCATCACTAAACCTCTCAAATTAGACGATGATGAGTTCTCCCAGCCGGAAATGTCAGGCCTGTAGTATCATCAACAATCTCATTTCCAATTGGTCAGACAAATCAAGACATGGAATCCTAGATATTTTTTTTTTTTTTTTTTTTTTTTTTTGTCGGTCGTGGGGCTTGAACTCTGGGCCTGAGCGCTGTCCCTCAGCTCTTCAGCTCAAGGCGAGCGCTCTACCACTTGAGCTACATTTTTTTAACTAGAGGCTTTCCCCTAATATTTTACTAGTGGTCTTGCTTGTATTGAATTTAACTGTAATAATAGATATCATCACTCAACTTCATAGAATCTTCCTGAAACACACAACTTAGTTTTCATGAAATTAAAACTTATTCTGTTCAGTTTGATATTTTCAGATTTATATAATATTCAATTTTTTGATGTAATTCTAATATCAAATAGCAGACACTTGACGTGCTAACCTTTATCCACTGACTCACAGATCTCACATAATCTTTAAATCTGTTAGGATGATATCTTGCCATTAGAAAGAAAAACCTGAGGTCTATGAGTTTAAGAGACTCTGTGGGGCTGTGTGTGAGTGTGTGTGTCTCTGTGTGTCTCTGTGTGTGCTGGTACTGGGACACTTGAACTCAGGATCTCCCTTGGCTGCTTCTGCTCAAGCAGGATGCTCTACCACTTGAGTCACACCTTCATTTCCAGGTCTCTGCTGGGTAGAGGCAAGAGTCTCATGAATTTTTCTGCCTGGGTCTTAAGAGTTACTTCACTGGTGATTCTCTTTTCTAGTTTAGAAAAAGAATCATACTAATTCACACAGATTCACCCAGAATATAAAGAGCAACTAATTACACTAATATGTTGAAAGAGAAAAATCTTATTACCATCTCAAAAACTCAGGAAAAGCTTATGATAGAATTCAATATCCAATCATGATTTAAAAATATCTCCTTAGCTCACTAAAGGAATTTTTTTATTCTAATAAAACAGATCTAAAAGTCAAAAATATCACCCCACGCCGGGCGCTGGTGGCTCACGCCTGTAATCCTAGCTACTCAGGAGGCTGAGATCTGAGGATCGCGGTTCAAAGCTAGCCCGGGCAGGAGAGACCGCGAGACTCCTATCTCCAATAAAACCACCAGAAAACCGGAAGTGGCGCTGTAGCTCAAGTAGTAGAGCGCTCGCCTTGAGCTGAAGAGCTGAGGGACAGCGCCCAGGCCCAGAGTTCAAGCCCCACAACCGACCAAAAAAAAAAAAAAATATATCACCCCACAGTCCTAAAACAGCAGGTGACATGATAAAAACGTTTCCTTTAAGATCAGAAACAAATTTTAAAAAGTAACTATTTGTATTTCTAATTCAACCCTGTACAGAACAGTCTACCCAATGTTGGGGAGTAAGAAGGACTGAAAAGAAAAAAACCCACAACTTATTATTTTCACATGATATAGTCAGGAACCACATAACCAAAAAGAATTAACGGATAAATTAGAATGAAGTAGGCTTAGTAAAGTTGCTAACTGCAAAGTTGAAAATAAAAATCCACTGTACTGAGACAATCAATCACAGAAATCTCAGTCTTCTTAGTAGCTATCATTACAGATTTGAGCCAGCAACACCCATGGTCAATTTCTTAAGTAAGTAAAAGATATGAACCACACACTGCACACCCACACCCACACGCACGTGTGCACACACACACATACACACACACATACACTTGTACTAAGAATGAAAAATTTCACTATAATCAAAATTACAACCCGAATATTCTATATGAAAAACGCACAATAACCTCATTATGAAAAAATATGCCAATCAAATTTAAAGGACTACACAGTGGGAAAAGATAGTTGCATTTCCATACTATTACCAAATATTAGCATTCAAATTCCTTAAATAAGAGCAATAATAAAACACCTTGGCTATCATGCCATGAGTGGCAATATCAAGGTGGCAGGTCATAGGAAGAAAGTAAGATCAATATGAATGAATACTAAAAAAAAGAAACTGGTACAAACAAGGTAAAAACTAATCCTACAAACAATCCAAAAGACAGAACCCTGAAATATATGCAAACACAAGATCATGCAAATACCTTCTGATCAAAAATATAAAGATAAAATGATGTTTGGCTTCAAGAAGAGAATTAGCATTAATTCAAGGAAACTGACGCCAATTTCTGGGATCATATTATTTTAGGCTGGGCCATATAAAATATCCTAGACAAACAAAAATTTTAAAAATATCTGGCAGTTTCATGTGGCTCAACGCCCATAGTTATGTCAGCTTTCTGCCACTGAGATAAAATACCGAAGATAATCCAAACCAGGGAAGGTTTATCTTGGCTCATGATTTCAGGGCCTGCTTGCAGGATGAGATCAGCTAGCCTGTTGCTCTGGGGCCTGTGGCACACAGGATATCAGAGTGGGAGCACATGATGGAAGGAGCTGCTCACCTCCTGATGACCAGGAAGCAAAGGAAGGTCCCCATATCCTTTTCAGAGCCATGCCTCCAAGAGCCTAGCAACCTTCTTTGAAGCTCCATCTTTTAAAGATTCCATCAGTGACATGAGCTGAGGTCCCAACTTTTAATGCATGGATGGGCCTTTTAGGGATATTAAGATCCAAGCCATAGCAATAGTTTCATTTTTCCATGGGCTTGTAAATTGCAAAGTTCAGAATATTTCTACCTTGTTAACCAGTGGGATATAACTTTACTCTATTGAAGTTTTGCTGTTACATTTTCTTAAAAGAAAATGTTAACAGCTGCTTTATAGCACTGTGAACTATGCAGAAATTATTATTTCAAGCCCAAAGATAAGTGAAAGAAAACCTACAAACACTTAAATTAGCTTTATTTAAAATACTACCAATCAAACAATAATAAATATCTTTATTTACTCCCTGCCAAACCAACTTCATTTCATCACACACTAAAAATTCCAGTGGAATTTTAATAAGTCCTATCTTTGTAGGCTTATATAACCTTAATAGTTTCTCACAAAGTTTAACAATCATTTTAAATTCTACTGGAACAAAATGGAATTTAGACCAGTGGAACAGAATAGAGAACCAAGAAATAGATTTATGGATTTCTGATCAACTGATCTTGGACAAAGTTACCAAGAAAACACAATGGGAAAGAAGCATATATTCAATCAATGATATGGGAACAAATGAACATACTTGAGCAAAACAATGAAATTGGACCATATCTCACTCACCCCAATACACAACATCTCCTAATGATTAGAGACAAACATTAGACCTATAATTCCAAAACTAGTAGCAGAAAATAATGGGGAATTGCTTTGTAACACTCATCTGGGGTAAATAATTTTTGGATATAAATTGAAAAGCAGAGACAATAAAAGCAAAAATTAAACACGAGAGAAAACACAAAATGCACAGGAAAGTCAATAAAAATAACTGAGCAAAACATGACCCATGGAATATTCAAAAAGATTTAAGGAACTCAACAAAATAGCAAGAAAATAAACTCCCCCCCCCAAAAAAAGAAGAGATATGTATGGTGGTTATCCCCATCTTCACAGTACTCAAGGAGCTGAGGCAAGAGGATCACAAGTTTGACAATAGCTTGTGCTCCATAAGGAAAGCCTGTCTCCAACAAAACAAACAAAACAAAAGAGAAAGCTAGACATGGTAGGTCACACTGTAATCCTAGCTATTCAGGTAGTGGCAATGGGGAAGATTATTGTTTATGAACAGGCAAAAGGTTTGCAAGACTTCAACTCAAGTAAAAAGTTGAGCACCGGTATGTGTGCCCATTATGCCATATATGTGAAAAATGTGAAGCAGAGGCTCACAGCCTACGACTGTGTTGAACCTCTCTCTGAGTAGTAACTAAAGCAAAAAGGGATGAGGGTAGGTGTGTGAGCTTTGGGCTCAAACAACAGTAATGCCAACAAAACAAAATCACCTCAAACTCCCATAATAAAAATGGGATTTGGTGGGACAAAGGACTTGGAAAGACAGTTCTCAAAAAGAAACATGCAAATGGCCAAAAGAGATATAAATAATGTTCAATGTCACTATGTAAGATAAGACATTAGAAAACTAGCTTCATTTAGCCATTCCACAATGCAAACAAATATAAAAATTTTATATGGCACATCACACATAAACACAATTTTGTCAGTTATAAAGGAAAAAATACTGTTACACATTGAGTGGGAAGGAAAATAGGAGAAAAATGAGGGTGTGGGTAACAACATTTGACAAGAAACATACTCACTACCTTATATATTAAACTGTAACCCCTCTGTATATCACCTTGATAAAATAAAAATTTTAAAGACTACTCTAACATTCTGAAGTCAAGCATCCTTTATATTTTGACACATAAACTGAAGAATCAGAAATGAAGAAACCCAAATCATCACCAATTAAGAGAAAAATACCTTCTTTACCTTTTTTCTTTTGTTCTTTTCCTTCATTACACTTTACCTGTCTTCTTCCCTCCCTTTTCTATTTCCTTTCTATCCTTCTTTTTTTCTTCAACCTTAAAATCAATATTCAAAAACCAACATAAAAATAGTAACACTAGGGCTAGGAAGGTGGCTCAGTGGTACAGTGCTTGCCTTGCATGCTTGAAGCCCTGGGTTCGATTCCTTAGCACCACATAATCAGAAAAAGCTGGAAGTGGCGCTGTGGCTCAAGTGGTAGAACACTGGTCTTGAGCTAAAGAGCTGAGTGACAGCGCCCAGGCCCAGAGTTCAGGTCCCAGGACTGACAAAATAAATAAATAACACTAGCTGGGTGCTGTGTCTCACGCCTGTAATCCTAGCTGCTCAGGAGGCTGAGATCTGAGGATCCTAGTTAAAAGCTTGCCTGGGCAGGAATGTCTGAGAGTCTCTTATTTCTGATTAACCACCAGAAAACTGGAAATGGTGCTGTGGCTCAAGTGGTAGACCACTAGCCTTGAGCTGAAGAGCTCAAGGACAGTGCTCAGGCCCAGACTTCAAGCCCCACGACTGACAAAAAATAAAAATTAAAAATATTAATACTGCTGTACAGCAGTACAAATCCTCTGCTAGCCCTTCAATATTTATTTTCAGTCATCTTTAGAAAAGGGGAACAGAAAGAAAAGCATTCTTACCTTTGCCTCCTTTACAGTGAAGCGCAGCGACATTTTGAGGATCCAAGTCCAACCAACCAACAATGTCTTTGGAGAGCTGAATCATCTCCCTGATTTCACACAGAAGATTTGTACGTGATTAAAAATAGCTCCAAAATTCAAGCCCAGTGAAATTAGCACTCTCCCGACACCCATACTCTCCTGACAGTCAGTGTGGCACAAAACTTACTCAAGGCTGGGAACATTATGGTCATCAATCATTATCCTATGCATTCGGTCGTGGAAATGTAGCGGGTTATAAGATTTCTCACCTACAAGAAACAATATGCACATCACATCTTTATGGCTAATAATGCAGATGTTAGGAATAAAGTTCAAATTCTCTTTTGGTAATTGCTATTTTGTTGCCAAAGGGGTTTTCTGGGAAGCAAGCGCCTGTTGCTCTAAAACGATTCTTGAAACCAACAGCACAAAATTCCCTAAGAGGGAGGCTGGCAGGCCCCCCGTGGACCTAAGAGGCAAAGGAGAGGTGAAGAATTTTAGGGAAGGATACTTGGTTTGTTCACTTCTGGTAATCTAGAATCAAGCTGTTGTTTCATATACTTCACTTTTAGCCTTCTAGCAGACTACTCATTCTGTCATCACACATTGTACCATGCTCAGACCCTGGGAAATAAATGGTCATTTAATGTGTAGACAGGAAAAACAAAATCAAGACAGACACAATGGGAATCTTTTCTACAGGTTTGTTTTTGTTGTTTTCTATCAGGGGCCTTGTTCTCATCATCACCAGTTTCCGGGGAGTCAGAGAACACACCTGCTGAATTGTCTTCAGTACAATCTGGCATGGAAGACAGAGAGACTTCTCTAAGCCTAAGAGCACCAGTAGACCTTCCCTGAACCCTTCCTCACTATTTGACTCTCTGGTCTCATTGGCCTATCTCCCTCAGAGGGAACTTTGTGCTACCAAGCTAACTTTTCCCACCACACAGGACCAGCACAAAATAAGGATTTCTTTCTTTCTTTTTTGTCAATTTTGGAGCTTAAACTCAGGGCTTGGGTGCAGTCCTTGAGTTCTTTTGCTCAAGGCCAGCGCTCTGCCACTTTGAGCCACAGCTCCACTTCCCCAATTGGGATTTCTCATGTAAATCCCCACACTAAATATTTACGACTAAATGAAGCAGAAAAGAGTGATCATTTTCTTATAGGTTTTCTATCTACAGTAGCAAAATTAAGTTATATACATACTACAGAGGTTGTATACGAAATAATGGCCAAAATGTTTGGTGTCGAGGAATCGGGTGACCTCCTAAAAAAGAGAAGATATATTTATAAACTGCTTAGTTGAATGGCAATTCCTTTGTACAACTAAAGATACGAGGGGGAAAAGTGCTGTCTACTACTCTTGGAAAACCCTTTTTGTCACAGCCTTAACCTGTTTTTCACTTGAAAGAATAAACTTGTAGAACACTGCCCTCCCTGGGTCAATCTTAAGCCTGAGTCCACAGTGTACAGTGAGAAATACCCACTGGGTATATAAATATGCTTACCTCTATCGGGTTCCTATACAATGCCAGTCGTCCAGAGGCAGGAAATGACATGGCAATCATGCGCTCTGCAAGTTAAAATGATCACTATTATGAATGTCTTTATAGATGGGAAACATAGAAAAACTATTCCACATATATAACAAAACATTTTCTTTCAAAATCAAAAAGAACTTTAAAGATAGGAATTGAGAGGAAAATGTAATACATTTCCAGGATAACTAAGAGGATTAAACTATGCAACAGAATAATAGTTAAACTACCATGGTATTTTTTTAGGCACAATTGGTACTTGGTGTTTTCCAGCCCTCTTGGCTCAGAAAGTCTGAGACCTACAGAGTAGTGACCTTATTCTCTAGATTTTAGGAAGAGAAAAAGTCTCTCTTGGATCCTTGATGTATCTACCAAAACTAAATAAATGAAAAATACATCCCAGTCACCAAGTCTTGATTTGAAATGACATGAGATTTTTCTGTGCCCAAAGGTAACCTATCAATATGTTACCCTAACCTAGTAGCATGTCATCACAGATAGAGTACGTTGCCAGAATATGCTGAGAAAGCAAACAAGCAAGCGAGCAAGCAAAGAAGGAAGGAAGACAGGTTGAAAAAAAGGAAGGAAAGGAGAAAAAAAAAGAAAAAGGAAGAAAGAAACCAAAAAAAGAAAGAAAGGAGAAAGAAAGGGAGAAAAAAGCTGGGCATGGGAGCAGGAACTTGGAAACCTAGCTACTTGGGAGGCAAATATCAGGGGATCATGGCAAGACTTCATCTCAATTAATGGCTTGGTATGGTCGCATGGGTAAGAATAACTAGAAGAATTGTAGCCCAGGAGAGCAGGGGCATAAAGTAAGACCCTACCTTGAAAATAAACAATACATAAAGAGACTAGTGTTGTGGCTCAAGTGGTAGAGCACCTCTCTAGCAAACATGAGGCTCTGAGTTCATTCCTAGTACCACAAAGAATCAAAAGCAGCAACAAAATAAAAATAAAATGAGTACAAGCCAACATGTTTTAGATACAAATATTTTGGTTTGGAGAAACAAAAAAGAATATTACTATTACGAGAAAAATGTGAAATTAAGATAAGTGAACCAAGACTTAAACTCAAAACTCAGTACTGTAATTAGAATAAATAAATCAACATTTAAGTTTCACAAACCTGTGATATAGGTTAAATCTATATCAAATCCATCCTTCTTGTATCTCCTCTTGTTTCCAGACACCTGGGTGTTAAAAAAAATCATTGGCTTGAAAAATATCAATCAATCACAAAGAATTTTATATTGTTATCTACATCTTTTGCAAGTATTTCATGGTAGGAAAAAACATGTTTTTCCCACTCACCATTCTTCTGGTTGATTGTTCAAGATGTCTTATTTGATTTGCCAGGTGAAATAGTCTCAATAGAGTGATAAGCCGTATAGGTCGAAATACAACAGTCAGTCTAAATAAATTTATAGATAAATTTGAAAGGATTTCTTTTTGGTTCAGAAATAGAAGAGTTTATCAGTGTGGATATTAAACTGTGTTTGTGTGTTTGTGTGTGTGTGCCCGGGCATGCATGTACTAATTCTTCAACCCCAGTGCCTTGTGCATGCTTCACTACTGTTCTATCTGTCAGCTATACCCCTGGCCCCAGAGGATTTACAGTAGCATGTGTATATATTTTTAGTTGTTACAACAGACCTAGGGATGGAGGCTAGAAATGCTGCTAGACACCTACAATGAGTGGAAATTTAGGGGAAATTTTAGAATGTTTCTGCCTTCTGTCCAATCTACCTGAATAAATAATCATCCAATCTAAAATATCAATAATGCTAAATTGGGAAATTAGATTGTAGAGAAATAACAAGTTTATTAGAATCTGTAGATTAAATACTTTGGTTTAAGATCAGTACTTTTCATTTCCCCCCCAAATGAACTGAGTTTTGTCAACTGGTAGTACTCTTTTTTGGTAACAGAGGTTCACTATAATTACTTGTTAAGTGGGTACTTTATTACTCAACCCTTTATTACCCATTCCTAAATATTTTATTTTCTAAAAATTTATTTGGTACTGAACCTAAACAAAAATCAACCTTAAATATGCACAATTAAAGCATGGAAATTTTAAAAAGTAAAAGAACAAATTAAAAAGACTTTAATGAGTAAGTCATATATGTTTCATACCTTGGAATGCCTGTAAAAATATTAAATTCAAAAACTACGGAGGTGATATTAATACATAGTGTGATGCCAATGATGACTATATCAAAGATGTTAAGTAAATCAGAAAAATAATACTTTTCCCTGTAAGAGATAATAAAGAGGGTTATTTTCTCCAAGAGGATATAGGAATATCTTAGCAGCACAAGTTACTTGATTCATCTTCATTAGAAA
The DNA here is from genome assembly GCF_024711535.1 of Dipodomys merriami. NCBI lineage: Eukaryota > Metazoa > Chordata > Mammalia > Rodentia > Heteromyidae > Dipodomys > Dipodomys merriami. Next base: position 72,749,640 of record NW_027206179.1, on the reverse strand, counting down.
TATGTACATTAAGAGAGAACTTAAAATGCATTGTCTAGACTAGATTAAGGGATATATAATATTAAGGAAAGTTCAGAAGTAGTAAATTTATACTTATTATATATTTGCATCTATGATGGCAATTTAAACCGAGTAAATAAGAGACATAACCAAACCACTTAACTAGAGGCATGCACTGCATTCTCCCAAATATGAGGGGAAGAAACATGTGATTGTATAGTTCTGTTGGACAGGAAGATCAGTACATCACATCCTTAAAGCAATGGGCTAAGAAAGAATGCAGGAGGAGCTTTTGAGAGGGGAAGGAAGTGCTATTTTGAACTTTTGATCTGGTCTTGCTGGAATCACAACAGGCTGCTGATTCCTTCCTAGGACAAAGACAGACTTCCATCCACCACAAGCTCCTTTCCAACATTGGCTCCTGCAGAGCTGAGCAGTAGGTCTCCAGGAAAGCATCTTCTACCTCTGAGGAAGCCTTTTTCAGGCTCTCACTAACCTGGCAGTGAACTCTCCTTAGCTCAAAAGCAGGAGGATAAAAAGTCATTAGGAAAGAACACAAACTGCCTTCTGAAGTACTCTGGAGAAAGGGAGGCTGGGAGATCCAGTCCCTGACTCTCATAGCAGCCCAGCTGCAAGGCTTGTCTGATTTACCCAACTTCTTAGAAAACCAGCAATCCAAAAAGGAAAAACATCTATCACTTTCTTCCTACCACATTTCATTAATGAGATAAGCATTCCTCACATCACCTCCAGCTCTCATCTAAAGTTTTTGTTTGAATGAAATGACCACTTTCATGAATGACTATTTATGACCTAGTAGCTAGTATTTCAAATCTTAGTTGAGATTCAAGTTGTAACCAAAGCACTAATATTTAGACATCACATACATATTCCCCTCTTCTTAACATGCATGTCAACATATTAATTGCCTAGCCCTTTTTTGAATGGTGCTTTCTAGAATACATTGTGGGAGTGTCGGGTGCAATATAAAACTAATTAAAGCCAGTCAGTGAAAACCGGGTTTAGACTGACCTTTATTTGTGGCCCATGACTTCAAGAATTATTATTTTGTAGAAGAGGGACACATATAGTTGGGTTGACTTGCTAATTATCTTAGGCTTCTTTTATATGTAGTGGTAAAGCAATGAGTTTTTAATAGAGAGTGTAAGAGGAGCTTAATGCACATGGTTAAAGGAAACAGTGGACCTGAGCTGGTTGGCTCAGGAGCCTAGGGTTCTTCTTAAAACTGCACAATGTTAATTTAGACTTAAAGAAAGAATAAAACTTACCCTTCTATGTAAACTTGAAGGAGCACATTAATAAAGAAAAATATAGCGATTGCCAATGAAACAATTTGAAGTTGCATAGGAATATAAGGTTCAGTCACAACAAGCCCCACATCAATAAAAAGCAGCAAGATTCCAAATAATCTGAAATAAATAAAGATAATGTGGTTTTTCTCCACAGTTAACAATTACTAAAGCCATTCATCAGAAACCAAAAGGCAACTGGCAGGAAGAATTATAGTATATTAGAATCTAAAAAACATTGCTCTTTTTTTTTGTTTGTCAGTCATGGGCACTATCAGCTCTTCAGCTCTAGGCGAGTGCACTACCACTTGAGCCGCAGTGCCACTTCTGGTTTCCCGAGTAGCTTACTGGAGATAAGAGTCTCACGGATTTTCCTGGGTGAGCTGGCTTTGAACCATGATCCTCAGATCTCAGCCTCCTGTAGCTAGGATTACAGGTGTGAGCCACCCATGCCTGGCAATTACTCTATCTTTATTCAACAGAAGCAGTCATTAGTGAATGACATTTCCGCCAAACCAATGACTTGGATGTAATGTAGATACATCAGATAGAACAAAACTAAAATAAAGTGACAAATATCTGTGTAAACTCTTTAAATTTGAGAATTTCATAAGAAGCATCTCTTAGTTTCTTATAGTAAATGTCATTAATCTTAGTAATTTTTAAGAATTCAATTGTCAAATCTCAGTGAAGTCCTTCCTGATCTAAGCCCTGGAAAGATGACTTTGGCTGGGTGCAGTGGTTCACAGCTTTAATATTAACTACTTGGAAGGCTTAGGAGGATCACAGGCCAAGGCTAGCACCGGCAAAACATTCTCAAGACCCATTTCAACCAAACAAGCTGGGTGTGCCTGTTCTCCCAGTTACGTCAGGAAACCTTACTCGGAAGACTGAAGCCCAGGCAAGTCAAAGAAAAAAGTCAAAATCCCACAACAACCATGAACAAAAAAGCAGAAGGGGGACTTGGTAGAGCACTTGCCTAGCATGCATGAATCACTGGGTGCATTGCTCAGTACCACATAAATAGAAAAAGCTGGAGGTGGTGCTGTGGCTCAAGAGGTAGATTGCTAGCCTTGAGCAAAAGAAGCTTGGTGACAGTGCCCAGGACCAGAGAGTTTCATCCATAAAAATGACAAAAAAAAATACAGCAGAATAGATACAATTCTCTAAATTTATCTATGACAACAACAACAACACACAAACACAATATTCACACACACACACACACACACACACACAGACAAACGTTAATCATTGTGATTTGGAAGGTACTTTGCTTAATTATACTACAGTAAATCATAACATATACCACTCATTCTCACAGGATCTCATACAAAGGCTGACAGCTTTCTATGGTTTTTCTTCTGACTTTTTTGTGACTTTTTGCTGTGTTAATTCTCTTTTCTTCTTTTTAAAAAAATATATGTTGTTTTATTGTAAACTAGAAGTGGCATTGTGGCTCAAAGTGGTAGAGCACTGGACTGGGGCTGAAGAGCTGAGGGATAGCCCGTAGGGCCAGAGTTCAAGCCCCAAGACTGACATAAAAAACAAAAACAACAAAAACCCAAAGCAAGAAGTGCTGGGAATGTGGGTCAGATAGTAGAATGCCTGCCCAGCAAGGATGAGGCCCTAATACCAAAGAACAATACCAATTACTGGGGATCGAACCCAGGATATAGGACTTTGCACTTGCTAGGCAAGTAATTTGCCACTGAGCTACATCCCAACCCTCCAATGCCACTTGGACCAGAATGATTTTTCTTTTAGCAATGAGGTTTTTCAAAAGTACACACATATGTATTCCTGGGTACTTTTAGTACAGCAATGGGCACAAGAAAAAGAATTCATTTTTTTGTTTTCTTTTTTAAAATATTTTTTCCTGTAAAGATACTGTACAGAGGGGTTACAGTTACATAAGTAAGATAATGAGTCCATTTCCTATCAAGAATTGCTATCCTTTCCTTTTTTCCCCCCTACCATCCCTTTCCTCCCCACCTCCCCAACTCCTTCCTCCCTCCGAAAGTTTTAAAGTTCATTTTCCACATAGTGTCTTGTGTATCTGGTTGTTACAATGAGTCATCCTGTATCCTTATTTCAGCATTTTGCTATTTCCCTTCACCTCCCCAAATTAGAAAATTGTATGTACAAGATGCAGGGCAACAGAATCAAATACGGTGAAAACAGGTTATACTATGGGGGAAAGAACATACAAAAGAAACCAAACAATCACATAGTCCATTATAGGTACATTAAAAACAATAGTAAGAAAAATAAAACCAAAGAATTCAATTGAATAAGTATGTATATGATTAAACTTTAAGTGCTCCTAAGACTTTCTTTCATATATTTGAAACATACTCCCCATTAATTGTATTATTTGTATGTTTATGAAGATATATTAAATAGACTTCAAAGAATTTATTGTTTTGGGTCTGGGCACTGTCCCTGAGCTCTTCAGCTCAAGGCTAGTTAGTGCTCTATCATTGGAGCCACAACTCCACTTCCAGCTTTTTCTGCTTATGTGGTGCTGAAGAATCAAACCCAGGGCCTGATGGATGCAAGGCAAGCACTCCCAATGAGCCACCTTCCCAGCCCAAAGAATTTTTTTGTAATTGCAACTCAAATTAAATTATTATTAATTTTACAGAAACCCAAGTCACAGTATAAAATCATTCTTTCATGTAGAGATGTAGCCTAAGTAACATGTTTCCAGAACTGAGTAATTACATGTTTAAGGTACTTAATAAAATGTAATCTACACTTATAAAACTGAAAGTTTTCTTTGGTGTCAGTTGTGGGCTTGAATTAAGGGCCTGGGTGCCATCCTTGAGCCTGTGTGCTCAAGGCTAGTGTTCTACCACTTTGAACCACAGAGCCACTTCCTATACTTAGAAAACTTTATGATGCAGGCTTTATTACTTTTACTTTTATAAGTAGAAAATCAGTATAGCATTATATAGATTGAGACAAATGTCATTTCTTTGCAACTTTAAATGTCTGGCTTAAGGCAATTTTCCAAGATAGATTGTAAGAAGGTATTTTGCTAAATCTTGTCAGTGAAAATTATTTTTGTTCTGCCTTGACCTTTTCAGATCCTTTGCAAGTACAAATTTGGATACTAACTGTCGTATACATAGTCCATTGCTTGTGTTTCTAGAATCTCACATACCTAAAAGCTATAGATGTCACAAATGATGTCACAGTTTTCTTGATGTTGCTGTAAAATGAATAAAAATCAAACCAATCACATATTGTTTCTCCAACACATACTATAAGATTAACCAAAAAGCAAAGGCCTCCATTAATATCAATTTAAGCATAAATATCAATTTACAAGGAAATTCTTCAATGGTTTTATAACAAAATATTTTTTTACTAATAGCTGAAATGTTTACATTTCTCTTTCATGTGTTTTTCAGTTTCACATCCTGAATATATGTGGAGAACAAACGAACACCAAGTTGTGGATAATTAGTAATATTTCCTTTGGGCATACTATCCTAATCTGACTATGGTAGAATTAATCTTGAAGTCATCAACTAGTGTACATATGGTAGAAGGGAGCTGCTTTCTGATGTCAGTTCCTCCGTGAACAGATTGCAGAATCCTGGGCAAGTCATTACACTTTGATCAGACCTGTACCCACAGTAATGAAATGGGAGCCATCAGGGATGAAAATGGGCAGTAAATGGGTCTCTTGTCTTTTAATCCTCGTCTCTTGAGTCAGACATCCAGCACATACTTAGAGTGAGTAAGGTAAGGCATTTTAGTAAAACCTATTTCAAAGAAAAAAGACCCTAAAGATTGGGCTTTTCCCATTAATCAAAAGGAGAGCCTGTATAAAGTATTGTCTTCTTTTATCTTATAGCTGAATATAATGCAGCCTCTGGAGAGCAGTTTCTTATGCTGCTGAGGCTTCCAAGAAGGGAGCAAACTTCCCCTCTGAGTGGAACAAACTCCAAGACAAGGCCCGTAGCCTGTGCCCAAAACTGTGAAATGGACACTGAGAACAGAGGTAGTGCCAAAGCTGCCCATGGATGACTGAGGTTAACTTGAGATACAGGAATTCCCAATTGTAATCTTCCCTTCATCTCCTCACCTACTGCCTACTGCCTACTACTTCATCCTGGCTTAGCATACTTAGGTGGTGTGCATGAGGAACCAAGCTGGCCCAAGAGGTGAATTCTCTCCCCCAGGAATTCTAGTCCCTCACTACAAGGCCCTTCTAATCTCCCACACCAATTGATTCTGTGCAGTGAAGAAGTGTTATAATAAATGTGAACTTGCCTAACTGGGTGACAATACAGAGCCATGTGTGACAGGTTCATGGAGGCACACAGGAGAGACTTGGAGGTAGCTCTGGCCCCTCCAATCTCTCTTCTAGTTATTGTTAAAGAGTGCACTATGTAGCTACAACCAGTCTGTGCAGAGTGTTTACAGGAAAAAGACTGTGAGTTGATAAGCCTGTATGCAGAAAAAGTTCTGTTTATATTTGGAAGCAAAAGATAGCTACTCCAACATGCAGCAACTCAAACTGTAATAGGCATGCACATATGCTCTTCAAAGCCATTAATCCAAAGGTGTACTCAATCCAACAGGAAGGAATCAAAATGAAGTGGCAGGCATCAGGAAAGGGTCTTAAGAGAAAGGTGTCCAATAAGAACAATTCAAAACTACAAAATACATAAGGATATTTAATGAAGCATCAAATGCACCAGGTGGAAATTCAAATAAATCACTCCAAGAGCAAAAGTAAAAAACATAAAACTCTCAATAATAAAAGGAAGAAAAAGCAGGAGCTGGGGAGATGTGGTGTAATTAGCCAAAACACCTAAATCAGCTAAACAGATCTATCATAAGCAATGAAATTGAAACTGTAATAAGGTCTGCCAAGAAAGACAGTCCAGGACCATATGAATTCATTGTGGAATTTTTTCTTAGCATTAAAGAATTAATCTTAATGTTTCTGAAAATTCCATACAGTAGAAAGGGAAGGAATGCTACCAAACTCATTCCACAGAGCCAGTACCAACAGACACCAAAAACAAGTAAGAACCAAGAAAAAAAATTCAGCCAATGTCCTTGATGAATGTAGGTGCATATGTTCTAAATATAATAGAAACTAAATTCAACAACATAAAAATATCTTACACTGCAGTATAATGCATTGGGTTTAGTTCCAAGGATGTGAATGAAGATGGCTCAACTTATGCAAATCAATTAACATAATATAGGGCATAATAGAGCAAAGCACAAAACACATGATCATCTCAATAGATGCAGAAAATACATTGTTTTGTTTGGTTGTTTGCCAGTCCTAGGTCTTGAAGTTAGGGTTTGGGCTCTGTTCCTTAGCCTCTCTCTTAAAGCTAGTGTTCTACCACTGAGCCACTGCATCACTTTGGGCTTTTTCTGAGTAGTTTATTGGAGATAAGAATCGTAACCCCTCTATACGGTATTTTCACAATAAAAAAATGTCCACATTATTCAAGTGAAAAAAAAGAACCCATAGATATTTATATCAGTATATGACACAATGAATTTTTTGTCTTAAAAAAAAGAATCTCATGACTTTCTTCTGATGGAGGCTTCTTGAGTAGCTAGGATTATAGGCATGAGCCAAGAGCACCTGGCTCAGAAAATACTTTTGACAAAAATGAAATCAATCACACTTCATGGTAGAAGCCTAAAAGAACTAGGAATAGAAAGCAAGGCTATCAGTGTAAAGCCTGTAGCCAACATTGTATGAAATAGGAAAAAATGAAACCATTTTCTCTACAGTTAGGAATGTGGCAGAGGTGTCTCTATTTCCACCCTCATTTACTGTAATGCCCCTTATCTTATCCAGAGAAGTAAGGGAAGCAAAAGAAATGAAAGGGATGCCAACATAAAGAAGAAATCTAATTATTCTTATGCAGATAGTGAGAAGTTATCTAAAATAGCTCAAAGATTCTACCAAGAAAACTCTCTTAGATGTGATAAAGACTTTCAGTGAAGTGGCAGGATTCAAAAACAACACATAAAATTAACAGCCTTTTCTATACTCCAATATTGTGGGTGATAAAACAACCTCGATACATTTAGTATCTTTCTACAGTTTTTCTCCCCACTCCCTGCCCACCCCAGTAATATACGACTTTTCCTAGGGTACAGGATCCGTCAATAGCTTCTTCTCTCCAACACCAGACTGTTTTACTCATGTTTTTTCTGGAAGCAACATATTCATCACCATCATCCACCCTGAACTATTGGTTTATATATCATTCATTAACAAAAGTCAAACTATATCATTAGAGACTTGTTACATGTAGAAATTATCTGAACAATAAAACTCTTTAAGTCTAAAGTATAAACTTTTTTTTTTTGTTGGTCACGGGGCTTGAACTCTGGGCCTGGGCGCTGTCCCTCAGCTCTTCAGCTCAAAGCTAGGGCTCTACCACTTGAGCCACAGTGCCATTTGCGGTTTTCTGGTGAGCTGGCTTTGAATCACAATCCTCAAATCTCAGCCTCCTGAGTAGCTAGGATTACAGGCATGAGCCACCAGCACCTGGGTAAGTATAAACATTTTAAAGAAATAATTTTAGACTCATTATATTGAACTCTAATTTACCATGACTATTTCCAAGATTTAATTGTGATAATCTCTCTCACTCTGTCTCTTCCTTTCTCTCTATGCACATATAGGTAAACTTTGTGTGTTCTAAGTATCAATTTACATGCTATACATACATGTGTACATGTGTCAGTCAGTAGTCTTTGATGATACAATCTTTGTAAGATGAAAGGCATCAAAGATCTCTTAGACGAGTCAGAGATTACTGAGGTCATTTTGTTCATATCAGTGTGAAGGATTAAAAATAAGATTTAGAGATTACAAATGATTTCTCAGACTTAATTTCTTTTTGGCCAGAACATGTACAATTACTCTACATTCTCTAAGGGGATTGAGTGGTTATTTACAATAGATTGAGTAGTTATTTACAAAGTAGTATACCAATTTTACCTATAATTATTAAATCTCCTATGGTGCAAAGATAATCAGTATAAAGCCTCCTCTGAAATATTACTGTAAAAGCTTCGAGAATCAAAGTTGAAGTTGAATTTTTATTACTGCAACTGGCTAATATATGCACCAACATTTTGGACTAAATTTATTTTGAAATTCAACTTGAGTGTCTAGGTATGCATCATCCTTTCCTTCTCTAATTTCCTCGTTCACAAGTTCCTCCTCCACCCTGTACTTTTCACATCTCATAGGTATCTTTTCCATGCCTTGGATGTGGGGAGGGAGGGGAGGACTGGGACTGGGACTGGGACCATGATACTGGCTTTGGATTTTGGGTACCAGTCTCATATAGTGGCAGAGCTCTGGAGGCTAAAGACAGGTGCCAGGTCTCTTAACCCCATTATTTCTTCTGAGGGCGCTACTTTTCCTGCCCGCTGATGCCATGCACAATTCTCTCCTCTCTTGCCTACTTTAGTTGCATCATACTCTCTTATTTTTGGCTACTACAACAGATTAGGAATAAGTAGCAGTCTTATGGCATTTCTTCTTTCAGGCATCTAAGCTAGAACGGTAGCTCTGGATATTAAAAAAAAATACTTGTCTGTGACTTCACTTCCGTAGATGTGTTTACATTCATATATATGTGTGTATCTATATATTTATCTATCTATACACATAGGTGAAAATATTTGCATATTTAGATCTCACGTTTCTTTGACATCTTCTTGGTCAACTTGTATTGTGTAGTCAGATAAAATTTCACTAGAAGAAGAAAACAAAACATATGATCAGACATTGTTTGATTTCCTAGACTTGATATTTAGTTCTAATTAGATGTAGTTTAACTTAGAATTTTGTGCACCTTTTTAAAAAAATTTATTGCCAACATGATGTACAGAGGAGTTACAGTAAGTAAGGCTGTGAGTATATTTCTTGTTCAACTTGCTGTACCCTTCCTCATTTTTTCCCTCTTTCCCTCTCCCAATTGTACAGATCACTTCCAACAGACTGCCTTGTAAGTGTTGCTGCAACATTAGTTCCCCCTTTGTCCTTTGTCTCACCATTTTGTTGTTCCCTTTCTTTACCTAATTCAGATAAACATATATACAATATCCAGGGTATCAAAAATCAAATATGTGAAAATAAGGGATAAACCATAGGGAGAAAAAAAACACAAAAGAAACAAGAAATGATTAAAAACAACAACAAAGAAAACCCTCTGTGTCCATGTCTTGGGAGTTGATTTCACTTAGCATCATCTTATATGTTCACATGTAAACAGCTTTTGAGCTACTCTGCTTATCTGCTAGGATTATCCTAGACATATACTAATTATTACAAATGAGAGAAACCCTAGGACCTATTTTTTGGGGGCCTAGCTTACTTAATATGATTTTTTCCAAGACTTTCCACTTCCTTACAAATGGGGCAGTGTCATTCTTTCTGATGGAAGCATAGAATTCCATTGTATGTATGTGTGTGTTTATATATAAACACATACATATATAAATATACATATACACATATGTATATTTATCTCACATTTAATCAATCCCTTCATCTATTGAGGAGGATGTGGGTTGGTTCCAAATCTTAGCTATGGCAAATAATGCTGTGATAACATAGTTGTGCTGGTAGCTTTAGAATGGCCTTGTTTGTGGTCATCTGGGTAAATGCCCAGAAGTGGGATTGCTGGGTCATAGAGAAGCTCTATGTTTAGTCATTTTTTTATGTTTAGTCTTTTCTGGAACCTCCATACTGCTTTTTAGAGTGACTGAACAAGTTTATACTCCCACCAACAGTGTAGTAGCATTCCTTTTTTTTTGGCCACATCCCCTCTAGCACCTGTTGTTATTGGATTTCTTGATTATAGCCATTCTAACTGGGGTGAGGTGGAATCTCGATGTTGTCTTGATTTACATTTCATTTATGGCCAGAAATGAACATTTCTCCATGTGTCTATTGGTCATTCTTACTTCCTCTTCAGAGAAGTCGCTCTTTAAGTCTTTAGCATACTTATTAATGGGGCAGTTGTTTCTTTGAGCATTTGTCTTGGGGGATTTAAAATGTTGAGTTCTAACTATATTAGATATGAGGCCCTTGTCTGTAGTGTGGCTAGTGAAGATCTTCTATTGAAGATCTATTGTAGGCTTTCTATTGATCTTGCTAGCTATGTCATTTGACATGCAGAAGTGCTGCAGTTTAATGCAATCCCATTTGTCCATCCATTCTTCAATTTATTGTGTTTCTGGTTCTTTATTAAGAAAATGTAAGACTGTATCAAGGACCCCTAAAGTTTCTCCTAATCCTTCCTGTATTTTTTTCAGGGTGTCTGCTCTTACCTTGAGGTCTTCTGATCTTTAAAAATTCAATTTAAAATACAAATTCAAACATGTCAGCAAAGTGAATGACTTGAGTTCTGGTCTTTATTACTGAAACTAATTCCAATGTGTAACAGTATTTTATATTTTATAACTGAATTGATTTCAAGTCAATCCATCATATATATATATATATATACACACACACACACACACACACACACACACACACACATATATATATATATATATATATTCCTCTCTTATTTCTTCAATAACCCCAAATCAGTCTAAACCATTTTGTTCTATCACTATGTAGCTCAACATTTTCTGCAGTTAATTTTGATGTCTATATCTAGTTTGATTTCATGGTGGTATGATAAAATTCAGGAGTATAATATGTTATTATATTTGTTAAGACTACATTTGTAAAATTACTATAGAGTAATGGGGGAGAGAGAGAGTGAGAGAGAGAGAGAGAGAAGAAACGAAAAGAAGTAAAAAGAAAATAATACTGCATTTATGCCCTAGAATATTATTTACTTTGGAAAAAGTTTCATGGGTTGCTGGGATCATGTAAATGTATATTTACATTTGCTAAATTTCCATTTCTTAGAAAATCTTTTCTATTCTTCCATTTTAACTGTGTTTGTCATTGCTATTGAGGTATATTTACTTCCTTTGATCTTTCTTTTCTTCCTTCTTTCCTTTGTTCTATCACTTCTTTCTTTTTGTGTTTATATGGTGGGTACTCTCAGTCTTTTCACTCAAGACTGATGCTCTACCACTTGAGTGACACATTTGGCTTTTGGAAGCTAACTAGAGATGTAACAATCTCATAGACTTGCCTTTCTAGGCTGTGTTTCAATCACAATCATCAGATCTCAGCCCCTTGATTAGTTAAAATTACAGGTGTGAGACACTAGTGTCCAGCTTCTTTGTTTGCAAAAATAAGTAATAGACTCATTGAGATGCTTGGTATGTATAAGCCTATAGATTGAATAATCAGTGCCCCAATATATAAGTACAAAAAGAAACAAAAAGTGTCTTGGGTGGATCTTCTGACTTCTGGAATTTATCACTTTATTGAATATGAATCTCCCCTAGGGAGACACCGGAAGTTCCTTGAAAAAGAGAAGCAAGCTAAACTATAATCCAGTAGATGGAAACAAATAATTAAAATTAAATCAGAATTAAATGAATTAGAATACAAAATGACCATAGAAAGAATCAACAAAACAAAGAGTTCTTCAAAAACATTAACAAAATTTACAAACCCTTAGCAAATCTTATCAGCAAAAGAATAGAACACACCCAAATAAACAAACTCAGACATGAGAATCGAAGCATCACCACAGAAACAACCAAAATTCAGAACATTATAAGGGAATACTTCTCAAACCATGCTAGTAAGTTTGAGACTGTGGAAGAAATGGATAATTTTCTAGCAAATATCAATATGCCGAAATGAAACCAAGATAATTTAAATAAATTTAACAGACCCATATCCAGCATTGAAATAGAAACAGCAATAAGACACCTCCCACCCAAGAAAAGCCCAGGACTGGATGGATTTACAGTTGAATTCTACAAGGCCTTCAAAATGAAACTCACACCAATACTCCTCCAACTCTTCAATGAAATTGAAAGTGAAAGTTCACTACCAAACTCTATGAAGCCATTCTAAACCTCTGCCTACCAGGCAGAGACTCATCAAAGAAAGAGAACTATAGACTCATTTCTTTAATGAACATATGCAGGCGTAGGATATATCTAGCAAAATCATAAAAATCCCGGATTGGGAGAAGATCTTCACTAGCCATACAACAGACAAGGGTTTCATATCTAAAATATACTTAGAACTCAAAAAATTAAATCCTCCAACAACAAATCCTCAAAGAAACAACTGCCCAATAAATAAGTGGGGTAAAGACTTAAAGAGAAACTTCTCTGAAGAGGAAATAAGAATGGCCAATAGACACATGAAGAAATGCTTAACTTCTGTAGCCATAAAAGAAGTGAAAATCAAAATAACATTGAGATTCCATCTCACCCAAGTTAGAATGGCTATAACAAAGAAATCCAATAACAACATATGCTGGAGGGGATGTTGTCAAAAGCGAACCCTACTGCATTGTTGGTGGGAGTATAAACTTGTTCAACTACTTTTGAAAGCAGCACAGAGGTTCCTTAAAAGACTCCACATAGAGCTCCCCTATGACCCAGCAATCCCACTTTTGGGCATTTACCTACATAATAACAAACAAAGCTATAGTAATGCGACCAGCACAACTATGTTTATCACAGCATTATTTACCATAGCTAAGATATGGAACCAACCCAGATGCCCCTCAGTAGATGAGTGGATCAAGAAAACGTAATATGTATACATATAATATGTATACATATATACATATAATATATACATATATTTGAATTCTATGCCTCCATCAGAAAGAATGACATCACCCCATTTGTTAGGAAATGGAAAGACTTGCAAAAAGTTATATTAAGTGAAGTAAGTCAGGACCAAAGATACATAGGCCCCATGATTTCCCTTACTTGTAATAACTAGTATATGTTTAGAACAAGAACAAAAGTTCAAAAGCTATGTACATATGACCATATAAGATGATGTTAAGTGAAATGAATACCAAAATAGTAATACAAGTGGTTTTATTCTTTCTTGATATTATTTTTTAATATACTTTAATATACTATGTGATTTTTAAATTTCTTTTGTATGTTCTTTCCCCAAGGTATAACCCCTGTTTTCACTGTATTTGATTCTGGTGCCCTACATCTTGCATATACAATTTTATAATTTGGAGAGGAAAAGGGAAATAAGAAAATGCTTAAATAAGGATTCAGGTTGACTCATTTAAACAATGAGATGTACAAGACTCTATGTTGAAAACGAACTTTACAATTTCTGAGGGGGTGGGGAGAGGGAGGAGTTGGGGTAGTGGCTAGGAAAGCGATGGTAGGGAAAAAACAAAGCAGGAGCTAAACAAGGCTCCATAGGAAATATACTTATCATCTTACTCATGTAACTGTAAACCCTCTCTGTACAGTATTTTTTATAATAAAAATATATTTAAAAAAGAAGAAAAAAGAGTTAACACAGCAACCATGAACAAAAAAGCAGAAGAGGGACTTGGTAGAATGCTTGAATCCCTGGGTACATTGCTTAGTACCACATAAAGAGAAAACATTGGAGTTGGTACTGTGGATCAAGAGGTAGACTGCTAGCCTTGAGCAAAAGAAGCTTGGGGACAGTGCCCAGGACCAGAGAGTTCCATCCATAGAAATGTCCCCCAAAATACAGCAGAATAGATACAAGTCTCCAAATTTATCCGTGACCAAAACAACACACAAACACAATATTCAAGCACACACAGACATACACATACAGAGAGACAAATGTTAATCATTGCCATTTGGAAGGTACTTTGCTTATAATAATCTTACTACAATCAATCAAAACATATACTACTCATTCCAATAGGATCTCATACAAAGGCTGATAGCTTTCTAAGGGTTTTCTTATGAGCTCACTAAAAAAGCAAGGAGTTTATCTTCTGACTGGCTTCTCATTCCTTCACCTAACTTGAAAAAGAGGAATATTACAGATATAAGATAGACTGCCCACATTTTTTATATACTTCGCAGAAATTCTTGTTTAGTACATATTTATATTTGTATTCACATATGTATTATATATACATATATAAACACAAAAACATATATATATATATGAATGCATGCATCTGATCTTTTGATGACATATTCCAGTGTGAATTCTATTGGTTCATTTATATCCACATTAACCACATGCATTATGCAAATCAAATATGAGGTAAATTCATACTGTTACTTCTTCACTCAGGTTAGCTATGGTTCTCCTAAAATTAACAAACTGGTAGAACTTGAAAGTTTTATATACCTAGTAATAAGAAAAGGGGTATTCCCAGTTATCTTGAGAAACAAGGTGTCTAGGGCAAAGTAAATGTACACACCTGTAAAAGAAATGCTTCATGGCAGATTAAAGACTATTTCCTTTCTAGGCCAGGTGCATGTAGTTCACACATACAATCAGGAGGCTGAGAAATGAGGTTTGCAGTCAGCCCAGAGAGGAAAGTCCTTGAGACTCTGTGTGTCTGTTTGTGTGTACATGTATGTGCGTGTCCATGCCTGTGTGTTAGTGTATATATGTGTGTGTGCACACAAAAATATACACCAACATATACACAAACATAAATGCATACACACACTGGTCCTGGAGTTAGAATCAAGGACCTGGACATTGTCCCTGAGCTTCTTTTGCTCCAGGCTAGACCTCTACCTCTTGAGCCACAAAACCACTTCTGGCCACTTCTTACATCCCTCGGCTCTTTATGAGTCGCCTAAATGCATGTTGATACTCTGACTGAGGATTGTGCCTGCCAGTCTTTGAATTCACAGCAGATCATGACCAAGTCTCTTTTGACCTGCTCTAGCATTTTTTATTTAGTTTCTGGAAATGAGAGTCTCATGTACTTTTCTGACTGGGCTGGCTGAAAACCATGATCCTCAGAGCTCAGCCTCCTGAGTAGCTAGGATTACAGGCATAAGCTACTAGCAGCCAGCTCCTAAGACATTTATCTGCTATAAAGTATTCAGAAAACAACAAAAGTGGACCTGTGTCTCAAGGGATAGGGCACTAGCCTTAGCAAAATACTCTCAAAGTCTGCACCCTAGCTCTGAGTTCAAGCCCAAAGACTGAAACAAAATCATCATCATCATCATCATCATCATCATCATCATCATCATCATCATCATCATCATCATCATCATCAACATAACTGTAAGCTCAGGTCTGCACCCCGGCTCTGAGTTCCTGCACAAAGAGTGGAACAAATTAATAAAAACAATAATAATGATAGTAATGATGATGATGATAATGATGATTAAAATGACAATAATGCAGAGAATTAGAGGATGAGTCCCCATGTTATAAAATTGTGGATAAACGGCAAAATAGGAAAAAGTGGTTCGAAAAGATTATTTTTTACAGGCCAGAAAAAGAGCCATAACAAAAGCATTTTGACATGAGACTTCAATCCCCTAGGACTGTGGAATAACTTGTGAGTGCATAAGCTATTTTGTTTGTGATAATTTGTTAGTAAAGTCATAAAACATATATACTGTCCATTCAAATAGGGTCTCATACACAGGCTATCTGATAGCTTGCTAGGACTTTTACTCACTGCTAACTAAAATAGCACTGAGGCTGTCTTCTGACTGGTTTCTCATTCATTCACCTAACTTGGAAAACTGGGAATATTACGGACAAAGCTGTAATGCCCAATCTTTTGATACATCTCCCAGAAATTCTGGCTTAATACCTGTATATTTTTATATACATATATATGTATATATATGTGTGTGTACATATAAATGAACCTCACCTTTTACTGGCATCTTCAAGTATAAAAAATCCTGATTTATTCTCCTCCAGGCTAAAGGATTAAATTATACACAGTCAAATATCAGGCAAATATATTTACATTTTCATCCAAATTAGCCACAATTTACTAATAAAGTGGTAGAACTTGAAAGTTTTACATTTTTAGTTATATAAAAAGTATTTGTCTTTCCCTCAAAATGAGGGTGTGAGGGGAAATCACATGTTTAGACCTGCTAAACATAGGTTTCAGGAAAGATTTGAGAATAGTTCCTTACTAGGCCAAGTGTCTGTGTTCAGAGATAAAATCCTAGCCTCTCAAGAGATTTGGATCTGAGGATCATGGTTTGTAGCCATACTGGACAGACAAGTCCATGAGACTCATGTCTCTAACTAGCTACCAAAAAAACAGTAAGTGGAATTGTGGATCAGGGACTAGAGTGCTAGACTTGAGCAAAACACACTCAGGAACATGGCTCAGACCCTAATCTCAAGCCCAATGACTGGCACATTGAAATAAAGAATAATTCTATTCTTATAAACATAACGAAAGTTTAATGTCCAATGGTTGTTGAACTATTTTAAATCCAGCTTAATTCATAATAACTCAACCCTCAATCTAATTTTCCATCTAATTTTCTGCTTCCTTTGTCTTCTCTATTCCCTCCTTCATAAAGCAATCATGTCCGTCTTTCATGCCTGCCAGATAGGAACAAAGAACAGCAGGCTAGAAGCAGGACTCCCATCCAATGTGATGGTGGTTCTTTTAGGGTAATTGAGTTTTGGAGTATGAAGAATTGGTCTAAGGTAGATGATTCTCCTACCTACTGAGATCTACAGAACAGTGGGACTGCCTCCGTGTTTCTGAGAGAAATTCTTACATCCCTGGGCTCTTTATGAGTCACCTAAATGCATGTTGATACTCTGACTGAGGATTGTGCCTGCCAGTCTTTGAATTCACAGCAGACCATGACCAAGTCTCTTTTGACCTGCTCTAGCATTTTTTATTTAGTTTCAAAACTGAATATTATTACAGACAGTTTTTGATAGGTCATCATGTGTTCTGTTGATTGTCATCATACCCCTCAAAATGGTTTACCATGCAGAAGACAAAAGGAAACAACTCACCCAGTAGTCACATTGCTACTAGAATCGATGAAAACATCCGGTATGGCATTTGTGTCACTGTGAACAAATGAAAAACAAACATAAGATTATGTTGGACTGCGTATAAGAAACCGTACTTTTTTTTTTTTTTTTTTGGGTCCGGTCCTGGGGCCTGAACTCTGGGCCTGGGCTCTGTCCCTCAGCTCTTCAGCTCAAGGCCACTTCTGGCTTTTTTCATTTTGCTTATGTGGTGCTGAGGAATGGAACCCAGGGCCTCAGGCATGCAAGGCAAGAGCTCTACCACTGAACCACCTTCCCAGCCCCAAGAAATGGTACTTTTTTTTTTTTTTACTACATACAGTGCCGACTAATGAAACCATGGCGTTGTGCATGCTAGGCAAGTGATTAGCCACTTGAGCTACATCTCCAGCTCTTCTGCCCTCACCATGACCTCTCCCAAACACTGAGGTTTGAACTCAGATCACCATACTTGAGCTAAGTGCTCATTTTAGAGTCATGCTTTTGTCTGTACTGGCTTACTCAGTGATCTCCCTGTTTGGGTTCAGGATAATCTGCGAATTTTGTTCCTGCTAGTTAACTGCTCAATTTAGACTCACACTTTTGTCTCTACTTGCTTATTCAATGATCTCTCTGTCTGTGCTTTCATCATAATCTGGGATGGATGGGTATGCTACTGTCTCACACCTATACTCCTGTCTACTCAGAGGCTGAGACTGAGGATATAATTTGAAACCACCTAGAGTGGGAATGCCTATGAGTCCATCTCCAGTTAACCAGGAAAATTTTGGATGCAAAGAGTACTTCAAGAGTTCCATCAACCATAAGCAAGAAAGCAAAATAGGCACAAGGCCTGAATTTTAGCCATCACACACACACACACATACACACACACACACACACACACACACACACACACACACACACACACACGTTAATCATTGTCATTTGGAAGGTACTTTGCTTATAATAATCTTACTACAGTCCATCAATACATATACTACTCATTCTCATAGGATCTAATACAAAGGCTGATAGCTTTCTAAGGGTCTTCTTATGAGCTCACTAAAATAGCAAGGAGTTTGTCTTCTGACTGGCTTCTCATTCCTTCACCTAACTTGGAAAAGAGAGGAATATTACAGATATACGACACACTGCCCACCTTTTTTATATAGTGCCCCAATATTCGGGTTTAATATCTGTGTATCTTTGTATTCATGTATGTATGTATAGGTACATGCACACACATACACACATACATATATGAGTGCATGCATCTGATCTTTTGCTGACATCTTCCAGTGTGAGCTCTATTGGTTTGTTTATATGCACATTAAACAATTATATTATGCAAAGTCAAATATGAGGTAAATTCATACCCTTACTTCTTCACTCAAGTTATCTACAATTCTCCTAAAATTAATAAACTGGTAGAACTTGAAAGTCTTATATACCTAGTAATAAGAAAAGGGATATTTCCAGTTATCTTGAGAAACAAGGTGTCTAGGGCAAAGTAAATGTACACATCTGCAAAAGAAATGCTTCACAGCAGATTTAAGACTACTTCTTTCTTAGGCCAGGTGCACATAGCTCATACATATAATCATAGCTGACCAGGAGGCTAAGAAATCAGGGTCTCAGTTTGAAGCGAGCCCAGGGAAGAAAGTTCCTGATGCTCTGTGTGTGTGTGTGTGTGTGTGTGTGTGTGTGTGTGTGTGTGTGTGTGTGTGTGTGTGTGTGTGTGTGTGTTTCTGTTGGTGTGAATATGTGTGCTGAGGTTATAACCCAAGGCCTGGACACTGTCCTTGAGCTTCTTTTGTTCCTGGCTAGACCTCTACCTCTTGAGCCACAAAGCCACTTCTGGCTTTTTCTGAATAGTTGGTTGGAAATAAAAGTCTCATGTACTTTTCTGCCTGGGCTGGCTTAAAACCATGATCCTGAGAGCTCAGCCCTCTGAGTAGCTAGGATTACAGGCATGAGCCACTAGCAGCCAGCTTCTAAGACTTTTATCTGCTATAAACAACTCAGAAAACAACAGAACTGGACCTATGTATCAAGGGGTAAGGCACTAGACTTGAGCAAAATATGCTCAAGGTCTATGCCCTGGCTCTGAGTTCATGCCTGAAGACTAAAAAAAAATCATAATCATAACTGTGAGCTCAAGGTCTGCACAGCAGCTCTGAGTTCAAGCCTGAAGACTAGAACAATATATAATGATGATGATGATGATGATGATGATCATGATCATGATGATAATAATGATAGTGATAATGATGATGATGACGATGATGAAGATGATGTCGACGACGATGATGCAGAGAATTAGAGAATGAGTTACCATGTTATACAATTGTGGATGAACCGCAAAATAGGAAAAAGTGGTTCGAAAAGATTATTTTTTACAGGCCAGAAAAAGCTACATTGACATAAGACTTCTATCCCCAAGGACTGTGGAATAAGTTGTAAGTGCATGAGCTATTTTGTTTGTGATAATTTGTTAGTAAAGTAATAAAACACATGTATTGTCAGTTCAAATAGGGGCTCATACACAAGTATCTGATAGCTTGCTAGGAGTTTTATTCACTGCTCACTAAAAATAGCACTGAGGCTGTCTTCTGACTGGTTTCTCATTCATTCACCTAACTTGGAAAACTGAGAACATTATAGACAAAGCCGTAATGCCCAATCTTTTAATACATCTCCCAGAAATTCTGGCTTAATACCTGTGTATCTTTATGTATATATACATATAGGAACGAACCTCACCTTTTATTGGCATCTTCAAGTATAACACCTCCTGCTTTATCCTCCAGGCTGAAGGATTAAATTATATACAGGCAAATATCAGGCAAATATATTTACATTTTCATCCAAATTAGCCACAATTTACTAATAAAGTGGTAGAACTTGAAAGTTTTACATTTTTAGGTATATAAAAAGGAGTATTTGTCTTTCCCTCAAAATGAGAGTGTGAGGGGAAATCACATGTTTAGACTTGCTAAACATAGGTTTCAGGAAAGATTTGAGAATAGTTCCTTACTAGGCCAAGTGTCTGTGTTCAGAGATAAAATCCTAGCCCCTCAAGAGATTTGGATCTGAGGATCATGGTTTGTAGCCATACTGGACAGAAAAGTCCATGAGACTCATCTCTCTAACTAGCTACCAAACAATCAGGAAGTGGAATTGTGGATCAGGGACTAGAGTGCTAGACTTGAACAAAACACACTCAGGAACATGGCTCAGACCCGAATCTCAAGCCCAATGACTGGCACATTGAAATAAAGAATAATTCTATTCTTATAAACATAAAAGTTTAATGTCCTATTGTTGTTGAAACAATTTTAAATCCAGCTTAATTTACAATAACTCAACCCTCAATCTAATTTTCCATCTAATTTTCTGCTTCCTTTGTCTTCTCTATTCCCTCCTTCATAAAGCAATCATGTCAGTCTTTCATGCCTGCCAGATAGGAACAAAGAACAGCAGGCTAGAAGCAGGACTCCCATCCAATGTGATGGTGGTTCTTTTAGGGTAATTGAGTTTTGGAGTATGAAGAATTGGTCTAAGGTAGATGATTCTCCTACCTACTGAAATCTACAGAACACTGGGACTGCCTCCGTGTTTCTGAGAGGAATTCCTACATTCCTGGGCTCTTTGTAAGTTGCCTACATGCATGTTGATACTCCAAGGATTGTGCCTGCCAGTCTTTGAATTCACAGCAGACCATGACCAAGTCTCTTTTGACATGCTCTAGCATTTTCTATTTAGTTGCAAAACTGAATATTATTACAGTTTTTTGATAGGTCATCATGTATTCTGTCGATTGTCATCATACTCCAAAAAAATAGCTTACCATACTTGGTTACCAGAATGGATGACAACATCTGGTATGGAATCTGTGTCACTGTGAACAAATGAAAAACAAACATAAGATTTTGTTGGACTGTGTATAAGAAACGGTACTTTTTTTTTAACTACATACAGTGCTGACTAATGAAACCATGGCGTTGTGCATACTAGGGAAGTGATTAGCCACTTGAGCTACATCTCCAGCTCTTCTGCCCTCACCATGACCTCTCCCAAACACTGAGGTTTGAACTCAGATCACCATACTTGAGCTAAGTGCTCAATTTAGAGTCATGCTTTTGTCTATACTGGCTTACTCAGTGATCTCCCTGTTTGGGTTCAGTATAATCTGGGAACTTTGTTCCTGCTAGTTAAGTACTCAATTTACACTCACACTTTTGTCTCTACTTGCTTATTCAATGATCTCCCTGTTTGTGCTTTCATCATAATCTGGGATGGATGGGCATGCTACTGTCTCACATCTATAAACCTATCTACTCAAAGGCTGAGTCTGGGAATGCCTACGAGAGTCCATCTCCAATTAACCTAGAAAATGCTGGGCTCAAAGAGTAGTTCAAGAGTTCCATCAACCATAAGCAAGAAAGCAAACTAGGCACAAGGCTCTGAGTTTTAGCCATAACAGACAGACACACACACACACAAACATGCAGACACACATTAATCTTTGTCATTTGGAAGGTACTTTGCTTATAATAATCTTATTACAGTCCATCAAAACATATACTACTTATTCCAATAGGATCTCATATAAAGACTCATAGCTTTCTAAGGTTTTCTTATGAGCTCACTAAAATAGCAAGGAGTTTGTCTTCTGACTGGCTTCTCATTCCTTCACCTAACTTGGAAAAGAGAGGAATATTACAGATATACGACACACTGCCCACCTTTTTTATATAGTGCCCCAATATTCGGGTTTAATATCTGTGTATCTTTGTATTCATGTATGTATGTATAGGTACATGCACACACATACACACATACATATATGAGTGCATGCATCTGATCTTTTGCTGACATCTTCCAGTGTGAGCTCTATTGGTTTGTTTATATGCACATTAAACAATTATATTATGCAAAGTCAAATATGAGGTAAATTCATACCCTTACTTCTTCACTCAAGTTATCTACAATTCTCCTAAAATTAATAAACTGGTAGAACTTGAAAGTCTTATATACCTAGTAATAAGAAAAGGGATATTTCCAGTTATCTTGAGAAACAAGGTGTCTAGGGCAAAGTAAATGTACACATCTGCAAAAGAAATGCTTCACGGCAGATTTAAGACTACTTCTTTCTTAGGCCAGGTGCACATAGCTCACACTTATAATCATAGGTGACCAGGAGGCTGAGAAATGAGGGTCTCAGTTTGAAGTCAGCTCAGGGGGGAAAGTCCCTGATGCTGTTTGTGTGTGTGTGGGGGGGGGGTGTGGTTTGTGTGTGTGTGTGTGTGTGTGTCCTAGGGTTACAACCCAGGGCCTGGACACTGTCTCTGAGCTGCTTTTGCTTCTAGCTAGACCTCTACCTCTTGAGCCACAAAGCCACTTCTGGCTTTTTCTGAATAGTTTATTGGAAATAAGAGTCTCATGTACTTTTATGCCTTGATTGGCTTAAAACTCTGATCCTCAGAGCTCAGCCTTTTGAGCAGCTAGGATTACAGGCATGAGCTACTAGCAGCCAGCTCTTAAGAATTTTATCTACTATAAACAACTCAGAAAACAACAGAAGTGGACCTGTGTCTCAAGGGATAAGGTACTAACCTTGAGCAAAATACGCTCAAGCTCTGCACCTTGATTCTTAATTCAAATCCGAAGACTGAAACAAAATAATAATAATAATCCTCATAATCATCATAACTATAAGCTCAAGTTATGCACCTCTGCTCTGAGTTCAAGCCCATGCCTGGAACAAATTAATAATAATAATAGTAATAATGATGATGCTGATTATGATAATGATGACAATGATGCAGAGGATTAGAGGATGAGTCCACATGTTAGACAATTGTGGACAAACCACAAAACAGGAGAAACTGTTATGAGATTTCTACTGGTCAGGAAAAGAGCCAACATCAAAGGCACTTTGATGTAAAACTTCTATCCCCAAGGACTGTGGAATAAGTTGTAAGTGCATGAGCTATTTTGTTTGTGATAATATGTTAGTAAAGTCATAAAACACATATACTGTCCATTCAAATAGGGGCTCATACACAGGCTATCTGATAGCTTACTAGGAGTTTTACTCACTGCTCACTAAAAATAGAACTGAGGCTGTCTTCTGACTGGTTTCTCATTTGTTCACCTAACTTGGAAAACTGAGAACATTACAGACAAAGCCGTAATGCCCAATCTTTTGATACATCTCCCAGAAATTCTGGCTTAATACCTGTGTATCTTTATGTATATATACATATAGGAACGAACCTCACCTTTTATTGGCATCTTCAAGTATAACACCTCCTGCTTTATCCTCCAGGCTGAAGGATTAAATTATATACAGGCAAATATCAGGCAAATATACTTACATTTTCATCCAAATTAGCCACAATTTACTAATAAAGTGGTAGAACTTGAAAGTTTTACAATTTTAGTTATATAAAAAGGAGTATTTGTCTTTCCCTCAAAATGAGGGTGTGAGGGGAAATCACATGTTTAGACCTGCTAAACATAGGTTTCAGGAAAGATTTGAGAATAGTTCCTTACTAGGCCAAGTGTCTGTGTTCAGAGATAAAATCCTAGCCTCTCAAGAGATTTGGATCTGAGGATCATGGTTTGTAGCCATACTGGACAGACAAGTGCATGAGACTCATTTCTCTAACTAGCTACCAAACACACTGGAAATGGAATTGTGGATCAGGGACTAGAGTGTTAGACTTGAACAAAACACACTCAGGAACATGGCTCAGACCCGAATCTCAAGCCCAATGACTGGCACATTGAAATAAAGAATAATTCTATTCTTATAAACATAACGAAAGTTTAATGTCCAATGGTTGTTGAACTATTTTAAATCCAGCTTAATTCATAATAACTTAACCCTCAATCTAATTTTCCATCTAATTTTCTGCTTCCTTTGTCTTCTCTATTCCCTCCTTCATAAAGCAATCATGTCAGTCTTTCATGCCTGCCAGATAGGAACAAAGAACAGCAGACTAGAAGCAGGACTCCCATCCAATGTGATGGTGGGCCTTTCAGGGTAATTGAGTTTTGGAGAATGAAGAATTGGTCTGAGGTAGATGATTCTCCTACCTACTGAGATCTACAGAACAGTGGGACTGCCTCCGTGTTTCTGAGAGGAATTCTTACATCCCTCGCCTCTTTATGACTCACCTAAATGCATGTTGATACTCTGACTATGGATTGTGCCTTCAAGTCTTTGAATTCACAGCAGACCATGACCAAGTCTCTTTTGACCTGCTCTATCATTTTCTATTTAGTTGCAAAACTGAATATTATTACAGACACTTTTTGATAGGTCATGATGTATTCTGTCGATTGTCATCATACTCCAAAAAAATAGTTTACCATGCAGAAGACAAAAGAAAAGAACTCACTCAGTAGTCAAGTTGTTACCAGAATGGATGACAACATCTGGTATGGAATCTGTGTCACTGTGAACAAATGAAAAACAAACAGAAAATTAAGTTGCACTATGTATAAGAAAACACACTTTTGTTAATCAAAGTGCTGACTATTGACACCAAGGTCTGTGCAGACTAAGCAAGTGCTCAGTTACTTGAGGTGCATCACCAGATCTTCTGCCCATACCATGACATCTCTCAAACACTGAGGTTTGAACTCAGATCACTGTACTTGCTCAATGTAGAGTCATGCTTTTGTCTGTACTGGCTTACTAAATGATCTCCCTGTTTGGGTTCAGGATAATCTGGGAACCCTGTTCCTGCCAGTTAAGTGCTCAGTTTAGACTCACCCTTTTGTGTCTACTTGCTTATTGTGCTTTCATCATAATCTGGGATGAATGGGCAAGCTACTGTCTCACATTTATAATATTGTCTACTAAGAGGCTGAGACTGAGGATAGTAATTTGAAACCACCTAGAGTGAGAATGCCTATGAGAGTCCATCTCCAGTTAACCAGCAAAATGCTGGACTCAAAGAGTAGTTCAAGAGTTCCACCAACCATAAGCAAGAAAGCAAAATAGGCACAAGGCTCTGAGTTTTAGCCATAACAGACAGACACACACACACACAAAACTACACACACCCATGCAGACACACATTAGTCTTTGTCATTTGGAAAGTACTTTGCTCATGATAATCTTACTAGAGTCTATCAATACATATAATACTCATTCCAACAGGATTTCATACAAAGGCTGATAGCTTTCTCAGGGTTTTCTTCTTTGCTCACTAAAATAGCAAGGTGTTTGTCTTCTGACTGGATTCTCATTCCTTCACCTAACTTGGAAAGGAGAGGAATATTACAGATATAAGAAACAATGACCACCTTTTTGATATAGTTCCCAGAAATTTTGGTTTTATATCTCTATATCTTTGTATTCAAGTATGTATGTATGTATGTATGTATGTATACACACATAAATATATATATGCATGCATCTGATCTTCCAGTGTGAATTCTATTGGTTCCTTTATATCCACATTAAACAATTATATTATGCAAAGTCAAATATGGGGTAAATTCCTACCCTTACTTCTTCACTCATTAGCTACAATTCTCCTAAAGTTAATAAACTGGTAGAAATGGCAAGTTTTATATACCTAGTAATAAGGAGTATTTCCAGTTATCTTCACAAACAAGGTGTGTCAGGCAAAGTAAATGTACATACCTGCATAAGAAATGCTTCACGGCAGATTTAAGAATATTTCTTTCCTAGGCCAAGTGCATGTAGCTCACACATATAATCATAGCTGATCAGGAGGTTGAGAAACAAGGGTCTCAGCTTGAAGTCAGCCCAGTGAGGCAAGTACCTGAGACTCTGTGTGTGTTTGCATGTGTGTGTGTGTGTGTGTGTGTGTGCGTGTGTGTGTGTGTGTGTGTCTCCACAATCCCGCAAACACACATGCATACACATGCACATATACACACCGGTCCTAGGGTTACAACTCAGGGCCTGGACACTATCCCTGAGCTTCTTTTGCTCCTGGTTAGACCTCTACCTTTTGAGCCACAAAGCCACTTCCGGCTTTTTCTTAATAGTTTATTAGAAATAAGAGTCTCATTTACTTTTCTGCCTGGGCTGGCTTAAAACCATGATCCTCAGAGCTCAGCCTCCTGAGTGGCTAGGATTACAGGCATGAGCCACTAGCAGCCAGCTCCTAAGACTTTTATCTGCTATAAACAACTCAGAAAACAACAGAAGTAGACCTGTGTCTCAAGGGGTAGGGCACTAGCCTTGAGCAAAATACACTCAAGGTCTGCACCCTGGCTCTGAGTTCAAGCCTGAAGATTGAACAAAATAATAACAGTAAACTTAAGGACTGTACCCCAGCTCTGCATTCAACCAAAAGATTAGAAACAACAACAACAACAACAATAATAATGAGAGTAATAGTGATGATGATGATGATGATGATAATGGTGGTGATGATGATGATGAAGACGATGATGCAGTGAATTAGAGGATGAGTCCCCATGCTATACAATTGTGGACAAACAGCAAAATAGGAAAAAGGGGTATGAAGAGATTATTTTTTACAGGCAAGAAAAGAGCCAACACCAATGGCACTTTGACATAAGAATTCTATCCCCCAGGACTGTGGAATAAGTTGTAAGTGCATGAGCTATTTTGTTTGTAATAATTTGTTAGTAAAGTAATAAAACACATGTACTGTCCATTCAAATAAGGACTCAGACACAGGCTACCAGATAGCTTGCTAGGAGTTTTACTCACTTCTCACTAAAATAGCACTAAGGCTGTCTTCTGATTGGCTTCTCATTCATTCACCTAACTTGGAAAACTGGGAACATTACAGACAATGCTGTAATACCCAATCTTTTAATACATCTCCCAGAAATTCTGGCTTAATACCTGTGTATCTTTATGTACATGTATATATACATATAGGAATGCATCTCACCTTTCACTAACATCTTGAAGTATAAGATCTCCCGCTTTATTCGCTTCCATGCTAAAAGAATTAAATTATACAGAGTCAAATATCAGGCAAATACATTTACATTTTCATCCAACTTAGCTACAATTTACTTAAAACTAATAAATTGGTAGAACTTGAAAGTTTTACATATTAGTTATATAAAAAGAAGTATTTGTCTTTCCCTCAAAATGAGGGTGTGAGGGGAAAGCACATGTTTAGACCTGCTAAATAAAGGTTTCAGGAAAGATTGGAGAATAGTTCCTTACTAGGCCAAGTATTTGTATAATCCTACCCTCTCAAAAGATTGAGATCTGAGGATCATATTTTTAACCATACTGGACAGAAAAGTCCATGATACTCAAACACACTGGAAGTGGAGTTGTGGGTTGGGGACTAGAGTGCTAGACTTGAGCAAAACACACTCAGGAACATGACTCAGACCCTAATCTCAAGCCCAATGACTGGCACACTGAAATAAAGGATAATTCTATTCGTATAAACATAACAAAAGTTTAATGTCCTATTGTTGTTGAACTAATTTTAAATTCAGCTTATTTCACAATAACGCAACCCTCACAATCTAATTTTCCATCTAATATACTGCTTCCTAAGCCTTCTCTATTCCCTCCTTAATAATCATGTGTGTGGGGGGGTATGGGAAGGGATTGAAAGGGGAAACAAAGGATGAGGCAACAATGCTTGATAAGAAATGTAGTCTCTGGGGGTGGGGAGGATGGGTGGGGGAGGAAGAGTGGGGAGGATGGGAAGGATAGGAAGGGGAAACAAAGGAGGAGGCTACAAGAAATGTACCCATTATCTTGCCCATGTAATTGTAACCCCTCTGTATGGTATTTTCACAATAAAAAAAAGAAATGTATTCATTATCTTGCCCATGTAATTGTAACCCCTCTGTATGGTATTTTCAAATTTAAAAAACCATTAACAGACAAAAAAAGAAATAAAGTAATCATGCCAGTCTTTCATGCCTGCCAGATAGGAACAAAGAACAGCAGGCTAGAAACAAGACTCCCACCCAATGTGATGGTGGGCCTTTCAGGGTAATTGAGTGTTGGAGAATGAAGAATTGGTCTAAGGTAAATGATTCTCCTATCTACTGAGATCTACAGAACAGTGGGACTGCCTCCGTGTTTCTGAGAGAAATTCTTACATCCCTGGGCTCTTTATGAGTCACCTAAATGCATGTTGATACTCTGACTGAGGATTGTGCCTGCCAGTCTTTGAATTCACAGCAGAAAATGACCAAGTCACTTTTGACCTGCTCTATCATTTTCTTTTCTTTTCTCTTTTTTTTTTTGGGTCCAGTCGTGGGGCCTGAACTCTGGGCCTGGGCACTGTCCCTCATCTCTTCAGCTCAAGGCTAGTGCTCTAGCACTTGAACCACAGCGCCACTTCCCACTTTTTTGTTTTTGTTTATGTGGTGCTGAGGAATCGAACCCAGGTACTCAGGCATGCAAGGCAAGCACTCTACCACTGAGCCAACTTCCCAGCCCCTGCTCTATCATTTTCTATTTAGTTGCAAAACTGAATATTATTACAGATACTTTTTGATAGGTCATCATGTATTCTGTCAATTGTCATCATACTCCAAAAAAATAGTTTATCATGCAGAAGACAAAAGAAAATAACTCACTCAGTAGTCAAGTTGTTACCAGAATGGATGACAACATCTGGTATGGAATCTGTGTCACTGTGAACAAATGAAAAGCAAACAGAAAATAAAGTTGCACTATGTATAAGAAGACACACTTTTGTTAATCAAAGTGCTAACTATTGACACCAAGGTCTGTGCAGATTAAGCAGGTGCTCAGTTACTTGAGCTACATCACCAGATCTTCTGCCCATACCATGACATCTCTCAAATACTGAGGTGTGTACACAGATCACCATACTTGCACTAAGTGCTCAATGTAGAGTCATGCTTTTGTCTGTACTAGCTTACTCAATGATCTCACTGTTTGGGTTCAGGATAATCTGGGAACCTTGTTCCTGCGAGTTAAGTACTGAATTTAGACTCACACTTTTGTCTCTACTTGCTTATTCAATGATCTCCCTGTTTGTGCTTTCATCATAATCTGGGATGGATGGGCATGCGACTGTCTTACATCTATAATCCTGTCTACTCAGAGGCTGAGACTGAGGATAGTAATTTGAAAACAACTGAGATTCCATCTCCAATTAACCAGGAAATGCTGGACTCAAAGAGTAGTTCAAGGGTTCTATCAACCATAAGCAAGAAAGCAAAATAGGCACAAGGCTCTGAATTTTAGCCATAAAAGACAGACACACACAACCACACACACACACACAACCACACACACACAACCACACACACACACACACACACACACACACACACACGCAGACACACATTAATCTTTGTCATTTGGAAGGTACTTTGCTCATAATAATCTTGCTACAGTCAATCAAAACATATACTATTCATTCCAATAGAATCTTATACAAAGGCTGATAGCTTTCTAAGGGTTGCCTTCTGAGCTCACTAAAATATCAAAGAGTTTGTCTTCTGATTGGATTCTCATTTCTTCACCTAACTTGGAAAGGAGAGGAATATTACAGATATAAGATAAATGACCACCTTTTTGATATAGTTCCCAGAAATTCTGGCTTAATATCTCTGTATCTTTGTATTTATGTATGTATATATGTTTGTTTGTTTGTATGTATGTATGTATACAAACAAATATATATATATGCGTGCATCTGATCTTTTGCTGACATCTTCCAGTGTGAGCTTGATTGGTTCATTTATATCCACATTAAACAATTAAACAATTATATTATGCAAAGTCAAATATGGGGTAAATTCCTTCCCTAACTTCTTCATTCATTAGCTACAATTCTCTTAAAATTAATAAACTGGTAGAACTTGAAATTTTATATACCTAGTTATAAGGAAAGGGGTATTTCTAGTTATCTTGAGAAACAAGGTGTCTAGGGCAAAGTAAATCTACCCATCTGCAAAAGATATGCTTCACGGCAGATTTAAGACTATTGATTTCCTAGGCCAGGTGCATGTAGCTCACACATATAATCATATCTGGTCAGGAAGCTGAGAAACAAGGGTCTCAGCTTGAAGTCAGCCAGGGAGACAAGTCCCTGAGCCTCTGTGTGTGTTTGCATGCGTGTGTGTGTGTGCGCGCGCGCGCGCGCATTCATCTATATGCATGTGTGTATGTGGTCCTGTGGAGACACACACACACGTGCGCGCACGTGCGCACAAACACACACACACACACACACACACACACACACACACACACACACACACACGGCAGTTCTAAGGTTACAACCCAGGACCTAGACACTGTCCCTGAGCTTCTTTTGCTCCTGGCTAGTCCTCTACCTCTTTAACCACAAAGCCACTTCCAGCTTTTTCTGAATAGTTGGTTGGAAATAAAAGTCTCATGTACTTTTCTGCCTGGGCTGGCTTAAAACCATGATTCTCAGAGCTCAGCCTCCTGAGTAGCTAGGATTACAGGCATGAGCCACTAGCAGCCAGCTCCTAAGACTTTTATCTGCTATAAACTCCTCAGAACAACAGCAGTAGACCTGTGTCTCAAGGGATAGGCACTAGCTTTGAGCAAAAATATGTTCAAGGTCTGCACCCTGGCTCTGAGTTCAAGCCCGAAGACTGGAACAAAAGGACAATAATAATAATAATATTGATACTAATAGTGATGATGAGGAGGAGGATGACAACAACGATGATGCAGAGAATTAGAGGACGAGTCCCCATGTTATACAATTGTGAACAAACAGCAAAATAGGAAAAAGGGGTATGAAAAGATTATTTTTTACAGACCAGAAAAAGAGCCAACACCAATGGCACTTTGACATAAGACTTCTATCCCCTAGGACTGTGGAATATTTTTAAGTACATGAGCTATTTTGTTTGTGATAATTTGTTAGTAAAGTCATAAAACATATATACTGTCCATTCAAATAGGGTCTCATAAATAGGCTATCTGATAGCTTGCTAGGAGTTTTACTCACTGCTCACTAAAATAGAACTGAGGCTGTCTTCTGACTGGTTTCTCATTCATTCACCTAACTTGGAAAACTGAGAACATTACAGACAAAGCCGTAATGCCCAATCTTTTGATACATCTCCCAAAAATTCTGGCTTAATACCTGTGTATCTTTATGTACATATATACATACATATAGGAATGCATTTCACCTTTCACTGAAATCTTCGAGTACAAGATCTCCTGTTTTAATCTCTTCCAGCCTAAACAATTAAATTATACACAGTCAAATATCAGGCAAATTCATTTACATTTTCATCCAACTTAGCTACAATTTACTTAAAACTAATAAATTGGTAGAACTTGAAAGTTTTATATATTTAGTTATATAAAAAAGGAGTATTTGTCTTTCCTGACTAGGACAAGTATATGTGCTCACAGATATAATCCTAGCCTCTCAGGAGATTGAGATCTGAGAATCATGATTTTTTAACCACATAAGACAGAAAAGTCCATGAGACTCATTTCTCTAACTAGCTACCAAACACACTGGAAGTGGAATTGTGGGTCGGGGACTAGAGTGCTATACTTGAGCAAAACACACTCAGGAACATGGCTCAGACCCGAATCTCAAGCCCAATGACTGGCACATTGAAATAAAGAATAATTCTATTCTTATAAACTTAACAAAAGTTTAATGCCCTATGGTTGTTGAACTATTTTAAATCCAGATTAATTCACAATAACTCAACCCTCAATCTAATTTTCCATCTAATTTTCTGCTTCCTTTGTCTTCTCTATTCCCTCCTTCATAAAGCAATCATGTCCGTCTTTCATGCCTGCCAGATAGGAACAAAGAACAGCAGGCTAGAAGCAGGACTCCCATCCAATGTGATGGTGGGCCTTTCAGGGTAATTGAGTTTTGGAGAATGAAGAATTGGTTTAAGGTAGATGATTCTCCTACCTACTGAGATCTACAGAACAGTGGGACTGCCTCCGTGTTTCTGAGAGGAATTCTTACATTCCTGGGCTCTTTATTTATTTATTTTTTTTGGTCCAGTTGTGGGGCCTGAACTCTGGGCCTGGGCGCTGTCCCTCAGCTCTTCAGCTCAAGGCTAGCACTCTACCACTTGAGCCACAGCGCCACTTCTGGCTTTTTTCTTTTTGCTTATGTGGTGCTGAGGAATCGAACCCAGGGCCTCATGCATGTAAGGCAAGCGCTCTACCACTAAGCCACCTTCCCAGCCCCCCATTGACTCTTTATGAGTTGCATACATGCATGTTGATACTCTGACTAAGGATTGTGCCTGCCAGTCTTTGAATTCACAGCAGACCATGACCAAGTCTCTTTTGACCTGCTCTAGCATTTGTATTAGTTGCAAAACTGAAATTACTATAGAGTATTTGATAGGTTATCATGTATTCTGTCGATTGTCATCATACCCCCCAAAAAATGGTTTACCCTGTGGTGATAAAAGAAAGCAACTCACCTAGTGGTCAAGTTGTTATTAGAAATATTAACATCTAGTCTGGTATCTGTGTCACTGTGAACAAATGAAACATGAACGGAAAATTATTAAGTGAAGTAAGCCAGGCCCAAAGAAACAGAGATCCCATGGTTTCCTTTAGTTGCAATATCTAGTATATGTCTGAGTCAAGTAGAAAAGGTCAGATAAGGTGATGTTAGGGAAATGAAACCTAAAATATATATTCAAATGATTTTTTTCTTTCATAAGATTGTTTCTAACACATTTATAAAATTATTTCTTTGTTGCTTTGAATGTCCCTCCCTCACAGTATAATCCATGCTTTTACTGTATTTGATGTCAGTATAATTTGTGGAGGGGAAAGGGAAAAACAAATCATTTAAATGGGGATGCAGGTGGACCCATTGCAACAATGAGATGTACAAGTCGTTACATCGAAAATGAACTTTACAACTTTGGTGGGGGCGGGGAGGATTGGGTGGGGGGCAGGGAGAGGATGGGAAGGGATGGGAAGGGGAAACAAAGCAGGAAGCTAAAATGCTTGATAAGATATGTACTCATTATCTTGCCCATGTAATTGTAACTCCTCTGTACAGTATTTTTACAATAAAAAAAGAAAAGAAAAAGAAACAAAATTAAGTTGTACTATGTATACTCATTACCTTGCCCATGTAATTGCAACCCCTCTGTATGGTATTTTCACAATAAAAAGAAAAGAAAAAAAAGAACTTTAATTCTCACAATTAAAAAAAACATACTTTTTTTTTTATATATACCAAAGTGCTGACCTTTAAACTAAGGTCTGTGTAGACTAAGCAGGTGCTCAGTTACTTGAGCTACATTGCCAGCTGTTTTGCCTCTTTCTCAAATATGGAGGTTTGAACTCAGAACCCTGTTCCTGATATTTAAGTGCTCAATTTACAGTCACACTTTTGTCTATGCTGGCTTTTTCAATTATCTTCTTGTTTTTTCTGTCGTCATAATCTGGTATGGATAGGTATGCCACTTTCCCACAATTATAATTCTATCTACTCATGAGGCTGAGACCAGAGGATAACAATTTGAAGCCACCGAGATTAAGAATGTCTTGGGTGGAACATTTCCAATTAACCAGTAAAATGCTGAGCTGAAAGTATAGTACTCAAGTTAACAAATCAGCCAAGAATATGAAAGCAGAATAGGAATAATTTTCTAAGCTTTATAAGTAACAACACACACACACACACACATACCCCCCACATACATGTACACACACCCTAATCTTTCTCATGTGGCACAAGATTTTATACGGAATTAAGTTATAACACATTAAAGTAGTCACAAACCTGTCATAGTGCCAGCGATTTCACCCTTTATCCAGTGTAAATCATGTCCTTACACTACTCATATCATAATGTCAGAAACCTTAAATTCACACTTTAAAAAATTAGAATTCAGGGCTGGGAAGGTGGCTCAGTGGCAGAGCGCTTGTCTTGCCTGCCTGAGGCCCTGGGTTCGATTCCTCAGCACCACATAAGCAAAAAGAAAAAAGCTGGAAGTGGCGCTGTGGCTCAAATGGTAGAGTGCTAGCTTTGAGCTGAAGAGCTGAGGGACAGCACCAAGGCCCAGAGTTCATGCCCCACGACCTGACCCCCACCCAAAAAATAAAATTAGAATTCAAAGAACTTCACATTCAAAATAAGACAGAACTGGGCTCTGGTGACCCACACATGTAATCCTACCTACTCAGCAAATTAGATCTGAGGAGCATGGTTTGAAGCCAGCCCAAGAAGGAATGTTCCTGAGATTCTGATCTCCAACAAACTACTCAGAAATTCAGAAATTGACCTATGGCTCAAGGGGTAGCATACTGGCCTTGAGCACAACAACTCAGGAGTCGGTGCCCAAGACCTGAATTCAAGCCACAGGACCTGAGCTAAACAAACAAACAAACAAACAACAAACAAGTAAATAAGGCAGAGCCCTAGAGGATGAGTATATATGTCATAAAATTGTCAACAAATAGCATTTAGGGGTGTAGAGAGATTTTTTTATAACCTGTTATGAAACTTCTATTCCTAGGACTGTGAGATAAATTGTGAATGTATGGCATATTTAGTTTGTAGAAACTGATTACTACAGTCACAGAAAATGTATACTACTTTATATAGACTATCTACTAGCATTCTAAGGGTTTTCTTCAGAGCTCACTGAAAAAGCACAATGTCTCTCTTCTGGCTGGGTTCTTATTTTTTCGAATAACTGAGAAATGGGAGAAATGTAACAGACATAACTTGAATACCCAACCATTTCATATAGTTTCCATAGTTTATTATCTCTGTATCTTAAGTTGCATATACATCTCACTGTTTGTTTACATGTTGTAAGATAGATTATCTCTGGTGGTTCAGTCTTCTCCAGGCTAAAGGGTTAAGTTATACACAGTCAAACACCAAGTGAATTCATAAATTTACTTTTTCTTTCAAGTTAACTACAATTAGGTCAGAATGAATAAATTGGTACAATATCAAATTTTACATATTCAGTTACACGAAAAGCAGTATTTCTATCTTTCCCTACAAATGAGGCTTCTGGGGAAAATTACAAGTGTACACCTGGCTAAAAAAGGTTACATTCATGATTTTAAAATAATTTTTTCCAAGGTCTGGGAAGGTGGCTCAGTGGTAGAGCGCTTGCCTTGCAAGCGTGAGGCCCTGGGTTCGATTCCTCAGCACCACATAAGCAAAAAGAAAAAAGCCGGAAGTGGCGCTGTGGCTCAAGTGGTAGAGCGCTAGCCTTGAGCTGAAGAGCTGAGGGACAGCGCCCAGCCCCAGAGTTCAAGCCCCACGACCGGAACCAAAAAAAATAAATAAATAAAAAGTAAAATAAAATAATTTTGTCCTAGGCAGGTGCCTGTGCGTCAGGGCTACAATTCTAGCTGCTCAAACAGCAGAATTCTGAGGATCACTTGTAACCACCATGGACCAAAAAGTCCATGAGACTCCTATCTCCAATTATCTACCAAAAAAGCTGAATTTGGGCTTGTGGATCAAGTGGTAGTCTTGAGCACATAAAGCTCAGGGTCAGGGCCTCAGCCCTGACCCCCGCTTAAATAAATATGGGAACAAAAATAGATAAGAAACAAATGATGATGATTATTTTGAGGGTGGGGTCCAGTCACGGGGCCTGAACTCTGGGCCTGGGCACTGTTCCTCAGCTCTTCAGCTCAAGGCTAGCGCTCTACCACTTGAGCCACAGCGGCACTTCCAGCTTTTTTGTTGTTTTTTTTTTTTTTTTGCTTATGTGGTGCTGAGGAATCAAGCCCAGGACCTCAGGCATGCAAGGCAAGCGCTCTACCACTGAGCCACCTTCCCAGCCCCAAAAGAATATTTCTATCAGAGTACACATAACAGAACTTAATTCTCTTTTATTGTGGACTAATTTAAAATATTCTGCTTCCCATGTTCTCTCTATTCCCTCTTTAATTACATGAATTAAGGCTGACTTAGCTGCCTTGAATCAGATAGGGACACCAGGCTAGAAGCAGGACATCCATCCAATGTGATGGGGGGGTGGGCCTTCAAGGTTACTGAGTCCTAGAGAATGAAGCATTGGTCCAGGGTTGATGAGCTCCATTCTCCTGGGTTCTGCAGAAAACTGGGACTACCTGCTTGATTCTGAGAGGGATTTTCACCTCCTTTGACTCTTCATGAGCTGTATGTATGCATGCAGCCACTGATCCTCTAAAGATTGTGACTGCCAGTCCTTGAATTTACAGCAGACCATGACCAAGTCTCTTTTGACCTGCTTTATCATTTTCTATTTAATTTCAAAACTGAGAATTATTTCATACAGTTTTTGATAGGTCCTCATGTATTCTGTCGATTGTTATCATATTCCAAAATGGTTTACCATGCAGATCACCAAAGAAAACAACTCACCCAGTAGTTACACCTTCATTGGTACTGCTGTGAACAAATGAGAAACAAACAGGAAATTAAGTTGGACAGTATAGTTGAAATCACACTGTTTTCTACAGTGCTGACTACTGAAAACATGGCCTGGGCATGCTAGGCAGTTTTAGGCAGCAGGCTCAGTCTCTTGAGCTAAACCTCCAGCTCTTCTATTCCTAAACCACTTCTCTCAAGTACTTAGTCTGAACTCAGAGCCCTGTGCTTGCTAGCTAGGTGCTCAATTTCAAGTCACACTTTTTCTCTGCTGGCTTATTCAGTGATCTCCCTTTTTGTGCTTTCAACATAATCTGGGATGGCTGGGCATGTCTCTGTCTCACATCTATAAGCCTACCTACTCAGAGGCTGAGAACAAAGGATAACAATTTGAAGCTACCCAAATTGGGATATCTTAGAGAGTTCATCTGCAACTAACTAGCAAAATGGTGGATTGAAAAAGGGTTAAAGAATTAACACATCAGCCATTAATAAAAAAGCAGAATAGGTACAAGGCTCTGAACTCTAGCCATAACAACAAAAACACACACATACCCTAATCTGCAACAAGATTTTACTAGGAAATCCAGTTACCACAGATTCAAGCAGATACAATCTTGTCACAGAGCAAGGGATTAAGCCCTTTATCCAAGGTAAGTTATGTCTTTACATTGTTCTTGTTGACTGGAAACCTTGGAATCAGATTTATGAGAAATTATCTTTCTAGGTCTAGGAAAAAATGTCTTCTACAAAATAAGGCAGACTTATAGGATGAATATACACATCATAGAATTGTGGACAAACAGCAAAATAGGGGGAAAGGGTTGAGAAAATTCTTTAAAGACCTGATAAAGAGCCAACCCTGCAGGCTCTTTGACCTGACACTTCGATCCTCTAGAGCTGTGAAATAGGTTGTATGCTACTTTATTTGTTTTTGTTAATGGTCCAGGCTTGAACTCTGGGTCTGGGGGCTGTCCTTGAGCTTTTTTGCTGGAGGCTAATTCTCTACCACTTACCTACAGAAACTAGTGGTTTTTAAGGAAATCTGTCATCAAGTCCCAATGCCTTTTACAACTCATATTAGTAAAGTCAACTTACTTTTGTTCATTTTCTGGATAGTTTGTTCTAGTATCTGTTGTAACATGTATAACTCTGCTACAAAGTAGAAAACACAAAAAAAGCAGTCAGACATTTTGGAAGGCAATGAGACTTTTGGTACTTTAGGATTTCAGGATAGAAAAGTAAAAAAGCAAAAGAAAAAAAAGCAAAACAAATACAAACAAGAAAGTTTGACAGAGCTAAAGAAACAACTTCAGAGCACAGAACTGAGACCTGAAATAATCTGATAGGTGCACAAATCGTGTGTGTGTGTGTGTGTGTGTGTGTGTGTGTGTGTGTGTGTGTGTGTGTGTGTGAAGGAAAGAGGAAGAAGGAAAGAAGGTAAGTTTAGAATTCATGAATTTCCTCTTCTTCTTCCCTATTTTGTGTACCATTCAGGCTAGCCTGGAATCCATTGGTAAATGAAACACTGGGTAAGTCAGAAATGAAAGGATGGTTTCAGGTAATAGTTTATGAAGAAAAACAAAAGTAAAAACACTAGAACAAATATTCTAATACCATGGACTAATTGC
This sequence comes from Dipodomys merriami, assembly GCF_024711535.1. NCBI lineage: Eukaryota > Metazoa > Chordata > Mammalia > Rodentia > Heteromyidae > Dipodomys > Dipodomys merriami. The sequence goes on along the minus strand of NW_027206179.1, from coordinate 72,711,437 downwards.
TATTGAGTCTTCTGTAAGAAAGAGACAGTAAACAGGTCAAGAGTGGTCTAAATTATGGTACAGTATGGTATAGAGCTCAATTATACAGCATTTTATGAAGTACTTATGAAGTAATCTCCTGGGCTCAAGCCCTCAAAAATTAGTTTATTAGAATGATTTTTCTTTCCTATGAATTCATTTTTAAAGGATATTTTGTTAGACTATAAACAATTAAGATTTAGCTCAGTGGAAAAACATGAGAAGGGCCCCGAGTTTGATCCTCAGCACTGGGAAAAAGAAAAAAGTAAAAAGCAAAAAAGACAGATACACATACACATACAAAATAATAATAATAATAATGGTACTAGTCGTCATAGTAGTAGTGGTAGTAGTAACAGAAAAGACTGAATTTAACCAAAACAAAGTCATCTCTACATAGCTACTGCTTTCTACCAGGAGTCCAACACAGAACTATAACACGAAAAAGTATGCAAAGGTATGGAAAAGTAAGAATGTACACTTCAGTTGGTTTCTGTCAAGGAAGAAAACTAGAAGATACTGAACAAACCCCTTATATATAGACTACTTAGTGAACTATTTGGGGCTCCAAAGCATCAGACATTTATGAATGCTATAAGAACTCCTTTAACTGAGTATACAATGATCAACCCCTATGATAGATGAAAGTAGCAGTGAAGTAGCAGCAGTATATTTTAGTGTGTGTATGTGTGTGTGTGTGTGTGTGTGTGTGTGTGTGTGTGTGTGTGTGTGTGTTTAGATATATGCTTATAGTTTAAGGCTTCGTAAACCTTTCCCACTCTCTTATTAATCTTTACCACACTCTATACTTATAAACACCTCCCATGCTCTTAAACACTTTCTACACTATTTATTTATTTAGCCAGTCCTGGGCTTGAACTCAGGGGATGGGTACTGTCACTGGGCTTCTTTTGCTCAAGGCTAGCACTCTGCCACTTAAGCCACAGTGCCCCTTTTGGCTTTTTCTGTACTGAAGATTCAAACCCAGAGCTTCATGTGTGCTAGACAAGCACTCTACCACTAGGCCACATGCCCAGCCCCACTTTCTATACTCTTAAACCTACATAATTTTATCAGCAAAATCCCATGATATAGCAAAAACTCTGCAATACAGATTTGAATTTGTTTTTGCTTGGGGGGGGGGGTCTGTAGTGGGGCCTGAACTCTGGGCCTGGGTGCTGTCCCAGAGCTTAAGGCTAGCACTCTACCACAGCACCACTTCTAGTTTTTTTCTGCTTATGTGGTGCTGAGGAATTGAACCCAGGGACTCATGCATGCAAGGCAAGCACTCTATCACTGAGCCACCTTCCCAGCCCCCTGGATTTAATTTTTAACCCGTGATACAGTGAAGCTGCAAAAAGGGAACTGTAATATAGTGAGGGAAAACTGCACTTTATGAAGCCTGAAAAACTACCTTAGTAAGCTGCTTGGGGGCACAGATACTGTCTTCTCCATGGGACATGAATAAACCAGCAGCTGAAGACAGGATCTGATAAGAATCAACCTTCTTCCAATGGTATACACCACAGGCCTTATTCAGACTATTACATCCTATTTATACAATGTGAGCTACCGTTAAAATACTTTGGCTGAGTCACATCTTTCTTCCCTTTGGATTTTTTCTGGTGCCAGTTACTGGGGCTTCAATTCAATGTTTGGGTACTCAAGGCCAGCACTCCATCACTTGGTATATGCATAACATCTAGGTTTTTGGTGGTTAATTGGAGACAAAAATCTGATGGGACTTACCTACCTGGGCTGGCTTAGAACCACAATCCTGAGATCTCAGCCTCCTGAGTAGTTAGGATTGCAGCCATCCATGCCCAACTATGTTTTCAGAGTCTATCATACATAATGCTGAATTGTAAGGCACTAATATCACTAATAAAAACTAATTTTACCTTCATCATGGTAATGAAGTATGTTTCTGGTGTTAATTAATTACCTGAAGCCCTTGTGGCCATCCTTGTGGAACACAGCTAGGCTGAATACCAGTTTCTCATCCCTAACACACTATCCACTATTATTAGAATAACCAGCCACCCCCAGAGTGAAACTTAAAGGGACTGGAACATGGCTATCACAGTGCTTAAACTTCAGTATTTTAACGAACAGTAAAGGCATAGAACAAGGCCTTTAATCTGTGAACATGTTAAATAACATTTTCCATATACTTTACATTATTAAGAAAAAAGGTATAGCTGTGTTCCTGATTTCACTAAACAAGCCTAGGATTTTTGCTCAAAATTTAGCACATTTGAATGCTATGACTTACTTGTTACGTCTGATGCGTACCAACCAGTGGCACACGGATCTGCAAATGGATCTGAACATACAAATCTCTCAAATTCAAATAATCCTAAGAAAAGGAAAGCACATAAGAATTTTATATTCATTGTTTCTAAAACAGACTTATAGTATCACTAAAAATAAGGTGAAAGCCACAAATACCAAGCTTTTAGGTAGTGTTCAGCATCTCCAAATTTTTGGCCCACAAAGTTATCAGATCTATAATTCTGTAGATTTTATCAATTCCTTGAGACATACATTCTGCAATTGCCTTTCATATTTTAGTTCCAGATACAGAAAAACTTTTTGAATCTTCAAAATATATTAAGTTTAGCTAAAGTACAAGATACTTTACAGATTAATCCAATTGCTACATAGGAGGACTTAGAAAGTTAAATAAAACCAGTTTCACTACATCATGATAACTTATGATTTTCTATCTAGAAACATTGTACAGTATAACTCAAAAGCATTAGAGAGAAAGTGATATGCTCCTCAATATTTCATAGAGTGGATATATGTTACACAAGAAAATTCGAAGTCAACAGTTACCATCCAGGGTCTGGTGACTCATACCTTTAAACCTAGCTACTTAGGAGTTCTGAGGATCTTGGTTCAAAGCAAGCCAAGATAGGACAAATCCATGAGACTCCAATTAACCAGGAAAAAAAGCTGAAAGTGGAGATGTGGCTCAAAAGGTAAAGCATCAGCCTTGAGTGGAAAAGTTTTACAAGAGTTTGAGGACCTCAGTGAAAGCCCTAGTATTACTCCCCCTTAAACAAAAAATTGCCAAATAAATGGCCAAGTTAATAAGTAATAATATGGTGTCTACACTGAGGCTACCAGAAATGTGCTGTAACTTTGTAAACCCTTGACAAGAAAGAGAAAAATAGAAACAAATAGGAAAATATTCCTTGTTTATATATATATATATATATATATATATATATATATATATATATATATATATATATATATATATATATATATAATAAAAGTTTCAGGCTAAAATACTGATTCTGACTTTTGGACCTAGAGCAGACACTTGTAAATCCCATCCCATCCAGCCATACAGGTCACACACAAAGGAAGTAGAATGCTCAAAGCTCTCAGTCTAGCATCTGGTGCCCCACCGATGTGAACCGGAAGAGGCAAGGCAAAGCAGAAGACCTGTAGCCAGCCCTGCTTCTGCTGTGGTTGATGTGGTTCAAAAGAGGGTAAGGGGCAGCAGGAAATGATTGGACAAAATGATTGGTCTCAGTCTCACATCTTTCAATTTATATACAACTGGACATAAAGGAGGATCTAACCCTATTCCAGATCTAGATGGCAGTTGATTCTCCCGCTACCTTTCAGGGTAAGAACTTTGCTGGATTTTTGTTTTGTTTTCAGTATTTTTAATTCCTAATTCCCCCTATTCAAGCTTGCTTGTTAAGACAAATCACCCATTTCCTGGCCAGCAACACAGTATCACAACTAGATTTCACGCTCAGGGTAAGTGGGCCCTGGGAGGTTCCAGGTAAATCTTCCACTCAACTTCAGCAGAAATCCCAACTCAGGAGCTCATATCTGAAGAGTGAAGTTCAAAGCCAGGCCAGGCAGGCAAATCTACTAGGACTTAGAGTCCATTAGGATTCTAATCTCCTATGGTAGGGCATCAAAAAGCCAAAAGTGAAGTTGTGGCTCAAGTGGAAGAGCACTATCCTTGAGCAAAAATAGCTAAGGGAGAGTGCCCAGGTGCTGAGTCCAAACCCCAGTACTAGCAAACACATACACCCAAACACTTCACTCAGCTGACCTCCAAAAACCCCAGCCTGCCTTCTCTCTCCCACATCTCCTCCCACCAGCCCTCTGTCCTCCACATACCATCCCACAAGCCCTCCCTCAAAAAAACTCATTCATTTTATTTTTATTCTTTTGGTAAAGATGAGAAGTCATGCCCAACTGACATATTGGGAAGTCAGTAAGGCTACCCTTGCTCAGACCCTCACCCCATGGTCTTTACCTGTTGGGCATTCAACAACAAATATGAGAATACGAATTTTGTTCCCACGGTAATCCCAAACAGCTTGATGTCACTGGTCAGCTTGATGTCACTGAAGGAGGAATGGAATGTAGTTCATTCCTAACTACAGAAAATTAAAGACACAGGCACCTTAAAGACTGGGAGCCCAAGGAGGGGAGCATGTACCAAGGCCAAAGAGCCTAGGATAATAATTTCAGAACATCAACTATCTTGCCCATTTTTTTCTCCTGTATCTAATGGAGGGAATTCTTCTGTTAACCCAAACTGATGAAACTAAGAAATCTCTGAAACAAAAGGCTTTACTAAGCTGAGACATATGTTAGCTAAAAATAAAGAGTTGGTACTGGAACGAACTTCCAGAGAGAACATGACAGGTAACAGGAAAATTGTCACCATGGTACTTAAAAGAGAAAATTCAGGAAGAATGATAACACAAAGCCTACATTAGCTACAAATAAAAGGGAAGGACAATGCAAAGTGGAGAAGTCCTGGATGGGGATCTCCTCTCCATTTTTCATCCTATGCCCAGTAACAGGTTAGGATATCTCAGAATTATGTGTAATGTATTCTGATTATCTTTTGCCTTTCCCTATAGGTTAGACAGAATGAGCAAGGGCCTGGATGTTTTCTGAACAGTACCTAATTTGGTTCAAATAGGCAAAAGGGACAGAGAGGACTTGGGGAATTTTTTAATGACTATTCTGTTGGTGCTGGGCTTGAACTCAGGGCCTGAGTGCCATCCCTGAGCTCTACCACATAAGCCATGGCTCCACTGCCTTGTGGGAAATGTTTTAATTACTCAAGCTACCATTTCACGGAATTGGGAGGAAACAGGGCTGAGTGGTGGCTGAAGCTTCCAATCCTATCTACTTGGGATGCGGAGAGGGGAGTCTGTGAATCAAGGTCATCCCGGGAATAAAAAGCTCATGAAACAACATCTCAACCAATCACTGAGTAAAATGTTACACACTTGTTATCCTAGCGTCAAGGGAAGCCTGCTGGAATGTGTGGTATACATCTATCATCCCCAGCAATGTAAGGAAGTAGAAGTAGAAGGAGTACACAAAGCAATGTTGGGCCAGATTAAAAGCAAGTCCTGCTCCCACACACATAAAGAATTGAGAAAAAATAAATAATTGTAAATTAACATTATACCCCTTATTTATGATTGAATGAGCCTGAAAGAGGAAATAAATGCCAGACAAATAAAACTTTTTAAATGCAGTAGAAATAACTCTGTGGTGATTTCCATATACAACTTACCATAAAAATCAGCAACACAATGAATGGGCAAATAAACCAGAAAGACAAATGTATTTTGAAAAAAGTACAAACGTGAAGAGATGCTCAAATCCCTTGCCATTGAGGAAATACAAATAAAAACATGGAAGAGTTTTCCTGTCTTCAGTCAAAATGGCCATCACCAAGAACACAAACAGCAGCAAATACTAGAAAGAATGCACTGTTGATGGGAATGTAAATAAGTATAAGCTCTAAGGAAATCAGTATGGAGATCCCTCAAAAAACAAACAGGTCTACCACACAATCCAGTGAAAATACTCTTCAGCATATATCTGAAGGAAGATAAATCAGAATATAAGAGAGGCAGCTATAAATATACTTTCTTTGTAGCATTATTTACAATAGCCAAGCTATGGAAACAGATGCCTTAGAAACTGTCAAGTGGATTGAGAAATGTGATATGCACAATGAGAAATATGAGATGCACAATAGAATAACATTCAGCCATAAAGATGAGTAAAGTTATATTGTTTTCAGTCCAGCTTCAGAAAAGAAAGTCATATTTTTTCTCTCATATGTGGAAAAACACATATGTAAACAGATACAGGAGATCATACACCCAAACATACAACATTTTGTCATTGAGGGGCTGTTGTAGCATTAAGAGGAAGAAGAAAGGAAAATAATGCTGAAAATTATTGGAAAACAGTGCATCTGTAACTGAAAATGGCATAATGAAGCTCATTATAAAAGATAAAAGCTGTTGAATAATAAAGGGTAGAGAGAATGGGGAAGGAGGGAGTAAGCAAAGGTAGTCAATCTGATTAAAGGACATCATATGCATGTGAAATGCCCTGGAGGCTCTAAAAATCTAAAAATAGTATACGTCAGAACCCTGCCATACTGCCCTTGGGTATATATATCTGAAGGAGTCTAATCAATATACAAGGAAGACACCCACATACCCATGTTTATTGCAGGTTTGTTTGTAATAGACAAATGGCAGAATCAGCTTAGGTGCCTGACACCTGATAGGTAATTACAGTGCATATATACACATATATACATATATATCATGTAATATTACTCAAGTCATAAAGAAATACTTAACTCATGTCATTTACAATAAAGTGGAGGGGACTGGAGAGCATCATTTTGAGTGAGACAAGCCAAGCTTAAAAAGACAAATATCATGTTTTCTCTCACTTGTAGAATGAAGACTTTAAAGGCATATATATATATATATATGTGTGTGTGTGTGTGTGTGTGTGTGTGTGTGTGTATATATATATGTATATACACACACATAGAACTTATGGGACAGTTTGGGGAAATAAAAAGGAGAGGAGAATGGAAGGTAAATGGCATCAAATTACAGTGAAGCTATGTATGAGGTGGAAATCTCACTAAAGGCTGCTAACAATACAGGGGTGGGAGATGGGAAAGAGCAAGAAGAGGGGATTCTCATTAAAATGGAATGCATGTGCATGAGAAATATGGCTATACCACTTGTAGTTACTAGGCAATACCAAGTTTAAATAGGAATTGCAATCCACAATAGCCTCAAATAAAAATTACCTAGGATAACCCTAAATAAGGACTAAATAGTCTCCCTTACAACTACAACATCTCAAAAGAAACATGGATTAAGGCATTAGAAGATGGAAAGGTAGTTTAGAAGAGTTCATACTACTATTAATTAGTCATTGATACTAAGGGGATACCTATACAACAGAATATTATTTGACAATGAAAAGCAATGAAGTATAGATAGATAGATATGTACTTTAAGGTGGGTGAACTCTGAAAATATGCTCCATAAACAAGCCATGTCATAGCTACATGAAATGTCTGGAATAAAAACACAGGGCAGAAAAAAATACTTCAGTGTTTGTCCTAAGATTCTGGTGGGAAGTCAGTAAGAGAATAAGAGACTGACTAGTCTTGAGTACAGAGTTTCTTTCTGGAGTGAAGAAATATGTCTAAAATTATAGAATAGTAATATTAAGTGATAGCTTCCCAACCCTGTAAATGCAAATAAAGTGTATTGAAGTGTATACCTCAAAAAGAGTGAACTGTAGGATCTCAATACATAGGTTGAAAACCCCAGATGTCCCTCTACCTCTAGGAGAGGCAAATATAAACTACATTGCCATCTGAAGGTGCATGGGATGGATGTTAGGCCCTCCATGCATGCAGAATTGTTCAATTCCTGAGGCTTTGAAGACACTGGTCTCAGATTCTCTGCCCTAGAACACAGCCAGCCTACAGGTGGAGTTGTCACGATGGCTCCGGAAATGAGGTCCTGAAGTCTGTGGAAGGTGATCCTGGCCCCGGCCTCCTGGGTTGGCTTGTCCTTTCACCTGCGTTCTACACACCGTTCCTGCTTGCTTCATTGAGGACATTAGGAACTTCATGGTCAAGCCCAAATCTTCTGGAAGCCAGTCCTGGCAGAAATGTGGGTCATCTCCACATTCTGGATACAGGTCCTGCAGTGAGAGAACTTGGTTGGTGTCTTGCTCTTCAATAGCAAAAGAGCTGGCACACATGCAATCATGATCCTACTACCCAGGCCCGATGTTTCTAGAACACTGCGGCTCTTGGGGCTGGATAAGGTTGTGCACCAAAGCTATGGAAAAACTTCAGCAGGGTGACCAGGAAAATCCTCCGCTCTGGCACTAGCGCCTAAAGTGCCTTTTTTTTCACTGCATGGTTTGCATAGCTGGGTGAGGTAGGCACCCTCACGCAGCAAGTCGGGGCCTTCAGCTCCACCACTCGGCCAAGCCCCACAGATCACAGGACTCAAGAGGTAGATAAACAGCAGTAGAGATGACCCAAGGTGTATTGCTCCACCAAGCTCCAATGGAGAGCGATCCGGGCCTGGCAGCTAAGATTCCCAGGCAGCGGCCTCTGGTCCTGAGGCTTCCCAGGCTGCTTAGAGGCCAGTGGGCTCCACAGATGAGCAGAGCTGCAGAGCAACTCGGCAGGCCAAAAGGTCTCCCAGGCTTTCGGGAAGCTCTTTGCAAGGGACCCCACATCTTGCCCCAGGAAAGTGCTGGAGACAGAACTAAGTTTCCTCGAGGAAAGTTGGAGGTAATGGTTATCAAAGCTCTGTCCGGATAGAGGATGACCCATTGTAACAAGATGTACAAGACACTGAGGAAAATAAACTTCACAACTTTGGGGGAGAGGAGGGGAGGGAGATACATGCACACGATGGAGGGAAGCCATGAGTAGAACACGGCATAAGGGGGAAACTGAACAACATACAACAAAGGAGCCCATCAGCTGCACTGGACAGAAGCAACCCCGAGGCACCTATGGGAAGGGAGGAATGAGAGGGAAAGAGGGAACAGCCTACACTAAGCAAAAGGAAAGAAATGTAATCATCACCTGATGTCCAAGAAGTAATTTGTATTGTCAAAGCTCATAAAATTCACAAACTGTATCGACCATGATAATGACAATGTGCCTTGTGAAGGTTAAAATGTGTCTGTGCCTTAACTAAATATCACTATTCCACAATACTGTGAAATATGTGAAATTTATGTAACCACCTAATCTCAATTAAAAAAAAGTGTGAGAAAGGATGGGTTAGGAGATATGGGTGACAATGTTGTCAGACACCTTGTATTCATAGACTGAATGGGAACTTCTTTGTACAACTACTTAAATATAATCATAAAAAATATATTTTAAAAAAGACTGTAGAAAAGAACTTTATAACTTTGTGGGGGGAGGAGGGAAGAGTTGGGGAGGTGGAGAGGGAAGGGATGGTAGGAGGAAAACAGAGGAGGGGTAACAATGCTCTATATGAAATGGACTCATTACCTTGCTCATGTAACTGTAACCTCTCTGTACAGTATCTTTACAATAAAAAGTTTTTTTAAAGGTCTGTCCTTCAGGCCACTCACCAGCATAAGCTCCGCCCCAGCATAGCACCTGCCCCTTTCTTGGGCCAATCCTGGCATTGGTCCTGCCCCCAGCACAAGCCTGCCTTGAGTATAGGTTGGTTGTGGCATAGGGCCCGCCCCCTTACCACCCTCAGCATAGGCCTGCCCCCAGCATAGGCCTGTCCCCAGCATAGGCCTGCTCCCAGCATAAGGCCTTCCCCGAGGTACATCCTTACATGCTTGTTTACAGGTAGGCCCACCCTCAATGTTGCCCCAAGCCCAGCATTGACAGGCCCAGCATATGTGCCGCCCTCAGCGTAGAGTCCACCCTCAGCCCACCCTTAGCATAGGCATTGATATATACATTCACCCTTGCATTAGTTCCACCCATGATACTGGCCCTGCCCCAGAGTGAGCTCCCAGAATTCATTCACACAAATCCCAGGCAAAGCAGGGGGCACACCAGATCTGGAAGACCACAAAGACCAAGGGTCCCAGTGTGAAACTGTTGGGATGAAGAAAAAGACCGTCAATCTCCAGAGAGATCATCTCTTCAAAATAAAAGAAAGGAAAAGGGGGCTGTAATACAAGTCTCATGGAAGGCCTGCTGATGAAAAGCTCTCATCTGATGGCTTTGGGTCTTCTCTCAAGTGGGCCTCCAGCTCTTTGGCTAGGGGATCACAATTAGTCCTATGTATATGAGACACTGGGTAGTTTACATAGAACATGATGTAAGCTACACAGTCACAAAACTTGCTGTGGTTTTGCACAAATTATATAGCTAATAGATGGCAACTGGGTACTTATTTCATATGGAATGAATGAAGTGGCTGAATAAATGATTTCCATATGGCCATGGAGCTAGTAGCAATGGTGTTTTCACTTGTATGATTTTTATTACTACCCATCATTTTAACATGTCCTAAAAGATAAGTCTGGAAGGAGGCAGAGTTTGTATTTGTGTGGAAGGGATGATGAAAAAAATAGGGTGAATATATTTAAATTATTAATGTTTTGTGGAGAATGAATGTGTATATATCTGTGTGTGTGTGTGTGTGTGTGTGTGTGTGTGTGTGTGTGTGTGTGTGTCTTTTGCTGGAACTGGGCCTCTTGCTCTTGCTTATTTTTTTTCAATCAATGGTGCTCTACCACTAGTACCACTAGCTCTTTGCACTTAATTGGAAGTAAGAGTCTTACTGGTTTGGTCTACAGGGCTGGCTTCAAACTTCAGTTCTCAGACCTCAGATTCTTAAATAGGATTACAGGTGAAGATATCAAGGTTTTCTTGTTTAATGTCAGTTAATATCAAACCATTCAACAAAGTTAATCTTAGGAAGCCAAAACGTCTTCTGAATGGAGAAAGAAAGGGTAGTAAATTCAATGTATATTATGTACATTATGAACTAAGGGATCTGAGGGTAGGGAAGGGAGAGGAAAAGAAGGGGTGACATTCATCAAGATGAATTGCACTCATAACCTGACTTTTAGAGTTGAAACCCCTTTGTACAACTACTTAATAATAACTAAATAAATACTTTTACAAGTCAGTTCAGTGACAGGTCATTAAATCTTCCACAGGCAGAAAGAAAATGTAGAAGAGATGGCCAATGGGTAGGAGTTAGTAGGGAGATCAACAGGTTGAAGATCCTGAAAAATGTTGAAGAATTGGTATCCTGAAGACATAGGCTGGAAAGATGAGACAAAGATCAAAGGGATGGAATATTACTGTGGGATATTAGATTCTGTGTGTGTGCGTGGGTGCGCCTGTGCTGATGCATGACATCAGATCTGGGTGCTATCCTTGAGCTATTTTGCTGAAGGCTAGTCTTCTACTTCCTGAGCTACAGTTCCCTTACAGCCTTTTTATTTGGGTGGCTACTTGGAGATATAAGAGTCTTATGGACTTTGCTGTCTGGGCTGGCTTTGAACCATGATCCTCAGATCTCAGCCACATAAGTAGCAAGTAGGAGAGTCATGAGCCACCCACACCAGGCTCTAGACCTTTTCTTTTTCATTTTAAAAGACAGAGCTCTTCTAGATTATAAGATCTAGAAGTAGCTATAGTTGAATTCAAGTATAGCTAAAGATCTAAGCTTAAAAAGTCTACTAATTGAGATTCAACCTTATTGAACCAAACAATGTCATAGGTATTGGGATTTCTGAGAAATTTTATTTCTCTTCAAGATCTTTACACTGGTACTCATCCCTCCCCCTCCCTCTTTCCCAAGATCTCCACAGAATGTGCCTTTCGCACTTAAATATGGGCTTAAAAGCCTGAGAGAGCCATGGAATGGCTCTGCACTCAGAAGATAAGCAGTAAGGAAAGGAAGCAGTGATCTAGGGGCTTTTATTTTGACATCCAGCATTCATTTTCCATTTTGAAAACAGTATCTCTAATGTCCTCTGAGAATAAGGACACTGAGGGCTGGGAAGGTGGCTCAGTGGTAGTGTGCTTGCCTTGCCTACATGAGGCCCTGGGTTCGATTCCTCAGCACCACATAAGCAGGAAAAGCTGGAAGTGGCGCTGTGGCTCAAGTGGTAGAGCACTAGCCTTGAGCTGAAGGGCTCAGGGACAGCGCCCAGGCCCAGAGTTCAGGCTCATGACTAAAAAAAAAAAAAAAAAAAGAATAAGGACACTGAGAATAACTCTCATTCTTCACTCTCAGTTAATGTATAAATATTATATAGTCTTTCTCACTCTACTACACGCCAGACACAGGCATGTGTTTCAAAGCTGGAAAAAGGAGACTTCTATTCCTCCAGCCTCAGTGACCCATGAACAGATGGACTCATGTGACTAAACTGGAGCTAGCCAGACTCTATGAAACTTTTGCATGAACTCTGGTACATGAAGCGCCATATTTTCAGATGCATTTCAAGCTGAGAAGATAATATACTGACCTTGCCAGTAGCCATCATATGAAGCTTCAGAATGAAGCTGGCACAGGAGATAAAACTGACAGGAAACAGGAAGATACCACATGTTGTCTGGCATGGAGCCCTAGAGGAATGCCATTTTCCAAAGCCAGATCACATCTCAACTTCTCAGTGACACGAGTCTTCAGTAGCCTTTTGTGTTTAGTTGGATTGAACTTTATATTGCTCACGTGGAGATCTTTCCTCACAATACCAAGAGCTCCCTATTTCTGGTTCCTGTTTTGAGCTAGCCCACCAAAAATCAGTTAATTTCCCTGTATCTTAGCTTCTCTAACTGTCATAGGGAAAGAACAACGCATAGAGGTGTAAGAGTAAATAGCAATACATTTTAATTGTGACTTTTTTTCTCTCATAATACTGGAGTACAGGAAATATCACATCAGTGTTTCTAAATTAGAATTCTCTCTGTGCCTCTGTTGGTGAAAGTGGGAAGACAGCCTGTATCAGGAGTTACTGGAGAATTTCTTTCCCTTTTTAGCATGTTATTTATGCATGATAAGAAGGAAAGAGTCAGCTGGGCACTGGTGACTCACACTTGTAATCCAGCTACTCAGGAGGCTGAGATCACAGTTCAAAGCCAGATAGAAAAGGTCAAGAGACAGTATCTCCAACTAATAAGTAGAATGCCAGACTGGTAGTGTGGCTCATATGGTAGAGCACCATATGTGAGTGGAAAAGCCAAGCGAGAGTGTGAAACACTGAGTTGAAGCCCCAGGGACAACACAGATACAAAAAGGAGTCTCTTGTGTTCCATTCATTATACTTCTCCAGAGTTTTCAGTAACCTTATCTGTTGCTATAAGGGGGGGGGAGGGAGAAAAGGAGGAAGGGAAAGAAGGGAGGGAGGGAGGGAGGGAGGGAGGGAGGGAGGGAAGGAAGGAAGGAAGGAAGGAAGGAAGGAAGGAAGGAAGGAAGGAAGGAAGGTCGAAAGAAAGAGAAGGAAGGGAAGGAGGGAGGGAGAAAGAGTAATGAAAGAAAAAAACCTTGAAATTCGTATTGGCAATGTGTTGAGTTCATGAATTAATTTTGGGAGATATCCCAGAAGACTAATTGACCTCTTTATAATTCCACACAAATTATGTTGCTATTTTATATAGTGTTTCTTGTGAAATTACATTGTCTAAATGGTTATTGCAGTCAAAATGAGAACTGGGACTACATTTGAGAACTCTTTCACATTCATACAGCTTTTATTAAAAGAACACAGGGTGCAGAGTCAAGCTAAGAGACAACTGAATGTAAAGGCTATACTTGTTCTTACTCAAGGATGGCACTCTACCACCTGAGCCACAACTCCACTTCTGGCTTTGTGCTGTTTAATTCTAAGACAGCTCCTACCTGAACTATCTTAGAACCAGCACAGCTCAGCCTCCTGAATAGCAAGGATTACAGGAATGAGCCACCGACACCTGACAAGCCAGATTTCCTGAGGCCTGGGACTAAAACAACTTAAATGGCATTACTTGTTTTGAAAAGCAAACATATTGAGTGGTATGACTAGGTTTATTACATTAATAAAAAAGTAGGTCAGGTACTGGTAAGGATGCTCTTCATAGGCACATAAGTGCTGCACTAAAATTGTAGAACATTTTAGGCTCCCATGCACCATTAAAATTCAGTGTTAGAAGAAGTTTGCTGGGCCAAGTGGATTTGAGAAGAAAACATGAAACATTATATATCCCAGATCCAAAGAGACTACAAGACACCCAGTTAAAGGAGCTAGGAACTTTATTACTACCATGCACAGGGACCGCTTCCTACCACCGGGAGTATAGGAGAATGAATGGCCTTGAGCTCAGGGTAGGATGCATTTTGATAGGGGTACATTACATAGAGTTACATAGACGAGCCATGCAAGGCAGGCTTGGCACATTTTCATTGGTTATAGTTAGATGACCTTTAAATTCATTTGTTCTTTATGGTAAATATCATACGTAGTAATTTGCAATAGGCCACTCATAGTGGGACCGCTGAGTGGTGGTCTTCAATTGGTGGGCTTAAGGCCCTGCTACTAAGGCAAGCAAGCAAGCAAGGCTGCAGAAGCAAAACATGGCAAAAACATAGCCTTGAGTCAGAGGAGCATAGGCAAAACATAATCTTGACTTGGTCAGCATGACTAATACTATCAATGCTATTGACACTGTTACAGAACTTAGTTTATTATAAGCTCCTGACTAATACAGTAACTTACTGCAGCTGGTGATGAGCCTCAAGGTTGTCGTAGCCTTCTGCAAAGCTGCCAGCTTGGTAAACTTGACTGAGGGAGAGATGTTCTTTTGCTTTTTAGCAAGGAGGAGAAGGGACGAAGGCTGTCAGCCTTTGTCTGGGGTGTGTCTATACCAAGAGATTTTTCCCTTTGTCAATAATTTTGTTCTGATTTCTGATTTCACATTTTTGTTCCCATGGATGTTCTTTTCCCAGGGAAAAGGGGGTTGAGGGAAGAGAGTAAATTTCCAACAGCAGGAGGGACTGAAGCCAGATAACAGAAGGAACTTTCTGCCATGAACAGAAACTCAGATATTACACTCCCCCTTCTGTTATGTACATTCCAAACCTTTGAAATAATTCATCTTTTTCTCTGGCCAGGGGTTATGACAAGCCTGAGTATGTAGCACTATGAATTTAGAAACCTCAGGCAAGGATTGGTGAGATCAGGCAAAAGAGTGACAGTTAAACGGGTAGATGAGCAATGTTTGAGGTCTCATCCGCCTGGGCATTAGTCAGAGACATGGGCATCAGATGTGGCCTTGGTCTCCTCAGGCTCTCAGTAGGTCTTTTACAAAGATAAGCTCTATTTTAAAACTCAACCCATACGCACACCAACTTGTACTTACACTCACCATCCGCAACTTACTTGAACATTCTGGGTTTGTCTTAAATTTCTTTCTTTAGTAAACATTTAAGACACCAGCTACTTTCCAAATCCTTTCTAATCTAACGGAAACCATTTTTATGTTTCCTCAGTTCTCTTTCCAAAGTCTTCCTTTATGCTGTTTTATAAGCTCTGTCTTATAAAATGCAGCACATCCATCCCTTTTACTCCCTGCTTCCCTATCTCATTAACAACTTGGTTTCCCCACCGCTCCCCCCAGCCCCCCTTTATACATTTTCTTGAGCTTCTTTGCAGCTTGAGTTTCCACTTTTTTCTTTGGCTCGTGGAACCAGGTTCGCCCACAGGCTAATGATGAGAATGGCCAGTCTAGTGGGATTGCTGCTCCTACTCACACACAGAAGGAAACAGATGACTGTAATACCAGAGCCAACCATAACCATGACTACCGAAGGCTGGCCAGTGATGTTGTCCTTGCCCTCAGTATCCACTGTGGGAGTAGAGAGGATTGCTGGATATCATGGAAAGAATGTACCACAAAATCTTACTTTTAGCAGATCTGAAGCAGTCTTCCCCTGAGACGCAGTCATGGGTGATGGAGTCAGGCAGGAGTCCAGTCCACTTTTACCATCCTGAAGGTGGTCAGGATGACAATGTAGATTTCCCTCCAGGTGACTGTCAGGCTGTTGTTGAACTTTAGCCATTAGGGTATGCAGTAGCAGCAGAGTCAGTGGCCCCACGAGACTGTCACACCTCTTGCTAGGCTGCAAATTTCGACACACACACTGGTTAAGGATACATTAATAGGCTTGGCAGGCTGTGGCCCCACTGGTTTTTAAGACAGTTTAGACAATAGCCAGGCCAATTTACCAAGATGACAACTCTATACTATCCAGATATTTTTGTAAAGACATAGGCTTAGTCTTGTAAGCATCTCCAACAGGTGCAGTTTCCACACTTGCACACTTGTTATCACTATTTCTCATGCCTCTTTCTTTTTCTTTTTTTTTGGGGGGGGGGTCCAGTCATGGGGCTCGAACTCTGGGCCTGCGCACTATCCCTCAGCTCTTCAGCTCAAGGCTAGCACTCTACCACTTGAGCCACAGCACCACTTCTGGCTTTTTTTCTTTTTGCTTATGTGTGGTGCTAAGGAATCGAACCCAGGGCCTCATGATGCAAGGCAAGCGCTCTACCACTGAGCCACCTTCCCAGCCCATGCCTCTTTCTTTTATCTATCAGTTTTTTCCAAAACTGACTCTGGACCCTTGATCTTAAAAGGGGGTTGATGGGTGAAGGTCCATCTTCTGTAACTTCAAGCTGACTCAGGGGTGTTGATCCTACATAGCCAGGAACCTATAACCTTAGCCTATTTTACCAGGGTGGTTACCAGGGTTAGATGCATTAAGAACAATATTTTAACTTTTCACAACTGCACAGACCTTTTGGGGTACTATAACAGTGTAACTTGCTTAGCACTTGGTTTGCAAAAGCATTTTTCTGGCTGGCTGAAGAAACTAATCTATGCAGGCCTTCAGACAGATATCAATAGGGACACATTCTCAGGTTTACAAACTTTCTTTCCTGAACAGATGAATTTTATGTAGCTGGTGTCAGCTCAAAAGTTATTGTCACTTAGGGCTTTTGGCACATACAGAGGGTTGGAATTTTAAATTATCTCCTCTTTTATTACCCACTGTCACAGATGACTGCTAAGTTCTTATGCAGTTGTGAAGTAGACAGACATGGATATGCTTACAAACTATTTTCCTATGATCTCCTGGCTCTGATCAATTTTTGAAGGACCAAGCACAAACGACTCTAGGATCTGACATTATTTCTGGCATCCAAGCAGTGGCTTACTGCCTCTGGATGCTCCCCACTGCTTTAGTTCCAGGAGTGTCTTCTCCATGCTGGGATAAATGCCTCATTGGCATTTTCCTTGGTTGGTCACTGGACTTGAACTCTGGGCCTGAATGCTGTCCCTCAGCTCTCTGGCTCAAGGCTAGCACTCTGACACTTTGAGCCCCAACTCTGCTGGCTGATTACAAGTGACAGTCTCATAGGGACATTTTTCTGCCCGGGCAAGCTTCGGACCACAATTTCCAGATCAGTGAGTCTTATAAAAGGCCACTTAATCCAATTAAAAGAAATAAAGATGGTCATTAGAAATAGTTTTTTTAAGCATGGTCTTACCTGGAATTGATTAGGGGCCGAAAGATATAGCTGACAAATTTTTTAAAATCCTCACTCCTTTTTGTGGGTCTGCTGGGCACTGTTACATAAAACCTAAAAGAGCAAATTGAAATAGCAATAAAACAATTATTTTGGTAATTCTAATTTTTCCTTTTTGCACTTTGAGACAAATGTTAAGAACAATTTTACTTCCAAACTTTATATCCAGGAATCCATTCCTATATTTTTTCCAGTCCTGGGGCTTGAACTCAGGGCACAGGCATTGTCCTTGAGTTTCTTTTGCTCAAGGCTAGCACTCTCCTGAGCCCTAGCACCGCTTCTGGCCTTTTCTGTATATGTAGTACTGAGTAATGCATGACCGCTGAGCTGCACTTCTGCAGCTCACCCCTCACCTCTAAAGATAGGTCTTCTGTTGGCTTCTAAGATTTTCCCTTTTCTTTTCTCTTGGTTCATGAAAGAAACACACAGTTTTAGACAGACAGAACAGGTGAAGCCTTTGACAGTGTTAAACAAACTTTTTCGTTTAAATTTCTAATATTTATCCCCAAATTTTAGTAGAGGGAACTAAATCCCCAAAAGCCAATATCTTTTTGTTAAGTCAGATAACTTGATTACAGTGTAAACAGCTTTTGCATTTAAAAAATACCAAATTTTAAAATACAGATTTTTTAATTTTCAAATTAAAGATTTCTTAGAAAGTCTTTTAACTAAAGTTCCTCTTTAAAACGATAAAATAATCCTTTAACCCATTTGACATCCAAACCTGAACTCACTCATTTTTTTTACAACATGCTGACGATTTTCATCTTCAACATGTTCACACACACACATTCACTCACACAAATCTTAAAGTGCACAAAAATGAAAATCAGTCTTACATTTTCCATAATTTTTAGGTAACAAAGATTTAAGACAAGATTTCTTTTAAACGAAGTATCTTTGTTGAGGTTCATTTTCCCAGGGCTTGCCTGGTTAGTAAGGCATTTGACCAATTTGCCTGTGAATACCTTCAGTTGGAGGAAGGCTGGGGATCACCTGAAACTGAACTGTCTTTCATTCAATTTTGTATACAAGAGCACTTTACTATTTATTTATTTATACTGTTCAGACCAGCCAAATGTCCAAGCGACGCTCACAGCTGTCTATGCCCTCACCTCTGGCTGCCTCTGCAGGGAGATGCAGCCTGAGGCTTGAAGGGAACCATGTAAATCATGCAACCTTCCATGCCCTACTCCTTTACTGCTGCAACACAGGGCAAAAACAGCAGGGCTACGGGTTGGGAGAAGGTCTTCACTAGCCATACAACAGACAAGGGTCTCATATCTAAAATATACCTGGAACTCAAAAAATTAAATCCCCCAACAACAAATCCTCAAAGAAACAACTGCCCAATAAATAAGTGGGCTAAAGACTTACAAAGAAACTTCTCTGAAGAGGAAAGAAGAATGGCCAATAGACACATGAAGAAATGCTCAATCTCTCTAGCCATAAAAGAAATGCAAATCAAGACAACATTGAGATACCACCTCACCCCAGTTAGAATGGCTATAATCAAGAACTCTAAGAACAACAGATGCTGGAGGGGATGTGGACAGAAGGGAACCCTACTGCATAGTTGGTGGGAGTGTAAACTTGTTCATCCACTTTGGAAAGCAGTATGGAGGTTCCTCAAAAGACCCCCCCCCCATTTTTCTCCTCTAGGCCCTGTGCCTTTGATGCTAAGTGTCAGAATTGGTGGAATTTGCCTATGGCTTGCTGTCTACCGAGTGGATTGTATCAAATATAGAATTCAAGTCCTTTCCATGTCTGGAAAGCAAGTAGGGTTTGTTGAAATCTTTCTTAGTGTTTTGAAAACTGAAGGTGAGTGTGTTGAGTACAGAAACAGATTAGGTGCACCAAAACAATTGGTTCTTTTGTTGTTGGTCCTATCAACTACCCCCTAATACCTGGGCAGGGGTTTGGCATGATTTTTTTTTCTAAATAGCCTAAATGGATTGTCGAAGATGTGGACTTCCTATGGTTTGAAGTTAACATCACTTGTTCTTAGAAAGTATAGATCTATGCAAACATAATGTGTAAGAGGACCAATAAGGGTTTACAGAAAGTACAACATCCTTAGTGATGACATTTTTGAAGTCAGAAATAAGCAAGCAGCTTCTGAAGTGACTTGTGAACAACTTTTAGAGTTAGGCAGGAGAATAATGACTTTAAGTGTTAACTTGTATAGTAACCAACTCCATGGAATCTGTGAAAACCTGTTCTGGCAGCCATTATGTATTTTAAAACTTTGGTTAGGGTGGGCACTGGTGGCTCACAACTGTAACCCTTACTACTTGAGAGGCTGACATCTGAGGAGTGTAATTCAAAGCCAGCCTGGGCAGGAAAGCTCAAGAGACTTTTTATTTCCAATTAGCCAGCAAAGGGCTGAAAGTGGAACTGTAGCTCAATTGATAGAATGCCAACTTTGAGCACAAAAGCTCAGGAATAGCAACTAGGTCCTGGGTTCAAGACTTAGTATTAGCGCGCGCACACACACACACACACACACACACACACACACACACACACACACACACACACACACACAGAGTTTAATTCATGCCCCAATAGCACACAAACTCTATTTAATACTAGTAACCCCCAACTTCCTTAAGTTTGCACGACACTATAGTTTTACAAAGTACGCATGCTTCCCTTATCCAATCCATCCTCAAAGCCTTCACTGTTGGTGCTCTTGCTATCACCTATGGCTCCAGTTACCTCTTTCTGGCCATGGTAGGCCTTGGTGCTGCACCATCCATTTCCCAGGAGTTAGCCAGGCATGGAAATGAACTGTTTTGCCCCTACCATGAATCACCTTTGTGAGAAGGCCTGATCCTTGTCTTGTTTTGACTATTTTCCTTAGGGATACCTGGAAATAAATTCTTTCTTCATTTGATGGGTTTTATAGCACATGACTATCCCTAACTGGATTCTCACAGTCTTTCATCACCATTTTGTCTCCTAGGAATAACAGTTTTATATTCTGGATTGAAACCTACTATGATTCGAGCATTCCCTGCCAATGACTCACTATTTTTGGCCTATGGATACAGCAGGAAGTTGATGATGAGCCAGCTGGAAACATACTGAAGTGTCCTAGTGGATCTGGATCCAAGCACAGGCATTTAAGAACTACTGTTCATCTCAGGGTTTCATGGAGTATGGTAGCAATGTGGAATTACTTTCATTTATGGAAGATTTTGCTCATCACCTCCCTTCTTGTACCCTACATCCTAAAACTTTATGGCAGAGCCTCTATTTTACATAATATAACTTGTGCCCATGATTGAACTACAAGAGAAAACTTGCTGCTTTTGTTGTCCTTGATGAAATAAACATCTGGCTGGTAGCTTTATGCACTTAATTTGAAAGGCCAAATATACTTCTGCCAGGGCGTGATTTCTGCATAAAGCTACATAATATACACATACAGTTTGTATGGTTATATACTGACAGAAGCACCATTTGCTTAGTGTTTCATTGCAAATAGAAATAGCAGAAACAAAATGAACAAATGAGCAAAACAAACAAAAAATGTTATGATACATGGAGGGATTTTAAGACTGAGACTTTAATCACATCAAAGTCTGGAACTTCAAAGTTGCAGTTCTTACAGCAACAGTGACTAGGCCCCCATATGCAGCTTCAGTGTGAACAGCGTGGACTAGTCACAGGTGCTAAGAGTTTGAATTTCCTGACTCTTACTTGGTTAAGCTTGGTGCTGGCATCTGCTATGTTTAAAGCTGGTCCCCAAAGAGGGGAGCACATTCAGGTCACCTGAACAACCACAGTGGAGCACCTCATCTTCATGATAACCCCAGCTTTTCCATTATATAGTCATCCATAGGACTAAAAGATCATTCTCATCAGATTTAAATAGCTCCTTTTTCTTAAAAACCCATGAAGAACTTTAACAGGCAGAAGAAAACGTAAATCCCTCTTCAAAGAGCAAAAACATAAAAGACAAAACATAACAACTAGCATCTAATCTAGCATTTTGGCAGTTACCTTTTCTCTACATAGTAAGTTTCCAAAGGTATTTCCCGTCAGTCCTCGTTTCTGGTTTCAGTGGCCTTTCTGAAGAAATAAAAACAGAGTTCAATATGTGGACAACTATCCCAAAAGTCCCAAGGAACTAAAATGGTACTACTGGCTCTGTGCAAGTCCACGTTTTACTAGAAAAGCCAAACTCTTCACTGTGTGCTTAGTCTACTATCTCCAACTCCATCCAGTGCCTGGAATTTTGAAGTTAGATAATCACCAGGACATGGATCGATGGGAAGGCAGGGATTGGGATGCCCACTTACACCTCATTTCAAAGCATAATCCCACAACATCATAACCCCAAATTTAATCACTTGAAAATACTATCCAGAGAGCAGTACACAACAAGGTCCCTGGCAAGAAAATGTAATCAGCGCCTAACTCAGTGTTGTTGACTCTTAGAAGCAGTGAAAAGCCGAGCACCTGTCTTCATGTAGGTTTTGTTTTCAGAATGATACTAGAAGTTTCTTAGTGCTGCACAGTGACAGCCAGGCTTCGTGCCTCACAGAGAAGCACAGCTCAGCAATACATGTCCTAGCTGGTGAGCAACCTTCAACCACCTCTTCGATTAAAGAAACCAAAGTCAAGACTGGGAGCAAGGAAAGCAGCACCAGAGAGCACAGGGCCCCTCTCAACTCCTTGTTGAGTGTGAACTGCATGTGAATTAAGGCCAGTTATTTAATATACTTCTCCTGGGATGCTTGGCCTCTCCTGCCTTGAAATCCATGAGCACTCCCAGTGTGAAGGTGTCTCCTATACTCCAGAGACATGTGTAGCTGGAAAGTAAAACAAGCTGATGTTTCAGTGACCTTCCTCCATCTTCCCTCACCCCAGTCAGACTGAGAGGCTCACAGTGAACACAGGTGCGGGTAAAGTACATTCAGGGAACTACAGTTCCTGAGGTCCTATTCTGCCCCTAGTTAACTAAATGAACAGAAGATGTTTGTCTTTGTGAAGACAAATGGCAATCAACAAAACAAAAAAAATGAAGCAGCAAAGAAGATAGTACAGGCATACACTGAAGAGGAGGCAGTACAGTGTATAACCAACAGTGACCAGGGAAGATGGTACTGAGTAAGGGAGGTGAGGTAAAGGAAGTCAGCCAAGCCATGTTCCAAACGGAAGTAAAGGATGTTGTCAAATCCTGAGGCAGGAAGATGCTTGGCCTGAAAGGAGATGAATGTGACAGGAAAGACAACTGTAGGCCAATAGAAGTGCTCTTAGTTATGTTTGTAATCCAGGTACCAGGAACAGGTCTAAAGCAGGGAATCTCTCTGGCCGTAGGAAAGCCTGTCAAGAGATGCACCAATCACCAAGGTAGCAATTACAGAGGCATGGAGCAAGGGCAGCTTGAGAAGAGGTAAGACATGGAGGAATCTGGACATACAGTCTGTGCCACATAATACTGCTTGGGTGAATGACACAAGGGTGGTCTCCCCTAAGGTTATATGACCCAGTGAGATCACAGTAGTATTAGCTTATGTTAAGTACATTTTGATCTTCCCACAATTATGAAACTAACGATACCATATTGCAGAACACCACTTATTGCTATATTGAAAATGTAAGATGACTAAGAGTTTGTTGATCAATCAGATGTGGGAAAGAGAAAGAAAAAGGAAATAATGAGAAATATTTCCAGTAATTTGGAATACTGACAAAATATTACTGACAAGCAAATTTCTTAATATGAGACAAGAATACTATACAAGCTCGTACAACAAAAAAATAAAATAAAATAAAAGCAGCCTGCAGGAGAGCTAAAAGAAGTATAAAAGAGACAGAAAAAACAATAGAAAAATAGAGCTAGGAATATAGCTCAGTAGTAGAGTACTTGCCTAGCATGCAAGCAACAAAAGGAAATAAAAAGTAAAGAACCAGGTACCTCTAGAAATTCTGTAGAGGAATATGAGTGTTAAAGATGAGTTCATGAGTCTACTAGAAGGGTGGAAAAGGACTTCACATGAAGAGGTGAAGCCCTTGGCAAAACACACATTGGGAAGAATAAGATGTCTACCAGAGAACTTACAGAAAAGAATAAAAGAGAAGGTAGGATGTGAGGGCATGCCAAGCAACTGTAAATCTGAGATATGGAGTAGCCTAGCTCTCATATACTCTTCTGGGTAGCCTCCCTCCTTCACCAGTAAAACAGAAATCCACATGCAACATTCCTGCCAAAATGACAAATCTGCTGTCCTAGATATCCCTTCCACATCAGTTCAAGATTCATAAGCACTGACTATATATAGAATACCAATTCAGAATAAATATCCACTCACATACTTGTTTCCAGATCCCAAAGACTATGTTTCATGTTGTATTAAGTGGGATTTAAGTGTATTAAATGGTATTTGGTGCCCAGCTTCAAGAACAAAGAACAAACCCCTACTGGCATTTATTCACCTTTTCTCTAATAAGTCGTCTTATAGTTAATAGTTTTATTTCTTTTGGTTTGTTTGTTTTTTTTTTTTTTTTTTTTTTTTTTTTGCGCTATTACGGTGGCCTGAACTCAGGGCCTGGACACTGTCCCTTTCCTTTTTGGCTTAAGGCTGATGCCTGAACTCAGGGCCTGGACACTGTAGCTTCCCTTTTTGGCTTAAGGCTGATGATTAAAGACATCCAAGGATAGGGCCCAGGCACAGAGTTCAGGCACCAGAACTGGCACCAAACAATAAAAATTAAATTCTTAAAAAAGAAACTACAGGGACTGGGAAGGTGGCTCAGTGGTAGAGTGCTTGCCTCACATGCATGAGGAACTGCATTGGATTCCTCATCACCATGTAAACAGAAAAGCCAGATGTGGCACTGTGTGTCAAGTGGTAGACCACTTGCCTTCAGCTGAAGAGCTGAAGGGCCCAGAGTTCAAGCCCCACAACTGGCAAAAAACTACAAGGGCATGGCTCAGGTGGTAGAGTTCCTACATAACAAATATAAGGCTTTGAATTCATCCCCAGTGTGCCTCCTTCCAAAAACAAGTAAGCTATAAAAGGAAAGAGGAAAAATGGAAGTAAAACCTTTTTCTCCTGAAAAATATTAGCCATTATATTGAGATGCATTTCTCCCATAAAAATAGACAGGCATTGTGATGCACATGTATAATCACTGGTATGAGTCAGTGACAGCAGGAACTCAAGTTGGAGGCCTGCCTGAGGCTGCATAATGAGACCCTCTCTCAAAAACTCAAAGGGGCAGGAGTAAACAATGACACAGACGTAACAGTTTATATATTTATTCATTGTAGGCTATTCTATAAGCAAAAAATAATTTGCTCAAAAGTGATAAAGGGGGCCACATGGGATATTAGCTATTATGGTTGCTGGCTATTATATACCATTCATTCCTGGGAACATACAGAGATACTGTGCTACAGGAACTTCATTTTTAATAAACATTACTACAACACCCAAAAACGATTTACGACATCTCAAAATTGTGCCAAAGAACAATACCACCTGTCCGGTTTTCAGTGGCTCATGCCTGTAATCCTAGCTACTCAGGACACTGGGAGCTGAGGATCACAGTTCCAAGCCAGACCCACACAGAAAAGTCACCATGAAACTCATCTCCAATTAACCACCAGAAAACCAGAACTAGAGTTGTGGTGCAAAATGGTAGAGAGCCAGCTTTTAGTGAAAAAGCTCATGAACCAGTGTGCAGGTCCTGAGTTCAAGCCCCACAACCCACCAAACAAAACAACACAAAACACCAAATATCAATTGCCAGGTATTTCAAGTCTATCACTTGTAATAGTTCTGATTCGTATCATACTGTGAGAATGGGACTAATGGGGGCAAGAGAAAATCCTACAGCCCAGGTACCCATCTTATCATAAATTAAATGATAATTTAGCAACTCTGTAATGGAATTAATACACAGGCATTTTGCTGTTTTTTTAAGATATATACTTAAAACTTAAAAACTTTTTTCAATATAAACCTATAGGAAGTTCCAAAAACATTACAGAACTCTATATACCCTTAACCAAAATAGTAACAATATAATACTAAGTAGATTACAGACTTATAAAGACCTATACAGTCATAGCACTATAATCAATATACCAGACAATCCCATCTGCACAAATGAACTCCTTGGATCAACTCACCTTCTTACGAATGCTGCACTCTACCCAGTCACTGTCCCCAGCAACCACTAATTTTATTCACTTAACTTTGACATTTTAGTTATACAAATGTGATCACACAGTATATAACCTTTTGAGACTTTTATTAAATGCACCAAAATACCCCCCAAGGTCCCTCTAAGCTGTATTTATTGAGTCTGTTCCTTTTTGACAGAGTCATCCATGAGAATGCTGATTTGTTTAGCCATTTACCCATTACAAGTCATCTGGTTTGTTTCCAGTTTAGGACTTTTACAAATAAAGATGCAATGAAGCTGTACAGTGCCAAAACAGGTTTTCATTTGTCTGGTATAATGTCTAGAAGTACAAGTGTTGGGTTGCAGAGTAAATTAACTTCATAGAGAAATTTCCAAACTCTTCTCCAGTGTAGATATACTATTTTACATTCCTATCATCAATCGATGAGAAACCATTTTGAATCCTCAACATTCTATATGTTCATTATTTTCCCATTAGCCATTCTGATAAATGTGTGAAGTCATATATCCTTGTGGTTTTAATTTGAATTCCCTATGACTTACGAAGTGCAGCATCTTTTCAGTCCTTACTTGCTATTCGTATTTTCAGTGACACATCTATTAAATTCTTGCACATTTTCTAATTAAAATGTAATCAGAAAGTTTTCAGTATGCTGTTTTCCACGCTGATGAAGATATTACAGTTTGCAACTAATTTCTAAAAATGTAGCTTGTCTTTAAAACTGTTTTTGCAGAACAAAACATGTTGACTTTGATGAAGTCAAATACCAAGTTTTTCTTCTTATACACTGTGCTTTTGAAATCCGAAAAACATTCAAAATGATTTCCCCATGACTTTTTTCTAATTTTTTTATTACAATTTTACATCTTGCATTTAAATCCGTGATAAATTCGGAGAACTTTTGTAGAGATGTAAAATTTAGGTTGAAGATTTGGGGCTCTTGTTTTTGTTTGACCTGTGGATTCCAATTGCTTCAGCCTCCTTGTGTGCATCTTTCTCCTTCCGGTTCCACATTACTGCTAATACAATTCCCATGACTTCTGGCTTTTGTAGGAAGTCTTTGAACATGCATCCTCCAAATGTTTTAAGTAATTGCATATTGGGTACCAACTTTTTTATTTTAGAGAAGAAAGTTTTTCTATAAGCTCTTTCTTCTCTTGGATCAACTCCTGTAAAAACTCTTGGTTTTGCTCGACTCTGATCGCTGACAACGGACACCTGACTGCACACATGATCCACATAGACAGAGAGGGCAGAGCCTGGTTACTGAGACCTGATAGCAACGACGCACTTCCTCCTAGACAAGGCCGGCTCTTCCTCCCGCAGGATCCTGGGCAGCTCCACCAGCGATTCGAGGCACGAGGTTCCATATGGGTCAGAACATGGATTCTCTCATACTCCGCGCTCCTCGGGGCGCGGGCAGATTGGAAGCAGGTATAAGCTATGGCCAGTAGTCGTGTGTTTATCCTTCAACGAAGCCTGGAGCCAGCACCTGGTGGGCGGCCTGGGTGCGCACGTCCCTGTGGGACGGTTCGGCGGACTGGGCCTTCACAGCCACTGCGCCCATCTCCTCTCCAGTACTTGCAACACTGGAGTTACTCCCCTCCTCCTCCTCCGGCACCCCAAAACACAGACCCATTGCCTCCTCCTTATCGGTGTTCAGCGCATGGCTGAGACAAGCCAGGAAAACGCCAGAACCGCCATCTTGCCCACACTGCTCTGGTGCGCGCCTCCGCACGCTCTGACCAACCCCGAGCCGACCAGTCCCACGTCCCGGCCTTCCCGTGCGCATGCGCACTTACGCGGGTACACATGCGTGCAGGCGCTCGCTCAGCTTCTGGGAAGCCGCTCCAGGCCCCGCCCCCACTCACGCCCACCCAGGAAAGATTTATGCCTTACAGCTCTTGTCCAATCGATTACAAAAGTTTCAAATACTGCCTGAAAATAAAGTCCAGGTGAAGAGCGACATGGGGTACATGCCCGTAATCCCAGGAGGCCTATCACTGGCTTCCAGGCTAGCCCGAGCCACTTATAAGACTGTTTCAAAAACAGGACAGATATGGCTGGTGCCAGTGACTCCCACCTGCAATCCTACCTACACAAGAAGCTGAGATCCATAGAGCATGGTTCGAAGCCAGACCAGCCCGACAAGTCCCCGTGAGATTCTTATCCCCAATAAATTACTCAAAAACTGGAGTTGGTGCTGTGCCTCAAGTGGTAGAGAGCTAGCCTTGAGCACAAAGAAGCTCAGGGACAATGCTCACGCCTTGAATTCAAGCACACAACCGCCCAAAAAACAACAACAAAAAAGACAGGATAGTGAGAGGAGGTATGTGCATACAGTCTAGTACTTGTTTTGTTTTGTCATTAACAAGGAAAGGAATACTTAATTATCTTTAAGTAGTCGTACAAAGGGGTTTCAATTCAACAAATCTGTTTATAAATACAATTCATCCTGATCAATGTCACCTCTTCCATTGTTCTTCATCTTTCATAACCCCACCCATATCTTCAAGTTGTATGGTTCCATTATTTTCATGAATGTATCATTGAATGTAATGAAGGTATCTACCCATTTAAGTACAGAGTTTTGACTGGCCCATTTCAGTGTGTAGTATCATGAATTTGGGATATTGATATTTATTACAAACTAGAACTAATATCCTCTCTTACATTTTTAATACAATAACCATTAGTATATTGTTGTATCACCCCTAAAAAATTAATTCAAGGAATCTCTTTCTCCTCTTTAATATAGTATCCACAACTTATACTGCATGCATGCAGTTTCCAATGCCAACAGAGTGCTTTCCTAGCAAATTCTAAATACTTTAGTAATTATCCCAATTTTTTTGCCATTGACACTGAAGATAGCAAGAGCAAAAGACATGTATATGTAGCTTGGTAGGGGATGAACAGGTACAAAACTGCTTTTTGTAAGTTTCAAGTCTTAACCAGCGTAAATGCAATTAAAGAGTCTAACTTATATAAAGGGAAGTGGCTATATGATTGTATGGAAATTTTACATAAAGCAACAGTCACTTCAACATATTTTAATGTAAGAAAGTAAAGACCTCTATAATGAAAACTAAAAGGTTGAAGGAATTAAAGAAAGCACCAGAAGATGAAAAATATGTCCCAGACTGGAAGATTATTGTAAAAATACCTAAACTACCAAAAGCAATATACAAATTCAATGTAAATCCCACCAAAATCTTAATGTAGAAATAAAAATCCCTTGAAGAAACAAAAAGAAGTCCTAAGGTTCATATGGAAACATCAAAGATCCCAAATAACAAAGTAATCCCGAGCAGAAAGAGCAATGCTGGAGGAATCACAGTACTGAACTTCAAATTATATTACAGGAGTCATAAGTATCAAAAACAGCATGGTACTCAAAGACCAATGGAACAAATCAAAGACAGAAATAAATGCCCACACCTACTGCCTTGTAATTTTTGTACTTGATAAATATATACAAATTATATTTGTCAAATTAGATAAATACTTTTAAGAGAAAGAAATAAAAAGTAAACACTAAACAAGTAATCCAATTAATAAATGGACAAATGAATTGAAGGAACAATTCTCAAAGGAAGAAACACAAGCAGCCAATAAATAAATACATGAAGGGATGCTTAGCTATAAAATAATACGAAAACTATACTGAGATTCCATCTCACTCCAGTCATAAGGGCAATCATCAAAGAAACAATCAATGTTGGTGATGACAAGGGAGGTAGGAAGTACGGACGGCTGTTGATAGGAATGTAAACTAGTGTAACAACTATAGAAATCAGTATGGAGGCTCCTCAAAATACTAACAGAAGACACTGTACAAAAGGAAATGTATTCATTATCTGACTCATGTAATTGTAATCCCTCTGTACATCACCACTATAATAACAATAAAGTAATTTTTTTAATAATAAAAATTAGACCGACATTTTGACCTTGCTGTACTTGGGTAATCCAAAATATTGTAAATCAACACACAGGAGAGATATCTGCACACCCAAGTACATTGTGCCACTGTTCACAATAATAGCTGAGCTATACTATCAGCCTAGGTGATCCAAAAATCAATGAATGCGTGAAGAAACTGTGATAAATATTGGGCTGGGAAGGTGGCTCAGTGGTAGAGTGCTTGCCTTGCATGCGTGAGGCCCTGGGTTCGATTCCTCAGCACCATATAAGCAGGGGGAAAAAAGCCAGAAGTGGCGCTGTGGCTCAAGTGGTAGAGCGCTAGCCTTGCGCTGAAGAGCTGAGGGACAGCGCCCAGGCCCAGAGTTCAAGCCAATGACCGGACCCCCCCCCCAAAAAAAAAGAAACTGTGGTAAATATAGACCATGTAGTATTATTCAGCCACAAAGAATGAAATTATGTCATTTGCAGAAAAATGGGTGGAACTGTAGACCATGTTCAAATAAACCAAACTCGGCTAAATATAACTATGTAAAACATAAACTATGTAACTATTTATGGGTATGGAAATAGGGGAGGGATAATATTGGAAGGGGTAACATGGTCAAGAAGCTTTGTGTTCATAACCTGACTTATGGAACTGTAACCTCTTTATACAACTAATAATAGCAAAAATTTTTAAATAAAACATTTTAAAGCTACATATAGCATGTGTTCATTCATATGTAGAATCTAGACCTAAAATCATGATGATGATGATAATGCTGATGATGATTACCACATCAGTATAAAAGGGGTATTTGTCTGGGAAGGGGTCAGCAGGAGTGGGTAAGAAGATAAAAAGTATTTAGATGTCGCTACCGCCGGTAATGACGACGCGACACCGGACTCTTCTCTCCGCAGTTTATTCAGGACCTTTTAGTAATCTTCTGACCCCAACCCCGGGGAGAATTCCCCACAGCCTTAAATACCCGCTGGGTAGCCAACCCTGATACGCCACGTGGGAACCGCCAATAGGTTCAGGTGCACAGAAGCAAGCCAGATTCTTTGCCTTAGCCATATCAGGAGTTGTTTACCACGAGAGCACTCGCCATCGGGAAGGCGGAGGGCGGAAGCCGGCGCCATCTTCCAGGTGCGGCCTCTCGCAGCTCTCTACATTTAGAGATAAAGAGAATCACAGTACATAATACAATGAAACCCAGTGAACACGCTTTAAACCTAGAGAGAAGGAGGACAGTAAAGGGGATAAATTTGTTCCAAGTACCCAGCACATAATACCTATGTAATTATCAGAGTGAAACCCTCTAATACTATGCATGTAGTCTAATAATACTAAAATATGTCAAGGAAATAATTAAAGAAAAATGTTTTTAAATTTTTTTTTAATTAAAGGAAAACGTAGCTGTGATTTAATTTAGTTACCAGCTTTCCCATTACCATTTGTAGACCTTAGGTACATACCTTAGGTACATACATTGTCAAAAGCAAGAATATGTGCTAGTCCCTATTTTGCAGATGTTAAAAAAGACATAGGGAAATTTACACGAAATATGTGTCTAAGGACCATGAAAGAAAGCCTTTTTAAACTTTCGTTACCTTAAAAATGTTTTTTAAAGAAAAAATTTCTGAAAGAAAAATGCCTGCTATGTGGCACATTCTATTAAGACAGAGTAAGATGAGAACAAATCTTAGCCAACTGACATTTTAGGAAATGAACTATATTTCTGACTAATCCCATTTCTCAAAACACAGCAAAAAAAATCTTTGAAGAATGTGGTAGTCCCAAATCTCCTGACAAAGAAACTGGTCTCAAGCACAAGACAACAATTACTAATGAACAGTTTACAAAACTGAAAACTTAATATCACCTAACTCCATTCTATCTATGAAAGAGCTTGTGTCCCACACCTTGACATGTAAATGTTCTCTGCTCATTCTTAGCAAAAGAAAGTGTAAAGACACTGAAGAACAGAATTCTATGCCAATGGAAATCCCTACATTTTCTTGCTCCTACAATCCTGTGTAAAAGTATTCAGAAGTAACCCTTTGCAGTTAGTGAACTATTAAATACACAGAAACATCTAGACTACAAAACAAAGATGAAAAACTCCTCCAATACCTCTCTTCAGAGCTTGTCCTCCAGTGGCGGTTGCACCTACCCAGGAACTTTCCTAAACTGCATCCACCAGACTCTACCCTAGGATACCATCCTCAACTTTTCCAAGCAACAGGCAAAAACTTTCCTTCATCTAAGGCTAGTAAAATGTGATGCAGGGCAACTCCACAGGCACCTGCCTTCCATGTGAGAAATTTCAACCTGGCCACAAGATCCACAACAGAAATTCCCTCTTCTTATCTAAACACAGCACCAGCGCTACCATACGTAATATTCCTAGACATGAAAGCGCTTTCTTGCTTTTCTCTATACATCTTCCCCCTTTCTTCCTTCATTTCCTAGATCATGCTCACCAGAGCCCTGCAATCACTATGGCTTCTGCAACTCAGCCACAGCCAAGCTATTTCAGCCAATGCCTCCTCCCATGCAGCTTCCACCGACCTAGGGCCTGAGCCTCTCAGGATCAAAGCACAAGGCCACTCCAAAGATTCTCCTCCCCACTGCTCAGATCTATTTCATTCAAACCAGTTCCTCCCCAAATCTAGGTGGGTCATGTTCACAAGAGAGCCCACCTGAATTCTTCCAAGTTGTCATTGGCATGAAAAAATGATAGGAAAGCTAACAACTGGTTCAAATCAAAGGCAATTCAAGAAAGGTAATGCTTAAATGTACTGTGTGATCCTCAGCTGGATTCTGTGCCAGGAGAACAAAGCTGCTTTTAATTAAGAACATTACTGAGAAGCCAATGAAGTTGAAACATGCATAACAATCCTGTATTCACAATCAATTTCTTGAACGTGACAGCAATTCTCTGGGTCCTGCTCCTGTTCTTTGGGAATATGCATCTCAGGAACGCAGGAGCACTTGCTTATTATGGAAGCTACTCTTGAACAGGTTGGATAAAATGTAAGTATGTACATATCATACACACACACAAAAACACACAAATGTGGGTATATGCTTCATAAAAATGCAAGCAAGTGTGGCAAAAATTTAAAAATTGGTGAAGGGTGAAAGGGATATTATTATTACTATTTTACAAGTCTTTAAACTTGTTTTTACTTTACTATTTATTATTAATATAATTATTATAATCATTGTTATTTAAACATATCTTTTTAAATGATTGCAAAATGAAAAGGCTTTTAAGAGCCCTTTGATGCAAAAGTACAAGAAAGCCTCAGCATGAAATGTTCATTCAGAATATATAGCCAGGCACCAGTAGATCGTGCCTATAATCCTACCTACTCAGGAGGCAGACATTTGAGGATCATTGTCTGAAGCCATTTCTGGGCAAGAAAAGTCCATGAGACTCTTATCTCCAATAAAACCCAAAAGGCCAGAAGTGGAGCTGTGGCTCAAGTGGTAGAGGGCTATCCTTGAGCAAAATACCTTAGGGACAGAGCCCAGACCCTGAGTTCAAGCCTCAATACAGAGGAAAAAAAAAATGTAGTAATGTCAAAACTTATCACATTGGCTAAGGGCCAGTGGCTACTTAGGAGGTTGAGGTCTGAGGATTAATTAATGTCAGACTTGGTATCTTCAAAATAAGCAGCAAAAACACAGGATGGAAGCATGGATCTGGTGGTACAGCACCAGCCAAGCAAGCCCAAGGCCACAAATTCAAACCCTAGTATGAAAAAGAAAAAAAAAAACACTTAACAAACTGCATGATTATGTAGAAATCCTATGTCAGACATTCCTCAAATTTATTTAAACACACACACATACATATACACCTTCTGGGGTATTAGGGGCTTCAATCTCCCTGGGTGACAGTTGCCACATTGGCCCTTGATCATTTTCTATTCCTTTCCTCTTGCCTCCTCTTCCATACTCCCATTTCAATCTGGTTTGCCTGGCCTGATTTTTGGGTAGGTGAAATTTGGAATGATCTAGACTTCTACCTCAGTCATAGGAGGTCACATGCTCAATTAGAATCCCAAGTTCTCTATCTGTGAGATGGGAGATGGCCATCTATTAACAAGACCAGAAGGAACGACAAGGTAGTATGAATCCATGAGCTGAGATACAGTGCATGGGTATAGAGGTTGAGTGGAGCTTCTGAAAGCCTCCAAAGATCTGAAACTTTTAAATGTCAAAGCAATGCTGAAAGCTGTTCTTTATACAAAACACTGGTATCGTTTTCTCCACATATTTTCTCCATATAAAGCCAGGTAGGCGCAACCTTCTTTCCCAAGTTATGGCCCAGGTGTGTTCTCTGAAACAGACTCCTTTCAAACCTGCCTGAATTCAGTATTACTCTAGTGTGGGGGCCACCACGTTTACCTCCTCCTACTGCAAACAAACTCTCCAAGAGAAGGTTCTATGTGTGCTTCATCTTTTATGTGTCAGTCTTTGCTCATGACAAAAATCCCAGTATTTCAATTCAATAATGTGTTTCAAGCAGATGGAAATGAGTGGAGAGGTCCACTGGTAATGTCAAAAATGAACTTCCTAAGTCACTAAAACCTGCAGAGAGAAATAAAGTACTTGTATGTAGGCCCACCCAACTGTGGCCCACTCTTCACAAACATGGCTGTGGGCGCTGACCAAAGCCTGGGAGGAGACCACAGATGAAAGATTTCTCTTCCAGACAGTGGGCTCTGTGGAAAGAAGCTTCAGATGAGAGAGTTCAGGGTAACTTAAATACATTCTGGTGGAGCTGAGTGTAAATCAGTGTGAAACCAGAGGGGTATAATACAGATGGAAGCCAGCAGCACTTAGGAGGGTTCTAGACAGGTGAGAATCATACAGTTAAGATTCATTTCTGCCTTTCTGACACTCAGTATGCAAGCCTATCAACATACTATTGAATGGGCATAGTTAAGGCCTTTAATATTATCTTTTTCCCATTTTACCTGTGTGGATTAATTTATACATTTAATATTATCTTATGAAGCAATACACACTACTTTTATTTTATTACTGGTAAATACTAGTAACTAAACCAGGAACTCTAGGCTTACCACAATGCTAGGCAATTTGTTCTAGGAGTTCAATTATCACTAATTTAAACAGCAAGGGGAATTGAAAACCTACAGAAAATCCGGAAGTCAATTATACATATGTAAGCAGAGAGTATCCTTCTAAACAGAGATTTTTTTTTCTTCTTTTTTTCCTACTGTAGAAATGAAAAACATTTGTCAGGATTGGAAAAACCAGGAAAGGCTTGGCCTTTAATGATTGGTCTGGCAAACAAGAAGAGAGCCTAAAACTACTTTTCCCTTGAAGTATGATGAAGACACCATGATCTGGCAACATCACTCAGTCGGTTGCTTTGTTTAACGCTTCTTAATTTCTTAAACGGGAGGGAAGTAGCTTTGAGGTACAACATCAAAACTCCCTCGAAGGGCATCACTCTGCTGGAAGGTGGTCGAGACCTGAAGGCAAGGGGTTCTTCCTCCCTCCACACAGGTGTCACTTAAACATCCCCAAAAGGCTGAGATGCACAGGGAATTTTCTGCCTAGCATTAATTATTTGTGGGGGTGAGAAGAAATGAAGCCATTTTGCAACTCAAACCATCAAAAGGAATATAAAATAATTACTGCCAAATTCTCCTCCAGAGTTCTCATTCATTCAGGATCAAGAGAGGCCAGATTTTGTGTCCTACAGGGGTAGGGTAGGGTAGGGTGGGGTAGGGGCAAGGTGGGAGCAGGGCAGTGTCCTGGAGAAGAAGTGATCCTCCCAAGATTTTGTGCTCCAACTTTTGACATAACCATGGCAGACAGAAGGAGTGGAACTCAAGTTGAAAGCCACAACTCCATTAAAAAAATGAATGGATTTCACAGCATATACCAAAATTAACTCAAAAGGATCAAAGACTCAAATGTAAGACCTATTACTAAACACTACTAGAAGAAAATGTAGACGTAAATCTTTGTGACTTTGAATTAGGCAATGGTCTCTTACATGTGAAACCAAAAGCACAAGCAACAAAAGAAAAACAAATAGATAAATTGGACTTCACCAAAATTAAAACCTTCTATGGTCATAACAGCATTAGTCACAATAACAGCCAAAGGTGAAGCAACCTTACAGTACAAGAGATGAACAGATAAAGAAAATGGGGGCATATGCTCCAAGAAAAAGTGATACAAGCCATGCACACAACGTGGATGGACACATTACACTAAAAGACAACCAGAAGAGTGTATGTTGCATGGGACTATGTGCGTGCAGTCTCTACAATGATCAAGTCATAAACAAAGGAAGTAGGTACATAGTTGCCATGGACTTGGGGAGCTTGGTTAGAACTGCAGCACAGATCATTTCAGGGAACAATGAAAATGTTCAAAATTTGATTGTGGTAAAGATCACACATGTCTATGACTATTCTAAAATCCCATGGATTATACTTTATACATGAGTGAACTGCATGGTATGTGATTATCTCAATGAAGCTCTTTTTAAAAATATGAATATGAGGGGCTGAGAAGGTGGCTCAGTGGTAGTGC
The DNA here is from genome assembly GCF_024711535.1 of Dipodomys merriami. Taxonomy (NCBI): domain Eukaryota; kingdom Metazoa; phylum Chordata; class Mammalia; order Rodentia; family Heteromyidae; genus Dipodomys; species Dipodomys merriami. The sequence continues at coordinate 72,675,303 of NW_027206179.1, read as the reverse complement.
TTGATCGTATGCATGAAGCCCTGGGTTCAATTGCTCACCACCTATGCAGAAAAAAACAGAAATGGTGCTGTGGCTCAAGTGATAGAGCACTAGCCATGAGCTGAAGAGCTGAGAGACAGCGCCCAGACCCAGAGTTCAGGCCCCATGACTGACCCCCCACCAAAAAAAATATGAATGTGGGTGTCTTAGCCACTCCATACCTAAAATCTACCTAAGGCACAGTAACCTTCTGAATGGCAAAGGAAAGAATCCACAGATCTCTTTATAATCATAGAAATTCCCCTTCCCCCAGCACAGGCACGATCAAGACTAAAACAAGTATACACACTTCACCAAGCACACAACGCCATAAAAATGTTACAGACTAAGTCCTCATGACTCACACCTGAACCCTAGCTACTCAGAAGGCTGAGAGTAGAGGTTTACAGTTTAAAGCCAAACCAGGAAGAAAAGTCCATGAAATTCTTATCTCCAAGTAACCACCAACAAGCTGTAAGTGGAGCTGTGGCTCAAGTGGTAGACAGCTAGCCTTGAGAAAAAAAAAAAAAAAAAGCTTAGTGACAGCCCCAGCCCTTAAGTTCATGCCTTAGGACCTGCACAAACATATAAATAAAAATAAGAAGGAAAAACTGGGTGAGAGTGGGAAAAGGAATGACATATTCAAAAAAAATGAACTCATTATCTGACTTATATAACTGTAACTCTTTGCATCACCTTTATAATAATAAAAAGGTTTTATGAAAATAAAGTTACAGAGTACTACACCAAATAAAACACTTGCTACCAAGTTTCAGAAGTTTCATCCTTAAGGAACCATTTTACAATAGCTTTTCAAAATAGATCTTGAATGTCAAACCATTAGCCCACATTATGTGTATATGATGGTCAAAACTCAAGATTCCATAGTTGAGTGAATTTACAGAAAAATTTAAGGAAATTGCCTGTGACAAAGTCCCTTCTGGGTTTTCCCAATGACACCACAAAGTTGGGGTTATCTGCAATAGGCATTCAGCAATTTAACTGATTTCTGGAAAAGAAAGCATGGAACTAGTATACATAATTGCCTTTCTGTATAGATAATGACTAACCTCACTTGGACATTAACAAAGGAACAGGCCTACACTCATGAAGATAAAACTAAGACATTGCAGGAGGGGAAAAAGAACACAATTTTATGTCATTCTAAAGAAGGTGTGGCATTATAACAAGAGGGGGGAAAAAAGCACAATGTATAAGATTTGGTCTCAATCATCCAAAAAATATGAACACACACACCCCAAATTCAACATGAACTTAGCACCATTCACTAAAATCTAAAGCCCTACACCTCACACCATTTATGATTCATAACCAATTAAAACATCAAAACATCTTTCCTGTTAAGGCCTCTGGCTTTGTTTTAACAGCTGGAGACGGAAGTATCAGGCATCAGAAATACTTACAGAAGAACTTCCCAATAAAGTAGCCATGAGGCCTTGTTCCAGTCACTAACAACAACAAAAAGTTCAGAAAAAAATAGTGGTTCCTAAGAAGATATCCATCTGTAATCCCAGCACACTTAAGAGGCTGAGCAAAAAGATTTTAGAGTTCTGGACCAGCCTAGACTACATAATGAGATCCTGACTCCAAAAATCAATCAAATAAACAAAAAGATGACAGGAAGGGAGGGAAGAAATATTGGTTCGTTCTGTTTCATTTCCTCCTAGAAAGACAAGAATGAATTGAAGATAAAATTTCCTGCTGGGTGCCAATGGCTTATACCTAGAATCCTAGCTACTCATGAGGCTGCGATCTGAGGATAGTGGTTCCAAGCCAGCCCGGGCAGAAGAGTCCCCATGAGACTCTTATTTCCAATAAACTACTCAAAAAAAGCCAGAAGTGGCACTGTGGCTCAAGTGTAGAGCACAAGTCTTGAGCACAAAAAACTCAGGAACAGGACCTGAGTTGAAGTCCCAGGACTGACAAAAAGTAAATAAAAATAAAAAATCCCTGTATGTTATCTACAGCCTCAAAGAACTATGACATTATCAACATGTCTTAATTATTTAGAGGGTAATTAAATGTTTCTATTTAACGCAGAGGCCAATGGTAAAGACTTAATTTAGTTGAATACTGCCATCCATGGGGAGGATAAGAAGGCACTATATCTTTGCTGAGGCCATCTAAAAGGGGGAGAAAAACTTGTCAGTTTTCTTTCTATTCAACTTCATAATCTTCTCAAACACTGCTGAAAATTTTCCAATTTATAATCTTTCATTACTCTAAGGCAATAATCAAAATTTTCACCAACACTTTGTCAGAGCCGTTTTATAAAAGTTTAGAAGATGTCCTGTCTGAGAAATCCCTTAAGTTAAATTTCTCCCTCCTCTCCGGTAGCCTGTTCCCCTGGGCTGGCTGTGTTCCAGAAGACATGCCTTCTCAGGATGGTACCCAATCTTTGGCTCTCCATCCTGCTCACTCTCAGAGAGCAGACCATACTCCCTACCGTCCCCATCAGAATGAGCTACACTGTCATTACTGTTCCCTCCCCAACACTCATGCATGCACCACACAGACCACAGTGGCATATGTCCACAGAAACAATAGTGAGGTCAGCTAACCTCTGACATAAATGGCTACACAACCTCAGCCACTCTGGGGCTCCCTTTTCTGGTCATGTGAAATGAGGATGGTAACACTTCCTTGCTGTTAGGTTGCTTCAAGAATGAAACATCTGGGCTGGGGTGTGGCTCAGAGGCAAAGCACTTACCTAGTGCAACATCCTGGGTTCCCCAGTACCAAAAAAATAAAGGACAAAATACACACACACAAACACACACACACACACACATGTGTGCACATGCATGCACACACATGTTTTAAATAAAGAATGAGACATCTAAAAAGTCTAGTGCATTGCAGAGCCCCATTGTACATGCTGCATGGTGCACTGTATACAGGACACTTTGTTATAAGCAAGGACACTGCCTGAACACTAAGTGCCAGACACTGTTCTTGAGGTGCCTTATATGTATCCACTCATATACTTCTTATAGCAACCCTCCACCATCAGCCCATGACACTGCTGCATAAGACACTGCTGCATAAGAATAATGACACTGCTGCATACAACGTGAGAGCTTGAGCTGGGAATGTAGCGTAGTGGTAGAGTGCTTGCCTAGTATGCATGAAGCCCTAGGTTCGATTCCTCAGTACCACATAAACAGAAAAGGCCAGAAGTGGGCAATAGCTCAAGTAGCACAGTGCTAACCTTGAGCAAAAGAAGCTCAGGGACAGTGCCCAGGCCCTGAGTTCAAGCCTCAGGTCTGGCAAAAAAAAAAAAAAAAAAAAGTGAGAACTTAAGCCAGGTGTTGGTGGCTCACATTTGTAATTCTAGCTATTCAGGAGGGTGAGATCTGAGGATTGAGGTTCAAAGCTAGTCTGGGCAGAAAAATCCTCAGACTATCTTCCATTACTGGCAAGAAGCCAGAAGGGGAACTGTGGCTCAAGCCATAGAGCACCAGCCTAAGCAAGAGCACCAGACTCTGAGTTCAAGCACTAGTACTGGCAGAAAAGAAAAAAAAAAAAAAAAAAAAGGTCTGAACCTCACTCACAAACAAATACAGGATGTCTAGATTCAAAATCAGACCAAAATAGTCACCAGCTCTGTGCAGTTGGTGGTAAGCAGGGACTATTACTGATCCTAGTAAAAAGACTGCAAGTCCCTACTGGAGTATAACCATGTACCTTAGCCTTTCCCTGAAATCTTAACCAACTCAAAGCATCCATTCTATTTTCTGCCTGCTATATACTCTATACTATACTCTGTTCTATGCTAAAGCAATAATAATAATAGCTACCATTTATAAAACACTTCTTATGTGCTGAATGCTGCTCTAGAACACATTACATTTTACTCAGTTCTTGCAGCCTATGAGTTATTTACATTTTTCAGGAGAGAAAAATGTGATTAATGAGGTCAACTCCCTGAGAAATATCTACTAAAGGCAGACTGTAGCCAGGATGATATGACTCACACAGCCAAGCCTGGGGACCAGGCTAGTATATAGACTTCCTCAACAACTACTAGTTTCATGGGAAGAACTGCCAAAATGGTTCACACGACCAACGACAGAATCCCAGACAAAAAAGAAAGAAAGAAAACATGCATTCATCTGTAAGACATTGCAGAAGAGACTAAAATTTTGGAATCCTTAGGATCATTTATATACAAGTTGCAGAACACATTTTTTTACAACAAGTACTCTACTATATAGTTAATAATTTTGTCTGCCCACTTTAATACTTAACAGTATTTCAAAAGAATTTTTGAAAGCCAGGTATCGTGGTACATACCTGCAATCCCAGCACTGGGGAAGAGAAGGCAGGAGTCTTTAGGAGTTCAAGGTTAGCTAGGCTACAAAGTGAGATCCTATCTCAAGAGTCCTCAAACAAGATCTTGAAATTGTTCTGCCAGCAGAGTTCAGTGAAGATTAGAAACCAGAGAACAAACTCACAGGAAGTTAGGATGCTTAGGGTTAGTTTAGTACAGTGACAGCAGTGAACCCGAGAATTTATGGACCTGGCAGTCTGAAAGGCTGCACTAGAAAAACATGTCAAACTAGACAAGAACCTCTAGTATCATCATGATCATGAGATAACTTTGAGAAGAATATTAATGTAAAGTGAGGTAAGAAAGACTAATACAAAATAATACATTATTGTTACTTCCCCACCCCTAAAATTTACTGCTTGTTATATTTTCAGTGTCTGCTTTGTGCCCAGACCGTGTTGGAGATCCCAATTACACAGCTGGCTTTCATTGTGTAATCCCAACATATAACAATGTCTATGGAGGGTTGGGAAGGTGGCTCAGTGGTAGAGTGCTTGATCCCATGCATGAGGCCCTGGGTTCGATTCCTCAGCACCACATAAGCAGAAAAAGCCAGAAGTGGCTTTGTGGCTCAAGTGGTAGAGTGCTAGCCTTGAGCTGAAGAGCTGAGGGACAGCACCCAGGCCCAGAGTTCAGGCCCCATGACCAATAAAATATAAACAAACAAATAAATAAAAATGTCTATGGAATTATTCACCCCAAACACAGAGGCAGCATTGTCCCATTCTCATTCAAGCACAAAAATTAAACCACCTTGAGAACTTTTACTGCTTTTAATTAACATAAAAGACATCTCTGAGCCAAGGTCTCCTATTCTCTGGACCAGAAATCAAAATAATTTCAGACTATGAAGGCAGAAACACTTAGCACTTATACAGCTACTGGCAGAGAGAGTACAAGATTTGTCCCCGAAAAAGCAAAAACTCTTAGCCCAATGGGAACAGTGACCACACACGCCCACAAAAATACTGAAATGGCTGTGATCATTTACCTTGTACCTTCTGACTATCTAAGAAAATTTGTGATTCCCTCCTTCCAAAAGCCAAGTTTTATGTCATGGACAAGATGGGTTGAGTAGATGCAGATTTGGTAAAAATTTACATCTGTACACCTTGATTACCAGATGCAAACGGCAGTTTTTTTTTTTTGTTTGTTTTGCTTTATTGTTGGTTCTGGGGCTTGAACTTGAGGCCTAGGTACTGTCCCTGAGCTTCTTGTGCTCAAGGCTAGCACTCCACCACTTGAGCCACATCACCATTCCCGGCTTTTTCTGTTTATGTGGTACTAAGGAATCGAACTCAGGGCTTCATGCATGCTATGCAAGCCCTCTACCACTAAGCCACATTCCCAGCCCAGCAATTATCTTAAAAGGCCTTATTTACACAGATTTGCTTCAGTGTAGCTCACTTTCCTAAGCTATTTATTCTCTTTATAGGACTTTCTTACGGTGTCTTTGAGCTTTTCATGCCTAGTGATTCCATCATCCTCTAAACACTGTCAGAATAAAAGTAAAGTCCAATAGTCTTTTACCTTTCTGTGTAACACTAAGGTGTCATACAGAAACCAAAAGCTGGTACAGGCTCTCACAAGCCACCATACCAAGAGCCTGGTATCACCAGACAAGGAACTAGCAATCCCATTACCTTCTTTGTAAGTCACTCTGCTAAGGGAAGTCTTAGCTTGGGGGCCCTACATTTTGACAATGACAAGTATAGAAACCAAGGTCCCATTGGATGCCATTTCATGCCTGTAATCCTAGCTATTCAGGAGTCTAAAATCTGATGATTATAGTTTGAAACCAGCCCTGGCAGGAAAGTCTGAGAGACTCTTACCTCCAATTAACCACCAGAAAACTGAAAGTGGAGAGCTGTGGTTCACATGGAAGAACTAGCTTTTTTGGGGGGGTGGGGTGAGAGGTGGGCATGAAGGGTGGGAGGGCTCAGAGGTGGCTCCCATACCATGAGTTCAAGCTGAGGATGGCACAAAAAAGAAGTAAAGTGAAGAGAAAGGGAAGCGAAGAGGAGTCCTTAAAAATCAAAGTCCTTCAGCTGAGAAAACTTAGGAGACTGGCCTCATGTATTTAAAGGGGAAATAAAGTAGCTAATTCAATACAGATCCCTAGTCCAGAAAAAGAGACATGGTATAAGAAGGGGCATTTAAGGAGAAATCCCAGTCTCAGTGTAGTAATAAACTTTTTAACTATGTGGATGGAGGTAGTTGAGTCTCAATAGTTGCCAAATGGCCAGCCAAAAAGAGCTTCAACATCGGGTGAAGTTTTAAAAACCTGTTTAAATTTTATATCTGTTATTTCACAATTCAATAAACCTGAAAGGCCTCGGGCCCAAACCCAAGAAACAGGAAAGTAGCAATGCCAACACTTTGAAAGAACTCCTGAGATCACTTGTCAAACATTAAATTTCCTACCTGCAAATAAATCTCTCTGAAGGGGATCAATTCTATTAATGACTTTAATGACCACTGACACAAAGGCAGCAGCAAATCCAATGGGATATGGCAAACAGCAAATGCACACAGCAACCAGCAATGACCCTGAAAGAAACTTTTGCCTTATTTACATTAATCTGTAAGAGAAAAGTACTCAACTAAATACCGGAAAAGAATAAGAAAAGAGGAGATAAAATGTCTAATGAAAAACAAGGGAGAGCTACTCTTTTAATATAAACCTTTTAGTTTTGTACCTTCCAAATTGCAAATAAAAGAGAGGCTTCCTATGACCTACATTTTCAACTTCTTTATCCTGGATATCAGCTTTAGGTGAGAAGAGAATAAAAGTAATATTAAATCCATACTCCAGTGGCTCATACCTGTAATCCTAGCTACTCAGAAGGCTGTAATCTGAAGATCATGGTTCAAAGCCAGACTGGGCAGTAAAGTCTAAGGGACTCTCATCTCCAATTAATGACAGAAAAAGCCAGAAGTGGCGCTGTGGCTCAAGTGGTAAAGTGCTAGCCTTGAGCAAAAGGAGCCCAGGGATAGTGCCCAGGCCCAGAGTTCAAGCCTCACAACCAACCACAACAACAAAAAATAGCACTGGTAGCCTACACCTATAATTCTTGCTACTCAGGAAGCTGAGATCTGCAGAATCAGGGTTTGAAGCCAGTCTAAGTGGTGAGGCTTGGTCTCCAAAATAATAAGCCAGACTTTGGGCTGGAAGTATGGCTCAAATTACCAGTCTAGCAAGCAAGATGAGTGACAATGAGGCCCTGAGTTCAAACTTCCTTAATGAGGTGGAAATTTTTTTTTAAAAGGGGAGTAACAGGAAAACATATTGGAAAACTTTTAGATATTTGAATCCTACAATTCAAAAGGAGAAATGATTGAATATGGTTATGATTGCATTTAGCTAACAGTATTTCAGACATGAGCTTTTAGTAACAGTACAACTTCCCTCTTTTCAGCTGTCTGTTATGTGAGACTAGTAAAAGTAACAAAGACAGTTCAGTTTCTTACTTCCATGTGCACCTAAATGCAGAGCAGTTCCATGACCTTGCCAAAATGCTTTAACTTGTCAAGAAAAAAAATTAATTCAAATTAAAAGTAATACAAATGAAATAGGATTACAGCATTTTCTTAGGATTTTGCACTAATGAAATTTTTTGTCTCAGATTTCTTTTTTTCATTGTGAAAAAATTGTACAGAGGGGTTATAATTACATGAGCAAGGTAATGAGTACATTTCTTATCAAGCATTGTTGCCTCCTCCTTTGTTCCCCTTTCCCATCCCTTCCCATCTCTCCCCTCTCCCCCACACCAAAGTTGTAAAGTTCATTTTCGTTATGCAACTGAACCACACCCAGCATAAATAAAAGTCATTAATACCTTTTTTATGCATTCCAATTTTACTTCTTCCTGTCTTGCTCCACCTCTGGCTGAAAGAGCCAAAATGTGTATTTCACCTCACTATCACAGGAAACAAAACAAGGGAATTCCATCTAAATTGGAGGCTATCAAATTCCCAGGAACAGCCAAGCATGATGTCAAAAGTCATACCCCATGACTTCTGTCCAAACCAAAACACTACTAACATGTTTATAGCCAGGAGGAACAGCTGTAAATCCAAAAGCTTTAACTTGGTGAAAAATGAGTACAAATCAAGTTTTCTAGGTCTACTGAGACTAAGCAGTCCTCAGGATACATAGGTTCATCTGCATCACAAACATGATGGAACACGTCATTTTACTTGGATGCAATGGGCCTTGATGAGCCCTGCACGGGTCTGCTGACGGGCAGGTGGCTGCTAGCTTGTTGCAGACCACTACAACATAACAGCAATCTTCTTTGTTCTTTAATGAGATCACAAAGCCTAATAACCATTCATTTTGATTGTTTGTTCTTCTTAGAAAATGTAATTTACACTAGTGGCTCACACCTGTATTCCTAGCTACTCAGGAGGCTGAGATCTGAGCATAACAGTTCAAAGGCAGCTCAGACAGTAAAGTCTATGAGACTTTTATCTCCGATTAACCACCAGAAAACCAGAAAAGTGGTGCTGTGGCTCAAGTGGTGGAGCACAAGCCTTGAGCTGAAAATCTCAGGGACAGCGCCCAGGGCCAGAGTCCAAGCCCCACGACCAACAAAAAAGAAAGAAAGAAAGAAAGAAAGAGGGGGGGGAGGAAGGAAGGAAGGAAGGAAGAAAGAAAGAAAGAAAGAAAGAAAGAAAGAGAGAAAGAGAGAAAGAGAGAAAGAGAGAAAGAAAGAAAGAAAGAAAGAAAGAAAGAAAGAAAGAAAGAAAGAAAGAAAGAAAGAAAGAAAGAAAGAAAGAAAGGAAAAGAAAGTGTCATTTACGGGCCGGGAATGTGGCTTAGTGGTAGAGTGCTTGCTTAGTGTGCATGACTCCCTTGGTTCTATTCCTCACTACCACATAAACAGAAGGGGCACTGTAGCTAGCCTTGAGCAAAAGAAATTCAGGGGCAGTGTCCAGGCCCTGAGTTCAAGTCCCAGTACTGGCAAAAAAATATTAAAAAAAGGAAAAGAAGGAAAGAAAGAAGAGAGAGAGAGAGAGAGAGAGAGAGAGAGAGAGAGAGAGAGAGAGAGAGAAGGAAGGAAAGAAAGAAAGGAAAGAAAGGAAGAAAGAAAGAAAGGAAAGAAAGAAAGAAAGAAAGAAAGGAAAGAAAGAAAGAAAGAAAGAAAGAAAGAAAGAAAGAAAGAAAGTAAAGAAGCATACAATCAAATAGTAATGAACTGAAAACAAACTTCAAACAGTCTGTGGAGAAAAAAAAACTTAAGCAAAAACATAGGCTACATCTATTATCAATATTCTCTCCATTTTATTTTGTATCTTTCAAATCCACTACTTTTAACTCAAAACACAACAACCTCTCTAGGAAGAACAAACTTTCACATTTTAAACATCTTACTAAACTCAACTAAGCTGGACAAATCACCTTATATAGAATACTTAATTCTTAATCATCTAAAGAGATGCTGGTGGGCTGCCTCTAATCAGGGACTACAGTCAACAGAAACTAGACCCCACACGGAGAAACAAGGTCCATTCATCCTCTCAACACTCAAGAACAGACACAGGAATTCTTGAAGCTTGTGACACTTATGCTTTTTTCAATTTTTATCTGAATAAATCTTTGTATTTTTTTTTATTATTTTTCAAGTGTGTTCTTATACCAAAGATGTCAAAATGGCATTTTGACAAATGAAAAACACTTTCAAGAAGCTTCCCAGGATTACTGGAATCGAGTTCTATACAGGAGGACTTGTGACAGACAGAACAGGGTAGCCACAGCTGGACTGTATCAATTACAAACCAAAAGCAAAAATGCCAATCACAGCAAAACATGCCCACTCACAGGAATTTCAACTCTTCCAATTACTTCAGCAGAGGAGGAGAGAGAGTAAGGGGGAAAAAAAGCAATAAACCATTTTATTAATATCAAAGATATCAAAGAAGTACTAAAAGTTAGGATATACTCAAAGTTTTCATGGCAATACAAATGCATAAAATAAATATCAACATAAAACCTCTAGAATTCATTCCATATCAGTAACCTCATAAATTCAAGGAAATGCGCAAAAACACAGGTCACAGACCAGAATATCTACATCCAATGTGTACAAAACATCTTAATGATGGGGGGAACAAAGGATGAGGTGACAGTGACCAAGCAGTACTATACTCATATCCTGACTACGAAATTGTAACCCCTGTGTACAACTACATATAAAACTAATATTAATAACAGCCGGGAGCTGGTGGCTCATACCTGTAAGCCTAGCTACTCAGGAAGCTGAGATCTGAGGATCACAGTTTGAAGCCAGGAAACTCTGAGACTCTTCTCTCCAATAAGCTACTCAAAAAAAAAAAAAAAGGTGGTGCTGTGGCTCACCTAGTAAAGCACCTTGAACAAAAAAAGCTCAAGGACAGCACCCAGCCCTAGAGTTCAAGCCCCAGAAATGGTTACAAAATAATAAGTACATATAACAACATCAGCAGCAGCAGTAGCAGCAGCATAATGGCCACTAAATAGAAAATAAAATTCTAAAAGGTTAAAGAGCAAACAATTCAGTCACACAGATTACAGAAACACCTCCCAGCAAAATAGTCCTCAGAAAGCTTCCCCACTGACTGTATGTAAATCTAATGATAGCCTGCATATCCACCCACCCTAAGAGAAAACTTTCCCTTAGGTTTAGAGATGCACCATTTTAGTAATCTACTAATTCTACCAGATCCTCCCCTCACCCTCTTCCCTTCTCTTCCCCCTCCTGCTGCCTCACCAGGGACAACTGAAGCTGACACTAAAGCCCCCACCACTGTGACAAACTGATGATCCTGCACACACTGCCCCACAGCAAGTCATGAATCCACACCATCTCTGACACAAAATTATGGCAACAACATATGTATCTTAATGTTGTTTATGCAATCCTACACTTCAGGTCACAAGAGATTAACTTAAATTTCTTTTAATTTAAAATAAAAAACACAATAATGAAAGATACATTTTGACCATTCCTACCTCAAGAATCTGCCAAAATAAGATCTCAATACCATATGCAAACTATTTTCCCTTGACCTTGCCTCGAAGCAACCACAGCCCATTCCCAAATATTTATGTGGTTTTGTTTTTAGGCTTGAAGGACACACAATATTTACAAGCCTGGGAATTAAGTAATTCAATGATCATTTCTCTCTCCAAATTAGAATTGAAGTCTAAATGCATTTCTTATCAGATACAGAATGCAGTGTCTTTTCACTCTTACTCACCCTTACCACCCAAGCAAAGACAAAAGACCCTCTGTGTGAGAGGATTTCTCATTTACACAAATCTTGCCTTGGTCACTTGCATGGCAGGCTTCTGGTACTTCCAGGGGAAAGAAACAAAATTTTCCTATAGTCAAAAAGGAAAAGGAGAAGGGAAGGGAAGAGAAAAAGAAAAAGAAAAAAACTACCCTTGGAGTTAAAGGAAGGGCTGAGGTGGAGCACCAGCCAATGAGTGAAAGCAGAAGGAAGGAAGGAAGGAAGGAAGGAAGGAAGGAAGGAAGGAAGGAAGGAAGGAAGGAAGGAAGGAAGGAAGGAAGGAAGGAAGGAAGGAAGGAAGGAAGGAAGGAAGAGAGGGAGGGAGGGAGGCAGGGAGGGAGGCAGGGAGGGAGGGAGGGAGGGGGAAAGAGGAGAAGAGAGAAGAGCAAAAAGAAAGAAAGTATTGAGGAGGCAAAGTTCAGGGCCTCCAGGCCTGGGCTAACTCTTCAGAAGAACAGACCCCTGAAGAGATCTTTATCTTCCCATAAAGTTCAAACCAGTTTCCCTCTTCTTTTTTGGGGGGCGGGGGAGGGGTCCGGTCGTGGGGCCTGAACTCTGGGCCTGGGCGCTGTCCCTCAGCTCTTCAGCTCAAGGCTAGCGCTCTACCACTTTAGCCACAGCCCCACTTCTGGCTTTTTTCTTTTTGCTTATGTGGTGCTGAGGAATGGAACCCAGGGCCTCAGGCATGCAAGGCACGCGCTCTACCACTGAGCCATCTTCCCAGCCCCCAGTTTCCCTCTTCTGTCTGTCCTTTTGCTCCTCTCTACTAAACCAAATAGGACTTACAGGGTTAATTAAAGGTTCCCCCCCACCACAGTTACAAAATATAATCATTGAAGTTTCTTCCCTTTGCCAGTAAAGCCAGGTTCATTTTGCTGCTTTCAAAACTTTAACTGAGCAAACCAGCAAGGAAATTCCTCACAAGCAGAGCCAAGAGACTTCTGTAACAACTTCAAGATGGGAGAACCATAGTTGTAAAAAGAAAAACTTGGAGGTTTTTTTCCTCCTCAAATAGGATGCATATCCAGGCACAAGTGGCTCACGCCTGTAATCCTAGTTTCTGAGGAAGCTTAGATCTGAGGATGGTGCTTCAAAACCAGCCCCGACAGGGCTGGAATGTTGGCTCAGTGGTAGAGTGCTTGTCATGAATGCATGAGGCCCTGAGTTTGGATTCCTTAGCACCACATAATCAGAAAAAGCTGGAAGTGGCACTGTGGGTCAAGTGGTAGACTGTAAGCCTTGACCTAAAGGGCTGAGGACAGTGCCCAAGTCCAGAGTTCAAGCCCCACGTCTGACAAAACAAAAAAACAACAACAACAAAAAGAAAACCAGCCCAGGCAGAAAAGTCCCCATAAGACTCTTTTTTCCCCCCAATTTTTTTTATTGTGAAAATACCATACAGAGGGGTTACAATTACATGAGCAAGGTAATGAATAAATTTCTTATCAAGCATTGTTGCCTCCTTCTTTGTTTCCCCTTCCCATCCCTTCCCATACTCCCCCTCCGTCCCCCATGCCAAAGTTGTAAAGTTCCTTTTTCGATGTAACATCTTATACATCTCAATGGGTCCACCTGTATCCCTATTTAAACGATTTGTTTTTTCCCTTCCCCTCCACAAATTATACCAACATAAAATACAATGAAAACAGGGGTTATAACGTGGGGGAGGGACATACAAAGCAACAAAGAAATAATCTTATAAATGTGTTAGAAACAATAGCAAGAAAGAAAAACCATTTGAGTCATTTTGCCTAACATCAACTTATCTGACCTTTTCTGCTTGTCTCAGACATATACTAGTTATTGCAAATAAGGGAAACCATGGGATCTATCGTTCTTTGCGCCTGGCTTACTTCACTTAATATAATTTTTTCAGAGTCTTTCCATTTCCTAACAAATGGGGCAATGCCATTCTTTCTGATAGAGGCATAGAATTCCATTGTGTAAATATAACATAATTCCTTGATCCATTCATCTACTGAGGGGCATCTATCTGGGTTGGTTCCATATCTCAGCTATGGTAAATAATGCTGCAATAACCATAGTTGTGCTGGTAGCTTTAGTATGGTCTTGTTTGTGCCCATGAGACTCTTATCTCCAATTAACTACTCAAAAACAAGAAGTGGTGCTGTGGCTCAAGTGGCAAAGCACTGGCCTTGAGCACAAAAACACTCAGAGAAGAGTGCCGAGGCCCTGAGTTCAAGCCTCACAACTGACCCCCCCAAAAAAGATGCTTATCAAATTTCTGGTATAATAAAAGCAGAAATTCACAAAACCATGACCTATTTTCCAGATTGGTGAGGAACAGTAACTGAGAAAAACCTCCTGAGCTCTTATGTCTTTAATCAAAGAAAAAAGAACACAAGGAGAAATGCACTACCTACCCCTCTCCTCCTACCCTCCACTCAGCTTCACTGTGATCACATAGCAGCTGGGCAATGTCTCCAGCGAAGTGAAGGTGACAGGGTGTGTCACCCTAATAACAGGAACTGTAAGTTAAGTCACACCAAGAATGACACTGTAATTAAAACATCAAGGCAGAAGAGGAGATTTTCTTTTTGGGTCAGTCAAGGGGCTTGAACTCAGGGCCTGGGTACTATCCTGAGAGCTTTTCCACTCAAGGCTAGGGCTCTACCACTTTCAGCCACAGTACTACTTCTGGCTTTTCTGGTGGTTAATTAGTAAGATTCTCACAGACTTTCCTTCCCAGGCTAGCTCTGAACCACAATCCTCGAGATCTCACCTTCCTGAGTAGCTAGAATTACAGGTAAAAGCCACCAGCACTGGGCTGAGATCTTTTTAGATCTCAAAGATCTATACATGGGCTGCGAATGTGACTTAGTGGTACAGTGCGTGCCTCCCATGCATGAAGCCCCGGATTCTATTTCTCAGAACCACATACACAGAAAAGACCAGAAGTGGTACTGTGGCTCAAATGGTAGAGCACTAGCCTTGAACAAAAGAGAAGCTCAGGGACAGTGCCCAGGCCCTGAGTTCAAGTCCCAGGACTGGCAAAAAAAATCTATACAATCTAGACTGCTGGAGACAATAGCAGTTTACAAATGAAGGGGTCTGCAAGGAGGTCATGAGACCCAACACCAGAGGTAGCACTCTCCTCTGAACCCAGGGAAGAACTTACCTGACAAAGTCAGAAGTGACAGGGATCTTTGAATCCCCAAAGAGCTGCAAATTCACTTCCATCTCTCCTCCCTGAGGAAATACGATCTGATACTTTTCCCTCCCAATCAGAACCAAGATGAAACACAAGGTAAAAGATGATGTATTATATCGTGTCCCTCCACTTGCAGAATGGAAAAAAACAAAAACAAAAACAAAACAGATGGGACATAAGTTTGAACTTTACCAGATCTGGTAATACTATGATCATTAAAAAATTAGATTGGCTAATAATAACCTATTGTTTCTTAGCTGATTTATTAGCCTGGCATCATTAACACTTATGCTTGTATGATGTCTGGGGTGTTCTGAAAGTTATTTTCTCCATGTAAAGAGTAGCACACATATCTAATAAAACCTCACAGTAGTTGGGTGTTTCAGTCTAGTAAGTCTCCCACTCCCCAGCAGGGCATTTTTCAAATCAAATAATATTTGCTACTACAGGTATAGTTATGCTAGTAAAATAGCTTTCAGCACTCGTTTTCACTAGGGCTAAACATCTTTCTTTCTGACAGGACTAGTGGCAGTCTTCCACTGGATTCCATGGTCTTCCCAATTGAGCCACATTCCCAGACCTCTTATGCTTTATTTTTCAGATAGGGTCTTGCACTTTTGCCAAGGACCAGCCTGGGACTACAATCCTTCCACTTGTGGTCTCTCAGTAGCTTATTCTAATTATCCACAACTTATTGACTCTATCTGAATCAAAAAATAATTATCATCTAGAATTAAAATTTTACAGAGCACACCACCACAGCCAGCCTGATGGTTAAGTGTTGGGAGCCAGAGACATGAACTCTCAGGGCGACAGTCCCGGGACCTGTCACCCCTGTCCATGGGCTGCCTCTTTGTGTTCTACAGTTAAGACAGGGGTCTTGCTATTAATGTTTTGCCCAGACTGGCCTCAAACATAATCCTCCAGATCTCAGCCTTTCTCGTAGCTAGGATTACAGCCTGTGCTACCATGGCTAGCCAAGCTGGTAAATTTTAATAAATCCCTATATTTGTGCCTTTTGCTATGCCATAAAAAAGTTCCTACTGCACAAATCCTTTGGTTTATCATAAGCTAGTCAAACTAACTATGCATTCCTAATACACAGTCTGGCTGGCAAGTATCAATTTATGATTTGTCCTAACTAAATTTAATAGCCTCTGGAACCACTGAAACATCACATTGTAATCTTCATTACTGAATTTGAATGAGTTGGTGGGAAAAGATACAGATAATCAGAAAACCATCAATGATGCATATCATTTAGTCAATGCAGTGTTAGAACTGAATATTTAAAACTTGAAACATCTTTTTAATCCAACATATCTTCCCCCTAACTAACTTAAGTAATTACTTAATCAATTCAGATTGCTTGCTTTCTTTGAATCACTCTGCTATCAGGCCTTCTGATAGGAAAGTGTGTTTCAAAGAATTAATCAAGCAAAAAGCTAAGTATTTTTTCCAAGGGCCAATTATTCATATTATCAATCACAGACTCACTCCATGCATTACCAACTTCTGCATGTCACTTTTTAAAAAATCAAATGCACTATTAGGTGCAAGTGTTTACATCTGGAATCCTAGCTATTCAGGAGGCTGATCGAGATTTGAGAATCAGGGTTCCAAGCCAGTCCCCATAGGAAGGCCATAAGACTCATACCTCCAATTAATCACCAAAAAGCTGGAAGTTGGTGCTGTGGCTCAAGTGTTAGAGCACCAGCCTTTGAGTGGAAAAAGATAAAGGACAGCACCTAAGCCCAGAATTCAAGTCCACATATTAGACCCCACACACACACACACACACATACAATCAGCTAGGCACGGAGGCTCACACCTATAATCCTAGCTACTCAGAAGGCTAAAATCTGAGGATTATCAAGGCTCCAAGCCAGCCTGGGCAGGCAAGTTCATGAGACTCTTATCTCCAATTAAGCACCAAAAAAGCCAATCATGGAGCTGTGGCTCAGTGGGTGAGCCTTAGCCTTGAGTACAAAAACCCCAGGACTGGCACAAAACAAAAATCAAATGAAGCATACTAAGTTACACTGAAGTCCATCCTACGGATCTCTGTATTTACACAGGACCATAAATCTTATGCAGTTAGGTTTAGGGCCAAAGATGTAGCTCAATAGTGGAGTACTTGCTTAGTTCTGGATTTGGTCCCCAGAGTCACAAATCAAAGGAATAGGGTTTAATTTGAAAAACTGATTTAATTTGCAACCCAATTGCAACCATTTCTCGTATTCTAAAAGCAAAGATATAATCGGATAGAAAAATTTGGTCTAGCCGGGCGCTGGTGGCTCACGCCTGTAATCCTAGCTACTCAGGAGGCTGAGATCTGAGGATCGCGGTTCAAAGCCAGCCCAAGCAGGAGAGACCGGGAGACTCCTATCTCCAATAAACCACTAGAAAACTGGAAGTGGCGCTGTAGCTCAAGTGGTAGAGCACTAGCCTTGAGCTGAAGAGCTGACGGACAGCGCCCAGGCCCAGAGTTCAAGCCCCACGACCTACCAAAAAAAAAAAAAAAAAAACCAGAAAAATTTGGTCTATAGCAATATTATACAATATTCATCGATAGCAATAAGCTACATGGATAGTGTAGTTCAAATGGCAACAAAACTCCTTCTGTCGGCCTTGATGTGAATTCTACAGGCCCACCACTCAGAGGAACAGATGTTTCCCCATCTTGCATGCCTGCATGCCAAGCTCAGTCCCCACATGCGGTACACTGATGAGAAGAGGTTCTCGTGCATATTCAGACACATGGCAGAACTTACTGAGACCACTAGGTACTTGGCTGCATCGACTGCACCGCAGGTAGGAGCCACGGGGCCGGGCAGCACGGGAGAGGCGTCCCTATTGACAGCAACCTGCGGGTGGAAGGACGGATGGACCTTTAGCGCCCACCATTTGGGGTTCAGCGGGTGAGAACGTAGCGCAGCTGCCTGTTGAATGTAAGGGGAGGGGTCGGCGGAGGTGGCAGCAACCACTAGGCGCGGGACTGGCAGGGTCTGCTGCACCTAATCCCTTCCCTCCCCCGGGAGCGACAAGCAGGCCAGCCGCCTCGGACTGACCGTGAGATTGGCCAATAGGTGCTCGGTACCATTGCCCACATAGCCAATAAGCAGTGACCTAGGCGGAGTCTGGTTTTACACCTTCCCCAGTACACGAGGGCTTCTAAACATCAATGTATTAGATCTGTTACGTTTGGGAGGGTTAGTATGTACCATTGGAAGTGGGGAGGACTGACAGGGTGAATGAGGGTTAAAACAAAGTACTATATTTGCCGGTAAGAGAATAAAACAATTAAAACCATTGCAACTGTTTTAAGAAGAGAAGAGAAGGTAAGGAAGGGAGAGAGAGAGAAGGTGAGTTTGATCCAGATACAATGTATGCTTGTATGGAAATATCACAAAGCCCCTTTGCACAACTAATATATGCTAATAAAAATTATAGAAGGCTGGGAATGTGGCTTAGTGGTAGAGCGCTGGCCTAGCATGATTAAGCCCTGGGTTCTATTCCTCAGTACCACATAAGCAGAAAAAGCCAGAAGTAGTACTGTAGCTCAAGTGGTAGAGTGCTAAACTTGAGCAAAAGAAGCTCAGGGGCAGTGCCCAAGCCCTGAGTTCAAGCCCCAGGACTGGCAACAAAATTGTGAAGATAATAATAACTAGCAATATATAACACTTCTGTAAGGAATAACAGTGTAGAACTGTCGTGTCATATGTATGAAAGTACACAGCAAGAATTTGTGGATCTGAGACAGCAGGTATGCATTTTTATAAATTTGAAAGGCAAAGCCCTTTATTTTTAGTCCTTGAGGAATATTAAATTTTAAAATAGAACTTTATATCTGTATATTACCTTTATAATAATAATTAAAACAGATTTAAAAAATTGAAATTAAACTTAGACATTACCTTTGGTATTCTTTAACTTAGCAGTAGAAAAATAGGGGAGGAGAGAGGGAGAGAGAGGGAGAGAGAAAGAGAGAGAGAGAGAGTCTGATTTGCACAAAAGGAACAGTAAGCACTCGCCTTGAGCTGAAGAGCATAAGGACAGCACCCAGGCCCAGAGTTCAAGCCCCAAGACTGACAAAAAATTACCCACAAAAGGAACAGTAAGCTCCAGACTAGAATCCTAGTTTTGTTTTTTGTTTTGTTCAAGCCCCAGTCCTGGGGCTTGAATTCAGAGCCTGGGCACTGTCCCTGAACGTCTTTTGCTCAAAGCTAGCACTCTACCACTTAAGCCACAGAGCCACTTCTGGCTTTTTCTGTTTATGGGGTAACGAGAAATTGAACCCAGAGCTTCATACATGCTGGGCAAGCACTCTACCACTAAGCCACATTGCCAGCCCCTTGTTTTTTGTTCATTTATGAGGGTACTGGAGCTTGGATTTAGAACTAGGTCTTGAAGCCAGGGCCTTGCACTTTTGCTTGGCTTTTTGCACCTGACTACTAAATCAAGTAGCTAGTTCAGGATTCTTGCTAGTTAATTGGAATAAGAGTTTCTCAGATCTGTCTTCTCTGGCTGGCTTCCAACAGGGATCTTTTCATTTATTTATTTATTTTGTCAGTAATGGGGCCTGAACTCTGGGCTTGGGCACCGTTCCTCAGCTCTTTAGCTCAAGGCTAGCTTGTCTACACTTGAGCCACAGCGCCACTTTTGGTTTTCTGATGGTTAATTGGAGATAAGAGTCTCACAGACTTACTTGCCTGGGCTGGCTTTGAGCCATGATCCTCAGATCTCAGCCTCCTGAGTAGCTAGGATTATAGGCATGAGCCAATTGTGCCCGGCTCCTTAATGTAGTACTTCTAAATACAAGCAATGAAGTGAATGGTATAGAAGAAAGTTAAGAACACAGGAGAACATTGTTTCCAGCCAATTAATGTACTGATCTCTTGAATGTATGATGCAAAAGCAACAACCTAATAGTGTGGGATTTTTCATTTAGCAGTGGATGTTGAGAAGAATTTTCCTACAATACTACTTAGCTCTGGATTTGGACAGCATAGGAGCTTTAGAGAGGTTCCTTCCCTGAGATAGATCTGAATAAGCAATAAGCATGAGTCTTTACATCCAGAAGACCCCTGTACTACAGCAGTCCCAAGACTTCCACAAGACCAGGACCTGCATCTGGTGAAAAGCTCTGATCAGGGGGTAACTGCCTCTCAGAAGGCCACAGGCTTGTGTGGCCAAGCATCCAGCTGAGGAGCACTCTTGATATTCGGTTGACCCATTGGATCTTGTGAAAGGAAGGAACTTGCCCCTGGATAAGGTCCTTCACTCTTCCTGTGCCAAATACTTTGTCTTTGACTACAGACCAATGCCTCCCCCATCCACCTAAGTCTTCTCCCACTATAGACATGGTGTCAGAGACACATGATGGATGAGGGAGGCACTGTTCTGTCACCCTCATAGGAGATATTAATAGTGCACTTGGATTGGCTGTCTTTAGAGCACAGGGTATTAGCACCTCTTTCCCTAATCTTTGATCCTTAGTTGCTAGCTTGGGACAAGAATATCCTAGTTAGTTTTACATTTTGTGGAAAATATGTCATATACAATTAGACCTAAGGTACAGTATCAAGTCCTCCTGCTCTGACTATTTTGTGTGGTTCAAGAAAGGAGGAGATTCTCCACAAAAAGAGATAATCCTCAAATCTCCATTGACCATTGAGATCAAAGTGTATAAAAGAAGGAGAAAGATTTAAAGACTTAGGATTGGAAGAGTCTAGGATGGTGGTTACTAAGGAAACTTTTATTATAACTTCATTATTTCTACTGCTCTGGTTAATAGTGACCAAAACTAGAAACTGTTGCCCAGAGTACTTTGATGATTATATAAAATATATTTTATATAATCATATTTAATATAATTATAACATAATATATAATATGATTATAATTATATTTCATGAAATACATTTAACATATTTTGTCACATATAATACACAGTACATAACATATAACTTGTAGAATATTAAATGTGTATAATATGCAAGATATATCATGCAATGTATTGCATAATATATCACAGAATATATTGCATGTACACATAAATCATACAACATCTATTATATATAGCATTATATATCTTGTATGATCTATGTTATATACTATATATTATATGTCAAACATGCTATATATGATATATGATGTATACTGTTATCAATAATACCAAATAAATGTTATATTAATAGTATGCATTATGCTATATAATATATTCTATATTGTATATGATCTATATATGACATATTATACATAGTATATATACTATATAATAAAATGTGGCATATATCATATATATAAGTATATATTGCATATCTGTGTGCTCATGTAATGCTTATTTTCAGTGATTAAGTACAAAATATTTTCAAGTTTAGAAATGTTTTTCATGCATTTTATTATGAGTCAAGTGACTTTTTCATTCTATTTCTCAAATAGCATTATCATTTTTGAAAATAGTTTTGATTTTACATTGAAGTGAAAATATTGCCAAAGGATGTGCATGTGCCAAGAGCCGGTAGCTCACACCTGTAATCTTAGCTGCTCAGGAGGCTGAGATCTGAGGATGATGGTTTAAAGTAAAGTCGGTAAGACTCTTATCTCCAACAACAACAACAACAAATCACCAAAGAAAAAAAGCTGGAAATAGAGCTGTGGCTCAAGTGGTAGAGTACTAGCTTCACGTGAGGAAAGTTCAGGGACATAGCCCAGGTCAGTTTAAGCCCCAGGACAAAAAAGAAAAGGAAGCAAGGAAGCAAGGAAGCAAGGAAGGAAGGAAGGGAGGGAGAGAGGGAGGGAGGGAGGGAGGGAGGGAGGGAGGGAGGGAGGGAGGGAGGAAGGGAGGGAGGGAAGGAGGGAGGGAGGGAAGAAGGAGAGAGGGAGGGAGGAAGGGAAAGAGGAAGGGAGGGAGGAAGGAAGGGACAGACTGAAGTTGGGTGGGAGGGAGGGAAGGGACAGAGGGAGGGAAGGAAAGAATTTGACCCAGTAATTGAAGCTTCTTTCATTTAAAGGAAACTTTAGAAGATTATCCAATGAACATGTGTGTTTATGAGTGTGTATGAGTATGTGTGTGAGAGAGAGACAGAAGACAGAGAGAGATAGAAATAGAGAAGAAGGGAGAAAGGGAGGTGAGAGAAGGGAAGAGAGAGAACAAAAAAGAGATACAATGACTTTTTCACTCTGGGAAACAAAATCTTCTTGTTGTTGTTGTTGTTGTTGTTGTTGTTGTTGGCTTGAACTCATGGCCTGGGCTCTGTCCCTGAGCAAAGCTGCTAGTGCTCTACCACTTTGAGCTACAGCTCATTTCCAGATTTCCAGTGTTTCATGGACTTTTCCTGCCCAGACTGGCTTTGAACTGCAGTTCTCAGCCCCCTGAATAGCTAGGATTATAGGGATGAGCCACCAGTCCTTGGTTCTCTTCAATGATGCAATCTGACAGATTTATGGCAATGTTTTATGGAGACAGATTGTGACTCAAAGAAACTAGAACAGGGCCTGGACCTAGCAAGGAGGAAGTTACATCTCTGGAGCCTCGTGAAGGAAAATGGAAGTACTGGCTTTTCTAGCCAAAAGGAAGTGACACTGAGCAAGTGGCTCATGCTGCTGTTGTAGCCCAGACTCCCAGGTTCGCTGCACTGTACACATGCTGCTACGGTCCCTGGGGACACTGTGGCTTCATGCCTCCCTGCCTTTGCCTGCGCCCTAGGCTTCACCTGATAGGTCTCCCAATCTAGAGTTTGCCTATTTTTCTGGCTGTTTTGCAGGAAATTTCCCAACATAGAAGAGGCCCTGCTTATCTGAGATATTTCCCACCTTGCTAGCCTTCTCCACACAGCAGGGAATAGACTTCTTCCAGCTGTGTCTCCCTGAGATGTCATTTACAAAGGAGCAACACGAGGCAGTGGGAATGGTTTGTCATGCAAAGCTGGTGATGAAAGTGTCCTGCTTTGGACCAGCACGTTCTGTCAGGGGCTCAGGAGCCTTGTCTGAGGAAGCTGTTCGCAGGGCCCCAGCTCACCTTCAACAATCATTAAGTCCCTTAATCAGTTATAATCAGCTGCCTAAGTGCTGAGCCAAAGTTCATCCTCTCAACAAAGGGCCAGTTGTGGTGCAAGCCCCACCCTTTCATGAGGTTGTTAATAGGCCTCCTCAGAGAGCTTCCTCCTCATCCTTTACTGACGCCCTTCTGGAATCTACCCATTCACAGTTTGGATCTTCTGTATTCCTCAAAGGCTCATGGGTTGAAGGCTAGGAATCCAACCTGTGTTATCTATTGGGGACAGGGGGAAATCTTTTATTTATTTATGTTTATAGCATCAAAACACATTTAATAAACTATATTTCTTCCATTCTAAAAATGATCACATTAAATTTAAGTAGGCAGACACTGGTTAAAAAGAATCTATTACATTTGGAGAACACAGTTCCTGGGGTAGAAACATTCCTTACCACCTCACCTTTACTACTGAGAAGAAATATGTCCAACATTTGTAATGTGTGAGTACTTTCATAAAGTACTTAATTGAAAAAAAAAAGCTTCCCTCATATCAACATTATGATGCAAGTCTTCTATTGTACAAATTACAAAATAGGCACAAAGGTCAGTACTTACTAGTTGGTTTATAACTGCATAGCCAGAGCTGCTGCTTATGATCTGATTCTACAGTATTCACTAAATGCTGGAATTAAACAAAGGCCATGTCTCATAGGGGTTCTGAGATAATTCTTTTAATTACAATTTACATTGAACAACTGTTCATAAATTTGTAAGTGTAGTAGGAAGACCCCTACTCAGGCAGGCAAGCCCACCTACTCGTCCAGAGTGACAGAGCCCACCACAACAAAGTTGTTAACAAAGAAGCAACTTTATTGAGAGAGTTCCTACACTGGCTGGTCAGGGCTGCAGCACAGGCTTGGGAGCTGATACTGCGACCCTGAGAGGCTCACATACTTTGGCCTGGTCATGGGGCCTGAACGCTTGGCCTGGGCGCTGTCCCTCAGCTCTTCAGCTCAAGACTAGTGCTCTACCACTTGAGCCACAGCACCACTTCCAGCTTTTTTCTTTTTGCGTATGTGATGCTGAGGAATCAAACCCAGGGCCTCAGGCATGCAAGGCAAGCGCTCTACCACTGACCCACCTTCCCAGCCCCACATACTTTGGTTTTTAAAGGCAAAATTCACAAGGTCAAGTCTGGTCACGCGCAGGTGACCAATGGGATCATAACACACACAAAGGGTTGTACAGTCATACAAGATCACATGCAGATGGCCAGTGAGGTTACAGTTTGTCAGTAATGGCTGTTTAAACTAGCCTATCACCTTGGTTTAAAATGGCATGCAAATTTAGTGGGTAAGGTGGGGTTTACCTTTTGGTGGGCAAAAGGCAGAGTTTACCTTAAGCACATGCAAAAGGCAGGTAAGCAAGTGGTGTGGCCAGTTTGAGCTAGATTACAACCTGTTTTATAGGTCAGTCTTTAGCTGAACAATCAAGGGTGGGTTAGGTTGTTAAGGGGAGGGGGATCAGATGCATTTTTTTCATTCTGGGAACTCGGCCCATCAAGTCTAAAATCCCTAAAACAAAGGCAAAGCTTAAAATGGAATCATACCAGCCTGGACCCCATCTCAGGGTCCGCTTTAGTGGCAGCCTTAGGAGTTCTGCCCATCCTACCATGTCCATCCTGTGTGATCCAGGAGCGGTGAATTCATCCCAGGCTATGATCCAATGGGGGATCCATCCTGGGAAAACCTCCCAAGTTTTTTATGAAGAGAATTTTTCTATTTATTTATGATTTATTTGTGGGTAGAATGAGCAATAAGGGTATGGTGTCCCCAGTATTCTGTCTCTTCTATGAGGCTTCCATGTAAAGGAAAGCAGGATTTAAATCTCACCTCCAGTCCCATTCTGAGTGCTGCCAAGATACATATGTGAATTTCCACCTGTCTTCCACATTGCCAAACGCATTAGAAATGGGGATCCATATGCACATGTGATTGGCGTTAGAAATGATACCTGTTGTCCTCTTTGATGTGTTACTATCCTCAGTCATGTTTCTCTATGGTCATTTGTGTGTGCCAGCACACGTGCAGTTCTGTGCACTAAATTCAGGGCCTGGATATTGTCCTGAGCATGTTCAATCAAGGCTGCTGCTCTCCCACTTGCGCCACAGCTGCTCTTCCTCTTTATTAGTGGGTCTTAGGAGACCTGCTCATCATGTCCCATCCATTCTGTCTGCTCCAGGATAAGTGAATTTGGCCCAGGCCATGTGCCAGTGACAGATCCATCCTGACTGATGGATGGAGGTTTGTGGGGAGAAGGAGCTGTGATAGTATGGTGTCCCCTGTCCTCCTATGAGACATCCAGGTTCAAGGGAAGTAGGATTTAAATCCCACACCCTGTCCCATTCTGAGTGTTTCCGAGATAAATACCTGAATTTCCACTTACTCCCACATTGTCAAACACATTGGAAATAGGGATCCATATGCACATGTGATTGGTATTGGAGAGGAGACCTGCTGTCCTCCCTGACATGTTTCTGAGCTCAGACTGTTTCTTGATGGTACTTCTTGGGGTGGGGAGGGGCCTAATGAGGGACCATGTGCCACATGTTTGCTAAATATGGGGCCTGGGATGTGTCCCTGCGCTTTTTCACTCCAGGCTGCTGACATTCTTGTGCCATACTACCATGTCCACTTTTTTGGTGCTTCATTGCAAATAGGAGTCTCACTGATTTTCCTGACTGGTCTGGCTTGAAACTGGGATCTTCAAATCTCATCCACCTGGGTAGCAAGGGTTACAGGCCACCCGAACCCCCAGCACCATGCCAGATGTTGATTTTCTTTTCAGTTTGTTAAATGATTAATATAAAGGTGATATTCAGCGTGATAGATTAGCAGTTCATAAATCAGTAAACATCCTCTGTGTTCATCAAGGGAATCAGCCTTAGATGTGGTATTTGTCTCAGGCTCTCTTTCAAGATTGTTGGTACATTTGTTAAGGGGTAAGGGAGGGAACATGGTTCAGTGGTGACTGCAACAAGTATAGTTCTAAGATGACTGTCTTAGAGAAAGTGAGTGCTTTAGGTGAAGTCCCTTTCTACCATTCCAAACTCTGGAAAAGCATAAGAAACTAAGGCAAGGGAGCACTGTTGTCATATGTGGTTGCTTTTTGCTGATGTGGGGTGACTAGGAGAGAAAGGGTCTTATGTTCTCAGAGTCAGAACTTAACATTTTGAGGGAAAAAGATGTTTTAGACATTTTCCTGACTTGCTGCTTAAGAGCTAGATGTTACAGAATTGCTCAGGAACTTCTCTGTGGGTCTGACTTCAATGCTGCAGAAGATTAAGTTGCAGTGACAAAAGGTTTAAGAATGTTTATGTTGGGAATTGGAAACAAAAACTGATTAAACAATTTAGTTATTTCCATTGCACAGTAAACAAGATCAACAGGTTTGTAGATGTCACTAGGTCTTTTGGATAGCATAAGGAACACAGGGATGCAGGCTTGCTTGGTGTTTTGCCAGTTTTGTATCCATGGCGGCTACTATATTTGGGGAATGGCGATAGTCACAGTCCTCATATCTCAACACGTTGATTACCTAGGATTACAAGCCTGAGCCACTGGCACCCATCTGAGAAGTCTGTTTTGTGGTGTGTACATATGTGTAATCACTGAAAATAATTTTATTGACCATTTTATTGATCATTATCTAGGCAGTGGTGATCCACCACCTCATTTGTATTTCGTTCCCACAGGACCACAGGACCTTGTGTACACCTTTGTTATAATTTAATGTCTGCTTCTCCTTCAGTGAGTGCCTTCATGGACAATACAGAAACATTGTATCCAAAGCATCTAGAAAGGGGACAGAATGAAATGAGTGAATTAAATTCATGTCTATTCTGAGTGAATTAAACTCAAGTATTTAATGAGTAAATAAAATTCATAAACATTTGATTAATACCATCATACTATTCACTGGACCTGTATGAAAATGGAACCTATTAAATTGAGGAGACATAAGTAGGGTTGAGTGAGATGGGGAAGAAGAAAAGAAGAGATAAAATTTATCAAGATGTGTTGTACTTATTGATTGAATTGAAACCTTTTTGTACAACTACTGAGAAATAATCAAAGAAGAGGGGGCATCGGCTCCTCTCAATCTTACTCTCACTTATCTTGGGATTCTCCTGAGATGAAAGTGTAATCAGATGCTAGGCATCTCAGAGGGACACAGGGGCATGGCACTTCTCTGTTGCTGACTGTCTGACCTTCCATGCGTGATGTCTTTGCCCTTCTGGGCCTCACACAAAGTTACCCTTTCCCCCTCACATGGCCTCTACTCTTCTTACCCTGGCCTAGCCTTTCTCCATATGAACCATTCTCACCCCTGCTATATTAGTTTTCCAGCTCTGCCATTAAACACTACCACAGGGAGGTCTGCAACAACAGACATTTACTTCCTCCCACTTCTAGAATCTATGTGGGAAGCTGAGATTGAGAGTATTGTAGTTCCCAGACAGCACAGGCAAAAAAAGTTCATGAAATTTCATCATGCCTAGAAAACACTGGGCATGATGGCAGGATCCTATCATCTCTGTTAAGGCAGATAGATCACTGTCCAGCTATACTAGAGGCAAAATTCAAAACCCTACCTCAAAATAAGCAGTGCAGAAAAACGGTTTCCTATAAGCCTTACCAGAACACATAAAAGTATACTTCACGCCCTTAGTTCAAACTCTATTGCTCGTTCTCCTCATCCAATAAAAGAGAACATGTCTGTGTCAATGAAAAGTTGTTGGAGAATCTTTCTACCTATCTGTCTATCCATTTGTCTGAGCATCTGTCTGCCTGCCTGCCTGCCTGCCTTCCTGTCTGTCTGTATGTATGTCTGCCTGTCTATCTTTCTGTCTATCTACCCATCTATCTATTGA
The DNA here is from genome assembly GCF_024711535.1 of Dipodomys merriami. NCBI lineage: Eukaryota > Metazoa > Chordata > Mammalia > Rodentia > Heteromyidae > Dipodomys > Dipodomys merriami. Next base: position 72,647,549 of record NW_027206179.1, on the reverse strand, counting down.
TCGATCTACCTGTCTTTGATGTGAATATAATTCGATCTACCTGTCTTTGATGTGAATATAATTCAGATTCGATTAACAGCAATTGCTAGGTGCCTGTGGCTCACACCTGTAAACCTAGTATTCAGGAAGCTGGGATCTGGGAATCCTGTTTTGAAGCTACCCCAGGCAGAAAACTCTGTGATACTCTTACCCCTAATTAAGGAGCAAAATTCCAGAGGTGGTGCTGCGGTTCATAAAAGCACAATACCACGACCGGACCCCCCCCCCCAAAAAATAAAAGCACATTACTGATTAAAACAGAAAGAGGGGAAAGGTAGAGGGAAAGTGGAAAATTCTACTGAATGTTCAGACAACATTTTTTTCCAACCTTACGATCAAATTTATAGTATGTCATGTTTACCAAAGAAAATATTGGAGCCTTTATAGTTCAAGAACATTGCACCCATGTTTCATGATCAGACAAAAAAAAATCTGCCCAGTATAAACATGTTATTAGTAAAACTATCTATACTTAATGACTTTCAGATAATACTGGACACATTTCACTTTAAAAAATACACTGGCTGACATGGGAATCTCACTGTCACCGTGGTTATAGTCACTAAAAATGATTTAAAATAACAGAGGCAAATGATAAAGTAATTTTTACCATACAACTTCAAAATACAAATTGTATTGTCTTCTGCTGATTGATTGTGGAAAAAATTGCAGATAAAAACACTTGCTAAAATTATAACAAGCAGAATATGCACATTTCAAACTCATTCTAATCAAATATGTAACACTTTTAGCTCTTGGGTTAGACCAAGTTTCTGGATATAATATAGTAACTGATGGCCTGTGATTCTCTAATTCAGGCCCACCCACTTGAAAGGAATTGAGGCCCAGAAAAGGGATTCCTCTGAAAGGAGGCCACATACTACTGCTTTCATGGCCATTCACAGTGCAGTAGTTGCAGGAGGCTCTTATATGACCTGAATGCCTTTCTGAAAGAACAACCTGCAATCTGTGGACTATGCTAAATTCCACTCTTCCACCCCGCCCCCCCTTTCTCTGTTTTTAAAAGAGCTTGCTTATTAAAAAAAGTAATATTCCTTCATGTTCTATGTCCATTTTTCCCTGCTCACTTCAGCCCAGAAATCCATTGGTTTTAGGATTCACAGATGTGAATTTTGTTTTTCCACTTGAAAGTAGGATTAGTAAAGTCTGACATGTGGTTTGGAAAGAAACTGATAGGTCTTTCCAAACCCAGAGTAACCACTGGTGATCAGAACCCAAAATCACCAAGAAGCAAGAATATTCAAATTGCTCAATGCAACAATATATTATACAAAGGTATTTGATGACAAGGGTTGAAGGCACAGCTGTGTGGTAAAGACTACCTAACATGCACAAGCCCTTGTTATATCCACAGCACTGCCAAAAGTTGAACAACAACAACAAACAAACAGATAAAAAGGAAAGAAATTTCATACTAAGTTCATCACTAGTAATATAGGTAAGCATATTTGAGGCCAAATGTAACATGTTCATTCATTCAATTATTCATCCCACATAACCATCCATCATTCAGCTGTCCATCCATCCCACCCAGTCAATTATTCATCATCCATTTCTCCTTCTAGTATCCATCTTTCTCTGTATTCATTTCTTGAAGAAATTTCACAAATACATAAGAGAATGAAGGCTATTCTGAAAGATGGGGAAAGTGGGTACAATCTGTATTCATTAACATGATAGCACCAGCCACAGATAGCCGTGTCAAAGTACATTCAAATGAAAATTTCACTTTCACAGTCATGCTAGCCACATTCCCAGAGCCCAATGGCCACATGAGGCTGTGAGAGTGTACAGTGTAGACCATTTCTGCCATCACCGAAGGTTGCTACAGAAATGCACAAAATATAAAGCAATTCAAGTGGACTACTGTAAATAATTTAGAAAAAAAATCTTCGTTGGTAAGCCCCAGATGAAGGAGTGAAGAATCATTCATTGCATTTTTAACTCATTGTATTTTTAACCGATGTTTGAGGTCATTTCTTGTATCTATCAGATTGTCATATTCCATATTGTCAGACAATGTTAAAAACAAATGAATGCTATACTTGCATATGATGTTCAAAATTATTCTCTGCACTTGTTCTAATGAGGTGAATTTACTGTGATCTAGGAAAAAGTGGGAGTGTTAGGGAAAGTGGTGAATGTCTTCATCTTGTGGTGTATAGCAGAAGACCTGAGTCTGATTTTTTTTTTTGTGAACATACTGTACAGAGGGGTTACAATTACATGGGCAAGATAATGAGTACATTTCTTATCAAGCATTGTAAACTTCTCCTTTGTTTACCCTTCACATCTCTTCCCAGCCTCCCCACCACCACCTGAAATTTTTATTTGAAAAGTAAAAGTGCATTTTACCGTATGGTTTTGGAGGCTAGGGAATCTGGGTGGAAAGGGCTGCATCCAATGAGGGCTGGATGCATATCCCATGTGGGCGGTGGCAGCTTCAGACAGTGAGAAGGGAAAGAACCCAACTTCTATTTTTAGGAGGAACTCATTCTTAAGGCACTTCAGCTGTCCTGTTGGTCTTTGCTCATTCTTTAAGGGACAGAATGATTTGGTTAACTGCAGGTGAGAATTTCACAGACATTCCTGCCCAAGGTGGCTTCAAACCGTGATCCTCAAATCCTAGCCTCTTGAGTAGCTACAAGTACAGGCCTGGGCTATCAGCACCCTTCTTAGAGTTCTACTTTCCAAGTAAATTGTCCAGGTTCAAGTGTTCCATGGTAGCAACACAAAATGAAGACATCTACCAATTCTCCTGGTACCCCCACTTTTTCCTAGCTCTGATTAAACTCAAGTTTTTAGAACAAGTGGAGAGACTAACAAGGCTTCAGCTTTCCAAGAGAAGTTAGAAAAATACATGCAAATATAGCATTCATTTTTCAGCATTGTGTGTATGACAATCTGCAATATGACAGTCTGATAGATACGTAGAAGAAACTGCCTCACATATCATTTAAAAATACAATGAGTTCATAAATGGTTTTTTTAGCCAATCATTACCAAGAAAGACAGTATTTTCATAATTTTTTACAATGGTACAAGTGAATTACATCATATGTTATCCATTTCTTTAGCAACTTTCTGTGAGTGCCAAAAGTTTCCATACTTTGCACTCCAGCAGCCTTGTGTAGCCTGTGGGCTCTAGAAATGTGGCTCATGTGACTATGGAACTCAAATTTTAATAGGATTTCATTTGAACTAATTGAAATGTATTTTGAAAGAACTGTTTGTGGCTGATGGCTGATGTTAAGTAATACAGATTGTACCTACTTTCCCCATCTGCCAGGGTAGCCTTCATGCTTTCGTATGTATTTGTGAAATTTCTTCAAGAAATGAATGCATAGAAAGGTGATGATAGATGGAGAAATGGACGATGAATGGTTGGCTAGGTGGGATGTATGAATGGCTGAATGGATGGATGGAGGGTTATGTGGGATGAATGGATGAATAAATGAATGAGAGAATGAACATGTTACATTTGGCCTCAAATATACACACGATTACTAGTGCTGAAATTAGTATGCATTTAATTCCATAGGGCATTCCTTTTGTTTGTTTGTTTTTTGTTTTTTTGAGTCAATGTTTTGGCAGTGTTGGCGATGTATCCAGGGCCTGTGCCCGCTGGCCGATCTTTACCACACAGTGGTGCCCTAGCCCAAAGCACAGCTTATTGTCATCAAATATTTCTGTACAATACCTCTTTGCATTTGAGCAATTTGAATGTTCTTGCTTCTTAGTGATTTTGGGTGCACAGCACCTACATTGGGTTGAGAACTATCCATTTCTTTCCAAACCCCATAGCCTTCACTGGTTCTCTTTCAAGTTGAGAAATGAAATTCACATCTGACATTCTAAAATTGATTTAATTCCTGATGTAAGCAATCATGTAAAAATAGACATGTTATGTGAAGAAATAGGAATTGTTATAAGCAGGCTCTTCTTAAAGCAAAAAATGGGAAAGGCAAAGAGGTGGAATTTTATATAGTACATATCCTGCATAGATTGTTTTCTTAGAGAGTGCTCCAGGCAGCATGAGCCCCTGACTGCAACAACTGCACAGTGTATGGGCCACGAAGGGACAGTGTGGGGGCTTCCCTTCCATTGCAATCATTTTTCAGGACTTCCGTTTCTTTCAAATGCACGGAGAGAATTACGCTAGAGGCTACCATTTGTTATTTTCTATCCAATAATGGCCTGAAAATTTAGTATTTTTCTCCTCTTTTTTCTCCATTTCCCATGTTAGTATCAGAAATATCCTTTTAAGAGCCATACCTCCACTTCTGACATTTTTTTTGTTAATAATAAGATTATTATTGAGTTTACTGGCTGGGCTGGCTTTAAACCAGGATTTTCATAGACTAGCCTCCTAAGTATTAGATTTATATGTATGAACCACTAGCAGACAGCTAATATTATTAATCTAGTCCCAAATATATTCACACCAAGTACAGGTTTGTGGTAGGTAGGTACAAAGATGTATAGATGGATAGATAGATCTTTCAACAACTCTTCATTGAAACACAGACAATTTCCTTCTTTTTTTTTTTTTTTGAGAGGGAAGAACAATGGAGTTTGAACTCAGGGCCTCAAGTTTGATTAGCAGGCATTCTGCTGTTGAGCCATACTTCAAGTGTTTTTTCTATACTGGTTATATCCTTTGAAATGTAATAAGATCAATATTAATTTATGCCGAGCAGATTGTCTTTGAAGAGAACTCCAAAAATGATAATCCAATTTATATGAAACAGCAAAACTAAGAAACTTACATTGTTTTCAATTTTTTGGGGGGTCCAGTCATGGGGCCTGAACTCTGGGCCTGGGTGCTGTCCCTCAACTCTTCAGCTCAAGGCTAGCGCTCTACTACTTGAGCCACAGCGCCACTTCCGGCTTTTTTCTTTTTGTTTATGTGGTGCTGAGGAATCAAACCCAGGGCCTCATGCATGCAAGGCAAGTACTCTACCACTGAGCCAGCTTCCCAGCCCCTGTTTTCAAATTTTTATATGCATACTCATTATTTTGATATTCACATTCAAATAGGAATTAACATTCTCTCAAAATGTTATTAAGTTCTTTAAAATAAAAGGTTTACAGATTGTCTGGTATCTAATTCACTATAATGTGTGAGAAAGAAAAAACAGGACATGAACACATTTTATAGAAGAGATGTGGCTCTGAGGAGTTGGATTTGGCTATCTGTAAAGCCATATTATGAAAAAGATGCTAACTTTTACCACATTGAGGAGTTTGAAAAGAATAAAAGCATATAGAAAGTATTGAATCTTTATTAATGAAAATAAATGCTTTTTAAGATTAAATAGAACTCAACAGTTTGTAGGAGAGCAGAAATGGAATTAACAAATGCATATCTGATGCCAAAGTTATCTTTAGTTTATTTTCTTTGAGTAGTAGGAAGCCAAATGAAATTGGCCAAGAGAACTCACAAAAGATGATCCTGAACTTTAGGGAAGTTTTCTAATACTTTTGAATTTCTAGATTTTTCATGGACCATGTTATATTAAAATATATTGTATATATTGTAATATATTGTATATCTTGTTCTGTCATTCAGTGAAAGTTCAATTGTATTCCATACTTGTGTTTTCTATTGCTACATGTACTTGCTTGCACCAGTTATTTTAAGACAGGCTTTGGATATTTGCCTAGGGTGTGCCTGGACAGTGATTCTCCTATTGTACACTTCTGCCATAGATTAAATGATAGAAGCATGGCACAATGCCTGGCTTTCTCTGTTAAGCTGGAGTCTCATTAACCTTTGTTGCCTATGGTCTACAACCATCATCCTTTCGATCTCAGTTTCCCACATAGCTGAGATGGCAGGCATGAGCTACTGTGCTAAACTTTAATTTTTCTTTTATACTTCATAAAAGTCAGAAATGAGCTTCTGATATCTAGTTCATTCATAACTGCAGTGATGAAGCTAACAGTTACAAATGTTTATAGTTCAGTGACATGATACAAAGACAAAACTGTGTCTCAGATATAAAAGAAGCTTCCATTCATATCTCTTACAGTAAGTACTGCATTATGTGGTAGGCACACCAGGTCACATTTTCTTCCCTTTTACTTCTTACTTCCTTTCTGCTAGGAACTTGGATCCCTCCCTCCTGCTTTTTATGTCTTTTCTGCTTCATATAATATTTTTTATTTGCTTCAAGAAATGCATTAAGTAGTAAGGTGCTGGTGGCTCGTGCTTGTAATCCTAGCTACTAAGGAGGCTGAGTTCTGAGCATTATGCATCAAAGCCAGCCCCGGCAGAAATGTCTGTGATTCTCTTAATTAGAAAACTGCTGGAAATGGAGATATGGCTGAAGTTAAAGAATGCCAGCCTTGAGCAAAACAGCCAAGCAAGTGGGAAAAGCCCTGATTTCAAATGCCAGCACTGCCACCCCCAAAATAGGTCATGAATAGAAATACGGGGGTAGCCCAGTAGTAAGCAAGTACAAGGCCTTAGCTTTGATTCCCAGACTGAAACAGACACACACACACACACACACACACACACACACACACACACACACACACACACACACACACAATGAATGGTTCTTAACTACCACTAATTTATCTTTGGTTAATGATATGCTCTAAAATTTAATGGCTGGATTTCAGTGAATTATTCCCTTAATAGAGGAATACTTTAGATAAAACTGTCTTTGCCTTCATATGATGCCTTTAGAGTGTGTAATAGTATGGGTACAGCTTGTAACACCTCAGGCCTCTTTGTATTTTAATGTTAATTATATCTCCTTAGAAGCTGTACTTTAATGGTTTAAGTAGATGGAAGACTTTTACACTTGGACAACTTACAGTACTGTCTTTTTATTTTTTAGATAATTTACTCATAAGCTCAAGTTAAGTTGTAAACTGCAAGTGAGAAACTTTACACCTATGAGCAGATAGTATGATACTTTGAGTTAAAATATGAGTATGGCACCAGGCACTGGTGGCTCATGCCTGTAATCCTAGCTACTCAGGAAGCTGAGATCTGGGGATCAGGGTTCGAAGCTAGCCCGAGCAGAAAAGTCCCCGTGAGACTCTTATCTCCAATAAACCACTCAAAATAGTAAGAAGTGGTGCTGTGGCTTCAGTGGTGGAGCACTAGCTTTTAATGCAACAAGGTTCAGGGACAGAGCTCAGGCCCTAAGTTCAAGCTCCAGAACTGGCAATAAAAAGTATGAGTATGTCTATTTAGAATCTAAAGATCGTATGCAAAGTCCATGAGGATGATCAGGATTGTTTCTCTGGACATGACTCAGCCACTCCACAGGCCGTTTGCTCTCTTTCTCACATAGTTCATTATGAAGGGAGACTCTGGTAAAGCAGCCAGGTAGATAGTACAAATTGACATCAGACTAACAGAAATTGAAAAGAAGAATTTAGGATTTCAGTGATTGTAGTTGCTTCCCTCTCTCTCTTCTCTCTCTCTCTCCCCTCTTTCTCTCTCTGCCCCTATTCCTATCCCTCCTCCTACTTCTTGCCCTCCTCCTCTTACACTTTATTTACTGTGGCATCAATTTAGGGGTTCAGGCTCTTGTTCGAGCTTTTTCACTCAATATTGGTTGTCTACCTCTTGAGCAACACTATCATTTCTGGCCTTTTTTCTGGTTAATTGGAGATAAGAGTCTCATGGACTTTTCTGCTAAGGTTGACTTTGAACCACTATCCTCAAGCCTCCAGAATATTTAGGAATACAACTGTGAGCCACTAGAACTCGGCAAGTGATTGTGTTTTACACTGAGAGTTAATTAGGCTCCTAGCTTGTACAAAAAAATTGTAAGTTTTACTGGTCATCATTAGCCCCAAGAATGGGACTGATCCCATTTGTTTGAAACAGAAAAATAAAATTACATTCTGCATTTTCAGGATAATTTACTTTTAACTTTAGATTAAAATCTACTAGCTGAACGCTGGTACCTCAGCCCTATAATCACAGCTACTACTCAGGAGACTGAGATCTGAGCATCATAGTTCAAAGGGACCAGGGCAGGAAAGTCTGTGAGACTATGGAAGTGGAACAGTGGCTAAAGTGATCATGCACTAGTCTTGTGCAAAACACTCATGGACAATGCCCAAGCCCTGAGTTCAAGTCTCAGCATTAAGAGGAGCAGTTTGGCAGGGCACTGGTAGCTCACACCTGTAATTCTAGCTGCCTCGCAGGCTGAGATTCTGAGGATCACAGTTCAAAGTGAGCTTGGCCTGGAAAGTCTATGAAACACTAATCTTCAATTAATAAGACCTATTAAAAGAGCATTTAGATTTGGTTGTAAATTAATTAGGTGGAACTTCACCAAAAATTTGTGTGTGTGTGTGTGTGTGTGTGTGTGTGTGTGTGTGTGTATTCATATATATGTATATATATATATATATATACATGTATGTTTTTTGTTTTTGTTTTTGTTTTTTTTGCTGGTGTATGAACTCAGGGTCTCAGCGTTGGATCAGTGTCTCTGGGTTTTTATGCTCATGGCTAGTACCATACCACTTGAGCCACAAAAAGCCACTTCTGGCTTTTTGATGTTAATTGGAGATAAGAGTCTCATGGACTTTGCTGAGCTGGTTGGCTTCAAACTGTGATCCTGACATTTCAGCTTGCTGAGTAGATAGGGTTACAGGAGTGAACCACTAACAACTGGCATAAAATATTCTTAATAAATAATTTTGCCTAATTTAGCCTAGCTGGCCTTGAGTTCCAGATCCTTTTGTGTCAGCTTCCTGGGAGCTGCTAGTACAGAGAGGTTTCACTATACCTGACCTGTTCTTATTATGCCTATCATAATTTAGATTGTGTCTTTTTTAGGACTTTCTATAAATATAACAGTGCGTAACATACTGTTTCATATCAAACTTCTTTCATTCTGAAAAACTTTTTTTTTTAATTTTTTTTTAAATTTTATTTTATTTTATTTGAGAACATACTGTACAGAGGGGCTACAATTACATGGGCAGGATAATGCATACATTTCTTACCAAGCATTGCAGCCTCCTCCTTTGTTTACCCTTCACCTCCCTTCCCAGCCTCCCCCCTCCCCCCACCCAATTATACCCCCCTCCCCCCCCCACACACCGACATTGTAAAGCTGGTTTTGACATGACATTTTGTACTTCTCATTGTTGCAACAGGTCCACCTGAATCCTTAAACGACTTGTTTGTCCTCATCTCCTCCACATGTTATACTGACATCAAATATAGTGAAAGCGTTAGAAACACATGCATGAAAGAAACGAAAACATTAAAATACATATTTAAGGGTTCATTTTCCTAACATCACATTATCTGACCTTTTCCGCTTGACTCATACCTATACTAGATATTGCAAATAAGGGAAACCATGGGACCTATGCTTCTTTGGGCCTGGCTTACTTCACTTAATATAATTTTTTCCAAACCTTCATTCTGAAAAACTTTTAAATTATCACATAAACCCTCTGCATTCTTTTTATATTTTGGAATCATATTTCACTGCATTTTATTTATCCACTCTATTCATGGACACCGGGTCTGTTTGTAATCTTTGGCAGTAATGAATGCAGCTTTTATGGACATTCTCTTCTTTTTCTATTTTTTGTTTGGTTTTGTGTTTGTTATGCTTAGTGGGCTTAGAACTCAGAGGCTTGTGTTTGGTAGGCAAAGATTGGGGATTTTTTTGGGGGGGGTGCGGGGAGAGGGGTTCTGGTCATGGGGCCTGAACTCTGGGCCAGGGCGCTGTCCCTCAGCTCTTCAGCTCAAGGCTAGCGCTCTACCACTTGAGCCACAATGCCACTTCCGGCTTTTTTCTTTTTTCTTATGTGGTGCTGAGGAATCGAACCCAGGGCCTCATGCATGCAAGACAAGCACTCTATCACTGAGCCACTTTTAACCCATCGAATCATACTCATAGCCAGTTTAGCTTTCATTATTGTTTAAATAGGGCCTTCCTTTATTCCAGGCTAACTTGAACCATGATGCCCCTGTTTATCCTTCTCACAGAACTGAGATAAAAAGCATGAATCACCATGTCCAGCTTTTTATTATTAAAATGAGGGTTTGTGGACATTTTGCTTGGTCTAGCGCTGGACAAGTATAGTCTCAATCTCAGCTTCCTGAGTAGTTAGAATTATAAATGTAAGCCACTTGCCTTGGGTTACACTTTCTATATAAATCTTTTTTTTAGATATGTTTTTCATTTTTCTCAGGGTAATACTCTGGAATGGAATTGCTGTCTCATAACATGTTAACTTTTTGAAACTGTCAGATTTTCCCCCCAAAATGATATCATTTGACACTTCCCAAAATAATGTATGAGTGTTCCAATTGCTCTCTATCTTGGCTGATCCCATGTGTTGTTGGCTTTTTAAACTTTACCTCTTATGCTAGAAGTGTAGTGGTTTTTGCTTTGCATTTTAATTAATGATGGCATACATTTATTCTACACTTAATATTGAGCTTCATAAAAAACCAAGGTAATCAAATGAAGCCCTGCAGGATATACAGTATGAATATGACATGGAGCTAATGGGTTAGGCGTTTGGGGCTTCTGATAAAATCTGAAGCTAAAAAATATGAAATGTTCAGATGTGGTAAATCTAGAGTACAGAGTAGATAAGAGCTTGGCTGGGAATAGGAAAATAGTCTATCCAAAAGATTCTAAATTGTATGCTATTTGAATTAAGGATTCCTCTCTGAGAAGAAAATGTAGCTTAATGGAGTGTATAGTATGTGTGAAGTCCTTGGCTTCAATTCCCCACATCAAATAAAAGCTAAAAAGTAAAAGAGAAAATACCATTTTATGCCAATAACATGTTTACATTGCCATTTTTTAAAGGTATAGATGATGCAAATATACCCTTGGCACCAGACAATGATGATGACCATCTCTATTCTGATAATGATGGTGACCCGAACCAGGATACTGAGGTAGAAAGTTCAGTGCAGTTGTTTTTTCATGTTGATCTTTTGCTCCGTGGCAAAGCACATGCATAAAGATTTTCTTTGAGCCAGGCACCAGGCACTCATGCCTGTAATCCTAGCTAGTCAGGAGGCTGAGATCTGAGAATCACAGTTTGAAGCCACTATTGGCAGCCAATTCTGTAAGACTCTTACATTCAATTAAGCAGCAAAAGGTCAGAAAGTGTTAGCTTTGAGTGGAAAATGGGAAGGAATAACATATAGGCCTGATGTTCAAGCTCCAGCACTGTGTTAAAAAGGGGTGGGGGGGGAGGAGAACTTTGCATTTCAATGTTATCTGCTTTTTTGGCCTTGATTTAATTAAGTCACCTGAATAAAAACCTAGAAATGTGCTATTAGAGACTAATTCCCAGCAATAATATTAATTGCATCAGAAAGATCGTGAGAAAAAATATATATGTAAATGAAGAATTATGTTCTTTGTTTTCTCAGCAATAGATATTTTATTTATTTTTTTTGGCGGGGGGATCCAGTCATGGGGCCTGAACTCTGGGCCTGGGCGCTGTCCCTCAGCTCTTCAGCTCAAGGCTAGCACTCTACCACTTGAGCCACAGCACCACTTCCGGCTTTTTTCTTTTTGCTTATGTGGTGCTGAGGAATCGAACCCAGGGCCTCATGCATGCAAGGCAAGTGCTCTAACCACCTTCCCAGCCCAGCAATAGATATTTTAATGTCTTAAGTTTAAAAAGGGAGATTAGCTGAAGATATCTGAGGCTAGTTTTGTAGACTCTGGGTTAGGAAAGACAAGTAATTATTTTTTCTTTTAGTTGTTACACAAGCATTTCATAGAAAAATTTGGAAAAGATAAATATTTTTAAAAAACAAAAACTAAAGTCATAGAAACTGTCACCTTCCAAAAAAAGGAACCACTAACTCATAGTCCTTCTAGAACCACATGGATTGCTGATGCTTTTGAATGTTAATAATTTCGGGTGATTCCTTCCCGAATACAAGTACATATATGCAGATATGATTATAAACTCTATCTGTGGATCTATCTATCTATCTACTCCTGGTACTGGTATTGGGGCTTGAATTCAAGGGCTTGCCCTCCTGCTATGCTTTTTTCTCAATGAATTACACGGTGAAATATGCATACTAGTTATGATTCTGTGTATCAGGAAGTTGTGTCTGGACATACGTGTTTGGATTACTGGTCAGTGGCCTCTGCATCCTAAAAAGACAAACTTGTCATATGAGCCCCCCTGTATTCATGTGCTTTTGTTTCACATACATGCTTTTCACCTTTTACTGTCCTGCTTCTAAAAGTGAAACTTCAGACATCTTGTCAGAATAAGATGCCCAAATCTCCCCACAGCTCATTGCTCATCCAATTATTCTGCAGACTCCTTCCATTGTTCTTTAAAAACAAAAACAAAAACAAAAAACAACAACGGATGCTGTTCAGTCCTCTGAGGGTGAAGATCTACGAATACAAACTCCAGTAGAAGCACAGGTGCAAAGTGAAAGGTCCAATTTATTTCTAAAAAGTCATTTGACAAAGATTTTCTTTGTAACAAGTCAGCTGTTATGTTGAATAATAAACAAAATAATCGCTAATAAAAATAGGTTTAGAAGAGAGATCCAAGGAACAATTACAATAGCATACTGCATTTACCTTTTCTTTATAGGTCAAAAGTCACCTTGTAAATTGATCATTTTTTTATCATCAGGTTCTATGAATAGGCTCAATAGAGTATGCCACCGAATGGGTTTGCATAATGAGTTTCAATTTAATGTGTTGTGATAGAATAGGAATGCCATAAGAGGACTTACAGGGGAGAGGAAGTGATAATAAAATGATAATGACTTAGAAAGACAAGGTACTAACTAGATCCAGGAAAGGGAGGCATGTGTATAGAAGTGGCTATGGGCAGATGAAGAACATTTTTTTCTAGAAGTATAATAAATTGTTCCCACAATTGTCATGCTTAATGTTGAGAAGGCTATTTGGAGAGAATCTGATCATTCAAAGTCAAATTTAATCCAAAATGCAACCCTAATGCTACATGCTCAAATGGCCATTCCTCTTTGATCTTGTCAGGGAAAGGGAGACAGTAGGGCAAGGAAAGGGAAAGCCATCTCAAGAAATATTGTCCATTCTGAGACACACAGTGCAAATTTGATCAAGAAGTAAGCTAAATTCAAAAGGATGTCAGATTTGGGCGTGTAGGGTAAAAGGATTTCCTTAATGAAGGTTACAAATAGTAGACTCAGTCTTGAAGAGGAAAAGACTCGTGAAAATAATAGAAGAAATATTTTGTGAAAGTACCTATTGTTGAGGTGAAAGAAGTTGGGATGAGTTGTTTATAGGTTAAGTAATATGAGGTAGATAAGAACATGCACTTTAAATGTGCTCATTTTGATATTTTTTAGTGTTTATTTTTAGCCTGTTGGTTCACTTGGGTCAAATAAATTAATCACTGAAATGTTTCTGTGTCTTCATCTTGGATGATATTCAGTATATATTCAAGTGGTGAAGATCTGGTTCATCACAATTAATTCCTGAAAGAAGACTCCTTCCATTGTTCTTTAAAAACAAAAACAACAACGGATGCTGCTCAGTACTCTCAGGGTGAAGATCTAAGAATACAAACTCCAATTAATCACAATTAATTCTTGAAAGAAGAATTTAAAATACTCTGCTAAGGATTATTTTGAATACTTGAGGAAACATACTTTTATTATTTCTTATTTAAGGATCAGTGTTTTTTATGTAAATACTATGATTTCTGTGATGTTAGTAAATGACTCTGATGGAAGATAGGTTTTCTCAGCAGGACATGATTTTCAGTCTATTGAGGCAGAAGAGCAAGCAAGTTGTGAAGGCAGAGAATATAAACAGCCTTTTGTATGTTCATTATTTAAATTTTATCATTTCCTCTATAAGAATTTCATATCTTCAATAATATAGCCACAGTACAAATCCCACTTGAAAACTTATTTTTTTTAACTAGTGCATTTGATCTGATGCAAACATTTTATATTGTCTGCATAGAAAAACAATCTCCAACCTCAACTAAGAGCTCTAAATTGTCTGTGTTTAAGGACTTACCCTCCAGGTTTTGAGCATAATCAAAATCCCACTGGGAAGAAGTATGTCAAAAAAGATTAATTAGAAAGAAAGCAAAAATAGTGACTTCCCCTGCCTTTATGTTAAACATTAAGAAAAATGCCCAGAAGTAAAATGCCTAAAGATCCTTTATATCATTTTTGTTATAAATTTCATTAATATCATGAAAAAATCGTCTAAGTATTGAAATAGTCTTCCTAAAATGGTCTCTACCTTTCATGAACAGAAACATATAACTGGTAGATATATCGGGGTATTACTGACAGTAGAGTCAAAGGCCTCTGGAAAAGAACTATATTTGGCTTCTCCTCTCTGCTAGGAAAGATGAATTGCCATGGAAACCTTGCCATGGTCAAGTTTTATCTGTCTGCTTTGGGCAGATTTTATTAGGTTTAACATAGAAGTGAGTGCCATTGTAAAATGAAGGTTTTAGTTTTCTAAAGTGAAACATCAAAACAAGAAAAATCTGATCAGTAAAATCTGCTGGTGTGAAGAGGATTGATAAAGAATAATATGTAGGGAGAGCATTTAAATTGATGGTAGACTACTTAGAAGATGGCCTATAAGTGCTCTGTTCTAAAATGTGGGCTTGTTATACAGATACTTATAATAGCAATGTGTATGTAAATGAATTCACATGACTGTTTTCACAAGATTGGTGGGGACAGGTGGTTTGTAAATTTGATTTTAAAAGACTGTTAACTCATTTAAGGGAAGAAAGTTCTTTCTGCTTTAGTAAAATAAAGATGCAACAAGAAGGTATAGTAATAACAATAACAATAATAATATAGCCAAAGGAATTTACCTCCCAGACTACCCTAAACAATAAGTCAACAATAGCAACTGCTCTATAATTACTTTACTAAGTATGAATATTGGGTCATTCTTTAGAGATGTCAGTATATATTTAATATGATCTTTAGATTTATGCTCAAAATGTGTGATTATCATTTGTGCTTCTGATAATAAATAAGCCTCACATGATAAAAGTTCAAAACAAAAACAAAGACTGACTAAGCAGTCAGAATTAAGAATCCTATTTTGTTATTAACCCTTAGCTGCTTCTCAAGGGAAATAGATCTGAAAGGCTCCAACTACATAATATCATATTAAAATTATGAATGTCAGAGATGGGGTGGGAATATATAATGTGGTGCACTGGTACCTTCAGTGTATAGCTTGAGGGAGAGAAGAGTCTGACACCATATAACTTTTTGTGTCTGAAGGAGATAGTTGAGAAAGATGTTTAACATTACAACACAATCTTTTATTTTAATTAATGGGATCAGAAGATAAAACCAAATTTTTATAGACTAAATATAGCTTAGCATCGATTCACATTGGGTAATCTGCTGTGAGTATACACAGATGAATGACCTTGTATAGATAACCAAGTTGAAGAAACCCATTTACTCACATACCCAATAGGAACTTAAGAATTGGTAGTTCATGACATGTTAAAATTGTGTTTTGTATTCAAAACTGAACAAATTTCCCTTTCTGAATATCTGCTCTTGGCGAGACAGTTAATCAGTGAACAAACATAGTGCCTATTTACGTTATAGTGGCATGCGGGAGAAGGTATCTGTCAGCCAAGAATTGTCTCTAGAACCCCTGACAATGAAGGGGTTGAGAATTATTTAAATTTTTTTTGTTCCTGATATGGAAGCCAGTAGGAGGAAAAGTACATATCCCAACAATGGGTTCCATAAGTATGGCATCCATGGAAAGAATGCTGATGGAAAAAAAATGAATATCTAGGAGGATACATTGTCCAGGGAGAAGGAGCAGAGAATGCCTAGGTTCGTCGTTTTAAGCTTACAGTCAGGGGATAAGCAGGAGGCAGCTAAAAAGATACCCATTACCTTGGCATCTATGTTGTTATAATGCTTGGAAAGGAATGATGGGAGATAGACAGGACACATTTCTCACATTTAAGAAATAACTCTTCTTATCAGATACAGCTTATACTTTCATTAATCAAGGGGATGGGGAGTGGAAGGTCCAAGGTCAAAGCCAACCCCCCACAATAATCTGGGTGACTCCCTGTCCACAACAAGTAGCAAAAATGGAGGCAGGCAGTGTACCTCATGTGGTAGAGGCCAGGTGTGGTCTAGAAAGCTGAGCAAGAGTGAGAGAGGCCCTAAGTTTAAACCTTGGAACCAGATGAATCTAAAAACCAAAAGGAAGGAAGGAAGGAAGGAAGGAAGGAAGGAAGGAAGGAAGGAAGGAAGGAAGGAAGGAAGGAAGGAAGGAAGGAAGGGGAAGGGAAGGGAAGGAAGGAAGGGAAGGAAGGAAGGGAAGGAAGGAAGGAAGGAAGGAAGGAAGGAAGGAAGGAAGGAAGGAAGGAAGGAAGGGAAGGGAAGGGAAAGAAGGAAGGAAGGAAGGAAGGAAGGAAGGAAGGAAGGAAGGAAGGAAGGAAGGAAAGGAGGGAAGGGAAGGAAATGGAAAGGAAAAAAGGAAGGAAAGGAAGGAGAAAAACTGTCCTGCTTCCTTTGTCAAAGCTTATAATTTTCTTTTTCATAGAGGAAAGTTGTATATTGCAGTAAAACTTGCAGTATTTAAAGCTAATGTAAAGAACAAAATTTCCATTGAGCTCTCTCATATGATTTATTGCTTTCTTGTCACTGAAAGCTTTTCCCTAATACATAGGTTAATATGCTCTTGTGTCCTGTGTATCTAGGACAATACTCTTCTTTAAAATATATATATATATATTAGTGTTGAGCCTGGGGCTTGGACTCAGGGCCTGGGTATTGAGGTGTTTTTGCTACAGGCTAGCACTCTCCCACTGGAGCCACAGCTCCACTTCTGGATTTTTGGAGATAATTGGAGATAAACAGACTTTGCTGCCTAAGCTGATTTCAAACAAGGATTCTCAGACCTCAGCCTCCTCAGTAGTTGGATTATAGTTGTGAGCTACTAGAGCCCAGCTGACAGTACCTTTCCTCTTACATAATTCACTATTCTCTTATCATACAAAAGTCATCTTTTGATACATAAGCAATTATTCTCCTGGAAGGTATTATTGTATTTTAATTCTATCCCAGTGAAAATACTAGTACTTTAAATAATATGTATTTGCCGGGTGCCACTGGCTCACGCTTGTAATCCTAGCTATTCAGGAGGCTGAAATCTGAGGATTGTGGTTTAAAGCCAGCCCTGGCAAAAAAGTCTGTGAGACTCTATTCTCCAATAAATCATCATAAAAACTGGAAGTGGTGCTGTGGCTCAAGTGGTAGAGTGCTACCCTTGAGCTGAAGTGCTGAGGGACAGCGCCCAGGCCTAGATTTCAAGCCCCACAATCGACAATAATAATAATAATAATAATAGTAATAATAATAATAATAGTAATAATAATAATAATAATAGTATGCATTTGATACACTATCATCCAAAGTTCATAGGATGTGCAAAGTTGTTTTTTGTGTTCTTGAGTTAATTGCTTGTGGAGATATTCCCATCAGCTGTAGTTCTGTGCATCAGAAAGGTTTTTACATACTGACATGTTTGAATGACATGATCAAGGATGGGAACAACAACCATAGCAGTAACAACAGTTTTAAACACTAATCAGAAAAAGATAGCTCAAATAGTAAGCCATTGCAAAAAAAACAAAGCCCTTTTTAATATACAGTGTCATTGTTAATTTTGACAAAGTAATTAAGAAATAGTAGCCATCATTATAACTAAAGTAGTATTTTTATATAATGATCTTACATATTGCCTTCTCAATTTTTTTCTCTAGCCTTTAATGAAATGAGTTCATTTCAGAAGTATCTTTAGTTCTGGTACTATAAAAAAGATGAATAATTATGCCCAACTCTTGTGCAGTTTTTATTCTCTACAAAGAACCTTTGAAATAATTTAAAAGTTAATTGGTTTTGGTTTATATAAAATTTCATATATAAATATTTATAATCACAGTTCACTTAGCAGAATTATTTGAAGTTGTAGGTTTATGAGAACATTATAAGCACAGAAATAACCTGAGATTTATTTTCAGATATTATAATGTTTAAAAATAATAATCCTAGTCCAGAGGAAGATGGAGGAGGAGAAGCTGGAGGCTAAACAAGCTCTCGCATAGAAAGCAATTTTAGTGTTCCAGTGAATAGTCCTAGGCTAGAGAATCACACCAAGTGTGCCATCACAGTACAGAGAGTTTGCCCAGAGGGAAAATTCAGGCAGCTTGGTTAAGGAGACAGATCTGAGCACTTGCCGGTGTCCACTGCCACAGCAATGGTGGCAGCAACTACTGTGGCCGCCATATCAACAGAAAGAGCCCGGGACAAAGGCACCAGATGCAGTGTGCAAGCAGATTCTACTCACCACCAGCAAGAACTGACAAGGAGCAGAAATTTTCATCCTGCTGATCACAGACCATGGACGGCCCGGAAACCAAGAGACTGGCGTGAGTAACACCATGACATCCTCACTCCTCACACAGCAATGGTGGGAAGGTAGCCCCTCCCCCACCACTGGAAAATAACTCCATCTTTGATACTGACAATGGCCTGGCTGAAGCAGCTAGCTCCAACTCAGGCCTTGGACAAAAATAAGAAGAGCTATTCAACACGTTACAGGAACTTGACCTGCCCTGCCCTGCTCACTTATACCCAGGGGAAAGTTGCCCTTCCCAGGGAGAGAAAGCTCCTCCCCCAGAGGAGTGACTTGCTTCACTGGGTAAACAGAGCCAGAGGCTGCCCCTCCCCACTGCAGCCTAGGCCACAGACTCAGCAGCAGCAGGAGTTTAAAAAAAATGAAATTCAGTAAACAAATCCTGAGAATGGCTCCAGGCTGGGCTCTGGAGCTAGCCCCTCAAGGAAAAGCTACCAATTGCTGATAGGCTTCAACTCTCCCCACAACCAAGTCTCATCACAGAAACTACAAGCTACTCAAAGCAGATCTCCCTCCCACTGAATTAGCCTGGGAGGAAGATCACAAAGTCCTGGGTAAGGCAGAGCTTTCTGCTTGCTCAAACAAATGGACTTAAGAAAGCCAAAAGGTAAATCAAACACCACAAGCAAACCAGAGACTCCACCAAGATACTGGTTATGGACACAGAGGAGATACCAGATCATCCCTTCCCCCCCCAAAAAAAAAAATTAAATAACTTTTTTCTACCTAACTTTAAAAAAAAACTGTTTTTTTTCTTTTTTCTTTTCTGTGTGTGTGTGTGTGTGTGTGTGTGTGTGTGTGTGTGTGTGTGTTTTAAAATCTCTTTTAATCTTTTGGTCCTTTTTGTGTGTGTGACTTAATTGCTGTTCTGCTCATCTCTAGATATATACCCGTCATTGATTATTAGACCTTATCCTTCATTGTGTGAAGACTTAATTAAAAAATTGAACCTCTTGGGCTTAACTCCTTTAATTGTAGTATTATTTCTGTATATTTATATAATTTTTAAGTATTCCATTTTTAAAATTTTTATTCTTTATTTTTTCATTTTTCCTCTTTACCTCTTCCTTCTCTCATTCTATCATTTTCTTCTATCAGTATTATTTCTTTATACTGACATAATTTTTAAGTGTTTCATTTTTAAATTTAAATTTTGGGTTTTTTTTTTCATTTTTTCTTGTTTCTTTATCTCTCTCCTCATTTCATTCTGCTATATCCATTTCCTCTCTGAAATTAGGGCTTGTTTAAATTCACTCTTTCCTTTTTCCTTTCCACATTCCTCTAATCTTTCCCTACAATTCTCCCTAAACCTATTAATTTCTGGTCTGTTGAATCCCTCTTTGACGTTCTTAGCCCATTAATCCCTAGTTGTTTGATAGTGAATTAGATTGTATCTGCAGCCATTTTGACTGCATCAATCAATCTGTACAACTACAGGACTCTGGTTGATGGTTGCCTTAAAATAGTGTTCTAGCATGAAATTGGTGTTACTTTAATACGCACTGGGCAGAACAAGCTGGAGAAACACAAGAAAAACGTCAAGTCCAGGTATTTCAACTCCCACTCATGATAATCAGGTAACAAAACAGTTAATGAATAATCCAGAGGAGAGTTCCCAAAAAGTTCTACAAACACTACTGGTAAACATGGTGAATGAAAAGATTGAAAGCCTGCAAAGGACCTAATGTGTGATAGCGAGTGACATGAGGCTAACCAAAGATTAATACAGGAACTTCGTGGGCACAATGAGGCTAATCAAAAATGAATACAGGTATCTCATGAGCATGAGGAAGCTCATACAGGAATTGCATGAGCAGGTTGAGAATAGTCAAAGAATAATACAGGAATTGTGTGAGCATGAGGAAGCTAATCAAAGAGTAATACAAGAATTGTGAGAGCAGGATGAGAATAGAAAAAGATCAGTGGAGGCATTAATAGACTCCATAAACAGACAGCTGAAGGAATCCAGGGAGGCAACAAAGGGAATGCTGAATGGAGCCCGTCAGAAGGAAAGGGAGTCTAATGAAACCATATCCAATCAACTAAGGGATTGGAGAATGAACATGAAAACCAAATTAAGGAAATAAAGAAGTCCATACAAGATCTAAAACAAAGCTCCAACAAAGAATTTGAAGCCATCAAAGACCACCAATTAGAAGGAAAGGAAATAAAAACAAAGTAGAAAGTCTTGACAGTAGGTTAGATGATGCAGACGATCGAATCTCTGGGACTGAAGACAGCCTAGATATTATAGAGAAAGAACAGACAAATATCCAAAACAAATCCAAGAAATATGATAGATCTATTCAACATTAAGAGACATTATCAGAAGGCTTAATCTGAGGATAATGGGTGTAGAGGATCACATAGAGATAGAAGATAATGGTCTAGGAAATTTATGTAACAGGATCCTAGCAGAGAACTTCCCAAACATGCAAAAATATGGGCCTATTCAGATACAAGAAGCTTTTAGAACCCCAAATAGACCAGACCAGAACAGAACAGAACATCCACACAGGATCAATTCAGACCAAGAAAGGATTCTTAAAGCTGTCAAGGAGAAAAGATCAATCACCTATGAAGGGAAAGCAATTAGAATAACCTCAGATTTCTCAGCAGAGACAAAGAAAGAAGACCCTGGAATTATGTATGCCGCACTCAAAGACAAATAAATATCACCCAAGAATACTGTATCTAACTAAACTCTCCTTCATAACCAAAGATCAAATAAAAACCTTCCATAGCAAAGAAAAACTGAAACAATATATCTCCACCTAACCAGCCATACAAAAGATACTTAAAGATGTTCTACACATAGAAAACCAACAAGAGCACAATAAAGGCCAAGAAACTGCACCCAAACTGAGAAACCAAGAACCATAGGAAGAACCCAGTTGCCACAGCCCCTAAGAAGGTGGATAACATGATAGGTACTACCAAACACCTCTCAGTCCTAACTCTCAATATTAATGGACTTAACTCTCAAGTCAAGCGACATAAACAATCTACTTGGATTAAAAGGCAAGATCCTTCTATCTGCTGCCTTCAAGAGTCACACCTTGCCCATAAAAACAAACATATTCTGAAAGTGAAAGGCTGGAATAAAAATCTACCAAGCAAACGGCCTCCATAAACAGGTGTGAGTGGCAATCTTAATATCAGATAGACTTCAAATTAGTGAGAAGAGATAAAGAAGGATGCTACATACTTATTAAGGCATCTCTCCTTCAGGCAGATATTACAATTCTAAACATCTCTTCATCAAACATCAGAGCACCCAAATTTATCCAAGAAACACTACTTTCCCTCACATCTCACATAGATCCAAAGACATTAATTGTTGAGGACTTTAACACACCACTATCCCCACTAGATAGATCAACCCAGCAAAAATTCAACAGAGACATTGCAGATCTAAACAAATGCATAGGTCAACTAGATTTAACAGACATCTACTGAATATTTCACCCAGCAGCATCAGAATACACTTTCTCAGCAGCACATGGAACATTTTCCAAAATAGACCACATTTTAGGTCACAAAGCAAACTTGCCCAAATTCAGAAACATTGAAATTATGCCCTGCATCGTCTCAGACTACAAGGGAATAAAATTAGAACTCATCACAAAAGCCACCAAAGAAAGTCCTGTAACACAAGGAAGCTGAACAACACACTGCTGATCCACCAGTGGGTCATGGAGGAGATTAGAAAGGAAATTCAAATGTTCATGATATTCAACATAAATGAACACACAGATTACCATCTCCTCTGGGACACAGCAAAGGCAGTACTCAGAGGCAAGTTTATAGCTCTGAGTTCCTATATCTGAAACCAACAATTTAATGAGACACCTGAAGCTCCTTGAAAAAGAGCAGCAAGCTAGACCCCAATCAAGTAGACAGAAACAAATAATTAAAATTAAATCAGAATTGAAAGAATTAGAATCCAAAAAATAAAACCATAGAAAGAATCAACAAAGGGAGCTGGGAAGGTGGTAGAGTGCTTGCCTTGCATGCAAGAGGCCTGGGGGTCCATTCCTCAGCATCACATAAGCAGAAAAAGCCAGAAGAGGCACTGTGGCTCAAGTGGTACAGTGCAAGCCTTGAGCTGAAGAGCTCAGGGGCAGTGCCCAGGCCCAGAGTTCAGGCCCCACAACTGACCCCAAAAAAAATCAACAAAGATTTGGTTCTTCGAATAACTTAACAAAATTGACAGACCCTTAGAAAATCTTGTCAGAAAAAGAAGAGAACACACCCAAATAAACAAACTCAGAGATGAGAATGGAAACATCAGCACAGAAACAACCAAGATTCAGAACATTATAAGGTAATACTTCTCAAACCTTTATGCTAATGAGTTTCAGAAACTGGAAGAAATGGACTATTTGCTAGCAAATATTGACATGCCGAAACTAAAGCAAGATAATTTAAACCAACTTAACAGACCCATATCAAGCATCAAAATAGAAACAGCAATAAGAGACCTCCCATCTAAGAAAAGTACAGGACCAGATCGATTTACAGCAGAATTCTACAAGGCATTCAAAGCAGAACTCATACCAATACTCCTCCAACTCTTCAATGAAATCAAAAGAGAAAGTTCACTACTGAATTCATTCTATGAAGCCATTGTAAGCCTCATCCCCAAATCAGGCAAGGACTCATCAAAGAAAGAGAACTATAGACCCATTTATTTGATGAACATTGATGCAAAACTTCTCTACAAAATTTTGGCCAATCAACTTCAACAACTCCTCAAAAAAAAAAAACAAAACATAAGCCATGATCAAACAGAATTCATTTCAAGGATGCAAAGCTGGTTCAATATACACAAATCAATATAATTCATCACACCCACAGAGCAAGGATAAGAACCAAATGATTATCTCAATAGATGCAGAAAAAGCATTTGACAAGATCCAACACCCCTTTATGATGAAGGCCCTGGAAAAACTAGGAATCCATGGAACATTCCTCAATACAATAAAGGCTATGTAAGATAAACCTACAGCCAGCATTATACTTAATGGTGAAAAACTAATGCCATTTCTTCTAAACTCAGGAACAAGACAAGGATTTCTACTCTCTCCACTTCTCTTCAATTTAGTATTAGAATGCCTAGCTACAGCAATAAGACAAGATGCAAACATAAAAGGGATCCAAATAGGGAAAAATGAAGTAAAACTCTCCCTCTTTGCAGAAGACATGATCTTGTATTTAAAGAATCCCATGGACTCCACTCCCAAATTACTCAAGCTGATTCAAAACTTTGGCAAAGTAGCAGGGTATAAAATTAACCCTCAAAAATCAATGGCTTTTCTGTATTGCTAACAATGAGAAAAGCGTGGCTGAAATCAGGAAGCAACTCCATTCATAATAGCCCCACAAAAAATAAAATACCTAGGAATTAACCAAAGAAGTCAGGGACCTCTATGATGAAAACTTTAAAAACCTAAAAAAGAAAATCAAAACAGAACTTAGAAAGTGGCAAAAACTCCCATGCTCCTGGATTGGAAGGATCAACATTATGAAAATGGCAATACTTCCCAAAGCTATCTACAAATTCAATGTGATACCTATCAATATTCCAACCTCATTCTTCAAGGAAATAGAAGAGGCAATCCAAAAATTCATATGGAACAATAAAAGACCCCGAATAGCAAAAACAATCCTCAACAGAAAGAACAGTGCTGGAGGAATATCAATACCAAATTTCAAGCTCTACTCTAAAGCCATAGTAATCAAAACAGCTTGGTACTGGCATAAGAACAGACATTAAAACCAATGGAATAGAACTGAAAACCTAGAAATGAACCCACAGACCTATAGCCAACTAATCTTCAATAAGGGAGCTAATAAAATAGAATGGAAGAAAGACAGCCTCTTCAGTAAATGGTGCTGGCAAAATTGGTTAATCACCTGTAGAAAACTAAAGCTCAATCCTTATATATCACCCTGCACCAGAATCAACTCCAAATGGATCAAAGACGGAGGTCAAAGATGACACCCTGAAAACATTACAGGAAGGAATAGGAGAAACTCTAGGGCTCCTTGGCACCAGCCGAAATTTTCTTTATAGAGACCCAGAAACACAACAAATCAAAGAAAGGTTGGGCAAATGAGACTGCATGAAGTTGCAGAGCTTCTGCATGGCAAAGGACATAGCTAGCAAGATAAATAGCCCAAAGGTTGCAAGAAGATCTTCACTAGCCATACAAACAGACAAGGGTCTCATATCTAAAATATACCTGGAACTCAAAAAATTAAATCCCCCAACAACAAATCCTCAAAGAAACAGGTGCCCAATACATAAGCGGGCTAAAGACTTACAGAGAAACTTCTGTGAAGAGGAAATAAGAATGGCCAATAAACACATGAAGAAATGCTCAACCTCTCTAGCCATAAAAGAAATGCAAATCAAAACAACATTGAAATTCTACCTCACCCCAGTTAGAATGACTATATTCAAGATCTCTAATAACAACAGATGCTGGAGGGGCTGTGGCCAGAAGGGAACCCTACTGCATTGTCGGTGGGAGTGTAAACTTGTTCAACCACTTTGGAAAGCAGTATTGAGGTTCCTCAAAAGACTTCACATAGAATTCCCCTATGACCCAGCAATCCCACTTTTGGGCATTTACCCAGACGATCACAGACAAGGCCATACTAAGGCTTAAGGGTTAAGATATGGAACCCTGATGCCCCTCAGTAGATAAATGGATCAAGAAAATGTGATATATATATATATATGTATACATATATATATGTATATATATATATATACATACATACATACATATATATGGAATTCTATGCCTCCATCAGAAAAAAATGACATCATCCCATTTGTTAGGAAATGGAAAGACTTGGAAAAAATTATATTAAGTGAAGTAAGCCAGGCCCAAAGAAGCATAGGTCCCATAGTTTCTCTTATTTGCAATAACTAGTACATGTGTAGAACAAGCAGAAAAGGTCAAAAGCTATGTACATATGACCATATAAGATAATGTTAAGTTAAATGAACCCCAAGATAGGGACACGAATATCTTTTTTTCCTTTCTTGCTTTTGCTTCTAAGGCATTTATAATGTATCATGTTATTTTTGTATGTTCCTCCCCCACAGTATAACCCCTGTTTTTACTGTATTTGATGTCAGTGCCCTGTATCTTGTATATTTCTCTAATTTGGGGAGGGGAAGGGAAAAAACAAAATGCTTAAATAAGGATACAGTTAACCCATTGTGACAATTAGAAGTTCAAAACACTATGTTGAAAATGAACCTTACAACTGGGGGATGTGGGGTAGTTGTGGAGGTGGTAGAGAAGGGATGGTAGGGGGAAAACAAAGGAGGAGGCAACAATGCTCAATAGGAAATGTACTCATTACATTACTCATGTAACTGTAAGCCCTCTGTACAACATTTTTCAATAAATGTACAAAAATAAATAAATAAAAGTAAAAATCCTGCCATTTCTACCAGAATGCCTCCAAAGTTAATATTTTGAGCAAGTGATGTGAGTTCTTTGGGAGTATTATTTGCCATGTTAGTGCTTTGAGAGTGTAGTCCTAACCCTGCTACACCATAACCAATAGAACTGTAAAGTACTGATGAACACTTTGGCCAAAAATTTCTGTCAATCAACGGAAGTAGTTATTAAATGAATGGTTAAAGATGGAACAATCAGCCGTGCACTTGTGGGTCACGCCTATAATCCTAACTACTCAGGGGGTTGAGATCTGAGGATCACAGTTCAAAGCCAGTCTGGGCAGAAACGTCCACATGATTCTTTTCTCCAAGTAAACACAGAAAAAGCTGGAAGTGGAGCTGTGGCTCAAGGGGGCCCTCATTGGGCGCTGTCCTAGTACCTGAGTGCAAGCCTTAAGACCAGAAAAAAAAAGAAAGAAAGAAAGAAAAGAAAAGCAGCAGCAGCAGCTATCAGCTGGCTGTGGTGGCGTGTGTATAATCACACCAATAGGGAGACAAGGTAGCAAGATGATGATTTCTAGACCAACTTGAGCCACTGGGCAAATCTGAAAGCAATTTGTGCTATATATAGGAAGATACATTAAAAACAAAAACAGAACCAGAAATCATTTGGACACATTTTTTTAGTAGTACTAACGAATCTTATAAAGATGACGAGAAATGCTTGAAATCATGTGTGTCACTTTAAGAAGTCTGCCTAGCAACAAGTGTCACCCTGCCAAGTATGGTGTCCTGGTGAGCTGTGTCAAGCCCGGATTCGCTTGAGGCTTCTGAACTCTGGTGATTGGTTCTCCAAGTATCGCGAGATAGGCTTGAAACCAGAAGCGGCTGAGCTCAGAGCGTGAGACCGAGCGCCATAGCGGCTGCTGCTGCTGTGTGTGGAAGGTGTGTGCGGAGAGGCCGCCTGAGCCCCGTAGGTCTTGGGTCCCCGGTCTGCTGAAGCTGTTCTCAAGATGGAAACGAGTAGGTATGGCAGCGCTGCCAGCACGTCCGGTGCCGTTGGGGCTAGCGAAGGGCACACACAGCCCCGGGCGGGGGGCCGAGTCCACCGCCTGCGGAAGGCCGTCCGGCAGTGTGTCCCCGACATCCTACCTTGTAGCGTGAACCAGCTTCTGTCCTCCATGATGGTGAACAATGTGTTCACCCTTAACGGGCACGAAGTTGGCCGCGTCTCGGTGACTGGAGTTGTCAAGAAGATTGAGGTCACTTCAAAATTCATTCGCTATCAGATTGACGATATGACCTCGCAGCCGATTGGTGCCCTTGAGGATGTTGATGAGGAGAACGGTACGCAGTTGGTGACGGTCGGGGCCTACGTGAAGGCGTTCGGTGTCCTCCAGTGTTCGGGTGGAGCCAATATTCTAAAGATCGCGTGCATCCACCCGCTGAAAAACATGAATGAGCTCACCATCCATATTGTGGAGACGGTGAATGCACATATGATTCTGGGAAAATCCTACCCAGTCTATATTGGGCAGAGGATTGCGTCCGAGACGGAGCCAGCCATGGCGAGCGCCACCAGTGGTCGGAATGAGGCCAGCGGCCGCGAGAGCAGCGAGGACAGCAGCGGCAGCCAGAGCAGTGACCAGGAGTGCAGCAGCAATGAGAGCAGCCAGGAGGGAAGCAGCCATGAGAACAGTGGCATTCTAAAGTCTCCTCGCGAGTCCACCCACGTGGAGGAGGTGCTACATTTGATTCACAAGTGCACTCTCATGGAGGGCAAGAGTTTGAGCGATCTGCAGAGAGAGCTTCCCAGCCTGACCGCTGAGAATCTCCAGCAAGCCATCAAGCGTCTGATCGGTGAGGGCCACATCCACACCACTGCCGATGCTGAGCACTTCACATGTGCCGTCTGAGACCACGAAGCAAATATTCATCATCCCAAAGCCCTTGCCTCCTGCCCTTGACATGTTGACTTTTTTTTTAAAAATGATTTTTATTGAGATTAAGTGATTACATAAATTTCATGTCATCTATAAGGGGAAAGCCAGGCACAAGTGGCTCACACCTGCAATTCCAGCTACCCAAAGGGCTGAAATCTGAGGATCCCAGCTAAAAGCCAGCCTGAGCAGGAAAGTCTGTGACATTTGATCTCCAATAACGACGAAAAACGCTGGAGGTGGATCTGTGGCTGAAAGTGGTAGAGTGCTTTACTTGAGCTTGAAAAGAAATCAGAGGTAGTGCCCAGGTCCTAATGTCAAGCCCTAAGACCAGCACAAGAAATACTTATGTATAATTATATTTTTCCATATGTAATTATATGTGTGTATATATATGTGTATATATACATATCTATATGTGTATACGTATACACATATACATATATAGATGCTATACATATCCATATATATATATATATATATATACATATATAGAAATCATGAATAAAATCTGAAGGTTTTGTATACTCCAGTAAATTCAGAATGTAAGTCTAACAATTGTATAAGTACATCCTCAAGCATTTCATATTACATTGAACTTTTTTTTGTAATTTTACTGTAGACCCTATTTCAAGGCTTTGGTTAACAAAAAAAATCATCATTGGAATCCATCATTGGCAAGGAGCCTCTCTCCCTTACCTATCCTTTGTAGTTAATAACCCAGTATACAGCTTGTTATAGAGTTTGTTATTCTCTTTTTTTCTTTGGTGGCTTAAACTAAGGACCTGGCTGATGTCTCTAAGCTTTGTTTTTCAAGGCTAGCATCCTACCACATGAGTCACAGCTTCACTTCCAGCATTATGCTGGTTAATTGTAGATAAGACTTTTCTCACTAAATTTACTCCCAGAGCTAGCTTCAAACCTCAATACAAGTGATCCCTCACCTATTGTGGTGGTATCTGGAACATAACTCTCATGATAGGTGAGGGATCACTATATGTTTTATTTGGGGTTTTTTCTTTTAATCCGAGGTACAGTGAAGCCGAAAAAAGTGAATCACAATACAGTGAGGGACGACTGTACTCAATCTTAGCCTCCTGAGTAGAAAATAGATGCACCAGCCACAGGTGCAAGACCCTCATGTCTTTTACACTAATTTAGCTATCTCAAAACTATAGAAATGTGTGAATAGGATATCTAAGCCTTGTATAGAATATAAAACCTGCATAGAATATGAAATGATATCTCAATTTTAAAAGGAATAAAACATCCAACTATTATACTTAATTTGAACAATCATTATGTGAGTTCCATGAATAAGTTTCCATGGATGTAGATATTTCTGGCCCTGTTTCATAGAACTAGAGGAATGAAATATTCAAGTAATATTCCAATTCTTAAAAATTATGCATTTTAACCCAACCTGAGAGAAAGGATGGGAGGAGGATGTGGGGGAGAACTATGGAAGAAGTGACATTGATCAAGAAGCATTATACTCATGCCTTGACTCATGGAATTGTAACTTCTTTGTACAACTACTAAAAAAAAAATAAAAATTGCACATTATTAAAGATTAGCTTAACCAAAAAGATAAATAATTATCCATTTGTATATTTTACATATGGTATTGGATGTATTTTCAGAAATACATATACATTTTGAAATACTGTTATTTATTTGATAGATCACACACCAAATACATGGAACAGATGACTCTAATCTCTTATCTCAGCTGTCTGAATCAGTCTCAGAAGAGTTTGAATTGCATAATGATGAGCAATTTTCATGCAAAGTAAACATCGAATAGAGAGTGAAGGTAGGGCCACTGAATCCCTCTGAGGTCTTTTCTTTTCCAGTCCTGGGGCTTGAACTCAGGGCTTGAACATTGTCCCTGAGCTTCTTTTGCCACAACCCCATTACTGTTTTGTTCTGAGTAGTTTATAGGGGATGAGAATCTTAAGGCTCTTCCTGCCTTGGCTGTCTTTGAACTGCGATCCTCAGGTCTCCTAATACTGAGTAATAGGATTACAATTGTGAGTAAGCAGCACCTGGCTTCTAAGGTCTTTTAGATTACTTACATGACCACCCCTTACAACTGTGTCATGGAATAGCAATGTGTTATAATTGCGTTATGTCACAAATATGGGTTAGGTTAAAGTAGAATGAGAGCTATAGATTCTGCCATAAAGAGATGATTCCCCCAATGCATTCACTCATAGTGGGAATCCTTCCTGTGTCTTTTTACTGACCGCTTCTTTTCTGTGCTCTCCAATTATCACAGAGGGTCACACTGCAGGAACCTTAGATGCCTTTCACATTCACCTCAAATCTTGAGAGCATGGTCAGCTCTGCAAATGCTAATCACATATTTAGGGCACACCAGATCTCTTCAAGCACTGGTTAAAAATCCAGCTACCATTTGTCATTGCTACATTGTTAAAGACCTCACTTCTCTAGATTTCTCATGTATCTTCTTGTAACCTTAGAGAGGGGTTCTTGCAGTAGAGCTTTTAGTTTTCTTTTAATTTTTGAGCTGTTATTGATGTGTGATGAACTACACATAATATGACATGTACAATTTAATGTTTTCATCTATGTATTACTCATGGCCATGTTTAATCATGGCCACTAAAGAAGTGAATAGACATCACTTTCAAATGTCTCTTCGTGCTCCTTTATTTTGTTTATGTGAACTTTTCCAGAAGCCAGGCATGGCAACACATATTTGTAATCCCAATATATCTATGGCTAAAGATTAAAGTTCCAGATCAACTGGGACTACATAGTGAGAATTTGTGTCAAAAGCAAGTGGGGGTGGGGAGGAATGGGAAAATGTAAAAATAAAAGTTAGAAAACTTCCAAAAGTTCTGTCAATTCTCATTGCCATTAGCCATTACCAATAACATTACTGAAACTTCCTTTTCTCTGTTTTCACAAGCACACTGTAGTGTGTGATTTTTTTGTGTGAGTTTTAGCATTTTAACTGCTTCATGCCCTGCATATCAGTGTCCTTTGACTGCATCACAGATGACTGCTGCTGTTTGCTATTCTGTCAGGGGCAGTTTGTGTTTGTATATCTTCTTTGGTGAACTGCCTTTCCACAGTTCATGTAGAAGACTTCAGATCACCATTACTCTTACAGCTTTCTTTTTAGAGAGGATAATTTTTTGGCTTTACTTTTTAACCTCTTAATATGATCACTCTGTGTGTGTGTGTGTGTGTGTGTGTGTGTGTGTGTGTGTGTGTGTGTGTGTGTGTGTGTGTGTGTGTGTGTGTGTGTGTGTGTGTGTGTGTGTGTGTGTGTGTGTATTAAGGCTTGAAATCTAAGCCTCAAACACTTGCTTGGCTTCTTGCTTATGTTTGATTCTGAACCACTTGTGTCAAGCCTGTACTTTCTGCCTTTTTGCTGGTTCATTGAAGATAAGGGCCTCTTGTATTTACCTGCCGCAGCTAGCTACAAACCCAGATCCTCTGAGCCTCCCTGAGTATCCAGGATTATAGGGATGAGGTACTGGCATCCAGATCCATCAGCATATGATTTCTTTTATTAACTTATCCCAAATATCAAAGGAAAACATACCACTTATAAGTAGGACTACTCAGGTAAAACATGGGTAGTTAACACATGGGTTAACTTTAGTTATGCTCATTAACTTCTGTATGATTTCTGTCATATTTCTATTGTGCATTTTGATGTTTTGAGCCCTGTTTTTGGAAACAAGTCACTTATAATCAAGTTGATTCTTTCTGTCTTGATTGTATAAATTGTTAGACATTTCAGGCCAGAGTTTATTGAGGGTTAATTCTGCACTGCTGAAGCAGGACATTTCTGATGTCCTCTGTTTTGTAAGGTCATCACTTCCCTGCAGTGTATGAACAACAGGTAGTTTCCTGTCATCTCTTCATGTGTTTTATACCTCAATGCCAGGCCCTTTTCTGAACACTGTGAGTCCACTGCTCTGTTAAATATACAAGGGAATCCTGTGTAAATCCTCTGGATTTCCCCTGTACTCTCAGTACTCTCCAGGGCTCTGTCAAGTGAGATTCATCTTCCTTGATTTCCTCAGCCTATTTTCTTCATCATTGAATCTTGGGAACTTCTAGCTCCCTTTTCCTTGTGCCTTGGCCTGCACCCCTCTCACAGCAGGGGGCTGGACACTGGGAACATTTTCTACACTGTCTATCAAGGATACCGGTCTGTAATTTTTTAGCAGTACTTTCACTGACATCATTCTCTAAAATCTATTGTCTTGAAAATGCTTTAACATATTTTGCTTGATTTTTTTTTATTGGCTTCAGTTCGAAACATAACTCCGTACTGGTTATTCCACCTTAGGTAGAAGCAGATTGCAATGAAGCATCAAGAAATATTGTAGACTGGATCGATTTTGTTCACAGTCTCTCTTCCTGCTTCCTTTTTATTGTTCAGTAGCCATTTTCTTCTGGAAAGTACTCTTGTACCTAATGAAGATCAATCCTAGTACAAGGAGAAAGTGCATTTTATTCCATCATATACTGAATTGACAGTGGTCATTTTTCTTCTTTTTCATTGCACTAGTCTCTAGGCTAACCAAGAAGAGGGATGTAACTTGTTTACCTGCTGAGCTTTCTGCAGTGGTGAATAGGGTAGAAACTCTGTATGTTCTTGTTCAGAATGTGAATGAGAGAATGTGAATACATGTGGTCCTTTATGCACAAAAGAACTCAGGTAGCTTTTTTTTGCTTTCTCTCAGGTTGGTTATTTCAATCCCAGGATGCACTTCATTCATATAAAGATCTTCACAAGTTAAAGAATACAGCATAAAATACATATAAGAATATGTTTGGAAAACAAATTGGGATTCCAAGAAGGAGCAAGCAGAAAGCAGTGTTATCACAGTTACAGTGTGAAGAGCAGGAAGGAGAATTTTGTCATTTGAAGTATATGCTTAGTTATATGGAAATATTTGGACTCCATTTAAATACATATATAGGAGAACTTTTGCCATTTCCGACTTACCTCTCAGTTTCTTCAGGGTTTGTTTTTGTGGTGCTTGACATTTTTAGACAATTGATACATGTCATAATTAAAGGTATATTTCTCTTTCTTTCTTTCTTTCTTTCTTTCTTTCTTTCTTTCTTTCTTTCTTTCTTTCTTTTCTTTCTTTCTTTCTTTTTTTTTTTTTTTGTCAGTCATGGGGCTTGAACTCTGGGCCTGAGCCCTATCCTTCAGCTCTTCAGCTCAAGGCAAATGCTCTACCATTTGAGCCACAGTGCCGCTTCCAGTTTTCTGAGTGGTTTATTGGCAATAAGAGTCTCACGTGCTTTCCTGCCCAGGCTGGCTTTGAACCATGATCCTCAGATCTTAGCCTTCTGAGTAACTAGGATTACAGGCATGAGCCACCAGCACCTTGCTTAAGGCATATTTCTTATATCACAGTTTTAATTACTTAATAAAAGTAGAACATACTGAGATCTCAGGATAGAACAATATTTTTGAACCTTAAATTTGTTATTAAAAATGATGTGGTGGGGCTGGGAAGGTGGCTCAGTGGTACAGCGCTTGCCTTGCATGCATGAGGCCCTGGGTTCGATTCCTCAGCACCACATAAGCAAAAAAAGCCAGAAGTGGTACTGTGGCTCAAGTGGTAGAGTGCTGGCCTTGAGTTGAAGAGCTGAGGGACAGCACCCAGGCCCAGAGTTCAGGCCCTATGATCAGACCCCCCCCCAAAAAAATGATGTGGACAGAAAGAATAATCTACATATAAATATTTTTCTAAGTTCCTAATTATTTACTTTCAGTAAATTTTCTATTTATAGGAAAGTAAAAATTAAAGCATGAGTACTTAATGAAGTCTTTAATCAATATTTAAAAAGTACTCCTAGCAAGTTTCTATTCATTCATAATTCCTCACAATATAGAATGGTCATTTCTACCAAGTAAAATGTTTAAAAATTTTACATATTTATTTTTATGGTTGTCTCTGGGGATCAAATCCAGTGCTTAACAAATGGTAGACTCTTCTGTGCCTCTGAGCCTGAGAGGGGCAGTCATTCTCACTCAACAGCAATGAAGAAAAAAGCCTATTAAGAAGGAATTTTTAATTGGTTTATATGCACATTATGTGTGCATAATATTTCAAGTGAATCCTAATTTCCCACATTGCATAACAAAATTATAGTTCTCAAGTCCTTTGAGATATTTCAGAAGTCCTATAATCATTTACTTAGAACATTTTCAAAATTATATGAAAAATTTAAAATTGGATATGTGGGAATCATTATTTCCAAATTTGCCTTGTAGGCTTGTACTTCAGGTTTCCTGTTGAAAACTACCATAGAAAATCAAACAAAGAAAATTGAACAACTTCACCAAAAGCTGAAGAGACAAAGGGCAAAACAGGCCAGCTCAACTTTAGTGAGTCAGTCTTCTCATAATCTACCACACCAAAGAGGAAGACTACTTCTTCCAGTGTCAGAATATAGAGATACTGAAGTCAGTTTGAAAAAGGTTATTGATGCCAATATTTCTTGCATTCACAGCAGTGCTTCTTCCTCTTTCCAGCTGTCCTGTTGACTTGATGGAAACTTCATTCAAAAGAGCTGAATTTTGTAATAAGATGCCAAGGAAACTATTTGGCTCATTGTAAAGGAAATTTTTATACCTACTTTATTCTGTTATGTATTGATCAATGGTCAAACATTGTCATCTAGAAACCGGTATAGTGTAAGTATCTGCAAGTATTTTTAACCGGCTTTTAAAATAATTTGTTGTAAATGTGATATACAAAGGAGTTACACCACATAAGCCAAGTAGTGAGTTCTTTTATTTTTGAACAGTGTCACCCCCTGTCTTATTTTCTCACAATTTTTATTCCCCTCCTGATACCCGGCCCTCAAAGTTGTATAGTATATTCCCGACGTACAGTTTTTGATGTTACAAGAAATTTAAGTAAAAACTTGCACTAGAATCCTGAGTTTGTCTTTATAATCTAATATTTCAGGGATGTTATGAGAAAGAATTACTTGTAATCCATATTCCCCACCAAGAATTGATGATATGGCTGGGAATGTGACTTAGTGGTAGAGTGCTTACCTAGCATGCATGAATGAAGCCCTGAGTTCAATTCCTCAGTACCACATAAACAGAAAAAGCCCAAAGTTGTTCTTTGACTCAAGTGATAGAGTGCTAGCCTTGAGCAAAAGCAGCTCAGGGACAGTGCCCAGGCCCTGAGTTCAAGCCCAAGGGCAGGCAAAAAAAAAAAAAAATGGACAGAGAATGGATGATATGTCCCTAGGGAGCACTTTTCCCTCTAGAAAATGTTTTTGTCTCTGGCATCTGAAAAGAAAAATGGTGCTGAATACGGTGCTAGTGTCACACCTGTATGATCTCAGCCCATGGGAGCCAAAGTGAGGACAGCCCGTGTAGATGACTGTGGGAAAGGAATTACCACTTCCCTATCTCAGAAAACAAATTGAGCATGTCCATATCTCACGTGCATAATTCATGGCCATAACCTCAGCTACTTAGGAGGCAGAGTCAAACAGATCATCTGTTAAGATCAGCCCTAACGAATAATGTAATACTTGCCTGGAAAATTAGCTGAAGTACAAGTAGATGATGACTTGACTGTAGTGGTAAAATATTGAAAAATTTATTGGATACATATTCTAGTAATGCTAAAGACAAAGGAGAGACCAGCTACTGCATGCATATACAGGAATATAGAGATGCACACATTCCAATAGCAAATGCCTAGTGCTCCTGCCATTGTTGGTTAAGAAAGTATTCCAAGGTTTTGTCTTTGTTGTTTTTGTTTTCATTTCTTTTTTTCTTGACTGTTGATTTTCTGTCTTTGGGAGGGTAAGGGGGAGCATAGATATTGGAGTAGGAAGGGTGAACAAATGCAGCAGTGGTACTCAGTAGACTCTAAGTTGAAAATGAACTCTAAACTTGTGGGTGGGAGAGAGCAAGGGAAGGAGTGACATTGTCCAAGAAGAAATGTACTCATTACCTGACTTATGTAACAACTCTGTATACTTCTTTCCTAATAACAATAAAAGTTGAGGCTGGGGGTTTAGCTGAGCGGAAGAGCGCCTGCCTAGAGAGCGCAAGGCCCTGGATTCAGTCCTCAGCTCTGGGAAAAAAAAAACTATGAAAAACAATAAAAATTCAATATTAAAAATAAAAATAAACTATTCCACTCTGTTCACCAGTCTTTCAAGGGCTTTCTTAAACAGCTCATCTCACTAGAAATTTTGAATACTTGAAGATGCCAATTTTTTTTCTGTTTCAAAAGTTTGTTTGACTATAGTAGAAGATGAAAGAAAAGGCATACAATTTATAAAGTAGTTACACAAATCACAAGATGAGATATTAGAGTATGGACCTGCTAGGTAAGTTAATCACTAGATTAATTAATTAATTAAATCAATAGGTCAGAAAATCACTAGATTAGACAAATCTCAAACAACAGAATCAGTAAGATATTCCTTTACTTAGAATCCATGGCATCAGAGCCTGAATGGAAATTATTTTCCTGATGACTTTTTGGGGTAAGAGGAAGTTCTTGGGAAAGATGGAAGATAACAGGATATAAAGGAAGAAAAAAAGAATTCAGTACCCTTCTGATCCCACCCCATTGTGTGAAATATTGGTAGTATAAATTTTCCCATGTTATTAGGTCAACCTTAAGAAAAGAAGGCTACGAAGATGCCAATTTTTGAGGCAGGAGAAAGTTTCTCCTGTCACCCATGCTTTCCCTTGTAATGATCAAGAACACAAGATGGTTTCATGAGGACTCCATGCGAGCACTGAGGTAGTTTTTTCTGGGAATTGTTTCTCTGGTTTTACAGTAGCTGTTTGCATGCAGTTCCATTATACACATGTACTTCTCAGTGGAAATAGACATTTATGTTGACCTACTTCTCTCAAGACTGAAGAAACACTGAAGAGTATGAAAGTACTATTTAGCTAGCACACTTTTCATATACAGGGCAGGAAAATACAGTGATTAAAAGTCCTCCATGAAAGAGATTGCCAGTTACCCTCTCCATCAGAATCATAGAGAAATTGTATTAAGGCATCAAAGAAGTGAAGTAGACTTGTAACCTAGGTTTATTAAATACTTTGAACTCTAAGATTCAAAAGTACAATGTGAGACAGATTACGAACATATTCAGATGTACCACTTACTCCTCCCGAGGTGCTCATGTCAGGGTCCATTAGCCAGGGGTGCCAGGTGAAGTCATTTCACAGGCACTATTTTCACATGGAAAATGGATCAAGAAGTGGCTCCAAGTACCCAACCCTACAAATAATACAGTTTAATGTATGCCTGAAAGAAGCTTTAGGACAAGACCATGGCAAGAATAGGTCTCTATAGAAACTACTCACCAAAAAGAATGGGTGCCATTCCTATGGAAAAGTCAAGGATTGTGGGAGAAAGCAAGACAAAGAATGATGCTCAGTATATTCAGAAAGTTTGCCCTCCTACCCACAGGATCAGAAAATCACTGCTCACAGCAACAAGAGTTAGAACCCTTGTCTACAGTAGAGACCTCTGCCTAGAAACAATTTTGTAGATTTGTCTACAAGTAAAATGGCAGGAAGAAATACTGCATAAGTATAAATGGTCTCTTTAAATCGGTCAGGGCTGAAATGTGCATGAAGAAAATATGAGTTTAGCTTTGAAATGAAGGCCTCTGAGAGAAATGTTCCATGGAAACCAGAGGGGGCGGGACCAAACATCAGAAGCTGCTGCACTTCCAATGAAGGGGTGGCAGAAGTGCAAGGGAAAGGTGTGGCCACGGTTAGTAGCTGGGACTGATGAGCAAAGCTAGCCAAGGGTGTGAAAAGGTCCACTCCTCACGTGCTGAAATAAAAATAATTTGGCGCTGCAGAGAAGCTGTGTGGTGGATGCTTCCTTGACAGGTGACAGTGCTCAGTTTCAGTCCCAGCATTCCTCTGTTGTCAAAATGCTTTTATAATTCAGATGGAGCACAGGTGATGCTAATGAATATTTTGAACTGCAGAATCTTTTTCAGATCCTTAAAATTGCTTTCAGGGCTGACCAGTATTGAGATTTAAAAAAAATAGATACCAGTTCTTTGGACTACTGTGGCAATTTATTTAGGAGATTCTGTGCTTTTTCTCTTGCATGGCTAGTGCTTTCATGCCTCAGTCATGCTCAACAGGTATGATCATAGTTTATTTCTACTTTTTAAAAACTTGGGCTGAGGCTTGAATTCAGGCAGTCAACACTGTCTTTGAGCTTTTGCTCAAGATTAGAGCTCTGCCCCTTGAGCCACAGCTCCACTTCTAAAAGCAGTTTACTAAAAGCAGTTTACTAAAAAAGCGGTTTACTAAAAGCAGGTATTTTATTTGTAGTGTTTAGGAGGTAACTGCCTCACATACTTTCCTGTTTGGCATGGCTTCCTGTCATGTTCCTCAGATCTCAACCTCCTGGTTATCAGGATTACAGGAGTGAACCATTGGAAGCATTCTTACAGGAGCTGTTTTCATAAAGTCTGGGCTTTGTTCTTACATGGCCAGTCCTGAAATGCTTGAGTCATGCCCAGCCAGTATGAGAACCCTATATATGTATTTTAATTTGATTTGGAGCCAAGAACATGTTCAAAGAGTTCAGAAAATTTAACAGAAAACCAGATGGAATATGATTAAAAGGTTAAACTCTCAAGTTTTTCAACTTAACAAGGAAAAGAGATGCACAAACTAGAAATTCAAACCCACAGAGCAGTATGTGGAGAGAATAATCCATAGGGACACTCAACAATATGAACTCAGCAAGTAAGTAATAAAATGAGAACGACAGAACATAATCCAACGTCAGTGGCTTTGTCTATAATGCATAACACAGAAACAGTTGATGAGATTAGAGGGATATGAAACATAAGTAATATGACTTTAGAATATAATGTTAGTATGTTACCTAACTTGTAAAATGTGATCCCAAAAGGGTTACTATTGCTTCCCCACATTTTTCTTTATATGGAATTTTTCCATTTAACTGTCTTACATGAATTTCTCTCAAATTATCTGCTAAATGTTTTCACTCTGAGTAATTAAGAAAGATATGTTGTTGTAAAATTCTTTGTCAGCTTTGATAGAAATTGAAATGTTGGGTGTGACTATTTTTGCAAAATTGTACTGAAAGACCCCCCTCCCTAACCAACCAGGCCCTGAGCTTCTTTTTTAGGGGAACAAAGTTTTGTATTTAACCAAGCTATTTCTGGCTTCTGTAACATGCTTTGCTAAGAAAATTATATTACCACACTCCCCTTTTGATAACTAACCTCACCAGTTAATCAATAAGCCCACACCCTACTAACTAATCCCCCCCCCCCACAGCCAGCCCCCCTGGTGTGAGCGAACGACAGGCACTGACTTGGACAAAGGTCACTTCCTCATACCAAGGGCCGGAGACACACAACTCCGCACGTACACACCGAGGGACCCCCTCGAACAGTGATTGGCCAAAACATATGATTTGTTTTAAAAGGATTGGCTGCCTGCGTGCAGACCAGGTTGTAACACTTTAAATTTACTGGCTGAAAAAGCGCGGGCACTCCTGTAACGGACAGAGGGGTCCCATAAAAGGACCATCCCCGGGACTGCTTGGGGCTCCCAGCCACTGACCCGAACCTTGCATCTCGAGGTCACGTGCACCTGGGAACCTGGGCATGCCCAAATAAAACCCTCTTGCCTTTGCATCTGGTGTCGTCTGACTGGTGCTTGGGGCAGGGAGGTCCGGATTTGGGGGACACCCGAAGTCGGGGGTCTTTCAGTACTCCAACTATTTTTCACGGGAATACAGCAGAAAAACACTATTAACTCCAAGAAGTCAGGAAAAAAAAAAAAAAACAACTTAGTCTTCTAAAAGAAGACGAATTGGTTACTTTCTATGGCTGCATTCTTTGGTGTGGCCACTTAGATGAAGGTTGGAGAAAAATTGCCTTTAGTGTTTCTCCACTCCACAGATTCATGTGTGGATCAAGGGAAGAATAGCTCAGAAAGGAATTAAAGTATTTCCTTGCTTGGTGTCAATGTGTGTGGAAGACAGAAAGAGCAAGTCCTGTGACTAAGACCTTGGAGAAGAGAAAAGGAAGAAACTGGTCAAGAGCTTTGAAAATGATTTTTGATCCCACATCCAGCTCTTGTTCTTTCCAGAGGTTATTGCTGTGAATTACAACTCACTGACAAATGCTTGCTTTCATCCATGGAATGGATATATGGTGAGACTGGATGTTTTCCTGTCCTTGGGAATATTATCTAGAAATATTTAAGCCGGTTTACTAAAAACAGGTATTTTGGGCACTGTTCTAGTTTAATCTTGCTAACCTTATACATTTCAAGAAGTAAACATGTTGTTTTAAGAAATGGGAACATATCAAATACCAGCTATTAAAGACCACTTCCCCCTTTTCAATTATATCTTAGTTTGGAAGCATACAGAAATATGTAATTTTTTTGTCTGTCATATGGCTTGAACAAAGGGCGTGGGCCCATCCCTGAGCTCTTTGGCTCAAGGCTAGGGCTTTACCACTTTGAGCCACAGCACCACTTCTGGTTTTCCGATGGTTGATTGGAAGTAAGATTCTCAAGGACTTTTCTGCCCAGACGGGCTTTGAACAGGGATCCTCAGATCTCAGCCTCCTGAGTAGCTAGGATTACAGGCATGAGCCACTGTGCCCAGCTTTATATGTACTTTTTTTTTTTGTTTTTTTTGTTTTTGCTTATGTGGTGCTGGGGAATCGAACCCAGGGCCTCAGGCATGCAAGGCAAGCGCTTTACCACTGAGCCACCTTCCCAGCCCCTATATGTGCTTTTTTAGATCAATTTTCTTCTCTAATGGTCAAAACTGGTACATTCTGACACGTTTAGTGTTATTGCAGTGTTGACTAGAAAATTCCAATTCTACTTCATGAGATTTTTTTTAATCCAATATATTTGGGAATCCTTTAATGAAAAGTGAAACTGTGCTTTTTGCAATCTTCACAGAACTAAATGTATGCTAGAGGGGGACACAACAAATTTCTCTGACAACTAATAACAGAACATCCATGTCTTTAACATTACTTTAGGGGTTGTGGCTAGGGAAGGTCCTGAGCCTATGCACTGTTCTTGTGCTTTTGTGCTTAAGGCTAGCACTCTATTACTTGATCCATAGTTCCACTACAGCCTTTTGGTGGCAAATTGGATACTTTTCTCACAGACATTGGTTGATGCCTGGGCTGGCTTCAAACTGTGATCCTCAGATTTCAGCCCCAAGAGCAGCTAGGATTATATATGGGAGCCATCAGTTCCATGGTCTTACTCTGTTTTTAATATGTTCAAGTACAATCAGTAACATTCCACATATTATTTTAGAAGTAAACTGCACCTTGATTGATTAAATGAATTTAATATTAAGAGGTTAGTTCAGAATAGTTTCTATAACTTCACTTTTTCTGTTTTTTTTTACTTCATACTCTCCTATTCAACCCAATCGCTAAGATTTTTCTGCTAAGTGTTTTGAATATCAACAATACAGCTACACTTTTATAAAATTGCCCATGAATAGAAATAATGAAGTGTTATTGTTCTTAAGGATTACGTAAAATCCGCAAGTCAAATACTACCAATCCTAGTCTGTGACACTTTCTGTAACTGTGGACTTCGTTGTGACCACTAGGGGAAGCATGGAGCCCCTCGATTCTCTCCTGTGCATGAAGACATGCTCACAAAGAGGCAGCTTGCACTGGGGTTGAAGTTAGGTTTCCTTCATGAACCAGGTGGCTCGGTCATCCCTTGATCAATGTGAGAGATGTGTGCAAAATAGAAAGGACAGGCCCCGCCTCTCCTTTGGACAGGATAGAAGGAGAAAATTGCCTCCAAAGATATTGGTGTAATTGCTGGTCACTAACTCAGCTTGTCTGCTTACTCATTATCTGAATTCCTCAGGTCCAAAGGAACATATCTATGGTAAAAGCAATGTATCAATGGGAAATTCTTGGTGCATTTGATTATCTACCCATAAAAAGAAACACTTACTTCAGAGTAGAGCACTAAACAAATACTACTTAGTTATGGATTTTGTGTTTATTTAATTCAGGATTTCTGTAATCTGTAAAGTTCTACCTAGTTGGAGGTGTCTTTAGAATGTTAACCAAGATACATTGTACTATTAGAGTGCCATGGTGAACTGAAATCCTTTTGAATACTATACTGGGAGAATTTTTTTAAATACAGATTTAAAAGTTTATTACCACCAAAAGACAAAAAATGGAAACATATATTCCTTAGTTTTCAGTTTGATTTAGAATTAAGAAACATGTGTTAGGTTTTTAAAAAGAGGTAGCCGAGTAAGAACAGCACCAGCACGCACGTGGTATTCAGGTAAGGGGTAGGTTTATTCAGTAGACCTGCTGGGACCAGGCAAGGTTGGCACTCCACGCGGCTGGGAAAGGCCTGAGAATGAGAGAGAGCTGGGTAGAGAGGAAAGAGAGAGAGAGAAAAGAGCCAGAAAAGAGCAGAGAGAGGGGTAAGAACAGTAGCACTCACGTGGTATTCAGGTAAGGGGTAGACCTGCTGGGACCAGGCAAGGTTGGCACTCTACGTGGATGGGAAAGAGAGAGAGCTAGAATAGAACAGAGGGAGCAAGAAAAGAGCAGCAAGAGCAAGAGCAAGAGCAAGAGCAAGAGCAAGAGCAAGAGAGCGTCTGGGCCTGGGTTAGGCCTTATGGGCGGGGAAAGGTGTGGCCACATCAAATTCAGATGTGACCTCAGCAGATGCAGATGTGACCTCTTCCAGGTATCCCAGTTGCCTAGGTAACGCAGGTACTGGGTGGAGACTTTGCTGCGAGGAGGGTGGAGTCTGCTGGCCATCCAGGAGCGGACCTTACAACATGTACCATCAAACAACTAGCACATCTTTGTCCTTCTCCATTTGAATTGTTTAGTGTCATATTTGTTTGTGCATACACACTGTGTTTTATATACACTATATATTTGAATACTAGAACAACCTTAAAATTATAGTTGCAGGCAGCACTCAGCCGTGTTATGACACATTGCCTGGATTAATAATAATAAATGGATACAAAGGAATTTTTATTTACTCTTCTGTCATATTTCTCAGAAATGTAAGTTATGTAGGAGTTCTTTATTGACTAGTGAAATGCTGGGTATTTGTCACTGACAAACTTCACAGGACTATGGACAGCATGAAGGAGGCCATTGAGGGAATTTCCTTGGTGATTGCACCTACTCAGTCTCTTGCCCATACTCTTGTCAAGAGCAAGGGCTCTTCTATGGAAAACTTTCCATGTATGTGGAATTGAAAGGAAGTGTCTCTCCTAGAGTAAAGGATGTGGCTTCTTCCTCAAATGCATACATGTCAGTTGAGAACCAGTACCTGAACCAGTACCTGAGCAGGGCCAGTTGCATTTCAATGTTTTCCACTAGGTTACAACTTTTGAATGATTGTTTTCACTTTTTTGAAATCCTGACTTGTTTGACTGCCTTATATTTGTCCACTTAAGATTATTATAAATCAGTGTTCATAATGGAATTGGAGATCATGCCATTAAAAAAAATAAACATTGTGCTCTCATTTTGAAGCAATATCCTTTTATTTTTTATTGGTATGTATTTGTTTCTCACAGGCTTACACCATGATGCTTCCATGTATGCATTCATTCTAGTCTCCATACCTCTGTTCTCCACTCTTGGGATGATTTCAACAGCTGTTCTGGCTCCAGGTTTATCAAATACTAAGACCATCTTCATACATCTCCCATACCTTCTCCTGTCATTTCCTCATTTCCCACTGTTATCCTTCCCAGAAAAGGACCTCTTGTACATTCCTATTGTTCATTTTTAAAGTTCATTTTAAAGATTTACAGAACAGAGAGAAAATGTGATATATTTGGCATGCCATGGTAGGCTTTCCTTCTATTTTCCTGCAAATGATATAATTTCATTCTTTTTTTGGGGGGGGGGTGTCCGGTCGTGGGACCTGAACTCTGGGCCTGGGCGCTGTCCCTCAGTTCTTCAGCTCAAGGCTAGCGCTCTACCACTTGAGCCATAGCCCCACTTCCGGCTTTTTTCTTTTTGCTTATGTGGTGCTGAGAAATCAAACCCAGGGCCTCATGCTTGCAAGGCAAGCGCTCTACCACTGAGCCACCTTCCCAGCCCATCATTTCATTCTTTACAGCTGACTCTTCCTGATTTTGTCTACATATGGCATTTTTGTATATGCTCGTTGATGAATAGGCACTTGTTTTAATTCCACCTTTCAATTGTTTGGAATGGTGCTAATATAAGCACGAAGATACAGTGAGAAAAAGATAACGTGCCTCCTTTAATGTAAAGAAATTGGCGTATTGTAACTTTCTGTGAA
Source organism: Dipodomys merriami (assembly GCF_024711535.1). Taxonomy (NCBI): domain Eukaryota; kingdom Metazoa; phylum Chordata; class Mammalia; order Rodentia; family Heteromyidae; genus Dipodomys; species Dipodomys merriami. The sequence continues at coordinate 72,603,299 of NW_027206179.1, read as the reverse complement.
AGCTGCATCTATGTTGATTTGGAAATCATACTCTGACTAGACAAGTCACTTGACATGCTGACCACCAGCATGATTTTAACTCATGACTTGACAGTTCCTGCACCATCTCAAGCTTGCCCTCCACTCTTGACCTCATCTGTTTACAACTTAATGTAATCAGAGAATTTTAAAGATCTATAAACTTAAAAATGAGCATCAGTTTATGAGTAAAATTGTGTCATTTGTTCAAACACAAACTTTCTTTTCGCTTGCTTGCTTGCTTGCTTGCTTGCTTGCTTGCTTGCTTTATTTCCCCTCTAGCTGTGGGGCTTGAACTCTGCGCCTGGGCGCTGTCTCTCAGCTCTTCAGCTCAAGGCTAGCTATCACTCTTCCACTTGAGCCACAGCGCTACTTCTGGTTTTTCTAGTGGCTTATTGGAGATAAGAGACTCACACATTTTCTTGCCCAGGCTGGTTCTGAACCATGATCCTCAGATCTCAGCCTCCTGAGTAGCTAGGATTACAGGTGTGAGCCACTGGTGCCCGGCCACAAATTTTCTTAATTGTGACGTTCTTGACAATACTTTTATCTTAGTTTTTCTAAATAACATTTATTGCTGTAAGTCTTTGGGGGTGATGATAGATTTCAATTAAATTTTAAGCAAATAATTGAATTTTAATATACTCTATGTCAAAATTCTTGTGGCACATTGTGGAACACTCTCTGTTCTTTTGTCTTTAAATTCTCACTGTCTTGCCACCACTTGAGTGACTGGTGGTTAAGTGAGCAGTAGTAACTTCTACCTTGGAGGACAATAAGTATAAGATATCAATTTGTTATTTCTATTCAGATTCTGCATGTACTGGCCTCCTCTCATCTACAGACGTCATACAATCATTCCATCCTACCCTGTGATATAGTCCCAGTAAGTACCATGTCTGCAGACCTGAAAGTATTCCAACCATGACACATTCTAGTCACTGCAGAGTGTGTGAGAGTATATTTATGACGGTTTTGGCACGTATCTGGTGTGTGAATATTTCTAGATCAAGATTAAAAGTTACAGAACCAAAATATTTTTTGGAACACAATAAAAAAATACATTACATGTCACTGCTGTTAAAATAGCCATTTCAATCAGTGTGCCTTGGCTTAGTGCGCTGATGGGGTTCTCTTGATGTTTGGATACACTGAGAAGTCACATGGGACTGTGTTAAAAATGAGATTCAGCCATGTCCTCCTACTCAGCTCCTGTCCAAACAGGCTTATAGAAGAAAAATCAAAGATGCCTGTTTTAATATAGAATTCATGAGATTCTAGCTAAGTAATTTTTTTTTGGAAATCAAAAGGGAAATTTGAACTTTCTTCAAGTAAATGAAGAGCAAACTATTGAGCAACATACTCATTGTATAAGTTACAAGTTGTTTTCTAAAAGGCACAGGACATCAGAGTGTGGGGAGTGTGCCTAGGAGAGGGGAATGGAGTGGGGATTGGTTAATGATAAAGAGATGTGGGTGGCCAGAAGGAGTAGCCCTCAATGTTTTAAAGCAGCTTACACGAAATACGTATAAGTAAGGCAACTTACTTGAACTAATGAGACAATTTTAAAACAAACTGCAGGCAATTTGGAATGTTTTTAGCAGAAATCAGTGACATATGACTAAGGTCATAGAAATGCCAATTACACAATTATGCACTACACTTAATTTGGACCTGTCAAACAATCATAATACAGCTCATAAAACTAGAAAAAAGCAGGGCTCCCATGGCTCATGACTGTAATCCTAGCTATTCAAGAGGCTGAGATCTGAGGATCACAGTTCAAAGTCAATCGGGGCAGGAAAGTCTGTGTGACTCTTATCTCAATTAACCACCAGAAAACTGGAAATAGTCCTGTGGCTCAAGTGGTAGAGTGCTCACCTTGAGCTGAAGAGCTCAGGGACAGTGCCCAGGCCCAGAGTTCAAGCCCCATGACTGACAAAAACAAAAAAACAAACAAAAAAAGATAAAACCCAGAAAAAGAAAATGTTCTCTTTTTACATGTTATACTTATATCCACATGATCAAACAGGTACACCCCTATGTGACAATGAGTATATAGAAACACTGATAATGAAATCTGTACTGCAGTATGTGTACATGAACTTCCCAAATCCAAATCTCCACACTCTGTGTATTCTGTGTGTATGAATATATATTATATATATTTATATGTACCATATATTATATCTGATATATATTAGATGCTACATATTATATATTGTTATGTAATATTAAAATATATTATGACTATAATATATACTGTATATACATATATGGATGCTCATGCATGAATATGTAGATATATGTACATAGAGAAACACAGATGTATGAATGCACATACATATTTCATATATGTTATTAGTATAAATTACTCTTTATCCACTTGTATCCATGCATATTATGGGCTCATTTATCTCTTACTTTTCATTACACTGGTGAAAGTAAAGCTTTCACTTATAACATCTTACTCTTTCTTTCAAGAAATCCAAAAGGCATAACGGTGCTAGCATACACTACAATATGACTGTGCAGAAAAACTGACAATGACATTCTGCATAGGATTACTCCTCGTTATGATCTTCCTAAATCACAACTTCTACCTTTCTTTGTGTGCATTCAATTGGCCACATGCATAAATTACTACATATAGATAATATTCATATATTTATACATATGTCTGCATATATATACACACATAAGCTTCTTTATAAGTAGCATGGATTTCTATCTGTCCATCATCATTTCCCACATATCTTATGTGAATATTAGTATCCAATCTTTCACAGGCAATCTAAGCCTGAACCAATAAAAATTAATATGTAAAAGTGGTATGTAATTGAAAACTGTAACGTTACATGACTTCCTAGACCTTACATTCTGGTTAGTATTATGATACAACTTAAAAATTAGTGCAAGCCAGGCACCAGTGGCTCAGGCCTGTAATCCTAACTACTCAGGAGGCTGAGATCAGAGGATCGAGGCTCAAAGCCAGCCCGGGCAAGAAACTCTGTGAGATTCTTATCTCCAATAAACCACCAGAAAACCAGAAATGGCGCTGTGGCTCAAGCAGTAGAGCGCTCACCTTGAGCTGAAGAGCACAGGGACAGCACCCAAGCCCAGAGTTCAAGTCCCATGACTGACAAAAAAAAAGTGCAAATTTGTTCTCATATAAAATACTCAGGTGTTATGATCAGAGTTTTCTAAGAATTGTCAATTGCTCACTAAAATAACAACAATTCTTTCTCCTCATTGATTTCTCATTCATTCACTCAACTTGGAAAAGGGAGAAATGGCACAAACAAAAGCTTCACTGCATTGACATTCGAAATAGTTCCCACAAATTTGGTGCTTAGTCTCTGTATATCTTTATATACATGCCTACTATATTCAGGCATCTGACCTTTTGTCATCAACTTATGGTGACTTCACTATGGTCTTTATTATCAACACTGAAGTATTAAATGATACACAGTCAAATACCCTGTGAATTCATAAACTTACTTTTTCATCCAAATTAGTTATAACTCACCGACAACCAACCTTACCTACTGTATATGCAAATACTGCATTTTCCCAGAAATGAGGCTTCTTGTGCAAATTAATGGTTGTCTCTGCAAAACAAAGCTTTGATGCAAGATTGACCAAGTGTTCTTTCCTTATGAACCTACACCAATGTTTACTGTGGTTTTGTTGCTTTCTTTATTTTGCATTTCACTTGCTCTGTAGGAACTCAAACTGATATACCATCTTAATTCCTGCTTCCATGTCCCCTTGTTCACTCTTTGCTGGCACTCCTGTTGGCTCTCTGTCCTGCCTCTCTGACTGCTAAAAGGTTCTCTTGGTGACAAGCAGGACTCCCATCCAGTGTGCTGGTAGGCCTTTCAAGGTGCCAGAGTTTTGAGAACAAAGAACTGATTCAGGCTCCATTACCTACTTTGCATGTGAAATCTGTTTCAACTCCCTCCAAGAAGTGTGAGTTGCATACACGCAGTGTGACCATCTTCTTTTAGCCTTGTAGGTCCTACTACTTGACTTCAAAAGAGAACAGGAGCTATTATCTTTTGACCTGTTCCATTGTTGCCTATTTAGTTTCATTTCTGAAAACAAGGACATCCTGATACCAATAGCCTGTCATGTATACTCACAACTCTAAATTGTTTATCACTCAGATGACAAATACTTGGACTTACCAGGTGGTCTAGTCCCTTACTGCATCATAGCACTTTGAAGAAATCAAACACATACACCAAAATTAGTCTGCGAAGTGTAGGAAAAAAATCAAACTTTATATCTACAGTGCTGGGTATTGAAACCATGGCCTTCTGCATGCTACACACATGATCTTCTAGTTGAGCTACATCTCTACTTCTTCTATCCCTGCCATGCCTCTCTACAGTAGTGAGGTTTGACTTCAGAAGACAAGATGAAGGTGCTTAAGAAAGAGTCGTGCTTTTGGCTATGCTGCCTCATTCTGTGAATCCATTGTGCTCCCAGGATGGCCAGAAAGAGATTGGTGAGCCACTGGCTCACTTCCATGATGATATTTACAAGGAGGGCTAAGGCCAGATGACAACAATTGGAAGGCACTCAGAGTAGTAATGTCTTTGAAAGGCCATTTCCAATTCACCAGCAAAATTCTGGACTGGAAATGTACAGTTCAAGAGTTAAAGCATCAGCCAGGAACATAAGAGCAGAAGGGGCACATTGCCATAATACCAGCACACACACACACATACACACACACACACACACACACACACACACACACACACACATGCCCTAATTGATGTAAACAATCACTTTCTGTTGTTTCAACACACAAAATGATTACATACTTAAAGATATGGGTATGCTATCATGTATAATCCAAAAAGGTTTAATGCACTTGACAACTCACCAATTGTTTGTCCTTGGATCAGATATGACAACATGTTACTGTATTGTCTTCACTATAACAAACACAAAACATAGAGGAAATTAAGTGGGAAAAGGCAGAAGAAGCAATACATTCCCCCTAAAGGATTGAGGATTTAAACCATGACCTTGTGCTAGATATGTGCTATGTCAACTGGGCTATATCTCTAGCTATTCTGACTTTCCAGCTTTCTCCCTGAGGTTTGAAGTAAGGGCCCTGTGCATGGTGAAGCTGCTGAAGTTAGAGGCACGCTTTTGCCTATGCTGATTCAGTGACCCTTTCTGGGTTGTGCTCTCAGCATAACTGGGGATGGATAGAGGAGCCACTGGGTAACCTCTATGATCCACTGTATCATCTACTGAGGGTACTGGGACCAGATAACAAAAAATAAAAGGCATTCAGGAGAATGTCTTTCCAAGGCTATTTCCAATTCATCAGCAAAATACTGGAAAGGAAATGTTCAGTTCAAGAGTTAAGGCATCAGGCAGGATCACAAGAGCAGAAGGGGTACAATGCCATAATACCAGTGCATGCACACACACACACACACACATAACTACACATACAATGTAATTGCTTTGAGAAAAACCCAGTCAATGACCTCTTATCAATGACTTCTCTTGACATAACTGTTGGATTGTCTTTAGTATCCATGCAAAAGTATGAAATTACAGATAGTCAAGTACCATGTGAATTCATAGACTTGCTTTTGTTAATCAAATTAACTTCAGTTCAGCTAAGCATAATTTACATAGTTTATATGGAAAGGGGTTTCTCTTATGGAGAAACAAAGCTCTCCATAAGCAAAGTTTTATGCAAAATTTATGGCTATTTCCTTCCTAGTTAACCTAACGGATGTTTAACGGCCTCTTACTATTTAATTTGAAATTTAACTTACTGTATAAGTGAAGGGTCCCACACATCCATCCTAGGGGACCATGCAGAGGCAGGCAGGCACAGGAGAAAGATTATTATAAGATTTAGTAGAGGAGCCATATTTCCCCCAAGAGGGAGCACATGGCATCAGCACCATCCAGGTAGCAGGAGGGTTCTGAGGGTAGAAAGTGAGCTCAGTGGGTCTGGGCAGAGAGAGGGAGAGGCCAGCTATATGATGGGAACTCCAGGGATGGGAGGGGCTCAGGTCTGGGTGGAGCTGAGGATCAAAGATGAGCATAATACTAACAATAGGAACTTATGCCTTCCATAGTATCTAAAATTCTGCTTCCATGTCCCTTCTCTTCAGTCTTTGCTTGCACTAATCCTGTCCATCTGACCTGCCTCTCTGATAAGGAAAAGGAAGAACAGGCTAGAAGCAGCACTCTCATCCAATGGGCCTTTCAGGGTAGCAGAATTCTGGGGTTTGAAGTGTTGATCCTGGGTCAGTTGCTCCTTTGCTTCTCAAAGCCGTCTCACTTCCATGGCTTGTGACTTCCATATATCTATTGTGTTAATCTTACTAAGCATTGTGTTTGCTAGTAGTTGATTTCACAACAGTCCACAAGCAATTATCTTTTGATCTCTTCTGTTGTTTTCCGTTTATTTTTGTTGTATGGGAACTCAATCAACGAGAAACAGAGAAGTTACTTTTTTTTTTTTGAGGTAGAATTGGGACTCTTTAACGGAAGAGCCAGTGAAGGCAGGTAGACACCAGTCTCAAGACCCACAGCCCAATACAGAGTTTACACAACAGTTTTAAAGACAAAACCCACATGTTTGGGGTGGGGAACAGTCATTCTCTGGAGCAAAACTTCCCAAAGGCCAAGCAGCATGACATCTGCATATTCTCTAAAGCAGAGCTCTCCTGGAGCACAGCATCTGCAATTCCAGGAAAGGCTTGTCTCACCTCTAGGCTTTTGAAGCTGGGTGAAAAGCCCCCATCACCAAGCTGGGTGCCAGGATGGCTGTAAGAACAAGGTGGTATTACATAAACCAAGTCTCCTTATTTCATTTTCACATCTGAAAATCATTACATACAGAATTTGATGGGCTGTTATGTATCCTGTGTATTCTCATATTCTAAAATGATTGAACACACAGTAATAAATAAATCAACTCAACAGTTGTTCATAGTGGGTTGAGGAAATGACAACGGCTGTAACCAAGTTGTTTTCATTGTTAACAAATCAACACATACACAGAAAATCAATCTGGACACTATAGAAAAAAATCATACTTTTTTGGGGGGGGCGGGGAATCCAGTAGTGGGGCCTGAACTCTGGGCCTGGGCACTGTCCCTCAGCTCTTCAGCTCAAGGCTAACGCTCTACCACTTGAGCCACAGCGCCACTTCCGGCTTTTTTTTTCTTTTTGCTTATGTGGTGCTGAGGAATCGAACCCAGGGCCTCGAGCATGCAAGGCAAGCGCTCTACCACTAAGCCACCTTCCCAGCCCCAAGAAATCATACTTCTCGTCCATAGTGTATTGTCCACTGTATTGTAACCATGTCTTGAGCATGTTAGGTATGTTCTGCCACTTGAGCCACATCTCCCACCTAGGAAGAGAGAAAGGCCAGGTGGTAGGTTTTCTTGTGAAGCCCACTCTTCCACCAATCTTTCTCCACCTGAACCCATGAAGGTGTTCAAAGGTCAATGTAAAAAACCAAAAGTAAAGAGATTAGGAAATGTCAAGAAAGTGAGGGATGTTAGTAAAGAAAGCCTAGGGTAAGGAGTTGAGGAAGAAAGGATTTGGGAAGTAAAAATTATCTTAAACAGTTGTGTCAAAGTAGAGAAAGGAAGAAATTAAGACTACTAAAGGTCTGAGTAAGTAGCAGATGGTGTATGTCTTGAAATTAGAAGGTAGAGCTTACTAGTAAAGTTAGTAAAGTTGGTATGTAACTAAGTTGGTTATGATTTAAAGAAGATCAAGATTAATACACTGATGTAAAACTAGCATCTCATTTTTATGTCCACCTATGAAAGTAATTGTGCACTATTGTTTGTCAAGTTCTTAATGCCATAAAACCAAGTAGTAACTAAACCAAAGATCACTTAAGTGTTTATATCCAGGTCTTTGAAATGAACACTTTTTAACTCAAATGTAATTTTTCTCTGACTAAGCTAGCATGGATAGAGAGATGACAATGGTTTCAATCTTAATTAGTATCCTAAAGTGCTACATTTAGTTAAAAATTAACTAGATTGTACAATCAGTTGCTGTTTCAAAAATCTATCATGACCACTATTGAGTTTTGTTATAACAGATTTGATTCTCTGCAGCATTTAGAATCAGACCTACAGAGGGATAAACAATTCTTGCAAGTATTTATTAGTCAAACTGAAATTTTATTCTTGATAAATTCCAGGTGGTGCTGTGGCTCAAGTGGTAGAGTACTCACCTTGAGCTGAAGAGCTGAGGGACAGTGCCCAGACCCAGAGTTCAAGCCCTAAGACCGCCAAAAAAAAATTCTATTGAAGCAGAGAAGTCAGGTCTGGCGGGCCACATGGTGAATGGTAGGGTCTGGCATCTCATCTTCATGCTGGGGGAAGGTGATGCCCTACCCCACTCTCTTGAGGTGGTAGGTATACCTGGATCCCTGGAGACAGGGGCAGGCACTTTGCAGGACTTGTCAGTCCATTGCCTTAGACTAGGAATTTTCTGTGATCCTGCCCCCTGCCCTGACCCTATTTAAGCTCTGAGTAGCATAGGCACCATTGCACCATGCATATGTATCTGTATTACTGTCCTGATTCCTGTCTCCTGGCTCATCTCCTGTCAACATGACATCCCAATTCAGCCCTCCATCAGAGCTTGAAGAACGTAAAAAAAAGCATATATATATATATATATATATATATATATATGTAAATATATATATGTAAATATATATATATATGTAAAGACAGCACCTAACAGCCATTTTTGCTTCTGTATGAATTGCTTTGTGCTAGATGGTTGTATGTTTTTTGTATGATTTTAACTGTGACTGGTTTTAGTTACTTAGTAGTGGATGTCAGCTTGGGAGCCTAGAGTTGCTTAGTAAAAGACTTCAAAGGGTTTACAGCCCTGACCAAGGGGGCAAAGTCCTCAGAATTATCCCCACAGCTGCAACGCCCCTCCCGGAGGCCGAGGCAGTAAGGCCCTAGGGAAGAATTATAATGTTTTAAGAAACCTAAGCAACTCCATTTTTGTTTAACACTCCATCTCAGTTCTGCGACTTGACGCGTGATCCATTTTAGCCCCAATGCTAGGAATTTATGACAGAAAGCCATGCACAATTCTTGGAGCCATAGATGCCATTTGCTTAAGTGGTGTTGCCCCCCAGCCACCTAGGACTAAGAGTTGTTAACCAACCCATTCTTCAGAGCCCGGGGTGAGACATGCCATGCATTCTGTTGGTCCAGGTGTGACTCATAACCTTTTTCGGTCAAGCTATGGACCAAGGACATTTTTTCTGTAAAGATCAACCAGTCATTATTTGCCCAGTTTAGCTTGCTTTAAATGTAAATGTTAACCAATCATGTAATTTCTTATGTAAAAGTTCCTTAAAGTTGTTTGTTCAATACTATAAAAACTGCACTGATTCTATGCTCAGGGCCTCTTAGCGTCACCAGTTACCATGGGCGTGGGGGACCAAGCTCGAGCTTGCAATAAACCGGCTCTTTGTTGCTTACATTGATCATGGTCTCTGGTGGTCTTCTGGGGGTCCCCGAATTTCGGTATAACAAGCTGAATTGGTATGTTGGTGTAGTAGGAAGACCCCTACTCAGGCAGGCAAGCCCACCTAGTCATCCGGAATGACAGAGCCGACCATAACAAAGCTGTTAATAAAGAAGCAACTTTATTGAGAAGGTTCCTACACTGACTGGCCAGGGCCACAGCACAGGCTTGGGAGCTGATACTGTGACCCCGAACAGCCCCCGTTGTTTGGTTTTTAAAGGCAAAATCCATGAGGTCGAGCCTGGTCACGCGCAGGTGACCAATGGGGTCATACCAGACCACACACAGGTGGCCAATAGGCGGAGTATACCTGAGCAAGTGCAAAAGGCAGGGTTTACCATAAGCACGTAGTGTCTGTCGCCAGTTGGAGCCAGATAACAACCTATCTGTTTTATGGGTCAGTCCTTAACTGAACAATTAAGGTGGGTTAGGTTGTTAAGGGGAGGGGGACCTAGAGGCAGTCTTTCCATTCCAGGAACTGGGCTGGTTGGAGCAAAGATCTAGTTAACCTTGTTTAAAGGTTTTTTCTAAAATCCCTAAAACAAAGGCAAAGCCTGGAAAGAAGCTGTACCAGCTCAAGTCTCCTCTCAGGGCCTACTTCAGTTGGTATTGTTTTCTTTCCTCTCTGGTGTGTTTCCTAGCTGTGTTAAGTGTACTTACAGCCTACAGGCTTTTGTTACAATGGGCTTGCAGACTGCAAACTACGTAATAAAGACCCAAGATATGCTCCTTCAAAATGTGGCTTCTCTGAAAATTTACCTTACAACATATGGAGGTTCCACAGAGTCTCCAGTGCCAAGGAGGGTATCTAGTCTTCTTGAAGCCTCTGGTGGATGGCCTCAATGGGCCAGCTGCCAAGGGATGGAGACCCCTACTGGGGTCCAGAGCCCTGTGGTCTTTCTGCCACTCTGACAGCCAGCTCATTGATGCCAGACTTGTCATCTAAAAAACTTTTTTTTAGTCACTCAAATCTTTCAGCAGTAAGTCTCTGTTTTTCTGTCTTGTTTGATATTTATATGTCTTTCTGAAACCTGGGACCCAGTCCACCTGGAAATTGAAGAGGAAAGGGGAACAGACTGTTAGGTTTTTAAAAAGAGGTAGCTTTAAAAAGAGGTAGCTGAGTAAGTACAGCACCACGCATGTGGTATTCAGGTAAGGGGTAGGTTTATTCATCATTCCTGCTGGCACCAGGCCATGTTGGTCCTCCATGCGGTGGGGAAAGGCCTGGGAAAGAGAGCTGGGAGAGCTGGGAAAGAGAGAGAAAAGAGCCAGAAAAGAGAGAAAAGAGCTGGAAAAGAGAGCATCTGGGAAAGGTGGGAAAGACAGAGCTAGGAAAGAGAACAGAGCTGGGAAAGAGAAGAGAAGGAAAGAGCTGAGAAAGAGCTAGAAAAGAGCAGAGAGAGGGCATCTGGGCCTGGGCTAGGCCTTATCTAGGGTATGGGCAGAGAAAGGTGTGGCCACATCAAATTCAGATGTGACTTCAGCGGATGCAGATGTGACCTCTTCCAGGTGTCCCAGTTGCCTAGGTAATGCAGGTAACTGGGCGGAGACTTTGCTGCAAGGAGGGTGGAGGCTGCTAGCCATTCAGGAGCAGACCTTACACAGACATGCTTAAGAACCCACCTTCCTTCCTTCCACACTGACAGGGTAAGAAAGTTCTGGTGACACTGAGTGGGAGTGGCTCACTCAGCCAACTGTGATACTTTGGAGTGGAAAGCTGTGGATCAAGGTCCACCCAAGAATGTTCTCATGCAGGGGAGAGTTCTGGATATGGTTATGTTGGGGTCCCAGTCATAGTGGGAGAGGCCCCACCTCAGCTGGCTTTTTTCTGTTTGTCTTATTTTTGAGTCTCTTGTTGTGTTTGGGCTTGTGTCTCTTGTTGTGTTTGATCTTGTGTCTATGGGGGAAATCAGAGCCTGCTATGTGTTGTGTCCCCTTCTTCAAGGAGTCATTTGGGAGTGTGCAGACAGCTTAGGGCTTGGTTCAAACTGCTAGCTAATCTTAGCAGATTAAAAATTGTAAAGTGTTCCTGGCTATAATTGGCAAAAGACAGTCAGGCCACCTGGTGGCTTAAGAGATTAGCTTCAGGAAACCTCGGTTCTTCATTGAAGGTATTCAAAAGGTCAACTGATATGTAAAATTGGGTCTAAGACTACAGTCAAGTCCTAGGGGAAGCCCACCCATGACTCTTCAGCAGGAAAGTATTTGGTATGCTAATACACCTGCCATCAAGCAAGCCCTGGAGTAATGAGGCTGGAAAATGCGAAAGTGATTTGTTAAAAGTTTTGTCTTAAATCTTGGTCATCTGCAAGATTAAGATTGGCAAAAATTTCTCTTCCCATAAAAATTCAGGAATTTGTATGGCTGGAATTCATTTTGCACACTTTAAGATCTTTGTGCACAAGAATGTATGTATGGGCACAAGGCCGAGGCCCCGGAGGTGGAAGCGGCGGATAAGCAGGGAAAAGCATCGGAGGAGGTGGAGGAGGCGCAGGAGGCGGGGGTCGTCATCAAGCATTGGCGCCCAGCTCTGGACTAGGATTAAGAAGGGGCCTCGGCGCAAACTCAAATTTCGGGATCCAGGAGAGGTGGTGGAAGAAGTGAAGAAGTTCCGCGCCCAAGGCGGCCTCCTGCTGAGCTTTCAGTCCCTGATGTGTTGGAGCATTTATGACAGGACATGGCCAAAACTTCAGTCATGTACCTGAAATTATGGTTCCTTCATCTCTAGAAATGATGGCTCAGTTATGAGGCAGCTCTCCAGTGAAACATTGTAAAAGTGTTTGGATTTAGTTTAATAAAAGCTGAAATAAAAGTTAAAAAAAAAAAAGAATGGATGGATGTATATGTAAACATGGTCAAGAGAAAAACTGTCAGCATGATGTAAAAATATGAGTTTAAATTTAAGCTCCAAGAGAAGTCAGCACGTTTGGGCATTATCAAATGTCTCAATGGATTATTGCATTGTTTTAAAAAGGAACCTTAGTTTAAAAGTTTTTGTAAGAATCCTTTAATTTGCAGATTAAAAAAATCTGGTATTTTAATGCATATGGCTGTTTACACTGTAATCAAGTTACCTGGCTTAGCAAAAGACATTGGAAGCTTGGGGTTAATTCCTCACCACTGCTAAAATTTGAGGACAAGTGTCAGAAATTTAAATGTGAAGGTTTATATACTACTGCCAAAGACATTACCCATTCTGGCTGTCTAAACTGCTTGGTATCTCAGTCAGAGATCAAAAAGGACAGGAAAAAATTTAGGATGGGCCTGTGTGCCTATCTTCGGGGTGAGGCATGATCTGGAAAAAGGTGCAGCTCAGGTGGACCACACATAGTGGCCGAGGCCCTAGGAGGGAATCCAGGCATGGTGGGACAGGCCCTCGGGGGAGTCCAGGAATGGGAGTTCAGGGTAAGCTAGCACAAAGGCAGTTCATCTAACCCTAAGGAGTCAGATGAGTATATGCCCATTCCACCTGGCCTATCTTCATCCAGTCTCTTTTCCTTGAAGATGGACACTGGACACCTGATGGTAAAATGTGTGATATGATTGAAAATTGCAAAACTGCCCTTGAGATGTATTAATAATTGGAACCGTGTTAAAGAAGGGTAAAGAAATTTTATCCATAGGATGTGAACTGGTTTCTATGCTATTTTTCAATTGGATATATTTGTAAAAAGGCAAAGATGCTAAGCCTGGATTCTTGGTACAGTGCTGGTGCTTGTAATTCTTACATTAAGGAAAACTGTCGTTTGATTCCAAAGATGTTCAAAAGGTTAACAGACTGCAAAAAAAAAAAAAAAAAAAAAAAAAGTGGCTCCTTTAAACTGGCTGGGAAAAGGTAATGAGTGTGTCATTCAGTATTTCAAAGGGTCATTTAAATGCAAATGAATAGCTTTGGGAAAAGGGCTTTAAAATGGTGTTATCTTTGTAAAAATTTGGGAAGTAGTCGGGAGTGTCCGGCTTCCTAGACAAAGGGAATTGTAAGAGTAAAAGTATCCTAAATGTTTTTTCAAAATTGTTTCAAAAGTGCAAAAAGGAAAAATTAGGACTACCGAAATGATTGTTTAATTCCAATTTCAGTTTGCCCTTAAAGATTTTTTTGTAATAGTTTCCAGCAGGCCCACAGAGAAGTACAGAGGATTCTTATAAGATTTTCAATGTAACTTTGGCCCTTGAGAGTTCCAAGTAAGACCATGCTTAAATTACTACTTCCAGGGCTGGGAAGGTGGCTCAGTGGTACAGCACTTGCCTTGAATGCATGAGGCCCTGGGTTCGATTCCTCAGCACCACATAAGCAAAAAGAAAAAAGCCAGAAGTGGCGCCGTGGCTCAAGTGGTAGAATGCTAGCCTTGAGCTGAAGAACTGAGTGACAGCGCCCAAGCCCAGAGTTCAGGCCCTATGACTGGACCAAAAAACAAAAAACAAAAAAAATTACTACTTCCAATGACCATCTTTGTTGTTTTTAATTGGAGTAAAATGTCCTTATGTAAAAGACTCATCAATCTGAAAACTGCGGTTCAAAGACAGTCCCGGCAGAGAAAGGTCCCCATGAGACTGTCATCTCCAATCAGCCAGCCAGAGTACTGGGAAGCAGAGTTGCTTTGGGACTAGCCTTGAGCTGTATTGCTGAGGGACAATGCTCAGGCCCTGGGTTCACGTTTAGCTGTTGACCAAGAAAAATGCCAAAAGTGCATGGAGAAAGACACTCCTGGGACTCTGGCAATGGTGGAATAACCAGAAGCAGTTATTGAAAGACCCCAGACTCCTGGGATACTTTCTTCAATGGGAGGGTGCCCCAGAAGCCAAGACTCCAAACCAGTAGATGCAACAAGCAAGAGGAGTTTATTCAGCGTTTGCGCAAACGGTCTGTCTGCCTCGGCACAGGAGAGAGCCCCGAACCGTGGTTACAGGCATTCTTAAAGGCAAAATCCACAAGATTAGCATATAACACCAGGTGTCCCCGGGATTGGCCTGTTTAAAAGTCACTATGTACTCCAGCAATCATTTTTACTATGCGGGGAAGTTTATAACACTCTTTGTAAAACAGTTGGCTTGGGGCAAGTCTAGGGGCAGCGGTCACCCTGGAGGGGAGTTTACATAGTTACAGGCTTGTGATTGATTAACATTTGGCCTAGTTTGCTGGACTTGCCAGGTGGTCCTTATCTTGGGTCCCATTTGGCCACTTGGGGAATTTACTTGTTTGCTCTTTATTTACGACTACAGAGCTTGTCCCAGGGCCGACATCTAGACTCTGAAACTTTTTATTTATTTCCAGGGAGGGGAAGGGTCAGTGCTGGCGCAAGCAAGTTTACAGAAGCAAAACCAGCAGTTAGCAATTGTAAAATGTAACTCTAATTTTTAATTTTTCAGTTATAAGCCACTGTTTGGATGGCAGAGATGGTGTCAGATCCTGTAATCACTTGTGCTTGGCCCTTCAAAAATTGATCAGAGGACTAGGAAGGTGGCTCAGTGGTAGAGTGCTTGCCTCACATACATGAGGCCCTGGGTTCGATTCCTCAGCACCACATAAACAAAAAAAGCCCAAAGTGGTGCTGTGGCTCAAATGGTAGAGTGCTAGCCTTGAGCAAAAGAAGCTCAGGGACAGTGCCCAAGCTCTGAGTTCAAGCCCCAAGACTGGCAAAAAAAAAAAAAAAAAGATCAGAGCCTAAGGTCATGGAGGGATAGTTTGTAAGCATGTCTTTTAATGTCCATGTGTGCCTACTTCATAACTGGGCAGGAACTTGCCTGTCATCTGTAGTAGTAGGTAGTAAAAAGCTAAGGTTGTCTAGTGGGGGTGGGGTTTAAAATCCCACCTGCATCTGTTCAAAGCCCTAACTGGCAATGAATTTTGGGCTGACACCAGCACAAAGATCAGGAAAGGAAGTTTGTGGACCTGAGATTGTGTCCCTGTTGAGATCTGCCTAAATGCCTACTCAGGTAACTTAGGCATTTTTAGAGATCAGGTTCCTCATCCAGCCAGAAAAATGCTTTTGCTAAACAGAGTGGTAAACAGACTAGGCTGCTGTAGCCAAGAAAAGGCCTGTGTGGTTGCTGAAAAATAAATGTTACATATAATTTGCAGTTTGCAGTGAAATAATACTCTTGATGACATGTGATTAGACCCCTGGCTTGTAGGGTCTAAGCCCCTGAGTGAGTCAGCCTGAAGAAGTTACAGAAGACGGATCTTTGACCATCAACTTCCCTTAAGATCAAGGGACCAGAGTCATTTTGGAAAAATAAGGCATGATAAATTTAAAGAAAAAAGAGGCTTAGCATTATTTAAAATATCTAATTACCAAAACTTGTCACTGTGATAAATTACCTTGGGGCCACTGTCTAAAAGGTTACCTTAAATAACAGTGGAGTGTCAGCCTGCAAAAGCCTGTGTACAACCAGGAAAATATTGGGAGATTTCACTAAAGTCAGGCCTTAGGTAAAGCTTCTTTAACCAGCCTATGTAGGGATTTTCAGGCAACCCCGAAGGAGGTGTGACATTCCATTGAAGCTGCTGGGAAACACTTCTGCTGCTGTCCAGGCCATTTCTTCCAACCTGGAGATTCCCTTTGGGTAAAATTCAAGGACAGCCTGGATTCACCTGGAGGGAAAGTTACAAGGTCATGGTGACTACCTCTACCATGGTCAAAGTAGGCAGGACTCTTGCCTGTCTCCATCACATGCAGCTGATTCCTCATGGAAGGCCTCTTTGGATCTGACAAACCTAAGACTTTGATTGTGGGATATCCTTTCTGTACTACATAGATTTTTAAACCTTACCTTGCCTAACCTGTGGGAAAAAAAAAGTTCAAAGTCCCCTGACTATATGGGTACCAACAGTATGGAGCCAACTTTAAGGCTGGAGACTCCTTGAATTACAGCAGGGACAGCCCAGGCAAAAATTCAGCTCTGTTAGAGAGAAATCAATGATTTGATTTTATGTTCATAAGAAAAGAGGGGAATAATGTAGGGAAGTCAGTTCTGGCTGGTGCCATATTGGCCCCATGGTGAATGGTAGGGTCTGGCATCTTGTCTTCATACTGGGGGAAGGTGACACCCCCATCTCCCAAATGATAGACATGCCCAGATCCTTGGAGACAAGGGCTGGCGCTTGGCTGATAGGTTACTTAACCTATCAGTCCAGTGCTTGGGACTGGGAGTGTCCTGTGACCCTGCCCTGACCGGAGAAGCATAGCCATCATTGCACCATGCCACATGTCTCTATGTTTGTGTCCTGCCTCTTGTCTCCTGGCTTGCCTTCAGTCATGGCATCCCAATTTAGCCCTCCATTGGAGCTGAATTGGTTTGTTGGTATTGTTTTTGTTCTTTGTTTCATCTCTGGCCTGTTTCCTAGTTGGGTTCAGTGTATTTGTGAGCTTCAAGCCTTTGTTGCAATGGGCTACTTGCTATGTAATAAAAAGACTCCAAGATTCAATTCTTCAAAATGTGGCTTCTCTGTATTCTCTGATAGTTTATCTTATAACACTATTGGTCTCCTTGTTGCTTCAATGGGAAATATAAAAAGGGTCTCTTGGCAGAATTTTCACATTATCTGTCAGTCACATCCCCCTCCAATGTGGGCTTCAGCCAACTGGGACACACCATCTTAGCAAGGAGCAAAAGTACCAAATAGGACATCATCCCAACAAGAAAAAAAGACCTCCCAGATACACCTGGACATATCTAATCCTGGTGATGGGGGTCCATTCAGAGGAAGTTGGGAAGAACTGCTCAGATAAAAGAGGATAGTGTCAGATACTACATGAGTCACTTTCTGCTTCCTCTCAAAATTAGAGCCAGGAGGTCAAAAAAAAATCATAAGCATATGTATCTAATGCCCATACCTATTTATCTAGTAACTGGCTAGGACCTCATTTCTATTACCTGCTATTTCTATTTGTAGTACATCTTCCACCCGTACTCTATAGTCTAGACATCTGTAGTCCAGGAAATAATCAAGGCCTCCTACCAGGCCCTTAACCACTCTCATCCAGCCCCAGGTTCTGATTTTATTCTTAACAAGTCTGCCATGCCAGTCACCTATGTTAATCAGTCAGGAGTAGTCAGGGATATGTTCTACCAACTCCAGGGCTGCTTGGAACACAGTAGAGTGGAAGTAGCCAACTCATCCAATTCTTTCTTTTCTACCTTGAACGATGGCTGTCCTTCCTTCTGCATTTATGGGACCTCTAATGGTTCTTTTTCTTTTTTTATTATTCTGTTCCTGCCTCATAAGTCTTTCAAATGTCATCCAAAGACACAGCCATACATTCACCACAGAGGAACTGTTACTACTGCCTTCTCCTGGACCAGGTAACATTACTGCCTTCTATCCCTGAGGTCAACATCCCTTGTCACCAGGAAATAGCCAGAGTCGTTGCCCCTTTATAATGATCAAAAGGCTGGAATATTAGATAAGCCCAGGAAAATGGTCCCTACTCTTTGTTTTCTCTCCAAGAGAAGCCACACCTACAACCATTCCCCTTTTTTCCTCTCCCAGCAAAACTGCACGTAGCCAACCCTTCCTAGAAGTCCCCACCCAGCACCTGTAAGTGCCAGGCAGCTGGTTATTACACACCTACAAGTCATTAGGAGGTCCCCCAGGCTCTGAAGTCACTTCCTTATCCACTGCAGTCATAGCTTTTTTCACCCTTCCCTCCATAATCTCTCTGCCATTACTTGGAGCTGTTGCTTCCTGTCTTAGAGTACATACTAGCATTCCAATAGACTCTTTTCTGCCTAAATGGTGTAGTGGTTTCCTTTTGGCGAGCCTGACAATAATAAAACCTACATTGAACCTACATTAGCTACAATTAATTGGGACATAACAAGCCAAAGGGGTAAAATTCTGAAGAGGATGATGGTCCACACATAAACTGATTGGTTCTAACAGAGGAACCCCAAGTTCTAGGTGACTAGTCTTCAGGAAACAGGGAATCAATTGGAGCATTTTTTTCTTTCCTAATTTATCTGACTGCTGCTTCTATCTCCCCTAATCCATCCTAAGGCAAATAACCTTAAGATATGACATCTCAGAATACTCATATTATGGATTCTGATGAATGGAATGACATTGATCTGTTACCTTGCTCTGTAGGTTGGACAGAATGAGCAGAGAGCTGAATGTTTTCTGACTCATAATAAATTTGGCTCCTCGAAGACCAATGGAACAGACTAGAGGACCCAGAAATAAAGCCACATAGGTACAATCAGTTGGTATTTGACAAAGGAGCCAAAAACATACAGTGGAAGAATCATAACTTCTTCGACTATTAGTGCTGGGAAAACTGAGTGGCCACATGCAGAAAAATAAAAGTGGACTCTAGCCTACCACCATGCACTAACATCAACTCAAAATGGATTAAAGACCTTAATATCAAACCTGATACTCTGAAACTACTGCAGGACAGAGTAGGAGAGACACGAACTTATAGCACAGGCAGAACTTCCTGAACATAGTCCCAGGGTCACAACAAATTGGAGAGAGATGCAATAAATGGGACTACTTTAAAATAAAAAGTTTCTGCATAGACAAAGAAATAACAACCAAACTAGAAGGACAGCAACTAATTGGGAAAAAATTATTTACCAGCAATATATCAGACAAGGGTTTAATATCCATTATAAACAGGGAACTCAAGAAACTAACCCTTCACAAATCTAACAAACCAATCATGAAATGGGCAAGGGAACTGAAGAGAGACTTCTCAGAAGAGATAAAAATGGCAAAGAAACACATGAGGAAACGCTCATCATACCTGGTTGTAAAGGAAATGCAAATTAAAACAACCCTGAGATACCACCTTACCCCAGTCAGAATGGCCCACATCCTAAAGTCAGCCAACGAGGGGATGCGGAGAAAGAGGAATCTTACTGCATTGCTGATGGGAATGTATACTAATACAACCACTTTGGAAAACAGTCTGGAGGTTCCTCAGAAAGCTAAATATAGACCTCCCCTATGACCCAGCCACACCATTCCTAGGCATCTACCCTCAGCAATAGGAACCAGTATACAAAGGCACATGCACCTCCATGTTTATCGCAGCACTTGGATACTGTATCCAAGATTTGGAAACCACCCAGATGCCCCACTATTGATCAGTGGATCCAAAAATTGTGGTACCTATATAAAATGAAATATTATACAGCCATTAGAAAGGACAGAATAATGGCATTTGCAGGGAAATGGATGGAACTAGAGTAGATTATTTTGAGCGAAGTAAGCCAAAAACAAGGAGACAAACGGCACATGGTCTTCCTGATATGTGGATGCTAAAGCCAAAATACAAGAAGATATGGCAAACAAGACTCGAGAAACAAAGGTCAGCCACCCATTTTGTCATCCTTGCTAAATGACTCCATGTTCTGAACCATATATATGGCAGAAATAGGCACACAACAGAGGGAGGCCAGGAGGAGGAACAGAATAAGTGGGAACAGCCCACACTAAGAAAAAGGAAAGAAATGTAAACATCACCTGATGTGGAAAAAATAACTTGTAATGTCAAAGTTCATAGAATTCACAAACTGTATAGACCATGATAATGACAACTTGCCTTGTGAAAATTAAAATGTGTTTGTGACTCTATCAGTATTCCACAATATTGTGAAATATGTGAAATTTATGTAATCACCTAATCTCAAAGGAAAAAAAAAAAAACTGAGAGAAGGGATGGGTTAAGAGAGGTGGGTGACAATGTTGTCAGACACTTTGTACTCATATACTGTTTTGTAGAATGGGAACTTCTTTGTACAACTACTTTAAGATAATTTAAAAATAAAAAAAAGAAACAAGCATAAATAAATAAATAAATTTGGCTCCATAGGCAAGAGTGATAGAGAGGATTTAGGGTAAATTGTTAAATCACTCAAGCTATCATTTCAGAGACTTGGGAGGAAATAGGTCTGGGTGTGGAAGCTGAAGAAAAACAGAGATTAGAGACTGTGGCCCCAAGTCAGCCCAGGAATACAAGTTCATGAAAGTCCATCTCAATGAATTGCTGAGTAAAGTAGTACACACCTGTTATTTTAGCTCAAAGAGCACCACAATGGCTGGGGCACCATCGATGTGATGAAGCATAAGTAGGAGTGTACAAGCTCAGCTGGTAGACGGTACGGTGTTTCCTCAAATAACTGAATATAGATCTACCACACAACCAGGAGGTAACACTCTTGTGCATATATCTGAAGGTATGTAAAGCCAGATGTCATCCACATTCTTTGTAGCACTATTCACAATAGCTAAGCTATGGAAACGTGTCTTAAAATGGTTAAATGGTTTGAGACATGTGTTGTATATACACAATAAGAGTATTATTCATCCATAAAGATAAATGAAGTTACATCGTCTTCAGGCCATGTTCAGGAAGACCAAGTCACGTTTTGTTCTCTTATGTGGGAAAACACCTATGGAAATGGATACACAGGATCATACATTGTTTTTGTGAGACTGTTTGAGGGGATTAAGAGGAGGTGAGGAAAATAGAATGTTAGATGTTGAAAATTACTGCAATACATTGTATCTGTTGATGAATATGGTATCATGAAGCCCACTTTTTGAAAAAGCTGTTGAACAATACCAGGTAGAGGGAGAGTGAGCAAGGGCAGGTTAATCTGATCTAAGGACTATGTGCAAGTGTGAAATACTCTGGTAGGTGTGGAGTTTCTAAAAGACCTAAAAATAGTATACTTTACTATTTTGTTGTACTACTCATGGGCATATAGCTGAAGGTGTCTAATCAATATGAAAGAAAACACATGCATACCCATATTTATTGCAGCTTATGGTATCTGGATGAGAAATTATCTGCTGATAAATAATAATACAAATGGGACCTGAATATAGTACGGAACTTCTGGAGGGGATCAGTGGGAAAGGGAGATGGAAAAGAGAGAGTGTGATTGTCCCCACCCACAGGACTTCAACGAGGGCAATGAACCTAAGGGAGAAGGAATGAAGGGACAAGAGACATGAAGAATGACAGCAAGACAAGGATTCTGATCAAGCTGCTAATTTTTTATTTTTCACACAAGGGTATTTATATGCTTGGAATAAGGAAGCTTTTTCATTGGCCGAAGCAGCTGCAGGGTGTTTGCTTAGGGCAGGTGAAAAGGTGGTCTTTAGCAGCTACCTGGTGTTTGTTTGGGGCAGGATGAAAGGACCGGATTCTGTAAACAGCCTCGAGATGTTCCAGGGAGATAGTTAAGCTTATCATGCAGAGAGACTCCCTTTAGGGCTCCAACATGTGATCACAAAGATAATGTGATCAAACCCACTAAACGCTGTTTGAAAAAAATAGTTGAGGGAATCTAACAGGAGAAAATCAGAGTTCAATGTACATGTGTATAGGATTCTCATAGTGAAACCCCATGGTAATATTCATACATGCTAATAAAATATGTAAACATAACCAAACAATTATGTAAATGTCTTTTTCATGGACTCATGGGAGATGAGTCTCACAGACTCTGCCCAGGCTAGCTTCAAACTATGATCCTCAGATCTCAGCCTCCTGTATAGCTAAATAACTGGCTATTGAGCCAGTGGTGTCTGGCTATATCTACCTTATGTCATGAAGTTGCTATTTTTGTCTAAGTAACAACCTCATCATTGTAAAACAGCTTTACAAAAGCAAGGTATGAAATGATACCAGTTTTTCCAGAAATGTCTACAAAAAGGAGGACCAAAGGTTCTTATAATCTCTAATGAGGTCATGGTGGTAGAAAGGCCAGAAATGGAACTGGGCTCAAGTGATAGAGGGCCAGCTTGAGTAGAAAAAGCAAAGTGAGACCACAAGGCCCACTAATGCCTACACCCACTACCCACACAAAAGAAAGAAACAAAACAGTATTTAATTACTGGATATCATTATACACCCAAGGAATTTTATGGTAACTTTTTCAATTATAAACACTTAGTTTGCTCAGACTGGTGTCACAAATTCCTTAAGAGGGATGTTGTGACTGATATGTTCGTTCCTGAAGATTAAGGTATTGTAAGTCATACCAAAGAGCTAGAATGGGCCAAGCAATAAAAACAAGTGGGGCTTAGATCCTGGTTGCAGCCAGCAAGTCTCTTTCCAAACAAGAATGCACTATTGAATGACTTTTCTGTACGCCCTAAACTAAAAGGTAATGATCTTTATTCCTAGCCTTAGAATTTCTTTAACAAGGAATGAATTGAATAATCCACATTAAAAAAAACACCTGGAATGTATATCATCCTGATTTTGCTGTTGAATTCATCTTTGAAGAAGTATTTTCATGAGAGACACCCTATATTCATGCCTCTACTCGTTTATGTTTTGTGTATAATTAATAAATAAATTATATATTGTTAACAGTAATTTCCCTTTGATGTGTTTGTGTGCACGTGTGTGTGTTTGTGTGCATGGATGCTAGCACTATAGCTTGAACTCTGAGCCCTAATTTCAGCTGATGCTCTACCACCAGCATTTTGCTAGTTCCTTAAAAAGGAGAGTCTATTTTTCTTCCCTGTTTGGCACTGAACCACTATCCTCCAGACCTCAGCCTCCTGAGTAGTTCAGATTATATGTATGAGTCAGCAAAGCCCAGCTTCCTTGATAATCTTTCTTGAAGTCATGTGCTTCACACTGTCCCCATCTTGTATTGAGATCATTTGGGAACATAGCATACATTGGAATAGTGGGGAACAACTGGAAGAACTTCGAAATAGCTTATTGCTATCTGAAATGTGATCCTACCAATACTTGTATACTCCTCTGTTTTACATACCTAATTTTCTTTGCTCTGGTTTACATTGGCCATGTCTGATTTATCATGAAATTAATTACACACACTACTTGTTCACATAAATCAGACTACCAGGAAAGTTTTTTTTATTATATATTTTATTGTAAATATACTGTGCAAAGGGGTTACAGTTGTTACAGTTACGTGAGTAAGGTAATGAGTACACTTCCTATCGAGCATTGTTACCCCCTCCTTTGTTTTATCATTACCATCCCTTCCCTCCCCATCTCTCCAACTTCTCCCAACCCTCCTCAGCTGTAAAGTTCATTTTCTTTTTTTTTTTTTAATAATTTTTTACTGTAAAAATACTGTATAGAGGGATTACAGTTACATGAGTAAGGTAATGAGTACATTTCCTATCAAGCATTGTTACCTCCTCCTTTGTTTTTTCCCCTACCATCCTTTCCCTCCCACTTCTGCAACTACACTACCCCCACCCCCCACCTAAATTGTAAAGTTTGTTTTTCAATATAGTGTCTTGTGCATCTCATTGTTACAATGGGTCAACCTGTATCCCTATTTAGGCATTTTGTTTTTTCCCTTCCCCTCCCCAAATTAGAGAAGTATATGTACAAGATGCAGGGCACTGGAATCAAATACAGTGAAAATAGGGGTTATGCCATGGGGGCAGAACATACAAAAGAAACAAAAAAAAAACCCACACCGTACATTATAAGTAAATTAAAAACAACAGCAACAAAAAGAAAACCTCTTGTATCCCTATCTTGGGGTTCATTTCACTTAGCATCATCTTATATAGTCATGTGTACATAGCTTTTGACCTTTTCTGCTTGTCCTAGACATATACTAGTGATTTCAAGTAAGGAAAACCATGAGACCTATGTTTCTTTGGGCCTGGCTTACATCACTTAATACAATTTTTTCCACGTCTTTCCATTTCCTAACAAATGGGGCAATGTCATTCTTTCTGATGGAGGGGATATATATATATATATATCTTACAGCATTAATGCTGTAATAAAGAAAGATGTGCTGGTAGCTTTAGTATAGCCTTGTTTTTTTATTGTTTGGGTAAATTCCCAAAAGTGGGATTGCTGGATCATAGGGGAGCTCTATGTGGAGTCTTCTGAGGAACCGACATTCTGTTTTCCAAAGTAGTTGAACAAGTTTACAATCCCACCAACAATGCAGTAGGGTTCTCTTTTGGCCACATTCCCTTCAGTGTCTTTTGTTATTAGATTTCTTGATTATAGCCATTCTAACTGGGGTGAGGTAGAATCTCAATGTTGTTTTGATTTGCATTTCTTTTATGTCTACAGAAGTTGAGTATTTTTTCATGTGTTTATTGGCCATTCTTATTTCCTCTTCAGAGAAGTCTCTCTTTAAGTCTTTAGCCCACTTATTAATTGTGGTCGTTTCTTTGAGGATTTGTTATTAGGGGATTTAATTTTTTGAGTTCTAAGTATATTTTAGATATGAGACCCTTGTCCATTGAATGGCTAGTGAAGATCTTCTCCCAATCTGTGGGCTTTCTATTGATCATGCTAGCTATGTCCTTTACTATGCAGAAGCTCTGCAATTTCATGCAATCCCATTTGTCCAACCTTTCTTTGATTTATTGTGTTTCTGGGTCTTTATTAAGAAAACTTTGGCCTGTGCCAAGGAGCCCTAGAGTTTCTCCTATTCCTTCCTGTAATGTTTTCAGGGTGTCTGCTTTTATTTTGAAGTCTTTGATCCATTTGGAGTTGATTCTGGTGCAGGGTGATATATAAGGATCTAGCTTTAGTTTTCTGCAGATGTTTAGCCAATTTTGCCAGCATCATTTTCTGAAAAGGCTGTCTTTCTTGCATTCTATATTCTTAGCTCCCTTATCGAAGATTAGGTGGCTATAGGTCTGTCAGTTCAGTTATGGGTCCTCAGGTCTATACTTGTGCCAGTACCAAGCTATTTTGATTACTATGGCTTTGTAGTAGAGTTTGAAATTTGGTATTGATATTCCTCCATCCAGCACTGTTCTTCCTGCTAAGAATTGTTTTTGCTATTCAGGGTCATTTATTGGATTGCTTCCTCTACCTCATTGGAGAATGAGGTTGGGATATTGATAGGTATAACATTGAATTTGGCAGTATTGCTATTTTTACGATGTTAATCCTCCCAATACATGAGCATGGGAAATTTTTTCCATTTCCTTAGTTCTGCTTTAATTTCCTTTTTCAGGTTTTTAAAGTTTTCATCGTAGAGTCCTTCACTTCTTTAGTTAACTCCTTGGTATTTTATTTTTTTGTGGAGGTATTACAAAAGGAGTTGCTCTCCTGATTTTAGCCAGACTCTTCTGCTTATTGGCATACAGAAAAGCCATTGATTTTTGAGGGTTAATTTTATACCCTGCTACTTTGCCAAAGTTTCAGATCAGCTCGAGTAACTTGGGAATGGAGTCCATGGGGTGCTTTAAATACTAGATCATGTCATCTGCAAAGAGGGAGAGTTCTACTTCATCTTTCCCTACTTGGATCCCCTTTATGTTTGCATCTTGTCTTATTTCTCTAGCTAGGCATTCTAATACTAAATTGAAGAAAAATGGAGAGAGTGGACATCCTTGCCTCATTCCTGAGTTTAAAGGAAATGGCTTTAGCTTTTCTCCATTATGTATAATGCTGGCTGTAGGTTTGTCATACACAACCTTTATTATATTGAGGAATATTCCATGAATTCCTACTTTTTCCAGAGCTTTCATCATAAAGTGGTGTTGGATCTTGTCAAATGCTTTTTCTGCATCTATTGAGATAATCATGTGGTTTTTATCCTTGCTCTTGTTGATGTGATGAATTATATTGATTTACATATATTGAACCAGCTTTGCATCCCTGAAATGAATGTTACAGTTCCCAAGAATTAATGTCTTTGGATTTATGTGAGATTTGAGGGAAAGTGGTGTTTCTTAGATAAATTTGGGTGCTCCATTTTATTTGGTGAATATTTAGAATTATATCCTCTTGAATGAAAAAATCCCTTAATTAGTATATAAAGACCTTCTTTATCTCTAATTTTAATTTGAAGACTATTTTATCTGATTTTAGGATTGCAACTCCCATCTGTTTATGGGGGCTGTTTGCTTGGTAGATTTTATTTTAGCCTTTCACTTTCAGAATGTTTGTTTTTGTGGGCAAGATGTGGCAAGATGAAGGCAGCAGATAGAAGGATCTTGCTTTTTGATCCAACTAGACAATCTATGTCACTTAATTGGAGAGTTAAGCCCATTACCATTGAGAGTTAGGACTGAGAGGTTTTTGGTATTTCCTGCCATGTTATCTACTTTCTTGTGGGTTGTGCCAACTGGGTTCTTCCTATGATTCTTGAATTCTCTGTTTGGGGGCTGTTTCTTGGCCTTTATTGTGCTCTTGTTGGTTTTCTATGTGTAGGACATCTTTAACTATCTTTTGTAATTGTGGTTAGGTGGAGATATATTGTTTCAATTTTTCTTTGCTGTGGAAGGTTTGTATTCGTCCCTCTGTTATGAATGAGAGTTTAGCTGGGTAAAGTATTTTTTGTTGATAGTTGTTTGCCTTTAGAACATGACATACATCATTCCACCTCTTCTTGCTTTCATTGTCTCTTCAGAGAAATCTGAAGTTATTCTGAATGGTTTCCCTTAGGTGATTGATCTTTTCTCCTTGACAGCTTTAAGGATTTTTCCTTGGTCTCAATTGATCCTGTGCAGATTACAATGTGACAGTGGGAAGTCCTATTCTGGTCTTGTCTATTTGGGGTTCTAAAAGCTTCTTATATCTGAATGGACTTATCTTTTTGCATTTTTTGAGAAGTTCTCTGCTAGGATCCTGTTAAATAAATTTCCTAGACCTTTCACTTCTGTCTTTAGGCCCCCCTCTACACCCATTAGCTTAAAATTAGGCCTTCTGATAGTGTCTTCTAAATGTTGAATACATCTATCCTATTTCTTGGATTTATCTTGAACACTTATCTGTTCTTTTTCTATAATGTCTAGGCTGTCTTAAATCCCAGAGATTCAATCTTCTGCATGTTTTAACCTACTGTCAAGGCTTTCTACTTTGCTTTTTATTTCCTTTCCTTCTAATTGGTCAGATTTTATGGCCTCAAATTCTTTGTTGGAGCTTTGTTTTAGAACCTGTATGGACTTCTTTACCTCCTTAATTTGGTTTTCAGTGTTCATTCTCGTTATAGTTTTCTTGGATTCCTTTTCCTTCTGTTGGGCTTCATTCAACATTCCTTTTGTGGCCTCCATGGATTCCTCCAGATTTCTTTGTAGATTCCATGAATGCCTCTATTAATCATTGTTTATTCTCATCCTGCTCACACAATTCCTCTATTAATCTTTGGTTAGCCTCCTCATGCTCATGAAATCCCATATTAATTTTTGGTTAGCCTCATCATGCTCACTTGCTTCCCTATCACGCTCACACAGAGTACTTTGTAGGCTTTCAATCTTTTCATTCAGCATGTTTTCCAGTAGTGTTTGTAGAGCATTTGGGGAACTCTCCTCTGGATTATTCATTAACTGCTCCTTTGCCTGATTATCATGAGTGGGAGTTGAGATACCTGGACTTACCATTTTTCTTGTGTTTCTATGGCTTGTTCTGTCCATTAGGGTATGAAAGCAAAACCAATTCTACTATAGAACACTATTTTAAGGCAAGCATCAACCAGATCTCTGTAGTTGCACAGATTGTTTGACACAATCAAAATGAGTACATGTACAATATAGTTCAACATATACAATCTAGTTCAACAACAAACAACTAGGGATCAATGGACTAAGATAATCAAAGGAGTCAGCAGACCAGAAATTAATAGGTTTAGGGAGAATTATGAGGAGAAAATAAGATTAGAAGGTAGGGAGGGAAAGGGAGAGAGGGAATATAACCAAGACCTAAATTCAGAGAGAGGAAAATGACAGAAGGAAAAGAGAAGAGAAATAAAAAGGAAAAAAGAAAAATTTTTAAATGAAACACTTAAAATTATATAAGTATCAAGAGATAATACAATTAAGGGAGTTAAGGCTGAGAGTTTGTGAATTGAGTAATCAATATCTGAATAAAGTGTGCACACAATGAAGCCTAAGGTCTAAAAATTAAAGACGGGTTTATGTCTAGGGATGACCAGGACAGCAATTAAGTAAAGTAAAAAAACAAAAAGGACCAAAAGGGAAAAGAAAAGGGAATTTAAAAAAACACCTAAAATAAAAATGATGATAAAAATAGAAAACAATTTAAAAAAAAAAATTCTAACTAGGTAGACAAAAGAGATCTTCGATTTTTGGGGGGAGGTGGGGGAAATCTTTTGTCCGTAACCAGTCCCTTGGTGGAGTCTCTGGCTTGCTTGTGGTGTTTGGTTTGCCTCTGGCTTGATTGGTTTCTTAAATCAGTTCGTTTGAGCAGGCAGAACAACTCTGCCTTCCCAGGGACTTTATGACCCTCCTTTCAGGCTCGTTCAGTGGGAGGATGATCTGCCTTGAGTTATCACAAAAGCCAAATCAGGAATGATGCTATTGAGCAGTTCAAAGAAGTCTCCATTAGGACTGTCTTCCTTCAGATCTGCTATAAGAAATCTAATGTGTGGGTGGGGGTGGGCAGCAGGGAGGGGGGAATGGCTGAGGGAGTATTAAATTTGTCTTCTGTTAACTATTGGTAAGGACTTAAATGAAATATTTAAATGAAAGAACATACTTTTATTAATAACCATGCTGCCATGGACTAAGGTATATATCAAATTGAATTTTGTACAGGTTCCTTGTTAGGTAAAAAGGCAACACTAGTTATTTATTCAATGGCCTCAAGTACTGAGTTCAAGGGGCACTGGAGGCTCATGATTATAACACTAGCTACGCAGAGGGCTGAGATATGAGAATCACAGTTGAAAACCAATCCTTATTCTAATAAACCACAAAAATGTGATATATATGCATATATATACATATATATGAATTGTATGCTTCCATCAGAATGACACTGCCCCATTTGTCAGGAAATGGAAAGACTTGGAAAAAAATCATATTAAGTGAAGAAAGCCAGACCCAAAGAAATATAGGTCCCATGGTTTCCCTTATTTGCTATAATTAGTATACATCTAGGATAATCTTATCAGATGAGCAGAAAAGGCCAAAAGCTATGTATATATGAACATATAAAATGATACTAAGCAAAATGAACTCCCAAGATATGAACACAAGAGGTTTTTGTTGTTTTTAATGTCTTTAGTTTTTTTGTTTTATTTTGTTTTGATTTTGGGATCCAGTCATGGGGCCTGAACTCTGGGCCTGGGCACTGTCCCTCAGCTCTTCAGCTCAAGGCTAGCCCTCTACCACTTGAGCCATAGCACCACTTCCGGCTTTTTTCTTTTTGCTTATGTGGTGTTGAGGAATCGAACCCAGGGCCTCATGCATGCAAGGCAAGCGCTCTACCACTGAGCCACCTTCCCAGCCCCCGTCTTTAATGTTTTTAATGTGACTTTTTTTTGTTTGTTTTACATGTTCTTCCCCCTATGGTATATCCCCTGTTGCCACTGCATCTTGCTTATATATTTATCTAATTTGGGGAGGGGAGGGGAATAACAAAATGCTGAAACAGGTCAAACGATGACCCACTGCAGCAATGATATTTACAAGGCACTATCTTGGAAATGAACTTTATACCTTCGGGTGGGGGCGAGGAGTGGGGGATGTGGGGGAAAGAAGGGATAGTAAGAGAAAAACAAAGGAGGGGAGTAACAATGCTTGACCAGAAATGTACTTATTACCTTACGCATATAACTGTAACCTCTCTGCACAGCATCTTTACCATAAAACAATCTTTTTTTAAAAAGTGGGGGGGAGGGGGAAGGGAGGTTGTTAAGCCAGGCTTCCATGAGAGCTAATGATGCTTATTCTTCACTACTTCACCACACGAGGGCGCACTATGCCCAGGCTTCCTTTAAAGCAACTGATGGTGCAGCTTCACTATTGCACCATGAATGTGCACCCTAAACCCAAGGTTCAGTGAGAGCTAATGAATGATGGTGATTCTTTACTTTTACCACAAGAGGGGCCCCTAAGTCCAGGCTGCCATGAGAGCTACTGATGGTGAGTCATCCCATTCACCGTAAGAGGGCATGCTAAGCCCATATATAATATTTTGGCATGAGACTTGAAACCTGAACAAATATTGAAATTGACACAATTAACAAATGTGTCAAAATCCACATGCATCTTCAACTTGAGACACATGTCAAAATAGACACACATCTAAATTGACACCTGTGGCTGGGCACCAGCAACTCACATCTGTAATCCTAGTTGCTCATGTGGCTGAGATGTTAGGACATTGGTTCGAAGCCAAGCCAGGCAGGAAAGTCCGTGCGACTCATCTTCAATTGACCACGAGAAAACTGGAAAAGGGGCAGTGGCTCACATGGTAGAGCACTAGACTTGAGATGAAGAGCTCAGGAACACACCCAGGACCAGAGTTCAAGCCCTATGACTAACAAAAAATAATCAATACCCATGCCACAATTGTCCTACCTGTCATAATCGACAGACATGTCAAAATTGACAGAGAATTGACACAAGTTTCAAAATCCACGTGCATGTCCACATTGTCAAATTAGTTTCATATATTTTTATTCCATATATTTTTCCATAAAAACAAGGACAACATAAATCCATACTCATGGATACACTTAAAAGTTTTAACAGTGTACAAAATTGGATTACATATCCAAAATTTAATATGAGTATTAACTCACAAGGCAATATTGATATATCTTATTCTGGAAGCAAATCATCTCCTAGCTCTTCATCAGCAAAATCATCCTCATCGCCTCTTTTCTTGGCAGCAGTTTTTGGTCTTTCTATCTGTGGGCCAAGTGGATCCACATAGGAAGCATCTAGGTTTCAAAACAGATGATTCCATTAGAGTCATGTAGAAAGAAAACAGAAATATGGAAATGATTAGTCTCAGAACCAAAACACAATGACTCAGAGTGAAGAGAAATGCAGTCAAGGTACTGTGGGTTTGTCTGCACATATCAAGTTCTCAGTGACACCCAGAGACATGGGGACCATCTCCCCAGTCTTCTTCAGACCTGCTATCCCTGTGGGAACTGGGTGGGGAAGACCAACACTTGCCTATTTCTTTGTTACTGCTACTTTCATAAGGTTCATTTGTCCCGGGTAAAGTTCTGAGTTTGGCACTTAGTCGTTCACCTTTACTATTGGCACTACTGTTCTGGCCACTATCTGAAAACACAAAAATAAAAAATGCATTTGTTTAATATGCTAAAAAAAATAACACTTCATTACACATTTTAAATTACACTTATTTGCCAGATATAGGCAGATTGTTCCATCTGGAAGCCACCTTCTTAGGAACGTATTTCTTGTTTGTTGACTTTTGTGCTGATAATGAGGGTTAAAAGTCAGGGTGTCATGCTCTCAATTAGCTTTTTCATTCAAGGCTAGTGCTCTACCACTTGAACTACACCTCTACTTCTGGCCTTTTTGCTGGTTAATTAGAGGTAAGTGTCCCACAGACTTCCCTCCACCCCAATCTAGCTTTGAATTATGATTCTAGATCTTGGCCTCCTGAGCAGCTAGGGTTACACCTGTGAACCACCAACACCCAGCACAGTTCCGCTACTGTTATTTAGTGTAGCTAACTCAGTTACTGACACAGTTTCTCCAGTTATGTCCTCTCATCTGAGTGCTACAATTCTTACTAAAACCTAGGATGCTCTATCTTGGGTTTGTTATCACTAGATCAATAGGTAAAGATAAAGCTCAAGCTTTGTTCCTTAAAAATGACACACCCCCTATCCCAATAAAGGCAATGCCTACTCCTGGATAGTGGTGGCTCACAACTGTAATCCTAGCTACTCAGGAGACTGAAATCTGAGAATCAGAGTTTGAAGCCAGGCCAAGCAGTGAAGTCCACGAGATTCTTATCTCCAATTAACCCCTTAAAAGAAAGAGGTAGGGCAGTGACTTCAATGGTAGAATGCCAGCCTTGAGCAAAAAGAGCTAAGGGACAGTGCCCCAGGCCCTGAGTTCAAGCACCAGTACACTCACCCCCCCACACACACATTTCTTTTTTTTTTTTTTTTTAAATTTTTTTTTGGGTCCAGTCGTAGGGCCTGAACTCTGGGCCTGGGCGCTGTCCCTCAGCTCTTCAGCTCAAGGCTAGCGCTCTACCACTTGAGCCACAGTGCCACTTCCGGCTTTTTTCTTTTTGCTTATGTGGTGCTGGAGAATTGAACCCAGGGCCTCAGGCATGCAAGGCAAGCGCTCTACCACTGAGCCACCTTCCCAGCCCTCACACACACATTTCTTGTAGGCAATGTATGAAATGAAACATCATTTAAGAGTAGTCTATATCTGTGCTATTTTTTCATGTAATACAGGTTTCTGTTTCACAGAACTTGTGAGAAGCTGAGAGATTACCATAATTAGTAGAACTTAATAAAGAAGAACCAGCTTCTGAAGAAAGGAGAAACAGAAGGCATTAGGTCTGCCTGGTGTAAGTATAAGGCTAGTGAGATGCCCTATAAGTACACATGTGAAAAGTAGCTGGGAAAACTTGCCCAAGGTGGCAGATAACCTAGATCACACAATCATACTCTCCAAATATGTGTACAATGTTCCTTTAGGAGACCATGAGACAGATATGGGCTTAATATTTTAAAAATGCAAAAAACTTATAGCTGCCCAAATAATGACTGTCCTGGGAGAAGAAAGCAATACACATTACTCGAGATTTTCAGACAGGCTGATATTAGTAGTTTCTAACATTCATTTTATGTTATTATATTTTCTAAAAGAACTATTTCTTTAGGTCCATTTTTTATTTCTTCCCTTCAGAACCCCTACAATTTTTCATCTGTTCCACAGTGCTGAGAATCAAATCCAGGCATACAAAGCACACACTCTAGTGCTAAGCTATACCCTCATTCCAATAACAGCATCTTTTTCCTATTTTATAAGCCTTAATTTGTGTGTGTGTGTGTGTGTGTGTGTGTGTGTGTGCGCGTGCGCGTGCGCGCGCGCACCTGCACATTAGTACTAGGGCTTTAACTCAGGACCTGGGAGCTGTCCCTTAGCTTTTTTTTTTTTTTTGGTCAGTCATGGGTCTTGAACTCTGGGTCTGGAAGCTGTCCCTCAGCTCTTCAGCTCAAGGTGAGAGCTCTACCACTTGAGCACTTCTGGTTTTCTGGTGGTTTATTGGAGATTAGAGTCTTATGGGCTCTCCTGCCCAGGCTGGCTTTGAACCATGATCCTCAGATCTCAGCCTCCTGAGTAGCTAGGATTACAGGCATGAGCCACCAGTCCCTGGCTCACACTCACCATTTCTAAGTGTACTTTATATTTTAACTCACAGATAATGTTTCTGGGAATAAATCAAAACAAGATGGTCTTTAGAATCCCCACATTTCTTTCTGAGCTAGTGACAAGCCAGAGCCCTGCCATGCTACATAAATGCCCTGTGTTGAACTACACCCACAGTTCTAAACTCTCCATTCTACAATGGGTCAATGGACTTGACATTGAAAGTCCCCAGTGACATTAAATTTCTCTTATTCATGAGCTACCATCCCCTCAGACAATGAAGATGACTTTATGATATGTGGATGAACAGAGGCTGAGGAAGTTTATCCTCACTAGCTCCTCCTATCAAAAACTTCCAAAGGAATCTTCCAAGTTGAAATAAAATAATGCTAGCGATGACAGTGAAAACTGAAAAGATGCAGGTCTAGAGTAAGGTAGATA
The DNA here is from genome assembly GCF_024711535.1 of Dipodomys merriami. Taxonomy (NCBI): domain Eukaryota; kingdom Metazoa; phylum Chordata; class Mammalia; order Rodentia; family Heteromyidae; genus Dipodomys; species Dipodomys merriami. The sequence continues at coordinate 72,569,209 of NW_027206179.1, read as the reverse complement.
CAGAGACAAAGAAAGACCCAGTAATACTGTCATGTGATGCATAAATAATTTTAACTCATGGACGGAATTTTAAAGATAAAGGTTAGAGATGTAGCTTAAGGACACAGTGCTTGCCTGGAATGCTTTAGGGACCTGTATTTGATCCTAAGCACTAGAGAGGAAAATTAAAAGCATAAAATGATTATAACTACAAAACAATGTTATACATAAAAAAAATCAAAAGAAAAAATCTATTGCAGCAGTAACAAAATGAGGATGTAAAGAAAACATTTCACATGTGACTGAAATTACGTTACTATTGGGTAAAATATACTGTTATACTTTATGTAATCTCTATCTACAGAAAACAAAACTATAGAAGACAGAAACAAAGAAAACAGAAGAGTCAAAGCATACCACCAGAAAGATTCAGTGAACATGGAAGAAGGAAAAAAGAGGAGGACAAAGTAGCTGCAAGGCACACAGAAAACAATGGAAAGTCTCCTTCTATATAACTGCTTTAGGTATAAGGGGATTCAGCCCCCCCAATCTAAAAATAAAATGGGTAAACTGATAAAACAACAACAAACAAGATACAATTACATGCTGTCTATAAAATAACTTTGGACATAAAGGCATATGTAGATTCAAAGTGAAAGGACACTGATCCAGGTGTGATGGTACATTCCTACGATCCCAGCCCTTGGAAGGCAAAGACCAAGAGGATTGTGATTTCAAAGCCAACCAGTGCAACACAGTGAGACCCTACCTCAAATAAAAAAAAAAAAAAAAGACAGATTAAAAAGATATTGCTGGGAGCTGGTGGTAATCCCAGCTAGTAGGATCCTGTAATCTCAGCTACTTGGAAGGCTGAGGTCTGAGGACTGTGGTTCAAATCAAACTCAAGCAATAGTCTGTGAGACATATACGTCCAATCAACTATCAAAAAGCCGGAAGTGGAGCTGTGGCTCAAGTGGTATAGTACTAGCTTTGAGCAACAAAGCTCACAGATGGTGCCCATGCTGATTTGTAGCTCCATAACCAACACACACACACACACACAAATGGAGTTTTAGACTTATTACAGAGAAAATAGATTTTTACTCTGAGTACTCAAGTCTTAGCTAAAGCAATAGGGCAAGAAAAAGAAATAAAACACATCTAAAGGGAAAAAGAAGCAAAATTATCTGTTGCTTCAGCCAGTTATCCTACTACTCAAGAGGCTGAGATCTCAGGATCAATGTTCAAACCTAACCCAGGCAGAAAAGTCTAAGGGACACTTATCTCCAATTAACCACCAAAAAGTTGAAAATGGAGCTGCTTTCATAGTGCAATGGCAGAACAGAATGTCTTTACAGAGATGTGGGCCCCAAGCCGAAACTGTCTGCTCTCCAGCCCTCTGTGAAAAAAAAAAAATCTACTCTTGTCCATCTTGGCATATCACTGACCACCCAGGTCTACTAGCATGTGTAAATTTTTTCTGGAGTCCAACATTGAAATGCTTCACAGTGTGGTGGACTCTCTTCTAATACTCATTACTGAATGAGGAATGACCACAGAACAATGTCTCTCTGGTCCACATATGCTGCAAGGAGAAATGACATCAGCCTTGGCCCCTAAGGCTTGTTTCTCCTGTCTCCACTTGCATCCATCCCCTCCAAGGCCAACTCTGTATTCAAGTGGCATCTCCTTGGAATGCCTGCTCCTTGATAGTAATCTCTGGGCCTGTTCTTAGTGGGCACACTCATGACTTCTTCACACCCTGCATGTGATGCCATTAAGGCCCAATGAAATCATGGAAAGGAGTTCTAGATAAAGAACATGCCCACCTTTAGACTTACAGTCTAAAAAAAAAACCCCGGTTATGATGGACATTATGAATGCCATTTTCCTCAAAAAATTGACTGGAAAGTGAATTTCTGTTCACTGAGTCAGAGTATCTTGATTTTCATGACAATTTCATTTTCAGGATAAAAACGATATATTTTCATAGGACAAGTTCACATTCAAGATATCATAAAAAATCATATTCAAACATACAGCAAATGGAAACAAAAGGCAATATAACAAAACCTTAATAACACAATAGCCATAATTAGTCACAAAATGATACTCTCATGTCAAAACAGAAACTGCTGTTCAGGAGACACTCATGCATCAGAGGACACAGGAGACACGGATGTGTTCAGGCAGGATCAGGGCTCCCCTCCCCACCCCCTTGGTTTATCCATGAAGTATATAAATACTGTTGAATCTCAAGACTTTAAAATAATAGAAAATGGCCCTGATATGGATGCTAACTTTCAGTGTAGTCTGATTTAATTAACCTGACCCCCAAGTTCTGCTTGTAAGTGAGCAATGCATTTTTATATCAAGTGATTAAAATAAACTCCTTTATTTTAAATTAATTCTGTAAAAATAAAATAGTGAAACTCCTGGAACGGCTCATAAAAATTCTAAACCAAGTGCTTTTCTTAACCACAATATAAAAACCAAATATTTAAAATGCTTTTACTGAGTCCTGTGAATTAACTACAAGTCCCCCAACTTTGTACCTATGGTGTTTTGATCTGAGCTATTCTTTACTGCAGTCCCTTTGTAATCATCTTCTTTGCAGGAGGAATGATTCAGATAAGCAACAGATGGAAGGCAAACTGTTCCTCAAACAAGAAATGCCTTCTTATCATCATCTTGAGGAAAACAGCTCAGGATAGAAAACTCAGAGTCTAACTTGTTCCTGTTCTGTTCCAGTAATACAGCGGTAACTCCTCCAGAACTCCTCCAGAGACAAAGACTGAGCTAATGGTCAACCAGATCAGACCTTTCTGACCCCTAATTCTCCCTACTTAGCTTGTACTTTGAAAGACGGCGGAAGATGTACTGAAGTGCTGTCTTTCCATGGTGGCTGTGAAATAACTTTCCTTTCTCTGTCCTTTATCATGTGTCTTTATTTGGCCTATGGGAGTTACTGGCCAGACTTAACTTCGGACTCCTGGGGTCTAAAAATCCAGTTTCAACAACAACTACTATCAGCATCCCTACCTCCAGGACATGACAGGCCTAGAGTGGGGCCCATGGGTGGTGTGTGTCACTTGTCCATCACTGGATGAGGCCTGTCCAGGGTGAGGTGCCACAGGCTGGATGTCTAGGCTGTTACACTGGGAACCTGGCTAAGGTGGCAATAGCAGCAGAGGCCTTTTTGTGTGCACTGCATTGTACTACACTGAATCTCAGCATTTTCTTACTCATAGTGGAGCCCAGGGGCTAAGGACATAGTTCCACTGGAAGATTCTGAGACTTGGCTTTCCTTGGCCACAGCCCAAGATGACTGATTCTGCAACTCAGCACTCGGTTATAAGCCTTCCAGGTGATCCAGAGTCTGAGAATCACTGAGGGGACAGGAGCTGAAAGTCACTAAAAATATCAATACACAGCACAAGGCCCTAGTGACCTAGTCCACTCATACACCTAAACAACAAAATCCCCATACTTTTCAAGGCTGCTCCAGCACTTCAGAAACAGCTAGACTATAAAATCAATAATATATTACTGTTCCTCTTTCTTAGGCAAGCCTTTGAAAATTGAGTTGGAGGCATTGTATTTAACATTTTATACTTAAGCTGGTGAAAGGTAACATGCAGTTACCTTGTAACTCTCTTACACTTTGTTGGCTCTAGCCCAGAGCACACATGTCCATGTTGACATAAGAAGACGCAAGTCACAGTTTTACCCTTAGGAGGGTGTTGATCTGGCTCTTTCTCTGCAGGTTGGTACTGAGAACTTCTAAGTGGGGAATGGAAAGGATGAGGGGCCACTGCTTACATGGTGCAGGAGGGCACTGTGGAGTTAGGTGTTGCAGATGAGGGCTAGAGAAAGAAAAGGGTTAAGCATGCTTGCTTTATTTCAGGCTTCAAAGCCAGGGCCAGCCCTCTAGTGGCCTGTACCTTGAACTGAAGAAAGTCCAACACTTGCCTGGTTGTTAGCAGAGGCAATAAAATCTGGCTACAGGAAAAGCAAAGAAGTTAGGAGTAACATATGCTTGAGGGGTCAGAAAATAAGGCTCAAAAAGGTAAATGGGAAGAGGAAAAAAGAAAATAAACCCAATAAGCAAGCACATCAGGAAAGGCCTGTTTGATACTTTACACTTGTGCCAAGCCAACCAAGCAACATGAAATCCTGCTTGGAAAAATGCCTTTTTTCTCCCTCTACCTGAATAGCCCTTTATGTGAGAACAGAGCTCACTTGTACTCTAGGACTTTTCATGTTGGACTGAGATGGACTGAAGAAAGCAAAGAACAACTGCTTAAACTGATGGAGTAGCACTGAGGAGGGTGAGCCAGGAAATGCCTCTCCCTCACGGTGGAGCAGCCTTGCTGTTCTTCCTGCTAGTGTCTTATTTAGCTCCCCTTGGATCACAGAGGGACCCTAGGCCTGCTCTCCCTCCTATGGGCTCTGAGAATCACCATCCTCTGTCAGCAGTTCTTAGGGTTGAAGCATGCCCTTCATAAGCCCTGAGGTTCTAAGGCATGTTGGCAGAGCACTTCCATACATCTTCATAAGTCTTTCATGATAAGATGTTAGCTTCGGGTTAAATAGGGAAAATTGAGGGCACGGCACGAGAAACGTATACATAGTTAAAACGGTCCCAAGTCAAAGGTATTGTAATGGTTGATCATTAGTTCAGGGAGGGTTCCAGGATGCTCACTGGCTCAAAGAGTTGGAAGGTGAGGCTGGTCCTAAAATTTTAATACCACTTCCCTAAAGGTTGCTCACTTACTCTAATTGGACAGTCAATTTCAAGGGCGCTCATACAGAATATTTCTACTGCTCACAGCAAGATCCACCAAGTTGGTCTGGGGAAGCTTCTAGAATTTCTTTTAATTGATTAACTTTCTTCCCATCTCCTGAGTTCTTGATTTTAATCATTTTTCTTTGAGTAGAGATCCACAGTCACTAATGCAATTCCAAATTCTTAAGAGCCATAGAAGAAAGGTTTTCAAGTGAGGCAAATTAAAAGATACTTTTCCTGAGTCCTATAAAATAACTAAAGATCCCCCAAGTTCATATCTATGCCCTTTGATCCGAGCTATTCTCTACTTCAGTCCCTTTTTTTGCAGGAGAAAAGGAGAGATTCAGATAACTACCTTGCATGGAAGGCAAACTGCTCCTCAAACAATTTTATTTTAACATTACCTTAAAGCAAACAGACAAAAGTTAAGGAGACCACCTTGTTCTTGATCTATTCCAGTAATAAAGTGACAAAGGCTGAACTAATAATCAACCATTACAATACCTTTGACTTGGGACTGTTTTAACTATGTATACCTTTCTCGTGCCCTGCCCTCAATTTTCCCTATTTAACCCGAAGCCAACATCTTATCATGAAAGACTTATGAAGATGTATGGAAGTGCTGTCTTCCCATGGTTGCCATGTAAGAACTACTTTCTCTACTCTTTACCATGTCTCTTCATTTGGCGTATGGAGGTGAATGGCCAGACCTAACCTGATAGTCCTATACCCTTAGCGTGGGGTCTGAAAGCTGTTTCACTTGAACATAAAACTTTATTTGAAGCTATTTATAGTCTTCATTCTCCTAGTATTGATACTTATAACTGATACTGAATTAGTAAGAAATTCTGGGTTTGACTATGAGGTGCTAAGTATGGATATTATTGGACATAAGGCTAATTTACTATACTATTTTTTCTACTCTTGCAAAAGTTCTGGTTTCTATAACCTTTCCAGTCCAAGATTTTGGTTAAGGGATAGAGGACCTATATATTCTCTGGTTTATAAAGAACTGATAGGCCAAAACTCTCAGACCCAAACCTCAGCCTGATAAATCCCCAATGGTCAAATGTATCATTAAGCAGGAATTGGGCAGGAGAGAAGGTAAGGAGATAGCTGAGGGCTACGGGAAGGGAGAGTGTGGCAGACTATCTAGAGTGCTCCTGGGACTAGCACTCAATGCTGCTTCTACCAATTGCTCAAGCTCTGAGTAATGGTTTTTGTGGCCTAAGGGTAAATAGGTCAGGAGTGTGAGGTTCAGGTGGACAAGCTAGAATGACTAAAACTAGGTGCCACTGATGCTTATCACTGCATAGATATAGCTGGCAAAGCTGAGCTATTTCAAGAAGCAATCTTTCTCTCCCTGGGAAAGTCAGACAACATGTGCCAGGCAGTACTGGCAGCAGCATTCACCTGTGTGTCTATCTTTCCAATTCAATTTCCTTGACTCTCTGTGTGGTGTATGGCATAGAGCATATATCCAAGATATGCTAAGGACCAATTAAAGAAGAACCAAAAGTAAGAATTACATTTTTCTGTTGCATTCCTGGATGAGAACAGCTGTAACAGACCTCAGCTGCAGTTACCTGGGGCCAGGTCTAAGTGCAGGTCAGTATCTCTCAGATTTGTGCCTAGGCTATTTATAGATCCCAATTTAACATTTTTTTCTATTCCACTAAAGTTCTATTAATATTCACTTATACTTCCTTCATGGGAGAAAGGAATGGAAAACTTCAGAAAACTTCCTAAGAAATGATGCTTCAAAGAGTTAAACTCAAGGAATTTTAGACTTGCCAAGAACTTTAGAATCACTTATAGTATATACCATTTACAAGGCTCGATCCCAGAAAGATAGGTGCTATCATGATCAACACAGATTCTAAATAGCTGTACTGGTTCTAGAACACCAGACAAAATATCTGGATCTCTCAGTGCTCTATGAAGCAAGCAAACACAGTAAAACTCATTTGTATGCCCATTTATGATGAACTATCCAGCATGAACTCAATGAATCAATTAGTAGGTGATAACAGGTATGTTGAAGAACTGAAATATGGTAACACTTACAAACATTCATATCACAGTACTCGCTTACCAAACTAGAATGAGTGAAACTGTACTGTGTGCAGAACAAACAGATACAACATATGCAGAACAAACAATACAAACATATAAAGGATACTTTGGGGTGATTTTGAAGAATGTTTCCAGAATCCCATATACTGGAATCTGTCAAACCCAGCCTCTCAGCAAAGTAAATACTTACCATTGCCAGTGCTCCCCTCCCATTTGCTTCGGGAGCCCCCACTGCCATCTCTGCCAGACTTGATGCGCTAGACCAATAAGAAGACAAATTTAGAAAAGTAATGACATTCCTTCAAAACTGAATACACCAAAGGCTGAATTTAAAATTGACATTCCTATGTAACTCTGAGCACGAATTCATCAACACTTGAATCCTATTGGGAGGAAAACGTCACCTTCCCTGACTCATAGAATATTTAAAGGGCATTTTCATTCAAAAGCCCAGTGTATCACTGCTCACACAAGCAACTCAACAATGTCTTTTGTTGTTCTAGTACTAGAGCTTGAACTCAGAGCCTTCTGTTGCTAGCTTGGCATTTTTACTCAAGACTGGTATTCTAACCATTTGAACCACACTTCCACTTTCTAGTTTGTTTTCATTTTGTTTTTTTGTTTTGTTTTACTAGTTAATTGGATGGAGATAAGAGTCTCTGAGGAAAAACTCAGGCAGCTTAGTTAAGGACACAGATTCAAGCAACCACGGTTTGGGACTGCAGCAGTGGAGGCGGCTGCTGCCACTGGCCACCATATTCAACACTGAGAGCTCAGGACAAAGGCCCCAGAGTGGCTTCTACTCATAGCCAGCAAGAACCAACAAGGAGCAGAAATCTTTATTCGGTCAACCCCAGACAGTCGCAGACTGTGGAAGTGGACGACCTGGAAACCAAGGGAGAGGTGTGAGTACCTCAAGACATCATAACTCATTCTCACCGAGCAGCAATGGGAAGGTAGCCTCTCCCCCACCGCAGGAGAAAAACTCCATCTTTGATACTGTCATGGACCTGACCAGAGCAGCTAGCACTATTTGACCTGCGGCAGGCCTCAGCTCCACTCCTGAGAAGAGTTGCCCCTCCCAAGCAGAGGCACCTCCTCGTGGACAGGGCAGATTCTCCTTAGTGGGTAAACAGAGCCAGAAACTACCCTACCCAGCTGTGCACAGGAAGCAAACTACAGCCCCTTGAGCAATTGGAAACTTGGTACATATAAATCCTGAGATTGGCTCCAGGTTGGGCTGATTGAGTATCTCAGGAGCTAGACCATCAGGGTAAAGCATCTGACAGGCCACAGCCCAATTTACAAACTAGCACCCCTCATAGCAACTCCAAGCTAGAGGAAACAGCCACCTTGCTCTTTTGTGTCACTCACAGTAGATCGCCCTCCCACTGAACTAGCCTGGGAGGAGGGACATAAACTCCGGGGTGAGGCAGAGCTTCCTGCTCAAACAATATGATTTAAGAAACTAACTAAGCCACAGGACAAGCAAACCAGAGACTCCACCACCAAGAGACTGCCTACAGACAGTGGGAACACAAGAACTGTCCCTGCCCCCCCCTCCTCAAAAAAAACTTTTTTTCAAAGAGCTTTTTCTACCTATTTTTTTTAAACTGTTGTCTATTTTTCTCATTTTTATTTTAGGTTTCTTTTTGTTTTGGCTTTACTTTGTTATTGTTGTTGTTTCTTTTTTTCTTTTAATATTCTCTTTATACTCTTTTCCTTTTTGATCCTTCTAGGTTTTTATTTTTATTTTTGCATTACTTAATTGCTGTTCTGTTCATACCCAGATATATATCTGTCTTTGATTATTAGACCTTATCTTTCATTGTGTACATACTTAATTCTGATATTGACTACTCAATTCACAAACTCCCAGCCTACACTCCATTAGCTGTAGAATTACTTCTTTTTTGGGGGGGAGAGAGGGGGTCCGGTCATGTGGCCTGAACTCTGGGCCTGGGCACTATCCCTCAGCTCTTCAGCTCAAGGCTAGCGCTCTTAGAGTTACTTCTTTATACTTACATAATTTTAAGTGTTTCATTTTAAATTTTTCATTTTTTATCCTTCCTTTCTCTTTATCTCTTGTCTCCTTTCCTGATATTCCTGCTTCTTCTCACTTGCCTCCATGCATTCCTCCAATCTTATTTTCTCCTGACAAGTCTCCCTAAACCTAGTAATTTCTAGTCTGCTGACCCCTTACTTGATTTTTCTTAGCACATTGATCCCTAGCTGTTTGTTGTTGAACTAGATTGTATATATTGAACTAGATTGTATCTGTACCCATTTTGTCTGGATCAAACAATATGTGCAACTACAGGGCTCTGGTTGATGCCTGCCTTAGTGTTCTAGTTCAGAATCGATTTGGCTATCATATGAAAATAGGCAGAACAAGCAGAAACACAAGAAAAATGGCAAGTCCAGGTATTTCAACTCCTACTCATGACAATCAGGCAACAGAGCAGTCAATGAATAACCCAGAGGAGAGTTCCCAAAATGCTCTACAAACAATACTGTTAAACATGCTGAATGAAAAGTTTGAAAGCCTGCAAAGGTCTTACTGTGAGTGTGATAGGGAAATGCATGAGCATGATGAGGCAAACCAAAAATTAATACAGGAATATCGTGAGCGTGATGAATATAACCAAAGATTAATACAGGAATATTGTGAGCATGAGGAGGCTAATCTAAGATTAATAGAGGAACTGCATGAGCAGAATGACAATACACAAAGATTGAGGCATTCATGGAATCCATGAACAGACAGCTGGAGCAATCCAGAAGGCCACAAAGGGAATGTTGAATGAAGCCCAATAGAAGGAAAGGGAGTCCAATGAAACCATAACCAATCAACTAAGGAATTTGAGAATGAACACTGAAAACAAAATAAAGAAAGGCCATACAGGATCTAAAACAAAGCTCCACAAAGAATTTGAAGTCATCAAATCTGACCAATTAGAAGAAAAAGAAAAAACAAAACAAAACAAAGTAGAAAGTAGGTTAGACCATACAGAAGATTGAATCTCTGGGACTGAAGACAGCCCAGATACTATAGACAAAGAACAGAAAACTATTCAAGACAAATCCAAGAAATATGACAGATCTACTCAACAGCTAGAAGACACCATCAGATGGCCTAATCTGAGGATAATGGGTGTAGAGGAGAATCTAGATACAGAAGTTCAAAGTCTAGGAAATTAATGTAACAGGATCATAGCAGAGAACTTCCTAAACATGCAAAAAGATAGGTCTATTCAAATACAAGAAGCCTTTAGAACCCCAAATAGACCAGTCTAGAAGAGGACATCCCAATGTCACATTGTAATCCACACAGGATCAATTCAGACCAAAGAAAGGATCCTTAAAGCTGTCAAGGAGAAAAGATCAATCACCTAAAAAGGGAAACCAATCATAATAACTTCAGATTTCTCACCAGAGACAATTAAAACAAGAAGAGCCACGAATGATGTATGCCATGCCCTAAAAACAAAAGCTATCAACCAAGAACACTTTACCCAGATAAACTCTCATTCATAACAGAAGGACAAATAAAACACTTCCACAGCAAAGAAAAATTGAAATAATATATCTCCACCTAACCACCCCTACAAAAGATACTTAAAGATGTCCTATAGAAAGATGTCCATAGAAAACCAACAACAGCACAATAAAGGCCAAGAAACAGCCTCCAGAGAATCCCAAAAAGCAAAGGAAAAACCCAATTGGCACAGTCCCCAAGAAGGTGGATAGCATGACAGGAAATACCAAACACCTCTCAGTCCTAACTCTCAATATTAATGGACTAAACTCTCCAATTGTCTAGTTGGATCAAAAAGCAAGATCCTTCTATCTGCTGCCTTCAAAAGACACACCTTTCCCACAAAAAAAAAAATTCTGAAAATGAAAGGCTGGAATAAAATCTACCAAGCAAACAGCCCCCATAAACAGGTGGGAGTTGCAATCCTAATATCAGATAAAATAGACTTCAAATTAAAATTAGCAAGAAGAGATAAAAGGTCATTATCTACTAATTAAGGGATCTCTCTTTCAGGAGGATATTACAATTCTAAATAGCTACTCAACAAATAATGGAGCTCCCAAATTTATCCAAGAAATACTACTTTCCCTCAAATCTCACATAGATCCAAAGACATTAATTGTTGGGGACTCTAACACACCACTATCCCCTCTGGATAGATCAACCCGGCAAAAACTTAACGGAGAAAACTTGGATCTAAACAACTGTATAGAGAAATGAGACTGAACAGACATTTACAGAATATTTCACCCAGCAGCATCAGAATACACGTTCTTCTCAGCAGCACATGGGACATTCTCCAAAACAGACCACATTTTAGGTCACAAAACAAATTTTCCGAATTCAGAAACACTGAAATTATACCCTGCATTTTCTTAGCCACAAGGGAATAAAATTACAATTCAACACCAAAAGCTACCAAAGACAATCCTGTAACACATGGAGGCTGAACAACACACTGTTGAACCCCAGTGGGTCATGCAAGAGATTAGAAAGGTAATTCAAATGTTCATGATATTCAACAAAAATAAACACACAAATTACCAGCTCTTCTGGGACACAACAAAGGCAGTACTCAGAGGCAAATTTGTAGCTCTGAGCTCCTACATCAACAAATTGGAGAGATCTAAAACCAACAATTTAACTAGGTACCTGAACCTCCTTAAAAAAGAGCAACAAGCTAACCCCCAATCCAATAGACTGAAACAATTAAAATTAAAGCAGAATTAAATGAATTAGAGTCCAAAAAAAACATAAAAAGAATCAACAAAACAAAGAGTTGGTTCTTCGAAAAAACTAACAAAATTGACAGACCTTTTCCAAATCTTAGCAGAAAAAGAAGAGAACTCCACCAAATAAACAAACTCAGAGATGAGAATGGTAACATCACCACAGAAACAACCAAGAGTCAGAACATTGTAAGAGAATACTTCTCAAACTTTTATGCTAATAAGTTTGAGAATCTGGAAGAAATGGAAGAATTGCTAGCAAATATTGACATGCCCAAACTAAACCAAGATAATTCAAACCAACTTAACAGACCCATATCAAGCATCGAAATAGAAACAGCAAGCAATAAGAGACTTCCCATCTAAGAAAAGTCCAGGACTGGATGGATTTACAGCAAAATTCTACAAGGCCTTCAAAGAAGAACTCACACCAATACTCCTCCAACTTTTCAATGAAATTGAAAGTGAAAGTTCACTACCAAACTGTATGAAGCCATCATAATCCTCATCCCAAAACCAGGCAAGAACTCATCAAAGCAAGAAAACTATCAACCATTTCTTCGGTGAACATCGATGCAAAACTTCTTAACAAAATTTTGGCCAATCTACTTCAACAACTCATAAAAAAAAAATCATACACTAAAATCAAACAGGATTCATTTCAGGGATGCGAAGCTGGTTCAATATATACAATTCAATTAATATAAATTCATCACATCAACAAGAACAAGGATAAAAACCACATGATTATCTCAATAGATGCAGAAAAAACATTTTACAAGATCCAACACCACTTTATGATGAAAGCTCTGGAAAAAGTAGGAATCCATGGAACTTTCCTCAATATAATAAAGGCTGTGTAAGACAAACCTACAGCCAGCATTATACTTAATGGGGAAAAGCTAAAGCCATTTCCTTTAAACTCAGGAATGAGGCAAGGATGTCCACTCTCTCCATTTTTCTTCAATTTAGTATTAGAATGCCTAGCTAGAGAAATAAGACAAGATGCAAATATAAAGGGGATCCAAATAGGGAAAGATGAAGTAAAACTCTCCTTCTTTGCAGATGACATGATCTTGTATTTAAAGCACCCCATGGACTCCATTCCCAAGTTACTTGAGCTGATCTGAAACTTTGGCAAAGTAGCAAGGTATAAAATTAACCCTCAAAAATCAATGGCTTTTCTGTATGCCAATAAGCAGAAGAGCCCGGCTCAAATCAGGAAAGCAACTCCTTTTGCAATAGCCCCCCCCAAAAATAAAATACCTAGGAGTTAACTGAAGAACTGAAAGATTTCTATGATGAAAACTTTAAAAACCTGAAAAAGGAAATTAAAGCAGAACTTAGGAAGCGGAAAAAACTTCCTATGTTCCTGGATTGGTAGGATTAACATTGTGAAAATGGCAACACTGCCAAAGGCTATCAATGAGATCCCTATCAATATCCAAACCCCATTCTCCAATGAAATAGAAGAAGCAATCCAAAAATTCATATGGGAACAATAAAAGACCTCCAAATAACAAAAACAATTCTTAGCAAAAAGAACAGTGCTAGAGGAATATCTATACCAAACTTCAAACTCTACTACAAAGCTACAGTAGTCAAAACAGCTTGATACTGGCACAAAAACAGACTTGAGGACCAATGGAATAGAACTGAAGATCCAGAACTGAACCTACAGACGTACAGCCACCTAATCTTCAATAAGGGAGCTAAAAAATAGAATGTAAAAAAGACAGCCTCTTCAGTAAATCATGCCAGCAAAATTGGTTGAACACCTGTAGAAAACTAAAGCTAGATCCGTATTTATCACCCTGCACCAGAATCAACTCCAAATGGATCAAAGACTTCAAAGTAAAAGCAGATATCCTGAAAATATTACAGGAAGGAATAGGAGAAACTCTAGGGCTCCTTGGCAAAGGCCAAATTTTCCTTAATAAAGACCCAGAAAAACAACAAATCAAAGAAAGGTTGGACAAATTGGATTGCATGAAACTGCAGATCTTCTGCATGGCAAAGGACATAGCTAGAAAGATCAATAGAAAGCCCACAGATTGAGAGATCTTCACAAGCCATACAATGGACATGGGCCTCATATCTAAAATATACCTAGAACTCAAAAATTAAATCCTCCAACAACAAATCCTCAAAGAAATAACCGCCTCATTAATAAGTGGGCTAAAGACTTAAAGAGAGTCTTCTCTAAAGAGGAAATAAGAATGGCCAATAAACACATGAAGAAATGCTCAACTTCTGTAGCCATAAAAGAAATGCAAATCGAAACAAATTGAATTTCACCTCACCCCAGTTAGAATGGCTATAATCAAGAAATCTAATATCAACAGATGCTGAAGGGGACGTGGCCAAAAGAGGACTCTACTGCATTGTTGGTGGGAGTGTAAACTTGTTCAACCACTTTGGAAAGCAGTATGGAGGTTCCTCAAGAGACTCCACATAGAGCTCCCCTATGACCCAGCAATCCCACTTTTGAGCATTTACCCAAACAATCACAAACAAGGTCATTCTAAAGCTACCAGGACATCTGTGTTTATTGCAGCATTATTCACCATAGAAGATATGGAACCAACCCAGATATCCCTCAGTAGATGAATGGATCACGAAAATGTGATAAATTTTGTATATAGATATATATATAGATATATTACATATATTTATTCCTCCATGAGAAAGAATGACATTTGCCCATTTATCAGGAAATGGAAAGACTTGGAAAACATTATATTAAGTGAGGAAAGTCAGACCCCCCAAAATATAGGTCCTATAGTTTTCCTTATTTGCAATAACTACTATATGTCTTGGATAATCTTACCAGACAAGCAGAAAAGGTCAAAAGCTATGTACATATGACCATATAAGATGATGCTAAACAAGGATACTTGTTGACCCATTGTAACAATGAGATGTACAAAACACTATGTTGAAAACAAACTTTACAACTTCTGTGGGGAAGGGAAGAGTTGGGTAGGTGGGGAGGGAAGGGATGATAGGGGAAAAAGGAAGCGGTAACAATGCTTGATAGAAAATGTGGTCATTAACTTACTCATGTAACTGTAACACTCTATATCTTTACAATAAAAAAATTATATTAAAAAAAAGAAAACATGGCCAACTTTTTTTCTATTAAAAAGTAAGGAAGGCTAGGCATGATGCTACATGTTTGTAATCCCAATACTCAAGAGAATCATGAGTCCTAAGCCACGATGGGCTCAACTATCTCAAAAAGAAGCAAATGAAAAAAAAGGTATAAAGAGACTTTCCTTAAAACTTCAATCCTCATTGTCTTCACAGACAAAAGAAAATCTTGAAATATTTAACAAAATAGATAACAAAACAAGAATATCAACCTCTATAATCTGATTTTACTTCAAAACTTTTCATCTATTCAAGTAAACCTTAAAGACCTGTTTTGGGGGGATTTTGTTTTGTTTTGTTTTGTTTTTGGTCGGTAATGGGGCTCTAACTCTGGGCCTGGGTGCTGTCCCAGAGGTCTTCAGCTCAAGGTGAGCACTTGAGCCACAGCGCCACTTCTGGTTTTCTGGTAGTTTATTGGAAATAAGTCTCACCGACTTTCCTGCTTGGGTTGGCTTTGAACCACAATCTTCAGATCTCAGCCTCCTGAGTAGCGAGGATTACTGGTGGGAGCCACCGGTGTCCAGCTTGCAAACAGTTTGCCTGCCTCAACAAGACCAATATTCAAGGGACCTAACAGCTTCTCAGACCACCACTGAGGACAGCTCTTATACTCTGCATATGTGACCTTGGGTCACAACAGGACACTGAGAAGGCACGCACTATACGGTCCACACACTGCCCACACCTGCTCCTTGTCTTGGAGCCTTTCACTCTCCTCACTCCTATCCATCTGCTTGTTGGGCTGAAAACACCTACTTTCTGCTCTTCTACACTCCTTCCCTGCCCAACTCAGCATAGACAATTTAGAAACCCAAAGCTCTTCTCTGTCTCTTGACTTTTTAAAAAATTATCTGTAAGCATGTGTACAAAGGAGTTGCTATTTTAAAAAGCCGTTTCTGAATGTCACTCTTCATTCTCAGACACCCCTTCCCTCAAGCTTCTTAATTTTGTAAGATATACACTGGATTCTTGACTGTATTCTCCCCCCTCTTTATTCATCTACCCTTTTCTCCTTGCTCCCACCCCTTTCAAGTATCTCCTCTTGGTGTTTTATTTTACTGGACTTTGAATTTGCCTTTCTAAGAAATTACACTATTTGAGTTCTCCCTTTAACCTACCATATTTCAGTGAATATGTTTGTTTATACTTGCATTCTTCCAATGTATTTACTTATGAGTTCATAAGCTAAATCTACCTTCCACATGTAAGGGAAAACACACATCCACTGTCTTTTGGGGCCTGATTTATAGGATGGAGTGGAAGAAAGATTAGGGGTCCTGAGCACAGGTAAAAACTTCCTGAGTAACGATCCAGAAGCACAGTAAATCAAGAAAGACTTGATAAATGGGACTGCATCAAACTACAAAGTTTGTGAATGACAAAGGACATAGCCACCCTGCTGAGGGGACAACATACAGAATGAGATTTTTACCAACTACATATCAGATAGCGCCTATCATACAGAATATACAGAAAACTTAAAAAATTAAATTCTCAAAACACTAACAATTCAGTTTTGTTAAAGTGGGGTAATGAACTAAAGAGAAGCTCTTCAGAAGAAGTAAGAATGGCCATTAAACACACCAAGAAATGCTTAACATCCCTGGCCATAAAACATGCAAATCAAAACAATATTGAGATTCCATCTCACCCTGGTTAGAATCACCATTATCAAGAAAACAAATGATATCAGATGCTGGCAAGAATGCAGCCAAAAGGGAATCTTAATATACTGTTGGTGGGAATATAAACTAGCCTGTTGACTTTCTAGCTTACTCATCAAGAGAAAACTAAGCCAAGATTACTTCAGCAACTTCCCTCATTTTTTCCCTTCTCCTACAGCACATAGAAATGCCCACAGCACATAGATGGTAAACCAAAGGCTCCCACTGCTTGCTCAGTATCCTCATCCAGCAAGTATCCTTGCAATGCCCCAAAGAATAACACACTGACCTTTCCACTGTAGTAACTCACTGTCCTTCCTGCTTTATGAATCAAAGGCTTCAGCATCTCTTAAGAAATGCCAGCCTCTTCACAGGATACAACAAACATATCTTCTGTCTTCCAGGCCCTTTTCATCTTCCTCTCAGCTCCTGTAAATATACATGTGTCCCAAGTGACCACTTCCTAGCATGCCTGCTTGCATACAGGCACTCTGCATGCTTATGCCACATTCTTTTTTTTTTTTTTTTTTTCCAGGTAAGGGGTAGGTTTATTCAGTAGACCTGCTGGGACCAGGCAAGGTTGGCACTCCACGTGGTTGGGAAAGGCCTGGGAATGAGAGAGAGCTAGGAAAGAGAGGAAAGAGCTAGAAAAGAGCAGAGAGAGCAGAGAGGAACAGAGAGAGAGCTAGAATAGAACAGAGAGAGAGAGCAGAGAGGAACAGAGAGAGCTAGAAAAGAGCAGCGAGAGAGATAGAGAGAGCTAGAAAAGAACAGAGAGGGAGATAGGTAGCAGAGAGAGAGCTAGAATAGAGCAGTGAGAGAGCAGAGAGCTAGAAACGAACAGAGAGAGAGCTAGAATAGAATAGAGAGAGAGAGAGCCTGGGCCTGCGCTAGGCCTTATCTAGGGTATGGGCAGGGAAAGGTGTGGCCACATCAGGTTAAGATGTGACCTCAGCGGATGCAGATGTGACCTCTTCCAGGTGTCCCAGTTGCCTAGGTAACGCAGGTACTGGGTGGAGACTTTGCTGCGAGGAGGGTGGAGTCTGCTAGCCATCCAGGAGCGGACCTTACATTCCAGCCTTTTAATAATCATGAAATAGGGCGCGGATTCTCTCTGCTTATGCCACATTCTTCTGGCTCATCTTTCACCAGTGTACAGAATGCCATTCTTGTCCTTTTTCTAGCACTTGAAAAATCAGCTAATTCAACTGTAATAGCTGTAATGATGACTTTAGAGAAAGCCAATACTTTTATGAAAACATTAGTTTGACAAGGTTTTAAGTTTAAAGAAACAGGATCTGTCAAACCTAGGGTGACTGTTCACATTTACAAGAAACTGTAGACATTTTCAGGAAAGAGATCTGACTAGTAGTGTTTTCCATTTTAGTATCAAAATTCTTCCCTCGCAAATAAAAAGCAAAGTCCTTAAAGGAGTCATAAAAACAGCAATTCTGAAAGGACATGGATCAGACTCTGAGATACTCTCCTGAGATTCCAGGACTAAAGGGAGCTGATTCTACCTTGTTCATAGAGGATGAACTAAATTGGCCTAGGTGAGTCCAGAGGAATAGAAGCAAACCAATGGGAATGAGTACCAAGACCACAAACATAGCTCCCACTAGGAAAGGCAGTCTGAGAATTGGTTTCCATTGCATGTAGTCATCTGAATGAGGTAATTAATCTGAGTGAGACCAGCTGTGTGAATGGGTGGAACCAAGGTTAGACTGATTTGAAGGGCACTCAGAAATGAGAAAATAAGATCAAGTGTAACAATTTACTGACGCTCTTGGGCTAGGAGAAAAGAGAATGAAAGTGGTAGGCACATCCAGAATTTGTAGGGCTATTGTTTAGAGAAGCCTCTGGAGAAAGACATAAAATATCTATAAACATAAAAACAAGTCGGGTGCCGGTAGCTCACGCCTGTAATCCTAGCTACTCAGGAGGCTGAGATCTGAGGATCGCAGTTCAAAGCCAGCCGGAGCAGGAAAGTCCTTGAGACTCTCATCTCCAAGAAACCACTCAAAAAACCAGAAGCAGTGCTGTAGCTCAAGTGGTAAAGTGCTAGCCTTGAGCTGAAGAGCTGAGGAATAGCACTCAGGCCCAGAGTTCAAGCCCCACGACAGACTAAATAAACAAAGAAATAAAATAAAAGCTAGTACAGAAGGAACCAATGCCAAACTGATGCTGCTAACTTGGGAGTCTCCCTGTAGCTTCCCAGGGCATATTGGGTAGAGGCCTGCTTCCTGAGCTCTTCCACCACCAGATCACACATACCTGAAGGCATCATCATTCTTCTAGTAATGTCAGCAATAAACTGGAAAGAAAAATCACCACCACAAATAGTTCTCCAAAGTTCCATCTATCATACTATGCTTTGGTTGTCCCTCAATGATTATGATGGGCATATCAATCTAGGTTGAAAATTATCATCCTTCAGAGTTTAGATTTTATCTTTCCATGTAAGAGTTTGTGTGGAGGAATTTGCTGTTAATTTAATGGGCTCGCCATTGCATGTGACCTGTGGCTTCTTCTTTGCACATTTCAATAGTATTTCTTGATTCTGTATATTCAGTGTCTTAACTGAAATGTCTAGGGGTATTTCTCTGATTTTGCTTTGTTGGGTAAGCCTCCTCTTCCAAGATGACCTACTCTTTCAAGTTCTGCTTTTATTCTATTGAATAAAAGCCTTCAGATTCTCTCTTTTCCTTCTATCTTCATAATTCACAGTATCCCAAGAAACCTGCAAATCCCATTTTAAATTTTTTTAGTGTTTTCCAATATCTTTAATTTCTCTGCTTTGCCTTCAGTAATACCTTACTTATTTTATTGTCATTATATTCCTCTTTCATATCCTGCAGTCTTTTTTATTTTATCCAATTGTTTAAATTCTTTCAGCTCAGTGAGTTGTTTGTATGCTTTTTAAATTCATTCAGCTGCTATATTTCTTTCATTAATTTTATTAATCATTCATGTCATTTGATGTTTGATTCACTGAACTTTCTTTTTCTTCACTATCATATGTCCTATATTGTGGAGTTGTTGGCTTTTTAGGGAGACTGATGCCTTGATTATACATGAAATTTGTGACTTTTTGTGGGATTTATGCACCTAGGGCCTATTGTTTACGTAGATGTTTCAATCTCTTGCTTTTTAGATGGTTTTTCAGAGAGTACTTAAGACTGGGTAATGTCTGGCTAGTAATGTATTTTCATGTTACTAGATTGAAGGAGTGTGATCTAGTAGTCAAATAATCAATTTCAATGCTCAAGACACTATGTGTAGACTTCTCCACTCTGGATGAGAGACCTTGCCTACAAAAGCTACTGAAGTTGTTAAATGACCACCTTATGTTTGCAGCAATCTCTAATGAAGAAGACTAGTTACTGTTTCTGTATCTTAGATGAATACAGAAGAAAAGATTTATCTTTATGATCTGAAAAGACCTTAGTTAACCAGAGTGGCAGTGGGAAGGAGATGGAGGGATAATACTATTGAATAACACAAAGTGTTACATAGGAAAAAAAAAGGTGTCAGCTGAGTTTAACAGAAGAGGGGAATGAGAATGTAGAATGAAGTAGAAAAGGTTTGGTTAACACTGGGTTTAAGGAGGAAGGAGAAATGAACAAAACTGGACAGATAAAACACACACACACACACACACACACACACACACACACACACACACACACACACACACACACACACACAAAATAACAACAACAACAAAAGATGTTCAGGCAATCTAGTTACCAGGTAGGTAATAAGTATAGGTAATAAAGATTAGGGATGAGGAAACAAAGAACAAAATATGAAAAAGAAAGCAGTTCTAGTTGTAGGTAGAAGGAAAGGTTAAATGAAGGACTATAAGAAAGGGAAGAAAATAGGATTTAATATTGCATACTGAGGGGCTGGGAAGATGGCTCAGTGGTAGAGCACTTACCTTGCATGCCAGAGGCCCTGGGTTTGATTCCTCAGCATCACATAAAGCAAAATGAAAAAAGCAGGAAGTGGTGCTGTGGCTCAAGTGGTAGAGCGCTAGCCTTGAGCTGAAGAGCTGAGTGACAGCGCCCAGGCCCAGAGTTCAGGCCCCACGACCGGACCCCCCCAAAAAAGATTGCATACTGAAAGGTATGTGGCTCCGATACAATGACTATACAGAAAAGGAAGGGAGCCCAATTAAAAAGTAAATGGAGGGGACACTAGTGATCTCACCTATAATCCTAGCTACTCAGAAAGTTGAGTTCTAAAATTTACACTTGAGAGCCAGCATGGGGAGACAAATCTACCAGATTTTATTTTTACCTCCAAATAACCAGCAAAAAGTCCAAAGTGGAGATATGGCTCAAGTTCTAGAGTGTCAAGCAAAAAAGCCAAGCCAAGCAAGAGTTCCCTAAGTAAAGCCTCAGTACTGGGAAGGAAAAAAAAAACAACTAAATAGGTGGAAGAGCAAAATTACCTATATTGGACATACAAAAAAAACTCTAAATGTAAAATTAAAACCACCAAATCTAAGTAGAAATAAAGACATAACATCCAAAGTAAGATTTTTCTGTTGTTCTCATCTGTCTGTCTGTATCTCTATTCACTTACCTAACTACCAATCATGTGCCTTTGTGGAGTTCAAAAGGCATGGGTTGGGGTAGGAAGGCTCTGACCCACACAACAAAAAGAAGAGAGAGTATTTAGCAAGTGTCAGGCACCAAATTTTATTGCTTCCCTGGCCTCAGGCCATCAGGCCATGCCTAAGAGAGCCCAAGCCTCTACCAGCTACCTTAATGAAACCTGTTGGGTATGTTGAGATGTTTTCCTTTGAGGACTAGAGTGACTGCCACGCTCATGGCTCTGCTGCTTGCCTCAGCAGAAAGTCCCAAGTCTCACAGCCCACCTCTCCAGGCATCTCCAGCAACTATATCGGGCATCTAAGCTGCCAGTGTATATCCTCAGAGCTCAAACATCTCTGCAGGGCCTTGCTGGACACTCTACCTCATCTCTACTTCTTTGTTTTGTTTTGCTTTGGCAGTAATGAGGTTTGAACTTAAGGTCTTGTGCTTGGTTGGGTGGCACCACTTAAGCCATGCCTGTTCCTATGCTAGTTATTTTGGAGTCTCACCAAATTTGCTGCCAGGACTGACCTTGAACACCAATCCTCGAGATCTCTACCTCTTGAGTAGCTAGTATTACAGGCTGGAGCCACTGGTGCTTGCCACCTCAACCACTGCCTGTGAAAACTCATACTCAGATTCTATAGAGAGATGTGCAGACTACTTGACCTGTGATTGTTCCATGTTCTCAGGTACCCTGAGAAACTTCCATCTCCATCAACAAGCACTCTCTCAAGTGGTATCTTATAATCCCTCTTTGAGGTAAGAGTGCAAAACAATGCCTTTCTTCACCAAGACTAGTCTTCAATCTCAGAGTAGGTGCTGTCTGAAAATTCTCTCAACTGGGATAATGATTTGTGGATGCTAGAAAGGGCAGTCTGTCATCACGGTCATCTGTTCCACCTTATAATGAAAATTTCAGCTTCCACACCACCTCTGGAGAGCCTGGAATGGACTTGGAATTCCTTACTGCTTTCCTGTGGTATTTCTCTGTGGTATTGCATGGATTCTGGTTCTTTCTTTTTCTATTCAGAATCTAGTTTGTTCTGTTATCAGAATCTTCCTCACAGTAAAGATGGTAGACACTTTTAGTCTACTATTTTGCCCCCAGCCCAGGATACTGTTATTCTATAAGAACTAGGTTTCTCCAAGTTCAAATCCAGAGAATCAACGAGCCTGGCCTTAATTTTGCATCCTCAGACCTCTGCCCACACTTGTTACTCTCCATATCAAGCTTCAAGAGTCCTACCACACCCATTAGAAATGTAGCTTTCCTAGGAACTGCTTCTTAAGCAGAACCCCTTACCTCTCACTCTCCTTACTGAAGCCTGCCTTTCATGCCACACAGCCTCAGAGACAGAAACAAGTGTGTCCTAATGCTCTTACCTTCTCACCATACCCGAGGTACCTTGAATGTTGAAGCCAACTCTCACAGTCATTGGAACCTCTATGATTCACAGGAAACTTTGAGAGATACTTTCAAGTGAATGAACTAAGGAACCAATGGAAGTCAATGTGTCAAAGCCCTTGAAAGGCTGTGATAGGTAATTTTCCTTCAGAAAATGTAATCAATACATAAATCACCATGTTTGGTACTAAGGATATGTATTCTATTCCACTTTTTGTGTAATCTAATCAATACAACCATGTATAAAATGTTTTGTACTTTGTATACATATGTGAAATTCAAAATATTTGAATTTTTCAGTCCAATTTTAAAGCTATGACTTTATAGGACTCTTAAAACTGAATCCCATCTCTGTTAGAAAATACAATCAAATGGTTTCTGTTTGATTAAATACTTACTTTGAATTTGGGGGTTATAACTAGAAATATAGCATAAGTACTAATAACATTCAGTATTAATTCTGAATGACATATGATAGCTTGTCAATCTAGCCAAAGGAAAGATTTCATGAAACTTTTTCCTGGCTTCTTTCTGAGAGAAGGAATGGCAAATACTAGAAGTAAAAATTCCTCTATTTCAATATTTAAAAACTTATAAATTTTAGTTTTAAAATGTTAATTATTAATGCACTGCAATTTATGGATGAACAGTGAAAATTTTCTAAATTTTGTATATTGTTTATCCATTTTCATTTTTCCCATAGTTTCCTTATGTCTTCTAGCCCTCTTTGGTATTTTTGCTACTTTTCTTTTTTCATCTTCTCTTTGCATCTTCCTCTTTTCTGTGTATACAATATATCTTTGACAGACTTTATTGCAGTTAATAGTTTACATTTCAGTGAAGTAACAGAGCAAAATACCTAAAAACATCACTGTTCAAAAACTCATAGATTCCAGGGGCTCCTGTTGTTAAGGATGGCAGGTGAGCCTTCCCATGTCCAACAACTTCATTTTCTGACCCTAATGAATGCAGAATGTGTATTTTCTTCCTACTCAGGAAAATTTGAACTGTCCAAGTACAGGGGCAGACCAGTCTTCCTTTCCATAAAAGTTCCAGGGAAAAGACTAGTTTTTCTGAAAAATCAATCTATTAAAAAATGTCTAGCTCTTGACAATTTACAACAGGAGTTATGGGCTTAGGGAGAAGCAGTATCCTGACCCAAATAAACCCAAACTGCCTTACCATTCTTTCTTAAGTCTATACCATCTACACACAGTATTTTCCCTTTTAAGCATTTTTAAAACTATATCTCAATTTACTTTATGTTTACTTTCATTCTTAACTCAGATTCTAAATCCTGAGCTGATATTTGATCATATGCAAAGTAACCCTGAACAGTACAAAGTCTGAATGTTGTTCAAATTTCAGTGAATATAAAAATCACTTAAAACTTGTTTAAAACACACAGGTGCTGTACACACAAATTCCTGGTCCCCATGGACAAAGATTTAAGTTCCAGAGTAGAGCATGGACTGGGACCCATGCTTTTGCATTACTATGTCCTCTGAGGTTCACTGGCCACAAACAATACTTTTGAGTGGCACAATTCCAAGACATTTATCCCTAACCTAGCTGTGACAGGCTGATGGGAAAGAACATTTTATGTAATTCCTGGTATGAATTACTAACTATTCTAGATGTAAATTAAGGACTGGCTGGGTGTCAGTGACTCATGCCTGTGATCCTCTTGAGGCTGAAATCTGAGGATAATGGTTCAAAGCCAGCCTGGGTAGGAAAGTCTGTGAGACTCTTATCTCCAATTAATCACAGAAAAAGTCTGAAGTGGTGCTGTGGCTCAAGTGGTAGAGTGTCAGCCTTGGGCAAAAAAGGAGCCCAAGCCCAACAACAGCAGCAGCAGCAGCGGAGGGGTAGGGTGTGGAGGAAGAGGAGGAGGAGGAGGAGGAAGAAGAGGAGGAGGGGGAAGAGGGGGAAGAGGAGGAGGAGGAGGAGGAGGAGAAGGAGGTGGAGAAGAAGGAGGAGGAAAGAAAAAAATTAAGGACTTAAGTAAAATCCCGACACGCCATCCATTTTGTCTCCTATTCATAAAGTGATAAGGCAACAAGGGTAGGAGCCAGATGTTGAACATTTTTATTTTAGATCAAATATGCCTCTAAATAGCTGTGTGACCTGGAGCAAATTATGGAACCTCCATGTGTCTCCATTATCTCATGTATAAAAAATAGAAATGCATAAGTGGCACTGTGGCTCAAGTGGTAGAGCACTAGCCTTGAGCACAAAGAGGCTCAGAGACAGTACCCAGGCTCTGAGTTCAAGCCCCCGGACCCACAAAAACAAAAAAACCAAACATCTTGTTCTTTTGTTAGGTGCTAGTGGCTCACACCTATAATCCTAGCCAGGAGGCTAGGAGTCTGAGATCTGAGGATTGTGGTTTCAAACCACAATGTGGTTTCTTGCCAGCTTTGGCAAGAAAGTCTATGAGACATTGGTCTCCAATAAACAGAAAAAAAAAAATGGAAGTGGCACTGTGGCTCAAGTGGTTGAGTGCTAGCCTTGAACACAAAGAGGCTCAGGGACAGTGCCCAGGCCTTGAGTTCAAGCCCCAGGATGGGCAAAAAAAGAAGAAGAACGAAGAACGAAGAAAAGGAAGAGGAAGAGGAAGAGGAAGAGGAGGAAGAGAAGGAGGAGGAGGAGGAGGAGGAGCAGGAGCAGGAGCAGGAGCAGGAGCAGGAGCAGGAGGAAGAAAGAATGATTCCATATTCAGCATCACACGATTAGTGAGATGATCAACTCAGTTAATCTATGGAGAGTACTTAGACCAGTGTTTGCACTTATCCTGCATCAACTTAAATAAGCAGATGTTGCTGTTGTTTCTGTTGTCTACAGTGCTGAGGATAAAACCAAGAGCCTCCTGCATGCTAGGCAGGTACTGCAATACTGAGCTATATATACTTCAGTGTTCATTGTAATCAACCATTTTAGCAATAAAGTGAAAAGGCATAGAGAAGAGTGCTAATATTACTCAAGAACAAGTGAACAAGTATATTCATTTTCTGTTTCTTTCTTTGCTTTTTTCTTGCATTCATTTGTTCATTCATTCTTTCATTCATTCAACTGTTCTTTTTGTATACTGTCAGTGGGGCTTAAACTCAGGACCTCAAGTTCTTGCTTGGCTTTCTTGCTCAAGGTTGATGCTCTACCATTTGAACCATTATCTCCACTTCCATTTTTTGCTGGTTAATTGGAAGTAAGAGTCTCATGGATTTTTCTACCCCAGTTGGCTTCAAATAGATCTTCAGATATCAGCATCCTGGGTAGCTAGGAATATAGATATAAGCCACCAGTATCCAGGTATCTTTCCTTTCTTGGTGACAAATTTTTTCCATTAGCAGAAGGACAGAGGAAAGAAAGCATGAAAATGGAGTCAATTCTTTGTTCTTTAGCAGTTCCAGCTAAAGAATAGATGTGGCTATGGTATCTCTAACCAATTACATAGCCATTTCATCTTAAAGGCCACTATATGGAATGGTTTACCTACAATTAGAGACAAAGAACTTTAGCAGGAAACACATGAAAATCAGACTGAAAACAGAAAGTTAAAAAATACTGATGGATGTTGGTGGGTCATACTTATAATCCTAGCTAGTCAGGAAACAATAGACTGGGAGATAAAGCTGGTCAAAAAGCTTACAAGACACTAATTCATAAAACAATTGAACATGGTGTTTTACGCCTGTCAATACTATGTAGGAATCATAAATAGGGGGATAATAATCCAGGTTGGCATAGACAATAAGTGAGACCTTATTTCAAAAATAACCAGATCAAAAAAGGCTAAAGCCATTGCTTAATTGGTAGAGTACTCCCTAGTACTCTAGGCCCTGAGTTCAAATCCCAGAATTACCCCCAAAAAGTTCCTAATATTTGAAAGAAAATTATGTGACTAACAAGATGAAAATATGTGACTACATCAAGATACAACTATAGAAGAAAATATTAATGGGTATTAAGAATGTTTGTGAAGAAATTTTAATTCTATAGAGAAATTGCTAAGTTTTTACATCTAGATTGATTCTACGCAAGAAATGCAGAGAAAAGATAATAAGCTTTAAGTTCAAATTTAGAGACCATAGTTCAGAAGTTTATTGTATTGTTTCATTATGAATTGTGTTTTATGCTCAACACAAGTCATGAACCACTATGACCTGTCCCATAGGCTCACAGTCTACAAACCCCAAATTGAAATGGGACAGACAACAATCAGCTGAAAAGTTGGTTCTCAGAGAGATGTGAATTCTTATTCCTTTGACCACTCTTATTCTTCCTAGGATCTTCCTTTTCCATTGACGTTCCTCTACTCTAGTGTTTACCAGAAAAACTTATGTGGGAAAACATCAAGAAAACATTTCTTCCATATATGATGTAATGAGAAATATGGAGAACAATTTGAAAAACATGGAGAAAAAAAGTACTGAGCTTGGAGTCTGGAGAAAGCCAAGAGATCTCAATGTAACTGGAGAGATCACCTAAATGTTTACTTTACTACTTTATGGATGTGGCTGGTGACTAAATTTAAAGAAAGAGGGGCTGGGAAGGTGGCTCAGTGGTAGAGTGATTGCTTTGCATGCATGAGTTCCTGGGTTCAATTCCCAAAAACCACATAAGCAGAAAAAGCTGGAAGTGATGCTCTGGCTCAAGTGGTAGAGCATCAGCCTTGAGCTGAAGAGCTGAGGGACAGCGCCAAGGCCCAGAGTTCAGGCATGACTGGCAAAAAATAAAATAAAATAAAATAAATAAAAAAATAAGGAAAGACTGAGATTTTATTAGAAAGACCAAATCTTGAGCTCCTCAAATATTAAGGAAAACAAGAGAAGATACCTAAGGGATGCTGGGTTTTATCCAGATTACAATGAGGCCAAGGATAAAATATTACACACAGAGAAGTGTTAAGAAGTTGGGAAAGGCTGAGCACGAGTGGCTCATGCTTACTTATAATCCTAACTGCTCAGGAGGTGAGATCTGAGGACAGTGGTTCGAAGACAGCCCAGGCAGGAAAGTACCTGTAAGATTCTCCAATTAACCACTCAAAAACCACAAGTGGCACTGCGGCTTAAGTGTTAGAGAACTAGCCTTGAACACTAAGAGGCTCAGGGACAGCGCCTAGGCCCTGAGTTCAAGTCCCCCAACCACCACCACCCCCAACAAAAAGAATTTGGGGAAGGTAAGTAGAACAACATTGGACAGTTTAAGTAAGTCAGTGGTAACTTAAGTTGAATTTACCAAACTAGTCTTAATAAGCCCATAGGGAATTATTTTTCATGAGTACAACAAAAAATGATATAGCTAAAGTTTTGAGGGAGAGAAGGTTCCTGACATAGCGTTGTTCCTATAAATTTAGTTATTATTGCTTTTGTGTGTGTGTGTGAGGCTGTGAATGGAACACAGGCCTTGCATATGCCAGGAAAGTATCTACCACTGAGCTCTATCCTCAGCCCTTTTCTGTGAGTTTCAAATATTCTTCTGACATGCACCTGACACTATCACCTCTACTCTTCCAATAAAAATGAGGCTTGCTAAGCTAACTTAATTTCTTTTTAATATATTTTCAGAAAACAACAACACTTTTCACCATAAAATTTTCCAAAGTACAAATTAATGTCAAAGGTTTCAGGTAAATGAGGAACAAAAGCTGACTAATAAATATATAAACATTTTGATGGAAGAGGAATTCACAGGTGGAGTAGTAACTAGAAAAGATATGTTGTAGTTTCAGTGACATTAGTCTGTTCATAATATAGCCAGATTCATTAGTCTAGCCTGACACTGTGGCTCACACCTGTAATCATATCTACTAAGGAAGCTGAGATCTGAGGATCACAGTTTGAAGCCAGCATGGACAGGAAAGTTTATGAAACTTTTATCTCCAATTAACCACCAAAAGCTGGAAGTAGAGTTGTAGCTCACAGTGGTTGAGCAGTAGTCTTGAGCACAAAAATTCAGGTACAGTGCTCAGTCCCTGAGTTCAAGTCCCAGGACCAGCAACCACACACACACACACACACACACACACACACACACACACACACACACACACACACACACACACACACACACACACACACACACACACACACACACACACACACACACACACACACACACACACACACACACACACACACGATTCCTCAGTCCTCTATTAGCCCCCCCCACACACACACGATTCCTCAGTCCTCTATTAGCCCCCCCCCCCACGATTCCTCAGTCCTCTATTAGCCCAAAAAAGTCAGTTGGATGAAGAAGAGATGAACAAATACAGGCTGGGAAGGTGACTCACTGGTAACTCTACCTCTTGCCTTGCATGCATGAGGCCCTGGGTTTGATTCCTCAGCACCACATAAGCAGAAAAAGCCAGAAGTGGTACTATAGCTCAAGTGGTAGGGTGCTAGCCTTGAGCTGAAGGGCTGAGGGACAGCACCCAGGCCCAGAGTTCAGGTCCCACAAGAGACAAAAATAAAAAAAGGAGAAGAAAAGAAAGAGAAAAAGGGAAGGTATCGGCAGCAAATGGAAAGGTGAATAACAGAAATTTAAAGATTAAACTGAGAGAATATAGCTAGAGCTAGTAGCTCAGGTCTGTAATACTAGGCACTCAAAAGGGTGAAATCTGAGGATTTTGGTTCAAATCTAGCCTAGGCACAAATCTGAGAGATACTCATCTCCAATTAACCAACAAAAACCTGGAAGTGGGAGCGTGGCTCAAGTGACAGGGGACCAGCCTTGAGTGAAAATGCCAAGGGACAAGTGCTCAGGCCCTTAGTTCAAGCCCCAGTACTGGCACAAAACAATAAATAAATAGTACATAAATTAATTACAAAAAATGATCAAATATCAATAAGGATTCAAATACAACTTAGATACAACTATAAAGATGACAATGGTAAACTATAAAATAATGTAAAAAGTAACTTTCTATTTAGAGAGGATATCTTCAAAGTTACCTCTCGTATTCATGTCCCAGCAATTCCCTGGCATCAATGTTTCCTAAAGCTTACACTCAAGATTAAAATCCCTTATGAACTGGCTACAAAGTAATTCCAGGGGACTGAGAGATCATGTACAGCTGGAAAGGGGTCAACACTAGAAGTCTACTCATCAGTGATGTTAAGGCACACACTTTAGGATCAATACTTGTAATTTACATAAGTAACTTAAACTCCTGATGCTCAAACTTGTGAACTAAAGAGAATCAGATTTTCACATGTATTCATGTTTCTATATTAAGAAACTTCATATGATAATGGAATGAGTCCAAATATATATATACTTCTTTTTTATTCTTACTAATGAAACATATTCAATCATGATTATGATGACAATTATAATCACTTGTAATTCCATTTGTACCAGTTAGTTATATGGTGTATCATATTAAGTTGGCCATTATAATTCTCTACTCTAGCTCAGCATTTTATTTTATTTTATTTTTTGTTATTAAAGAAGCAACTTTATTGAGAAGGTTCCTACACTGACCTAGCTTAGCATTTTAATACCAACTTGATATTTTAAAAGACTTTTAGGGTAAAACAGCTTGCTCATAATCCTTTTACAACTAGATACTTGTAAGAGAATGATCAGTGCCAGGTGCTGGTAGCTCACACTTGTAATCCTAACTACTCAAGGGCTGAGATATGAGGATTGTGATTTGAAGGCTGCCCAGGCAGAAGAATCCCCATGTGACTCTTATTATTAACCACTCAAAAACTGGAAGTGACATTGTGGCTCAAAGTGGTAGAATGCTAGCCTTGAGCTAAAGAGCTCAAGGACAGCAACCCAGGTCCTGAGTTCAAGCTCCATAACTGACAAACAACAACAACAACAAAAAACACAAGAGAATGATCAGATCCATCTTAAAGACAAAAGAACCAACCATAATCTGAAAGCAAATGGAATTCAGATTTTCTCTGTATTTAAGATAATTTTTAAGAAGTCATTTGTCTCTATTTTCATAAGAAAGCAAATTAGTTCAGTCCTTCTCTTTGCATTTTTCCCTACCCCACTTTTCTCTCTCACAGGTAGAGATTGAACTCATGGTCTTGTACATGCTGGGCAAGTACTCTTTCATATTATGAAAAAATTGTATTTGTCTGTTCATGGCTATATACCAAATATTGTACAGAAACTACTGAATTTCCTCCCACTAGAAAGCTGCTCCCGTCAGAATTTTCTCCTAATACTAGAATTTTAGTTATCCTTCTTATTATGCCTAAACAGAATAAAATGTACTCTCCTTTCTAATACAAGTTCCTAACATCACGTATCTGAGCTACAGTAGGCTGACATTTTGAAAATTAACAGGCAATAGTTTTCGGCCCATACGAAATACCTGTTCCTTTATTTCTTTCATTTTTTCCAACTTCTTAAGTTTTGTGGCATATTCTTGAACCTCTTTTAATCCAATATCTGTGCAGAGACGAACCAAGAAACGCAGACCTAAATTATGAAAAATATATTTAGGAAAGAATGCTTCCAGTGGTGAAAGTCCAACAAATCACTGACCTTGGCATTTAGAATAGAGATAGGGATGATACTCACAAAAACTGTTTATCTTTCTTCTAAAAATTATTCACAATCCTGGGAGGTTTAATAGACTCTCTCCACAAAATACTTCAGGATATGCCATATTTATTCATTTTGCTGAACATGATTTTTCCCAATATCTGTGTGCCTCTCTAGTTCCCTGGGATAAATTACTCAACAGTGGAGTCCCTGGATCCCAACTTTATGATTATTTTGAAGTTCCTGATATATTTTCTAACTCTGTCATCCACAGATTCTGGATTAGCATCCACTCCCAGGGAAGTTTAGGAAAAAATATTGTTCTTTATTTTCCATTAGAATCAATACTTATCATAATGAAGCCCCTCTGTATAAGTAAGTTATGATTATTTAAAAAAAAAAAGCTTTAACCAGGCGCCAATGGCTCACACCTGTAATCCTAGCTACTTAGGAAGCTGAGATCTGAGAATCATGGTTCAAAGCCAGCCCAGGCAGGAAAGTCCGTGAGACTCTTATCTCTGATAAACCACCAGAAAATCAGAAGTGACACTATGGCCCAAGTGGTAGAGTGCTTGCCTTGAGCTGAAGAACTCAGGGACAGCACCAGGCCCAGAGTTCAAGCTGCACAACCGACCAAAAAAAAAAAAAAAAAAAAAAGCTTTAAAAAATAGAAAGCTGCTTACCCACTAGGGAAGCTTGGTGTTTTTACAATATTTTAATATTTTTATCAAAGCTTAAATGGTATTTCTGTGTTCCTACTGTAGCTAGGACTACACACATGTGATAATGCCCAACTTAAATAATATTTCTTGATACCCTCATAAATGAGATGAAATACAGCATACTTCCCTCACTACAACTACCACTTAACTTATGCATCCTAATTATATTACCTAGATGTTAAGTTAAATTCTATTCTCACTGAGCAGCCATAAAAGCTCTGAAGTTTTTGTTAGCTTCCTAGAGAGATTCCATATTTTCATGTTAACTTTGTGTTCCTTCAAGAAAGGAGACAAGTATATTTTGTTGGTTCTACCTTATCTAGAAATATCTTTCTATTCTATTTATGTGCAGGTGTAAAAATTACTTCATCTAGCTAGGCGCCAGTGGCTCACACCTGTAATCTTAGCCACTCAGAAGGCTGAGATCTGAGGATCTCAGTTCAAAGCCAGTCCAGGCAGGAAAGTCCATGAGACTCTTATCTCCAATAAATCATTCAGAAAACTGGAAGTGGCACTGTGGCTCAAGTGGTAGAGCACTAGCCTTGAGCTGAAGAGCTGAGGGACAGTGCCCAGGCCCAGAGTTCAAGCCCCATGACCAACAACAACAAAAAAAGTTGTTTCACCTTCACTGGTATTTAGTGCTTGCTGTTTAGTGTTGCTGATAAATGACTTGTCTTTCTAGTATTTTGTCCCATTGTAGAATATTTTTTTTATCTTTTATTCTTTTCTTTGCCATTGTTCTGTTGACTCGTTGGCAGTATTTATTATTCTTAGGTTGACTCTTGTGCTGTTTATCAAACTCTAATTTTTCCAACTATGAATTTGATCTCCTGTTCTTTACTATCCTTAAATAAAATTTTAATTGTTACACATTTTTAGCTCTCCTAAATCCTTTTTATATATTAGTATCAGTCCTTTTCCTTTCCTACTCTAGTGATGCTCTGTAACACCTTACATCATGTTACTCCTTTTCTTCAAAGTCCTCTAGCAGCTTACCATCTCCCTAAAAATAGGCCAGGAAGCACTGATCTAAGATACATACAACCAGCACTCCTCAATGAGTTAGCCCCTACCATTAAGCAGTCCACAGTATGATATGAATTTTGCTATTGTATATTTTCTTTTAACCTGTATTTGTTGTTTCTTTTTTTTTTGGGGGGGGGCCCATTTGTGGGGCCTGAACTCTGGGCCTGGGCACTGTCCCTCAGCATTTCAGCTCAAGGCTAGCACTCTACCACTTGAGCCACAGCACCACTTCCGGCTTTTTTCTTTTTGCTTATGTGGTGCTGAGGAATCGAACCCAGGGCCTCAGGCATGCAAGGCAAGCACTCTACCACTGAACCACCTTTCCAGCCCCTGTATTTGTTGTTTCTTTAAGCTATACAAACCTGCTGTATAACAAGAAAGGAAATTAATTTCTCTACAAAGTTAGCTTGACATCTGATCAGTTAAAATCAAGATAACAGATTTTGTTTTGTGTTGGATGGTGGAATTGGAGTTTGAACTTAAGCCCTGAAATTTGCCAGGCAGGTGCTCTACCACTTGAACTATACCACCAGTCTTTTATCTCTGTAGTTAGTTTTCGGATAGGTTCTCACTTTTTGTCCACCAGGCTAGTCTTGGACTAGTTAGCCAGGGATCATAAGCATGAGCCAATACTGCTGACTTATTTGTTGAGATGGATCTTGCTAACTTTTTCCCTGGGCTTGTCTCAAACTGCAGTTCTCCTGATCTCTGTCTCCTGAGTGGCTAGAATTGTGTGAGCCACTACCTTTGGCCCAATGTCTTGAA
Organism: Dipodomys merriami; assembly: GCF_024711535.1. Lineage (NCBI taxonomy): Eukaryota > Metazoa > Chordata > Mammalia > Rodentia > Heteromyidae > Dipodomys > Dipodomys merriami. Next base: position 72,535,745 of record NW_027206179.1, on the reverse strand, counting down.
ATTAAAGTAACATTTAAAAAGTCATCTGTTATCAGCATGGGATGTTTTCATAATCCTTTTTTTAAACCTCATAAAGCTATATACTAAGTTGCACAGTTAAAATATTTTCCTATAAAACACTAGTAACTTTGAAAAAATTAGTAAGATAAACATTTTCAAAAATTTCATAAACTCTTAAGTCTAGACTGGCTTACTAGTGAAGACAATCAGCATTATATTTAACATTATTAACAAAATTCTGTAAAATGCACTTATATAACCAAATTGTCTAGTACTACAAAACATTTTAACATATGTATCACAGATAGCGGCTGAATTTATATATAGGAGGATGATAGCAGCATAATTATATATTAAAACACACAATGGGATATCCTATGCTTTCACTTACATTCAACATTTTCTGGAAATTTTCTGTGAATATCTTTGTAAGTATCTAATGCTTTCTGGTAGTTACCTAATAAAGACAAAAGAAAGACAAACTAGCAACTTATACAAACTAATAGAATTTAGCAAAATATTAATTTTAATTAAAAATATTGGCATACTTTAATGATTTAGCAGAATGTTTTCATGCCTGCTAAAAGCAAATATATTATCCTTCTTCAGGGGGTTGGGATGTACAAAGGAAATAAAGTTGAGAAAGTGTTAAAGCAGAACTAAGTGGTCAATAGTTGAAACTTAGCTTTACTGGACCTTTTTTTTTTTTTTTTTTTTTGGTCACTCGTGGGGCTTAGACTCTGGGCCTGGGCACTGCCCTTGAACACTTCAGTTTAAGGCAAGCACTCTACCACTTGAGCCAGAGTGCCTACTTCCAGTTTTCTGGTGGTTAAATGGAGATGAGTCTCATAAACTTTTTTACCGGGGCTGGCTATGAATCATGATCCTCAGATTTCAGCCTTCTGAGTAGCTAGGATTACAGGCATGAGTCACTGGCACCCAGCAAGGTACTGACTTTTTGTGACAACTTAATGCTTTCAGCTTGTTGGACTTAAGCACTGGCCTGACAGTCTACTACTTGAGCCACACCTCTAGGTCTGCTTTTTGCAGGTTATTTTGGAGACAGAGTTACACAGAGTCTTCTGCTCAGGTCGGCTTCTAACCATTACATTCTGGATCTCAGCCTCCCAAGAGCTGGATTACAGGCATGATAGCCATCATTGCTTGGCTACTTTTAATTCTTAAAAATCAATATTTTAGTAGCTAAAATTGATTCATTCAGGGCTAGCAGTGTAGCTTAGTGGTAGAGTTGGTGTTTGATCCCTCAAAACGCCATTCATTCACTTTCCTAAAAAGTACTATTTCAGATGAACAGGTAATTTTAAAAATAATTTGTCAAGCCAGGCATTGGTGGCTTATGCCTGTAATCCTAGCTACTCAGGAGGTTGAGATCTGAGGATCATGGTTCAAAGCCAGCCCAGGCAGGAAAGTCCATGAGACTCTTTTCTCCAGTTAACCACTAGAAAACTAGAAGTGGCATTGTGGCTCAAGTGGTAGAGTGCTATTCTTGAGCTGAAGAGCAGAGGGACAGCGCCCAGGCCCAGAGTTCAAGCCTCACAACCAACAAAAAAATAAACAAAAAATAATAATTTGTCATAAATCAATAATAATTTCAATGCCATCCATTTAGTAGGAAATGGTAAAATATTTCTTTAAACACTAAAAGGTATCCTGAAAGCAATTTTTTGTTTTGTTCTGTAGTGTTATGGATCAAACCCAGGACCTTAAGCATGCTAAGGGAAGTACTCCACCACTAAATTACATCCCCAACCAGTCATTTGCTTTCTAATTTGCTTATTATAGCTGCAAAGAATAGAAAAAAGAGGGTTTGGATCAAAGATCTTTGCTAAAACATCAGTAGACAAATTACAAATCTCTATGTACAAAAGGAATGCTATTCTAATGCTTTAAACAACACTGTAATATTCATGTGGAAAGAGGAACCTAGCACACAGTAAATGTTCAATTAAATGCTAGCTGCGGCTTCTAAACCTGCACTTTACCATCTCAACCACGTTGCCTTCAAACTAATCAGAATGTGAGTGTTCATGTACATACTTTACATTAATTCTTCAATTAATGGAACCCATGCAGTTGAAAACACACATAAATAAAATGTAGACAGTACAACCAAGTTAATGTATCTAATAGGAGTTAGTGATTACATGATTTGAGGATCCCACTGGTATGTACAAAGTACCACTCTATCTAGTGATCCGTGATTTAATAATTCACAGGCCTAGTGTCCCAGGCTCAACTCCCATGTTCCTTCCTCCCAGACTTATTTCAACATGTCCCACTTCCTTGATCACATATGTACATGACTGTTCTTGCTGTATCTGTCCTTTGTTCCCTTTTTCAGTCAAGTAATCCTTTTTAGGAGAGGAATACAAGATTAACATCTAAGTTGTATGGGCTAACTCAGGGAAGAAGGGTGTATTACTCAATGGCATAGCACTTTCTCATGGGTTCAATCTCTACTATCCTTCACCCAAAAAAAGAAAAGAAAATCTGTATGTTTTATTGTATGTAATAATTATTATGTTTTTCAAATAATCCTTCATTTTGTGTAGTGTTTTAGCAAATACCCAACTGTAATATACTTATATACAAAATAACCTAAAAGAAGAAAAAAAGACATGTAAGAAATTAATAAAATCAAAACATTTACCACTTCTTCTGAAACAACTAGCAATCATCAGCTGCCATTTCACTTGTGTGGGCCTATGGAAAAAGTAAGTTAATTTAAATTAGACATATAACAAAAAAAACTGAGATATTCAGTTTTAAAAAGCTTTATATCTATATTACCTTTGAATTAATTTGTGACCTTTTATCAGATCATATTTTGTTATTTTAAATAGCAGGCACATAATTTCCTTCATTATGATCCTTCAACCTCTAAGTCCTCCAAGGTTCATCTAATTATGTCTTTTATTTAAGTATTAGGTACTGAGGTTTGAACTCAGGGCTGGCATGCTATCTCCAGCCATGTTTTTTGCTAGTAATTTTAGAGAGGGAGTTCAGCAAACTTTTCTTCCCTAAGGTGGTTTCAAACCATGATCCTCAGTATCTCAGCTTCAAAGTATAAGTGAGCCACTGATGCTCAGTTTATTTAGATATACTTATGAAAAACACTTGAAATGTTTGGTTTAAAAAAATACTACAAGAGATGTGAGTAAGGTGGTGCTGAAACTACAGGGAATTGCTCTGGCTCTCTCTAACGAAATAGAGTTGGGGGTCCCAACACGCAGTTCCCCCAAGGGGTCAACAACAACAAATAAACAAAGAGAATCACATGGACTGAAAAAATACTCATAATTTGCACACACGAAGACAGAAAATTATTAAGAACTCTTCCCCATCCTTCCCAGCCAGCTCAGCTAAGCCACAAAAAGTGGCCCACAGTTGCCTGAGACTTCAGGATCACCAGTGCACTGCAGAACCCAGATGCAGAAAACTCTCACAGCACCAGACCTGGACAGCTGCTGACAGGGACAGAGATCAGAGGCAAGGTCTGCAACACCCAGACCAGAAGAGTTCCCACTACCCCACTGCTCAGCCCACAAGCAATGACACAGAGCGCGATGGCAAGCTGCAGCACACATATACAAAGATGTGCCACAACACCATGTATCTGCTCACAACCAGTTCCAGGATCAGTGAATACCCTGCTGCCCCCCCCTGCCCCGCCCCACCTCACCCATGGGAGATCAACGCTGGCAGTGACCAACAGAGCTTGAACCAGACCCCTCTTTCCCATCCAAGAAGTAACACCACATATGAAGAGGACAAACAGGCCAGAGCCCTTTCTCATTCCCACTGCCCCGCCACACACACAAACCTGCTGGCTTCCAGTGGGAAGCCACAGGGACTCATACTTGTCAGGCACTAGGACCCTGCATTTCCCACAGCACTGTTTATCTGGAGAGTGAGTGGGCCAGCTGGAGAACCCAGTCTGCTCACCAGCAGGGACTGCCCCTTTATCCCAGAGTAAGTCCAACTCCCAGCCTTCCATAACAGACAGGTCCAAAAACATAGCAGCTGGTGGAGGGCTCTACTATCAGGAACCACAAAACATGTGTGTGCTGGCCACTGGGGGAGATTCCCCACTGGGAACCACCAAGGGACTACAGGCATCATCCCTGGGCGGAAGCACAAGCTGCATAGACACCGGTCACTGCCAGGAAGCAAAGGACCCTCAAGTGTTTGTGTATCAGCCAATGGGAACCATTGGCATACCAGCCACGGACACAGCTATCCTGTTGGTAGTATACTCCTTGCACCCATGGCACCAGCCCCTGTTGGGAGCCACTGGGCCCTGACTGGAACTGTGAATCGTATGGATGTTCTAGCAGCTGGCAGAGCATTCCCCCACTGGGAGCCGCCAAGTGAGGTGGACGCACACCGATACTATGAGGGAACCATGAGTTGCCCAGGCGGCAGCCCCTGCTGGGAAACGTAGGCCCCTGAAGCACATGGCAGTGACTAACTGCACACCCCTACTAACAGCCATGGCGCTGGCCTCGGTCTGGAACCACAAACTGTGTCAGTGAGCCCGCAGCAGACTGAGCACACGCACATACACACAAGAAGCAGCAGACCAAGCACCAGCCATTTGTGCAGAGAGAACCAAACTGGGGCCAAGGCACAAAAAAATCCTGTGCACTCATTGGAAGCCCAACCCTTCTAAAGTCAATACCAATGCCAGAGGCCCAATTCTAACCTTCCTAGTCCTCGCTACAGACTGAACTGAGGTCCTTTCAGCTAGCCCGGGATGGGTAGCAAGTAAAGTGTGAATTGAAAATGGGTGATGTTGAGAAAAGCAAAAAGATTTCTGTTCAGAGGTGTGGCCAGTGCCACACCGTTGAAAAGGGAGCCAAGCACAAGACTGGGCCTAATCTCCATGGTCTGGGTCAGAAGACAGGTCAAGCAGCTGGATTCAATTACACAGATGCCAACAAGAACAAAGTCATCATCTGCGGAGCGGATACACTGATGGAGTATTTGGAGACTCCCAAAAAGTACATCCCTGGAACAAAAATGATCTTTGCTGGCATTAAAAAGAAGGGAAAACGGGCAGATTTGATAGCTTATCTCAAAAAAGCTACAAATTAGTAATAGTCACAGCCTTATTTATAGCAAAACAAATGATTTTTAATGTGTACCATAATTCAAATGATCTCTAATATCAAATTTTAGATCATGAATGGCTAACAGAATACTTTTGGACAGTCCTGATTTAAGTAAAACTGGCTTGTGGCTAAGTGAATATATCTTTAAAAAAAAAAAAAAAAACCACTGTCACCTTTTTTGCCCTTTCTGTCATATGATTGGACTTACTAATGTTCAATTTTTTTTTTTTTTCATCAGTCATGGGGCTTGAACTCTGGGGCCTGGGCGCTGTCCCTCAGCTCTTCAGCTCAAGGCAAGCACTCTACCACTTGAGCCACAGTGCCACTTCCAATTTTCTGGTGGTTAATTGGGGATAAGAGTCTCACAGAGTTTCTTGCCTGGGGCTGGCTTTGAACCGAGATTCTCAGATCTCAGCCTCCTGAGTAGCTAGGATTAAAGGCGTGAGCCATTAGCACCCGGCCTACTCATATTCAATTTTTGAGCAAGATAGGGAATAATACAATCTCCAAATCTGTTGAAAATTGGTTTTATACTCAGATTTATATAACTAATTATGGGAACATCTTTAAATACTGAGGAAATCTCTTCACTGTCTCAGAATCAAGAAAAATTAATCTGTTTAAGGCAATGGATAAAGTGAGGAACAATGTCTATAGTTTTGGTCTTGACTATGACAATTTAATTAGAATTCCCTGTCTCTGAAATCTGCCTTTTACTTATTGAAAGGCATTTTAGTGTGGCTTATATATAAATGTCAAATAAAGAATGCTTTTAGGGGCTGGGAAGGTGGCTCAGTGATAGAGCGCTTGCCTTGCATGCCTGAGGCCCTGGGTTCGATTCCTCAGCACCACATAAGCAAAAAGAAAAAAGCCGGAAGTGGTGCTGTGGCTCAACTGGTAGAGCACTAGCCTTGAGCTGAAGAGCTGAGGGACAGCGCCCAGGCCCAGAGTTCAGGCCCCATGACCGGACCCCCCAAAAAAGAATGTTTTTAATAAGTTTTTTATTGTGAGACTACTGTACAAAGGAGGGGTCACAGTTACATGAGCAAGGTAATGAGTACATTTCTTATCCAGAATTGTTGCCTCCTCCTTTGTTTTTCCCCTACCATCCCTTCCCTCCCATCTCCACAACTACACTCCCCCTCACCCATGGTTTCCCTTATTTGCAGTAATGAGTATATGTCTGAGACAAGCAGAAAAGGTCAGATAAGATGATGTTAAGCGAAATGAACCCCAAGATAAGGACACAAGTGTTTTTTTTTTCTTGCTTGCTATTGCTTCTAACATATTTATAAGGTACTACGTGAATTTTTTGTTGCTTTGATGTCCCTCCCCCATGGTATAACCCCTGTTTTCATTTGATGATGTTGGCATAAGTTGGGGAGGGGAAGGGAAGAATATTTAACTCTTGTCCAAAAAAGAAAAGAGACACAGACAAAAGTAGACAAGTTATACACCTTATTAAAAGATGAAATTAATACTACAAGAACTTATATAGAAAGCATAAATAGTTCAATTTCTACAATGTCAGCCACAGTGGAAGTCATAGGTAACAGAAAAAGTGAGATGGAAAATACAATACCAGGAGTTAGTTAAAACAGAGGAGATGGAACAGAAAGTCATAGGTATGAAAAAAAACATTTAGAAATTACCAAAGGGTAATCCAAGAATTGTCAGAAAAAGCCAAAAAATCAAATCTAGGTATAATTGGGACCAATAAGGGGGAAGAATTTCATAATACAGGCATTAAACACCTATTCAATAAGATAATCACTGAAAACTTCCCCAATCTTAAGAGACAAAAATCTCCCCAACAAAACAAAAGCATATAGAACACCTAGCAGACAGGATCCTACATGAAACACTTCTAGACACATCACAGTAAAAACATTAGACTGGAATAACAAGGATCTAATTATAAATGCTGCAAAATCAAAGAAGGAATTAGACTACAATTGAAAGAAAATCAAAATCACTGTGGACCTCTCTACACAAACCCTCAATGCAAGGAAAATATGGAAAATTACCATTTAAAACCTATAGAACAACAACTGCTAACCCAAAATCATATACCAAGCGAAGGTATCATTTACATTTGACGATGAAACTAAACCATTTCGTGACAATCAAAAATTAAATAAATTCATGAACACTAACCAGCAATACAAAGTACTAAAAGGAGGAATTCAATCTGAAGAAAACAATCAAAATCAAGGAAACATATCAGACAAAAATCACTAGAAGATCAATTTAGTAAGCACAAGAATAGAAAAGATGAAAAACACAGGGAAACAAGAAAATGGCAGGAAACATGACAAATCTCTCTACAACAACCCTAAACATTGACAAACTCAATTCCCCAATCCAAAGAAAGAACTTCAGATTGGATCAAAAAACAAGATCCATCTATTTCTTGTCTCTAAGAGACCTATCTCACAGCCAAAGATGAAAACAAACACCCAATGTAGGAATGGAAAAAGATCTTCCATGCAAATGCACCCTGCAAGAAGGCAGGACAATTTTCATTTTGTGTTTGAATAAGATCTCAACAACAACATAAAAAAGAGTAAAGAAAAAATGCATAGTTTATCTCATCTCCTCTTATCAGGAGATCAAATTCTGTTTAAAATAAATAACCATAACCAGGAATTCTAAAGTCTACTATTAAAAATGCCAACAAAGTTGAGAACTGAAGAAATGACAGCCTCTCAATGTGCCCCTCTCATATCTTAAACATCTTCTACTTACTCAAAAACCTCAAAAAAACTAAAGTTTTGGTCTATTGTGAGTTAATTTTTATTCATGATATAAAGAAAAGGTTCAGCTTTTTTTAAAAAAGACTGTCCCTATTCTACTGAATGGTTTTGATGCCTTTGTTGAAATTAACTTACATATATGGCTCATACATTTGAGTTCTAGATCTTACATCTGTCTGGCCTCTAAAGTACCACTGTTTTCATCACAGTAGCATGGAAGCTAATTCTGGAACCACAAAGTGTGAATCCTGCAACTGTGTTCCTTTTTCAAATTATTTTCAATATTTAGGGTCCCTTGAGATTCTATGATTATTAAAATAGATATTCTATTTCTGCAAAAAGTACTATTGAGTGAGTGCTGGGGGGGTTGGTTCAAGTTGTGAGGTACTTACTTAGCATGCAAAAAGCCCTGTGTTTATCTCTTGAATTGAAGAAGAAAAATATATGTTTGGGTTTTGATAGAGATTATATTGAACCTAAAATCACTTTGAGTAGTACTATTACCTTACCAATATCAAGTCTTCCAATCTATGTACATGGACTTTTGATTTATGTCTTTTAAAATTTCAAGAATTTTCAGTGTATATGTCTTTAATGGTTAAATCCTAATTTTTTATTCTTTTTGATGCTATTATAAATAAAATCCCTTTCTCATCTTCTCTGTTCCTCTTCTGGATTATTTATTGTAAGTAACTTACAATAAACTTATGTGATAATTTTATGTAATTCAATAGTACTAAATACATTCATCAGATTCACTCTCTCATATATTCCTTGAGTATAGCTACATATTTATAGTCAGAAATAACTTCATTTTAATCTTTCCAATATAAAATATCATTTTTACTTTTCAATTATATATTGAGTTTATTGGATAGTAACTCATTGTTAACTCCAGATAAGACATTACCTGGAAATGTCTTACTTTCACTTTCCCAGAGGACAGTTTTGCTAGACAAAAAAATGTACTAATGACTGGGTACTGGTGGCTCATGCCTGTAATCCTAGCTACTCAGGAGACTGAGAGCTGAGTATTATGGTTCAAAGCCAGCCCAGGCAGAAAACTCTGTGAGACTCTTATCTCCAATAAACCACTAGAAAACCAGAAGTGGCGCTGTGGCTTAAGCAGTAGAGCACTCGCCTTGAGCTGAAAAGCTGAGGGACAGCACCCAAGCCCAGAGTTCAAGCCCCACAACTAACAAAACAAAAAAGTACTAATTTTATCATTTTCTCTCTTTTTTTTTTTTTTTCAGTTTTGGTACTTTATAAACAGGCATCTAACTGTCTTCTGACCTTCAAGGTTTCTGTTGTGAAATCTGCAGACAATTATATTGAACATTCCTTTTTTATGTGATTAGTCACTTTCATCTTGTTGTTTTCAAGATCTTGTCAATAGTTTGACAATAATGTGCTCACTATGGGTATTTGAGGTTTTTTTCCTACTTAAGAATTTGCATGGGCTGGGAAGGTGGCTCAGTGGTAGAGCACTTGCCTTCCATGCTTGAGGCCCTGGGTTCGATTCCTCAGCACCACATAAGCAAAAAGAAAAAAGCCAGAAGTGGCTCTGTGGCTCAGGTGGTAGAGCGCTAGCCTTGAGCTGAAGAGCTGAGGGACAGCGCCCAGGCCCAGAGTTCAGGCCCACTACTGGACCCCCCCCCAAAAAAAAAAAAAAAAAGAATTTGCAAAACTACCTGGACATGGATCTGCAAGTCTAAGTCCTCAAATATGAAAAGTGATGGCCATTATTCATTCAAATAGTCCTTTTTCTCTCTGCCCCATCTGAAACTCCCAACATACACTGGTCTGCCTGCTGGTATTTCATGACATTAAAAAATATTTTCTAAAATATAAAAGATACTACAAGATGAGCAGTTCCTATAGTAAAGAAACAACACGTTAAGAAATTCAAGTTAACTTTATGCAGAATACTCTATAACATGCAAAGAACTATATGACACAAGAATTAATATTCCCACCCCTAAAGAACTTACATTTTTATTTATTATGTAACTATTGTTGAGGTAAATTTAATATATGTAACATATAAGTACAATTATTATGTGTGACTAAAAATAACAGTATATTTTTAAAGGATTGTCATGTAAGAGAAAAAATTAAGGAGTATATTACATAAAATAAACGTTCAGCCAGGCAACAGTGGCTCTAGTTTGTAATCCCACACAGGAGGCTCAGATCTAAGGATCATGGTTCAAAGCCAACCCAGTCAGGAAAGCCCATGAGATTCTTATCTCCAATTAACTGACAAAAAATATAGCCAGAAGTGGAGCTGTGGTTCAAGTGTCAGAGTACTGGCCTTGAGCAAAACAGCTCAGGAACAGTGCACAGGCCTTGAGTTCAAGCCCCAGGACTGGCAAGAAAATAAAATAAAATAAATACTCAGAAAGAAGATGGCTGATGTGATTAATATATGCTGAATGTCTGTCACTAGGGAAAAAGGTAAAAACAGATGCAAATGCAAGTAAGTTTATAGAAAAGTAGGGGGTTGTGGGGGATAGAGCAAGAGAAAATGAGGAAGGGAATAACACTGTTCAAAAAAAAATATATTAATTACCTTACTTATGCAACTGTAACCCTACTGTACATCACCTTTACAATAAAAACAACTAGGCAGATTTTCTAGAATGTAGGAGAGTTTTCCAGAAAAGGCTTCTATTTTCAGGGAAACTGAAACATAACACGGCAAAAGGAATTCTGGGGGTGGATGGACAACAGAGCAAGAGAGATAATGAAACAGAATTTGAGTTATCAAGAAGGAAACAAATATGCTCAACTAAGCAGTCTAGTAAAGACAGACTCAGAATGAAATCCAAAATGAGACAAGACTGCTAGAGGGCAGTCAAGAGACTGGTGGTTTCACAGGCATGCTAGAAAATGAGAGTATGGAAAGCAGAGTTATAGCCAGATATTGTAACATTTTACTGGCACAAATGAAATATGGGTAAGTATCAGGTAATATCCAGGAATCTGAATTAGGAGTGAGATAAAGATCAATGGTGGGGCAATGGGGTAGAAAAAGAGCATCACTACTTCTGAGGCTAAAACACTAGTAGGATGGACAGAAAAAACTAAACCTAGATAAAGGAATGATTAATATATCTATATATGACATCCACTGGACTAAGCTAAGGAGAAATATTTTCATGTAACCTAAGCTAAGGTTAGGATATTATTAAGTATAGTGTGTGTATCTTTAAACTTAAAGATAACATAAACTAAAACTATCTACTTAACCTTGGTAATAGTCCTCAAAACATTCATCTGAGACAAATGCATAAAAATTGATAAAGCTGGGTACCAGTGGCTCATGCCTATAATCCTAGCTACTCAGGAGGCTGAAATCTGAGGATCACAGTTCAAAGCCAGCCCAGGCAGGAAGTCCATGAGACTCTTATCTCCAATAAGCCACCAGAAAACCAGATGTGGCACTGTGGCTCAAGTGGTAGAGCACAAGCCTTGAAGAACTGGGGGACAGAGCGCAAGCTGAGTTCAAGCTCCACGGCCGACAAAAAGAAAAAATTAATTGAGTAATACAAATTCTTCACAGACCACTTAAACCACTGACGTCTTCCTTTATGGTTGAAATAATTCTAAGTCACAATTTCATCTTAAAATTCAATGTGGTCAATTATAAAGCAGAACAGGGTTATTTCTGAGTAATTTTGCCTGAATGTAAATATTCTGATATAAACTTAAAGACACTTAAAAGTTTCATTGTTAATATTAATGTATATCAATTGTAAACTGAAACCAACATGACCTTTTTTTCTATTAGGATTCTTTCAGAAACGAAACTGCCCATAGTCAGGTTCTGATTTATAAGGAAACTATACTGGTTCACAGATATATGTCTAAGAAAAATACATGATGTACACTATAGGAGGTATTTTTTAATTCCATGCAAATGGGAATATATTATATATATTATATGTTATTATATATTATTATCAAAATAAATATACCAAGCAAAATGGGATAAAATATAAGAAAATAAAAATCACAAATGTTCATTAATCATTTTTGAATTTTCATCAGACACTGGGTTTTTTTTGTCTATCAGTACAGGGACTTGAACTCAGGGCTTTGAACTCTCACTCAGCTTTCTTGCTCACAGCTGACAGTCTACCATTTGCACTACACTTTCAGCCAAGTATTTTGTTGGTTAATTAGAGGAGTCTATAGGACTTCTCTGCCTGTTCTGGCAGTCAGAAACCTAATGGTTAGGAAGAAAGATATGAGACACTGGTAGGTAGTTCAGATATTAATTTTCTGGAGATCAAAAACATTAGCTAAACATAAAATTATAATAGCAACTTACTGTATAAGAGAAGCTCTTTCAAAGTACTGAATGGCTTTTTCACAAAACTGAGTGTCAATATAATATGCCCCAAGCCACTCAATGACTTCAATGTTAGAAGGGAAATACCTGTACGACTGGAAAAATATAGAATATGACAAAGTCAATATGGCAGCATATAATAAGCATCTTCAATACTTTCCCTATTGAATAATTTTATTTATCTACTATAAAATTTCTTAATAGAAATGAATCTTAGAAATCTTAGTCTTTGAATTTTCAATTATTTAAAGATTTTTACTTATATATGACCCAAGTTGTATTTAATATTTAGATCCTACAAGGATGTAAATCATGCTTTAAAAGAAAAACACTTTAATTTCATTTAAATAAAAAAATTTATTTTAAGAATGTGATATGTTACTTTTGATCACTATTTATTTAAAATGGGTGTTTTTTTGAGTTTTTAAAATTCATAAAATGCTAAAAAGAGAAAATAAGAATAATAAGGAAAGCTGACACACTTACCTCATAGTAATATTGGAACGCTTGTGACTTGTCTCCCTCACTATCATACAATTCTCCCAGCTTGGCTAGAACTTTAGAATCTGTTGGAACAACGCTGATCAGCTGCATCAACCATTCAATAGCTTGACTCGGATCTTTCATTAATTCATGTCTTGAGCAGCGTCAGTTAAGGATAATACAAATTTCAACATTCACTAACCAATAAGCAAATCTAAAACTGTTACAGCAAAACATTTCTTACTCTACGTTGATGAGTTATTTGCAATCATTCTCTTTAGATGAGTTATTTGCAATCATTCTCTTTAGATTTCTAAGTAACCATTTTGCCTGCTCTCTATATATTCCTTTTCCTTTGTTATTCTCCACTAGAATTAAATCTCAAGTTTCTTGTAGAATTATTCTAACATTTATCCAAAATTTCTTCTTCAAAGCCGGGCACCGGTGGCTCATGCCTGTAATCCTAGCTACTCAGGAGGCTGAGATCTGAGGATCACGGTTCAAAGCCAGCCGGGGCAGGAAACTCCGTGAGACTTTTTATCTCCAATAAACCACTAGAAAATGGGAAGTGGCGCTGTGGCTCAAGAGGTAGAACGCTCACCTTGAGCTGAAGAGTGCAGGGACAGCACCCAAGCCCAGAGTTCAAGCCCCACAACCAATAAAAAAAAAATTTCTTCTTCAAAAATTCCTAAATGTTTGTTTAATTTGTTTCCCTTGATATGCTCAGCCCACTAAGGGAATTGTTTTTGTGTTTTTACTATGAGTTTTTCCTGATTAGATCAGAAAATAACACTATAGGTAGTTCTTTTTTGAAGCTAGCAAGTTTTCTGTATATATTCAAATAATTTGTTCATATCAATTTGTTATAAATTTATTACTTATTTTGTTTGCTTCAGTTTCAATGAAATGAAAATATTCTAGTATTTTTAAACATACTGTATATGTAATAAATATATTATAAAATGATCTAAAATATAAAATATATCTTAAAAATTCCCAGTATTTTAAAACATGAGTCTCTTGTATTTTTCTTTCTTTTCCTTGTTTGTTTGTATCTGTGTGCATCTTGAAATAAGGTATATCAGTTACTCAGGCTGACCTCAAACTCTAGATCCTCCTGTCTATTCCCTCTGAATAGCTGAGATTTCAGAAATGTGCTACCACACCAGCTTGGTCTCTAGTTTTTAGCAATGACAAATGTGTTACCACAAGACAAAACTAAAGATATGTATACAAACAACCTCAAACATCAGTAATAGCTTTATCATAAAGCAGTGTCAGATTATGATACTTGCAGGTTTATAGAAGTCAAATAGATGAAACAGTATAAAAAGACTAAAAGAAATACCTATTATACTATCTGCTACAAACAAAATATTTTTTTAACTTTTTAATCTGCAGTGTTGAGAAGTGAACCAAAGGCTTTGTACATTCTAAGAAAGCTACATTAATTTACATCTATCTACCAAACCCCTTTGAAAAACTAAAAGTTATAAATCACAATTAAAAAAAAAATCTATTCTATCAAAAGTATAAAGCACCAGTGGCCAAGGCCGGTAATCTTTTTTTTTTTGGGGGGGGGGGGTCCAGTCGTGGGGCCTGAACTCTGGGCCTAGGAACTGTCCCTCAGCTCTTCAGCTCAAGGCTAACGCTCTACCACTTGAGTCACAGCGCCACTTCCAGCTTTTTTCTTTTTGCTTATGTGGTGCTGAGGAATCGAACCCAGGGCTTCATGCATGCAAGGCAAGCGCTCTACCACTGAGCTACCTTCCCAGCCCCAAGGTCTGTAATCTTAACTACTCGTGAGGCTGAGATCTAAGGATAATAGTTCAAAGCCAGCCCAGGAAGGAAAGTTTGTGAACCTCTTATCTCCAATTAACTACTAGGAAAACAGAAGAGCTGTGGTTCAAGTGGTAGAGTGATAGCCTTGAACAAAACAGATCAGGTATAGCACCCAGTCCAAGTTTAAGCCCTATGGCTGGCCAGTGTGTGTGCACCCATACAGACCCCTAGCAAAAGTATAGCAGGTAATACTTAAAACTATAATGGTGCCGGGCGCTGGTGGCTCACGCCTGTAATCCTAGCTACTCAGGAGGCTGAGATCTGAGGATCGCAGTTCAAAGCCAGCCCGGGCAGGAGAGACCGTGAGACTCCTATCTCCAATAAACCACCAGAAAACCGGAAGTGGCGCTGTAGCTCAAGTGGTAGAGCGCTCGCCTTGAGCTGAAGAGCTGAGGGACAGCGCTCAGGCCCAGAGTTCAAGCCCCACGACCGACAAAAAAAAAAAAAAAAAAAAAAAAAACTATAATGGTGTACCTCGCAATATACTTTTTTTAAACACATTTACATAAAATTTATATCAAAATAGTAGCAATTTTGAAGCCCATGATTTTCCCAATGTGGCCAGATATTATTAAAATGAAAGAAATTGAAATGCTTTTCCAATAGTGTAAAAAGCTTTAAAAAAATAGCAAATTTCTTCTTTTCAAATTGTAAAGGGAAAATAAACAATTACAGAAATCTAAGAGTTACAAAAGAAACTGACATGAAATATTTTATAGATTCACATGTCCTAGGTCTAAAACATAATACTGGCTCATATAATACACATGCAAAAAATGGCTATGGGATGAATGGAGCAACTGATTTCCCATAAAGCAGTGCATAATTTGGGAGGGTAAATGTCTTTGGAGATTTGTATTTACCATATCTACACATTAGCAAAAACAAATATATTATGTAAACTCAATACTACTCATCAGTAATGAACAATATTTTAATATTTTCATCAGTTTAATCAGCTCTACCAATACCCTACAAGAATCAAAATTAATATGTTCTCAATTACATAACCTATTTTCTTTATCTTTTTTTTGTTGTTGTTGCTGGTCATGGGGCTTGAACTCTGAGCCTAGGTGCTGTCCCTCAGCTCTTCAGCTCAAGGCTAGCGCTCTACCACTTGAGCCACAGTGCCACTTCCGGTTTTCTGGTGGTTTACTGGAGATAAAAGTTCCACGGACTTTCCTGCCCTGACTGGCTTTGAACCATGATCCTCAGATCTCAGCTTCCTGAGTAGCTAGGATTATAGGTGTGAGCCACTGGCACCCAGTTTATATAACTTAATTTCAATTAATAGTATGTGTATACTCAAAATGTTGTAGTCAATTACTGCTATTTTTTAAAAAAATTCTAAGTAAGTTCTAATTCATCTCACAATGCAAATGATCTTTGAAAAACAGAATTATTTGAATAATATTTTCATCATATGTTAATCTGCTAAATAGATTTTTCCCATCACTTATATAATGTCTAAGTTCATTTAGTTAATCTCTATTATAATCTATTATTAAATTTTGAAATTGGATACACATTTGCTATTTGGTAAAGAACTTGGGCATCATTTCTCAAGATTGCTTGAAGTTTCAGGAAACAATCCAAAGCCTCATCTAGCCGGTTTAGCTTCTTATAGGTAAGGCCTTAAGAAAAAAAAAAAAGAAAAGAAAACTTATAAGCACTATTACTGATACAAGTTTAAGCAACAGTAAAAACGTTCAAATGTATGTAAATATTAATCCAGGAGAGAAAATAAAGATGAACTGACTATTTTTCTTTTTCTTTTTTTTTTTTTTTTTTTTTTAAATTGTATTTTATTTTATTTGAGAACATACTGTACAAAGGGGCTACAATTACATGGGCAGGATAATGGATACATTTCTTACCAAGCATTGCAGCCTCCTCCTTTGTTTACCCTTCACTTCCCTTCCCCGCCTCCCCCCTCCCCCCACCCAATTTTACCCCCCTCCCCCCACCCAATTATACCCCCCTCCCCCCCCCCACACCGGCATTGTAATGCTGGTTTTGACATGACATTTTGTACTTCTCATTGTTGCAACAGGTCCACCTGAATCCTTAAACGACTTGTTTGTCCCCATCTACTCCACATGTTATACTGACATCAAATATAGTGAAAACGGGGGTTACACTGTGGGGGAGGGACATACAAAGCAACAAAGAAATAATCTTATTAATGCATTAGAAATACATGCATGAAAGAAACGAAAACATTAAAATACATATTTAAGGGTTCATTTTCCTAGCATCACATTATCTGACCTTTTCCGCTTGACTCATACCTATACTAGATATTGCAAATAAGGGAAACCATGGGACCTATGCTTCTTTGGGCCTGGCTTACTTCACTTAATATAATTTTTTCCAAGTTTTTCCATTTCCTAACAAATGGGGCAATGTCATTCTTTCTGATGGAGGCATAGAATTCCATTGTGTATATATACCACATTTTCTTGATCCATTCATCTACTGAGGGGCATCTGGGTTGGTTCCATATCTTAGCTATGGTAAATAATGCTGCAATAAACATAGTTGTGCTGGTAGCTTTAGTGTGGTCTTGTTTGTAAACATTTGGGTAAATGCCCAAAAGTGGGATTGCTGGATCATAGGGGAGATCTATGTGAAGTCTTTTGAGGAACCTCCATACTGCTTTCCAAAGTGGTTGAACAAGTTTACATTCCCACCAACAATGAAGTAGGGTTCCTTTCTGTCCACATCCCCTCCAGCATCTGTTGTTATTGGAGTTCTTGATTTTTGCTGTTCTAACTGGAGTGAGGTGATATCTCAATGTTGTTTTGATTTGCATTTCTTTTATGGCTAGGGATGTTGAACATTTCTTCATGTGTCTATTGGCCATCCTTCTTTCTTCTTCAGAGAAGCTTCTCTTTAAGTCTTTCGCCCACTTATTTATTGGGCAGTTGTTTCTTTGAGGATTTGTTGTTGGGTGGTTTAATTTTTTGAGTTCCGAACTGACTATTTTTCAAAGAACCATGAGGGAATGAAGATTCTCTATTAGACACCAAATATGCAACAAAGTTTCAGTGGCTTTAAAAGTGGGGGCAGGAATAAAAGATTAATAAAAGTATAGTAAGTACTTCAGAAATTGACTTAGCTATAGAATTTAGTTGGTGGGCATTTAAAATTGCTGGGGAAACTTGGAGATGGTGATACATGACTATAATCAGAAATAGAATTGCAGTTGCAATCTGGCCTAGCCAAAAAAGTACCAGAACCTATCTGAAAACAAAGTAGAACATGAGTTTTAGTGCTAAGCTAGTAATAAAGAATGCTTGCCTAGTTAAATCCCCAGTACTGCAAAGAAAAATAATTAAATAAAATCAGTGGAGATGGAAAGATGAGGCATAAATAGTGCCAGGACAACTGATTAAATATAAAGAATAAAAATAGAGATTCTTATTTCATAAAAAATAAATTGAGAACTTACTTAAAGGAGTATGAAAATGTAAGTTGCCCAAGCACCTGCAGCTGCCTGTCATCCAACTACTTGGGAGGGTGAGGAGGGGAAAAAGGAGGTTCAAGGACACAGAGGCAGAAAAGTTTCAGAGACTCCATCTCCACAAAAAGGAGGCTAAATACAGTGACACATGTCTGTGGTCTCAGTAACAATAGCCAGCCTAAATGGAAAGCCTTAAATATGTGGATAGCAGCTCAAGAAAAGAGGTTAAGACACTATCCTAAAAAATGACTGTCACAAAATAGGGCTAGGGGCTAGAAATATGGCTTAGTGGTAGAGCGCTTGCCTAGCATGCACGAAGCCCTGGATTTGATTCCTCAGTACCACATACACAGAAAAAGCCAGAAGTAGTGCTGTGTCATAAGTGGTAGAGTGCTAGTCTTCAGCTAAAGCTCAGGGACAATGCCCAGGCCCTGAGTTCATGCCCAGGAAAGACAAAAAAAAAAAAAAAAAAAAAGGAAGGGGAACATTAGAAAAGGGGAGGGGGCTAGAAAAGATATCATTACCAGAACTAAAAATCCACAGAATGGGGAAAATATATGACAGCTATTCAATAGGTAAAGAATTAATATCCAGAACGTGCAAAGAGCTAAAAAACTGAACATCAAAAGAATAACTATTCAATTAATGATTAGATAAGCAAATTGGACAGTTCTCAGAAGAAACACAAATGAGGGAAGGGTAGATTAAGAGGGATGGGAGAACATGTTGAAAGGGAAGACACTGATCAAAATATACTGCATTCATAAACCTCTTTGTTGAATGGCAACTCCTTTGTACAAGTACTTAAAGATAATAAAAATATTCAAAATAAAACATGAAAAGATAATAAAAGAACAAAGATGCAAAAAAAAAAAAAAAAAGAAGAAGAAAACTTGAAAAAGATATTGCACAGACACTTGTTTGTTGGCAACACTGTAAACTCATACCCAGGGAGCAAAGACATAATTTCAGAAAACCTCTGAAAAGTAGAGAAGGGAATGAGAGAGGCTGAGACCAGGCAGGATGGATCAAGGTTGAAGCCAGCTCAGGCAGAAAACTTAAAAAGACTCTATCTTCAATTAATCACCCAAATGCCAGGTTGGAGGTGTGGCTCAAGTGGTAGAGTACCAGCCAAGAGCAGGAAAGCTGAATAAGAGCAAGGCCATGAGTTCAAGCCCTGGCACCAGCATAAAACAAAAACAACAGTGCATCTGAGATACATACAATAAAATATGAGAATGTGATAAATTGGGAAGTTAGTATTTGAAATTATTTATAGTTAAAAAGGAAGAAAATGCGTTTTTACCATTTATTAGCTTGGCAAAAGTTAAAAAGAATATCAGTAAGCAGGAATTTGGAGAATCAGTCTTATAGACTGGTAGAAATAAAATTTAAAGTACTGGAATATGACTCAATTATACCAGTGGCTTAGCATGGAGGAGGTCCTGGGTTCAAGTCCAAGTATTGAAAAATAGAAAATGTAGGAGGCTGCAATGCTTGGTAAGAAATGTATGCATTATCCTGCCCATGTAATTGTAGCCCCTCTGTACAGTATGTTCTCAAATAAAATAAAATAAAATTAAAAAAAATAGAAAATGTAAATAAAACTAGAAACTGGAAAAGCCTTTTTGGACAGCAATATTGACTCAAATTTTATATATGCATAACTTTTGGATCATTAATTGCATTTTGAATTATCTAGAATCTGAGAGGTGGTAGATTTCAATGTTTTTAAGAAAGAAGTAATCTCTTCTTGAGTTTGTACAAACAAAACAAAACAAAACAAAATAATGCAGAAAGCATGTTTACCTTATTTCACTTACCAAGGTTGTAAAGTGCTTCAGTACAAGAAGAATCATTTCTTAGAGCCTCTTTATAGAATTCAGCAGCCTTCTCATGATCACCATTTGCAGAAACTGTATTCCCTTTATTAGTCAGAGCTGATGGGTTATATCTGTCAGAGTTCACAGCTAAATCTGCATAGCTGCTGGCTTGGGAAAATTCATTTTGCTAGATAAAGTATAACAATGATAACTAATTGACTTTTATCAAATACTTCAGCATATATTCCCAAGATTGCAGCTATAATAAATAGACATTGTGAGATTATCATGATACACAGAAGCAAATGGTTCAAATACCTTGATTTGGATAGGATATCTCTACATTTTGACTGTCAAGCTCAACCAGCTAAGTTCTTGTGACTGACTTCTCCAGTCTCATAGTTTGAATAACACTATTTTTTTAAGTGGAAGGGTTCATGCTCTATTCCCAAATTCCTTGTCCTCATTTGCTGTGTGCTCTCCTTCCCCCTGCAGCATCAAAGTAGCTGGGAAGGCCTGGCTGTCCTTGCTGACATCACATGCTGCTGTGTCACCCACTGAGCCTCTTTGCTACACATACATTCTCTCTCTCTCTCTCTCTCTCTCTCTCTCTCTCTCTCTCTCTCTCTCTCTCTCTCTCTCTCTCTCTCTCTCTCTCTCTCTGTACTGCATAAGTTGGCCTCTGCACTTCCAACAATCCACTGTTTTCTCTCTTTCATGGGCCACACTTGATCAGTGCCTTGCAATCCATTTACTTGAGCTGCAGGAACCTTCCTGTTCCTATGTGGTGTGATCACTGGGCCAGACCTAGGGCATTTCTTACAATCCCTTTTCTTGAACAGCTCTTGTCTAGATTTGTACCGGTAGGTACTTGAATGGTATGGCTTTTTATTTCAATCATGGCTGCAAGCTTAACCCTTGGCCCAGAACACGTCCTCACCAGAACCTCTCTTTAACTCCTTACACTTCTATTCTTTACCAGCCTTCTTTATGGGCCTTGCCTCAGGCAGAAATTTAGCAATATAAAAATAGCTGTAAAACATAGATGCAAAAAACAGTTGTAAAAAACAAAACTTACCAGAAAATACAGGCCTGAGAGGTTAGTTGCAGCTGCACTTTTCACTCTACTGTCTTTTTTTTCCAACATTTTTAAGGTATCTACAGACTAGAAATGTAATATTTGCAGTTATTACCACTTTAATATGGCATCACTCAGCTCACTGTTGGAGAAATGATGAGTGTAGAGGCTTAGACCAGGGATGACAAGAGGGGTGGGTTAATATAGTCAAGAAAAATTAAGCCAGGTATGGTGGTACTTGCCTGTAATCCTAACTATAAGAGAGGCTAAATGGAGACAGGAGGGTTGCAAGTTCAAAGCCAGCCTGGGCTAAGTTAACAATACTCTGTTTTCAAAATATAAAGCAGGGCTGGAAATTGGCTAAGTGATAGAGTGCTTGCCTCGCATGCATGATGCCCTGGGTTCAATTCCTCAGCACCACATAAGCAGAAAAAAAGCCGGAAGTAGCACTGTGGCTCAAGTGGTAGGGCATTAGCCTTGAGCTGGAGAGCTGAGGGACAGCACCTAGGCCCAGAGTTCAGGCCCCATGACTGACAAAAACAAAAAACAAAAAAACATAAAGCAAAGCTGGGTGCCAGTGGCACACACCTATAAGCCTAGCTACACTAGAGGCTGAGATCTAAGGAGTGTGATTAGAAGCCAGCCCACTCGGAAAGTCTGTGAAACTCAATGGGTAAAGCACTAGCTTTGAGCAAAAGAAGTCCAGGGACAGCACTCAAGTCCTAAATTCAAGCCCAGACTGGCACTCACGTGCACACACACACACATGCACACTCACACACACACACACACATACTAAATTTAAAAGTTTAAAAAAAAAACAACTACAGGGCTGGGGAAATAATGCAAGTGGTACACAGTGTTTGTCTGGCATGTGTGATGCCCTGGGTTCAATCCTCAAGACTAGAAAAAAAAAATCAAAACAGTATATAGATTGGCTAAAGGTCAGCAGTGAATACTGAGCCTGTCAATCATGTGAATCGGTTCAATGTTCATCCTCCATAATGGGAGGTAAGACCTGGAAAGGTCCTACCAAAAGGACATAATCAAATCTGTTCTTTATACAATAATCTAGGAATTCTGCTTCTGGCTATTACACACTAGACTAGAAAAAACCATTCTGACATAGAGAACAATTCTAAACATTATGTAAATCTTCTTACCAAATAATTATGAGATAGGTCAACCTAATTCTATTTAGCCTAATGTTCTTTTCCAACTCAGATTATATTAATGCACCTACCTCATCATACCTATAAGAGCACAAAAGAAGAAAATTAAATCAGTTATGTTGAACATATATTAGAAAGAACATTTAAAATATCAATAACTTAGCTAAGTGGTGGTGGCTTAAACCTTTTACCATATTTATACAGTAAACTGAAATCTGAGGATCAGGTTCAAAGCCAGCCCATGTGGAAAAGTCTGTGAGACTCTTATCTCTAATTAACCAGCAAAAAGCTGAAAGCCTTGAGTGAAAAAGCTCAGGAACAGGCTCCGAGTTCAGGCCTCCATATAGATGGACACACACACACACACACACACACACACACACACACACACACACACACAAACACTCTCTCTCTCTCTCTCTCTCTCTCTCTCTCTCTCTCTCTCTCTCTCTCTCTCTCTCAGTAAATAACACTGCAAGCTGACCATGCAAAAGTCTTTTGGATGAGAATAGCAAGGGGAGCAACAGCAAATGAAAATCTAGGATAAATATAGCCAGTAACAAAAGAATAAGAGTTAAAAAGAGTTAATTCTTTGATTTGATAGGCATACTATTAAAACATTAGCTATGGCAATGCATTGTACCTTTCTAAAGAGGCTATAAGATGTCAAGCAACTAGTCTTCTTCCTATACTTCACACTATTATTTTGGTCTCATGATCACTTCTGCAAGATAACATGAAGACCAATGTCTCATTTTACTAACTTCTACTGTGAAAGCAGTACAAAGAATCAGAAAGTTGTAGGTGACATTTTTAGTGACAATGGATAGGATGATCAAAAAAGCAAAAAGATATACAGATTCTTTAAAAAATTTTCAGTGTGTTGTGCTCAAAGTGCTCCACGTATTACAGCAAATTAGTAACACTATGAAAATATGTCATTCTACTCTTGGTCCCTATTTCTGTCTGTCTCTCTCTTTTTTTTTTCTCCAGTACTGAGGAGTGAACTCAGAATACCGTACTTGCCAGGCAAGTATTCTACCACTTGAGCTATGCCCACAGTCCTTCTATTTTCTAGTTTTGCTTTTCAGATACTATCTCATGGTGTTGTCAAGGGAGAACTTTGACTATATCCTTTGGTCTGTCTTCTGAGTAGCTGGAATTAGAGACGTAAAAAACCTTGTCAACCCTATTCTTTGAGAAAAGGCATCATTAGCTCCCCCACCCCCCCACCCCTGCTCCCCCTAGATGGTTTTGAATTGTAATCCTTTTATCTCTCCCTCCAAAGTAGCTGGGATTACTGGTTCAGGCTCTCTCACCCAGCTTCCCTCTGTTCACGTATTCTCTAAATAGAATATGTTCTCTTACTCTGTGCAAGTGGCTAGTTCTTTATATGATCTCTCAGACAAAAAGAAGATCCTTAAGTAGGAAGAAAATAGAAAGTGTAGGCATGGACAGGATGCTGGCTCTGAGTCAGATGAGTGTTCAACCTGCAAGCACTAACCATTGGTTTCATGAAGTAAAAACCTTAGTTTCCACTGTTCACTCTCTTTTAAAACTGTCTCTTTTTCTTAAGGCACTTTATGACTTCTAGTCTTGTGTTAGCCTTGTCCATTGGAGAGGCTGCTGAAGGGAAAACACACACTCCACCTCCACCCAAAGCAGCAAGGCAGCAGTGATACCAATGAGATTCGAGATTCTGATCCCATATCTAGCTATGGAAGGAATCTTTCATTCTCAGAGCAGCACCAATAAGTAAATCAAACACTGAAAACAGCCAACAGGAGAAAGGCAGGAAGAAGGCAAGAAGAGGAAGCACATCAGGCTGGCCGTCCTTGCACGACTGTGGAAATATCAACACTTTAGTGTGTCATCTGAAAACTGCCAGAAGGAACTTAAACCCTGGACTAGAATATAGTTTTGATAACATTTTTCTTAGTAGGAATAGAGTTTGAACTCAGGGCCTCAAACTGTCTATAAAGGAGTTTCTCTGGTTTATGTCTTGAACCAAAATTATCATATAAAATGCTGTTGAAAATTGATTTTCAAACTTACTTGGTTAAAATCCCTTTGCCTTAAGTATGTAATTGCTTTGTTTATTTCCAGATCATTGGCTAGCTCTACATATTGAGAAGCTTTCACTACTTCCACACACCTATAAAAAAGGAAAAGAAAAAAAATTATCAGATTTTATTTTAACACATTTATCCTGCTGATTCCCTAAAAGTGACTTTTGAAAGGTCCTCACCTCCCCCACTCGCCGCCTCCCACACACACCTCCAGTGCTGGAAAACAAACTTAGGGTTTTCACATACTAGTCAAGAATTCTATCAATGAGCTAGGTCTTAATCCTCAGTCCTATATTTTTTTCTCTTAATGCTCTTACAGTAAGAAACATTCTACATAATTTGTCTTACTTTGAAAAAACTTTAATATATCTGTTCTCAGAAAGTACAGGATATTACTGTAAGCATTATGCCCACCTTTGGTCCTGAGCACTACCCAGACCTCAGCTCCTCCCTGCCCTGGAGTTCCCACCATACAGCTAACCCCTTCCTTTCTCCTCCCAGACCCACCTGAGCTCCCATCTACCTCACTTCCTATCCCCAAACCCTGCTGCGACCTAGATAGTGGAGGATGCCATGTGCTCCCTGGGGAGCAGGGGGAGGAAGAGAGGCTCCTCTAATAAACCTTGTAATAATCTTTCTCCTCTTTCTTCTGTGCCTGCCTCCACATGGTTCCATAGGATGAATGTGATAGATCCTTACATTTACTGCTTAATATAAAACAGCATGGTGTTAATTTCATTATGAGTATTACTGAATTTCATACTCAATTCTCAGAGGATTGTTTCTATTTTATAGGTGGAAAAAATGGCCTAGGTAAAGTCACTTTTGTTCTGATCATTTTTTGAAAAATCACAGGGCTCCACCTGGTCTTGCTGTACCCAAGACATTTCCAAAAACTATACTCTCTGCAGGCCTAGATCAGCCTGCCTCTTTCTTTGGTTTTATGGAATGCTGAGACTAGGACTTATACACTAGGACCAGGTTGTTTCAAAACATATAGCCAATTAGTTTTAGGCAACTATGCCAAAACCATTCAATAGAGAAAGTATTGTTTTTAACGAAGAGTGCTGGGTAAATGGGCAAACACACATACACACACACATATACACACATGCACATACATACACACACATACATATACATACACTATACCACCTGTCCAGACCTTATGTTTACTTTTAACAAGTAACCAGGCAATTTCAATGAACATATAGGTTTTTTTTGTTTTGGGGTGTTTTTTTTTTGGGTCCGGTCGTGTGGCCTGAACTCTGGGCCTGGGCTCTGTCCCTCAGCTCTTCAGCTCAAGGCTATCGCTCTACCACTTGAGCCACAGCGCCACTTCCAGCTTTTTTCTTTTTGCTTATGTGGTGCTAAGGAATCAAACCTAGGGCCTCAGGCATGCAAGGCAAGCGCTCTACCACTGAGCCACCTTCCCAGCCCCTGAACATATAGCTTAAAAATCACTAAAATTAACTATCTGGCCTTAGGCAGTCAGCATATTTTTTCTAACTCAACTTTCTCAGTTATACTGTACTCTTAAAACTTTAACTCAACCAGGAAGGTTTAGTGATACTGATAAAATAATAAAAAAAAGTGAGAAACACTAAGCAAGAAGAAAACATGGGTTGGGACACACACAAAGGAAGCAGTCATAACAAATGTCAACCTGCCTGTCCCAGCACATATGTTACAAAATGACAAAAACAGTAATAACAATTATCTTCCAGAACATTTACAATAGTTTCTATTAACCATACCATATAATACTGTCTGCCTAACAAATACAAACCAATACTAACCATTTGCTTTCCTAATGACAATAGTAATTTTAAATCAGTCAAAACATAAATTACAAAAACTCTATTAACAAATATATTTCCATTTATTTCTTACCAGTCATAACCTACAGCAAAAGATGTTTCAATTACAGGTGCAATGAGTTTTGCAGCTGTCATGATATATTTTTCTGCCATGGCTTTCCTATTAATAAACAAACAAAAGTTGCATTCAGAAATTGATATAAAAGAGTTTTAAGATTCATTTCTTAAAATGTGTAAGCACTGTCAGTCAAAGCTAACACACCACAGAAAATATACTTAACTCATGCTAAAAACCAAAACTAGAAACATAACTAGCAACATGACTGCCTCCTGAGTCACTAGTCCTCTGTGGCACAAAAGATAGAGCTCTAGCCTTGTGCACAAAAGCTCAGAAAGAGTGCCCAGGCCCAGAGTTCAAGCCCCAGGACTGACAAAAAAAAAGCCAAGAAAACGAAGTAGTATGTAATGTATATCTACATACATATATTCATACATTGTATACACACAAATACACACATTTATATATAATGCATTATATATAACACAATAACATTTTATATATAGTGTAGATATATATATATATATATGCCACACATATGCCACATACTGTGGATATATATGATAAAATATGCCGCACATACACATATAGACCCTGTCTAATTACCTATCTATATAGACAGAGATGACTATAACTGTGGGACTGTTTGAGTAGATGCAGAGTAATGAGTGACAGTAAGAAAATGATGGGGGTAAATATTATTAAAATACATGATGCCCATACAGGACAGCATAAGAAAATTCGCTGAAAACTGTTGAATCATGGGTTGACGGTGATGTGGGAAAATAAGAGTAATCTAACTAAAGCATAACATATGCATGTGTCAAGTACTACAGAAAAAAATGAATGACAGGATCTGATGGGTGTGGGTACTAGTGAGAGGAGGAGAGTGAATAAGGGTGAATATGGTCCAAATTACTTTATATGCATGTATGAAAATAGAACAATAAAGCCTGTTGAAATTGTTTCAAGAAAGGCTTAAGGGGTAAGAAAGAAAAAGAAAGGGAGTGAATCTGATCAGAAAATATTGTATACATGTATGGGAATATCACAGTGAAACCCCCTTGCATAAAAATGTAAAAAAAATTAAATAAAAGAAGTATGCAGTCAAGTAGTAAGACCGAATTACCATACTCATAGCAGTTTTTGAAGTGGACTAAAGTGTACAAAACATTTTTAACTTGTTCTGCAGACTTAATATGCTGTACTGATAAGAAATAGTTCAAGTCATTAGATACCAGTTTTGTAACTTTCTTGCTATTAAACATTTTTGAGACAACTGTATATTCACATGCATTTGTACCATTCACGCAGTTTTGCCAACCTACAATCCGTTATTATAGTCAGGATGTTTCCATTTCTTACACTACCTTCCCATCACCCCTATACTAATCCTTCTAAACTTCCTGACACCACCAGTCTAATCTCCACTTCTATAATATAATCATTTTAAGAATATTATGTAAATGGGGGTTAAATAATCTATAGTAGCTGGGAATATTTGAATTCATAAGACAATTCCATTCAGATCCACCCTAACAGTTATATGCATCAATAGTTCATCCTTTTCTGTGTGTGTGTGTGTGTGTGTGTGTGTGTGTGTGTGTGTGTGTGTGTGTGTGTGTGTGTGTGTGTGTGTGTGTGTGTGTGTGTGTGTGTGTGTGTGTGTGTGTGTGTGTGTGTGTGTGTGTGTGTGTGTGTGTTTGTTTTGGCCAATCCTGGGGCTTGAACTTAGGGCGCGGCACTGTCCCTGAGCTTTCTTTTGTTCAAGGCTAGCACTCTACCACTTAAGCCACAGCACCAACTTCAAGCTTTTTCTGTTTATGAACCCAGGGCTTCATGCATGCTAGACAAGCACTAAGCCACATTCCCAGCCAGTTCATCCTTTTTTGTTACTGAGTAATATTCCACATTAAATGATGCAGGGGGAAAAAAAGCATGAGCAAAATTCAACACATATCCAGAATTTTTAAAAAATCCAGAAATGGAGAGAAATTTTTTTGACTTAAAATGGGATAGTTCCATCTAACCTGCTAATATGGTGGAATAAACTGGTAATTTTTTGAGTAATGAACCAACTTGCATCATCTGAATAAACCCTACACAGTCATGGTGTCTAATCTTAAAAGTGTGTTCCTGATTTAAGAAAACATGATGAGACTGGTTGGTACAATTAATATAAAGAATAAATAACAGGTAAGTAAACAAGTTATGTTGTGGGGGTATGTACCAACATGAGAGAGGAAGGTGAACAAGGTCAACATATTTTATACGTATATGAAAACAGAACATTGAAATATGATCAACCTATACAAAGAATCAGGGAATGAGCCATACAGTGATGGCTCATTTTATATTTTCACTATCAGCACATTTTCTCCACATTCTCAACAAAGTTTATCTTTTGTAATATAGTTCTCTCTACTGGTGGGTGTAAAATGGTATGTCACTGTAGTTCAGAGTTGTATTTCCCTAACTACTGACGTGAGCATCTCTTCAAGTGCTAATTGTGCTTTTATATGGATGTCTATTTAGATCCTTTACACATTCTAATTGAGTTACTGTCCCTTTTGGAGCAGGAGGAGAGGGCTGGAGGATGGTGGTACTGGGGTTTGAACTCAGCACCTCACACTTAATTAGCTAGCTAGACTACAAAGGCTTAGCCTCCTGCCCTGCTTTTTACTGGTAATTGTAGAGATAGAGGCTAGCAGACTTTACACTTGGGGTTGAGGAACCTAAGCAACTCCATTTCACTTAAGATGCCCATCTCAGTTCTGCAACTTAACCCTTGACCCACTTCAGCCCAATGCCTGGAATTACGAAATCTGAAATTCCAGAAGACCTAGGGTCTAGTGACCATTATCTAAACCAGACACCCTGCAGTTTAGCAAGTATCCTCATGAGACTCCCCTGTGGTGCAAGCCAACCAGTTTAAAGTACATCAGCCCCCTTGATCTAACCAACAACTTGTTTCTGGTCCTTTCCAGAAACAAGTATGCAAAGCCCCTGCCTTCCCTAAAAAAGTGTATAAAAAGTGCTGCAACCCTGGCTCAAGGTCTCTCAGCGTTATGGGGGGGGGGGGGCAAGCTCGAGCTTGCAAGAAAGATTCCTTTGCTTTTACATTGGTGACCGTCTCTGGTGGTCTTTTGGGTAAGGATTTCCGAATTTGGCTTTACAGGGTAGCCTTGAACTGCCAACTTCTGAATCTGAGCCTGAATAACTAGGACTATAAGCTAGTGGCTTGTTTACTGCCTCTTTGTTATCTGCAAAGTCTAGAAATAATCCCCTTCTTTAGTCATTTATATATTTGCAAATATTTTTCCCACTCACTGGGTTATAATTTCACTCTTGATAGAAACCTTAAAAGAACAGAACTTTCTAACTTTGATGATATATACACTTTTTACCTCCTGTTTTCTTTCATCCCTTGTGTTTTTGGTATTCTTTCAAAGAAACCACTGTCTAACCCAAGGACTGTAATATTTATTTCTCTAAGATTTAAGATTTACTGTTTTAGTTCCTACATTTAGGTCTATTGCCCATTCTGAAATAACTTTTCTGTGAGAGAAGCTCCACTTTATTCTTTTACACTATTTGTTGAAAAAGATTAGCCTTTCCCCCACTAAACTGTCTCAGAACTTTCACTGACAATGGTTTATTTCTGAACTCAATTCTCTTCCACTGATTTGCATGTCCCATCTTTTTGCTAAAGCCATACTGTTTTAGTTGGTATAGCTTTATATGAATTCTCCAATTTTACTTGTCTTTTAAAATATTATTTGGGGGGCTGGGAAGGTAGCTCAGTGGTAGAACGCTTGCCTTGCATGCATGAGGCCCTGGGTTCAATTCCTCAACACTACATAAGCAGAAAAAGCCAGAAGTAGCACTGTGGCTCAAGTGGTAGAGCTTTAGCCTTAAGCTGAAGAGCTGAGGGACAGAGCCCAGGCCCAGAGTTCAGGCCCCAGGACTGACAAAAATAAAATAAAATAAAATAAATAAAAATAGGGGCTGGGAAGGTGGCTCAGTGGTAGAGCACTCACTTGCCTTGCATGCCTGAGGCCCTGGGTTTGATTCCTCAGCACCACATAAGCAAAAAGAAAAAAGCCGGAAGTGGCGCTGTGGCTCAAGTGGTAGAGCGCTAGCCTTGAGCTGAAGAGCTGAGGGACAGCGCCCAGGCCCAGAGTTCAGGCCCTACAACCGGACCCAAAATAAATAAATAAATAAATAAATAAATAAATAAATAAATAAATAAATAAAATTTTTTGGGCTCCTTCTATTTCCACATGAATTTGAGGATCAGCGTGCCCCTATTGAAAAACAGTGCTGTGATGGCAGAGTATTTGATCTTAAAGACATTTACGTATATTCATAAACATTCAATGTCATTTAGTTTCTTATATTGATTTAAATGATGCTTTATAATGTAAGTTTTGCATTTTTACTAAATTTATTCTTAATAATTCTTATGCTATATTAAATGTCACTATTAATTTTTTGGATCAACAGTGTTAAAAGGAATTTCTATACTATGTTATTGATTTTTATATGTTGACACTTTCCCTCTGCAACTTTGTTAAATCTTGTTGAATCAATAGCTTTAGTGGGCTCCTTAAGATTTCCTCTATACAAGATCATGCCACTTGCAAACTTATACCTTCCTGTACAACATGGAACTTTCTTCCAAATCAGCAATGCCAGAGCCTCTGGTACATGTTCATCAGTAGATATTGTTATCTTGGTGTTGATCTCACAGGGAAAGTATTTAGACAGTATACTGTTAGTGATGAAAATTTCACTGATATTTTACTGGACTGAAGGGCTTCCTATTTACTTGTAACGTTGGAATTTTTGCCTTTTCATCACATAAGCATTTGTCCCGTTTTTTTCTATTTTCTGTTGAGATGACCTCTAGTTTTTGTCCTTCACTCACCTAATATTCTGAATTATTATGTTTGTTTTCAAATCTAAAACCATTATCACATTCCTGGAAAAAAATCTCACTTGATATTTTAATATTCTGGTTTCCTAATATTTCCTTGAAGATTTTTGCCTAAGACACTCTGTAATTCTTTATCTTTTGGGCAATGTGGTAGTCTGGCCATAAAACTCACCCACTAAACTCTTTGTTTAAATTATTGTATTTTTTATTTTTTTATTGTATTTTTTCTAAAACTTCCATTTTATTTTTATGCCATATATACATATATATATGCTGAGATTACTTCTTTTGTGCAGTTTTTCTACTTTTTCATATTCAAACATGATTATGATTGCTTATGATGATGATGATGATGATGATGATGATGATGATGACTGCTTTAAAAATATACCAGACTTTTAAAAAAATGTACTCAGTAATTATAATATCTTTGTTGGAATGTATAGATTATCCTTTTATTCATTCGGTTTGAGATCTTCCTTTTTTACTTTAAATGAAAAATTATAGATGACTAAAACGTCCAACTATTAGCCTCAGATGTATAAATCTAAACTCAGAAACACAAGAAATATAAAAAACAAGTCAACATTACACCTCCAAATAGTCAATAACACCACAGTAACAGACTCTAAGCATAATAATAAGGAAAACAACTCAAAAGCATATAAAAATGATCAACAAATGAAAGAAAAAGCTAAATAGGGACTGGGAAGTTGGCTCAGTGGTAGAGTGCTTGCCTTGCATGCATGAGGCCCTGGGTTCGATTCCTCAGCACCACATAAGCAGAAAAAAGCCAGAAGTAGTGCTGTGGCTCAAGTGGTAGGGTCCTAGCCTTGAGCTGAAGAGCTGAGGGACAGCGCCCAGGCCCAGAGTTCAGCCCCCACAACTGGCAAAAAAAAAAAAAAGCTAAATAAAGTAATAGAGGATACAAATAACCAGCTGACATAACTCTAAGGGAATACAAATAAGCTGCTGAATAAAGTAAGGAAAACAATGCAGGATATAAAAAGAAGTCAATAAAGACAGAAACCCTACAAGAGAAAAGCCAAATGCACCAAATATAAAAAACTTAAGTGGAAATGTCTATCCAGTAGAGTTGATCAGACTACAGTAGATGTGATAGAATGAGATGAAGAATTTTTTTAAAAAAACTTAAGAAGGAAGTGGCACTGTGGCTCAAGTGGTAGAGCACTTGCCTTGAGCTGAAGAGCTGAGGGACAGCGCCCAGGCCCAGAGTTCAAGCCCCACGGCCGACCAAAAAAAAAAAAAAAACCTTAAGAAATACAAATGGAACATGCAAGACAAGACCTCTAGTATACTATTAAAAAGAACTACCTATGAATCATGAAATTTTGAAAAAGAGGGAAGTTGGCTCAGTGGTAGATTGCTTGCCTCATATGCATGAGGCCCTGGGTTCGATTCCTCAGCACCACATATGCAGAAAAAAACTGGAATTGGCACTGTGGCTCAAGTGGCAGGGTGCTAGCCTTGAGCTGAACAGCTGAGGGGCAGTGCCCAGGCCCAGAGTTCTGGCCCCACGATGGACAAAAAAAAAAAAAAAGAGAGAGAGAGAGGTGCAAAACAAAGGGTTAGAAAATACTTTCAATAAAATAATAGGATAAATTTTCACAAGATTTGAGAATAAAAACAAGCCATTCAGATACAGGTGGCTTTTAGTATACCAAATAGACCAGACCGGAAAAGAACCATTTCGGGTCGGGGGAGGATGGGAAGGAATGGGAAGGGGAAACAAAGGAGAAGGCTACAATGCTTGACAAGAAATGTACTCATTATCTTGCCCAGGTAACTGTAACCCCTCTGTACAGTATTTTCACAATAAAAAAAAAATCAAAAAAAAAGAGAAAAGAACCACTTCAATATAAATCACAATTAAAACATGCAACTGTGCAAAACAAGGAATGAATATCAAAAGCTACCAAAGAGAAATATCAAGTCACTTATGATAGAAACCCATCAGAATAACAGCAGATATATCAATAGGAATTTTTTTAAAGGATAAAGTGAAATGATATATTTTAAAAATTTAAACAACCAGGAACCTAGATTACTCTACTAAGCAAAGCTATCAATCATAAGTGAAAGGCAAATAAAAATTTTCCATAATAAACCAATACTAAAACAAGACCACTTGAACTGGCTCCACAGAAAATAGATAAAGGAATAGTACTCACAGAAAAGCAAGATAAACATAACCACTGTAGACTAGTGACTCACACCTGTAATACTAAATACTCATAAGGCTGAGATGTGAGGATTGTGGTTCAAAACCAGCCCAAGTTCAACCAACCCACAGCTGGGAACCGCACCTTCACAGGTTGGGGGCAGGAACAGTTTCCAGGCCTTCAGAGATTTCCTTTTGTTTCACAGAAAACCAGAACCATTTCTACTCACATTTTGTTCTCAGTAAGAGGGCCTCTGATCAAAATTTGACTGGCAGCCTACTGGATAAGAAGCCAACTAAAGTCCATATGTTCAAGTATAGTTTAGAGAGCAGTGTGGAAAGTATCATCTTACCAAAGGTCAAGATGGCACTGCAAATATCAGCATATCTCTTACTGCAAGTAGTTTAACTATCACAGAAAAGCCAAATATCTTCTTGCAGACTGTAAGATAAAGATGGCTTTTCGGCCAGGTGTTGTTGACCTGACTGAGGAAAATCAAGAAGCAGCTTACAGTACCATTACTTTATTAAAGAATTTCATGACTTTGATCAGCCACTGCCAGACTTAGATGGCATCAATGTAGCCAAGCAGTTCAGCCTAAACCAAAGTAGAGTAGAAGAGATAACCATGAGAAAGCTGGGAACATCAATATCCAACAACAAAATGATTTTGGTGACTTTGGAATAGATGATCATGAAATAAGAAGACAGTGCTTTTGAGGAGTTCTAGTACTTCTAACCTCCTCTTAGAGCCTGAACAGAGTACCAGTAATCTGAATCTAGAATATGACAACCAATATAAGGAGCATAAAGAAATGATGCTGGAATATTGAATGACAAACTGATTAGCAGTAACAATGGTGGCATCTTTGACATGTGGCATCTCAGAGGCAGGAGTAATGCTACCAGAGTAGCCTGCTCATGGTTATGTGGGCCTAATAATCCTCATTCAGTAGATCCTGTAGAACCAAAGCCAACTACAATTGATCAAACAACACTTGTTGCAAATGAGGAAGAAGCATTTGCTTAGTAGCCCATTGATAACACTTTGAAAGAAATAAAAGCCAAGAGAAAAAGGAAGCTAATTGTTGACAGCATCCAAGAGTTAGATAGCAAGATCACTGGAGCCAAGCTTAGTGGTTATTCTGATATTGTTACAACCTTGGATCTGGTACTACCCACCAAGAAATTGATGATGTGGAAAGAGACAGGAGGAATGGAAAAACTTTTCTCTACCTGCTCAGCCTTCATGGAATGGCAGACTACTGAAACTTTTTACACGCTTTCTTATACCACTTGTTCCAGAAGACATGAAAAAAGAAGGAAAGGTGGAGAGGCAGATAATTTAGATGAGTTCCTCAAAGAATTTAAAAATCCAGAGGTTCCTGAGAAGACTATCAGCATCAACAGTGTGATGTTATCAATGAGCCCATATTGGAGGAGCCAAGCCACCTCCAAGAGTCAATTGTGGAGGCAGGCAGAAAAACTTGGATGAGTAAATCAGCCATGCCCCCAACCCACACTGCAGGAAGCTAGCAAAAGGCTAAACAAATTGACCCAGAGCCAGTGATGCTGCCTCAGCAAGTAAAATAGATGGAAATACCACCTGTAGAACTTCCCCCAGAAGAACCTCCTAATATCTCTCAACTAATTCCAGAGTTAGAACTTCTGCCAGAAAAAGAGAAGGTGAAAGAGAAAGAAAAAAAAAGAAAATGAAGAGGAGGAAGGTGAAGATGCTTCAAGGGGTGATCAGGATCAAGATGAAAGGAGATGGAACAAAAAGAGATGCTCCATGGCCTTTGGTAAGCCCTTGCCAAAACTTGAGCTGAATCTATCAGTTTGTTTGAATTATGTCAAGACACAAGCCAAAAGCAGACCACAGCAAACTTCTACAACTTTTTGATTCTTAAAAAGCACCAAGCTTTGGAGCAATACAGTGATATCATTATAACACCTGGACCAAGGTTCTATATTATTTGGAAGCTAGTGTTCATACACTAGTGAATACAAATTGTGTGTAGGGCACAAAAAATTCTTTAAGAGAATTGTTAGATTCTGTCTGTATAAAACTCTGCATTTTCTTTTTTTCATTTTTTCCAGTATTTTAAATTTTTCCATTTGATCACTAAAGGAAACTGCTTACAGGGACTAAGAGTCACAAAGTTATTTTAACTACTTTCAGAATAGATGTGTGCAATGCTGGTGCACTAAATAATACTAAAGAACAGTCAAAAGTCATTACTTTTTATCTTAATTCTCAATTACTATGTTGAAAAGGAAAATCTGCCTAAAAAAATACCTGGAAGTTGAATTTGAAACTATGGTATCTGTCCTTCGGACAGGAAGACAGGAAGAAACAATCTCTTCCCATCAGTAAAAGCAATAATCTGATGAATGCAGGTCTTGGGCATAGTACCTAAAACAATAAAAAGATTGTTATCTTGAGATTTTTTTCAATGTGTAGTTCCCTAAGAAGCCTAAGTATGTAAATTTGTGTTGTGCCTTACTGACCTCCTCTGGCTATCAAAAAATAGGTCTCACCTCTATTGTCAATTGTTCTATTTAACTTTTTCTGGTAAATTTTTCTGTCCTAAACTCTGTCGTTTTAGTACTGCTCCAAAATATGCAGAAATAGACTTGGTAATGTGGAAGGACTGTTAAAGTATTTCTGACTTTCCAGAGGCTATAACCAGATTTAAAGATGTTTTGAGTACTCAGATCATCAAAATAGAAAATCTTCTACTTCCCAAAAGGGGATACTACTTAAAAATTAAATAGATTTTGACTTAACCTTGAAGCAAACAATGTTGTAAAAACTAATGGCTTACAACAGACAAGGGCCTCACATCTAAAATATACTTAGAACTCAAAACATTAAACCCCTGAAAACAAATGTTCAAAGAAATCACCCCATTAATAAATGGGCTAAAGACCTAAAGAGAGACTTCTCTGAAGGGGAAATAAGAATAGCCAACAGACACATGAAGAAATGCTCAACTTCTGTAGCCATAAAAGAAATGCAAATCAAAACAACATTGAGATTCCACCTCATCCCAGTCAGAAAGGCTATAATCAAGAAATCTAGTAACAACATTTGCTGGAGGGGAGGTGGCCAAAAGGGAAACCTACTACACTGTTGGTGGGAGTATAAATGTAAACTTGTTCAACCACTCTGGAAAGCATTATGGAGGTTCCTCAAAAGACTCCACATAGAGCTCCCCTATGACCCAGCAATCCCGTTTCTGGGCATCTACCCAAATGATCACAAACAAAGCCATACTAAAGCTACCAGGACAACTATGTTTATTGCAGCATTATTCGCCATAACTAATAAGATATGGAACCAATCCAGGTGCCCCTCACACACAATGGAATTCTATACCTCCATCAGAAAGAATGGCACCACCCCATTTGTTAGGAAATGGAAAGACTTGGAAAAAATTACATTAAGTGAAGTAAGCCAGACCCACAGAAACATAGGTCCCATTGTTTCCCTATTTGCAATAACTACTATACATCTAGGATAATCTTAGTAGACAAGCAGAAAAGGTCAAAAGCTATGTACAGATGACCATATAAGATGATGCTAAGCGAAATGAACCCCAAGATATGGACACAAGAGTTTTTTTCTTTGTTGCTGTTGTTTTTATGTACTATGTGATTTTGTTTTTGTTTTTGTATGTTCTTCCCCCTATGGTATAACCCCTGTTGTCACTGTATTTGATTCATGTGCCCTGCATCTTGTATATACTTTTTCTAATTTGGGAAGGGGAAGGTAAATAACAAAATGCTGAAATAAGGGTACAGGTTGACCCATTGTAACAATGAGATGTACAAGACACTATGTTGAAAAACTTTACAACTTTGGCAGGGCTGGGGGGAAGGATGGGGGAGGGAGGAGTTGGGGAGGTGGGGAGGGAAGGGATAGTAAGGGAAAAACAAAGGAGGGGGTAACAGTACTCATTACCTTACTCTGTACAGTATCTTTACAATAAAAAATATTTTTAAAAAACTAATGGTTTCTCTGTGGATAATAAGCTTCAGGAAACAGTTTAGTTCCCATTTGCTTGGAATTGATAAGCTTCAGAAAGAACCTAGTTTTAGGAAACAGCTTGGTTTTGATAGATGAACATAATGCACTTAGATTTGAACATATTATTTCCTGCTTGCTTGCTTGCTTGCTGTAGATTAGGAACAAAGGGAATTTCCAAACCCTAGGTGAGGGGTATATTAACCTGACTTGGTTGGAAGGCAGGCTTATCACAACTTGGGTACTCAACACCCGAGTATGGTTACTGGCTGGTTAATAAAGACTTTCCATTGGGTATATATTTTGTCTGAGTGGTGGCTCATGGGAATTCCCATTATCAGTACCACAAATTACATGAGTCGTATAGTTAGCAAAACGTGACTTAAATTCTTAGGGCAAAATTATGCTGAAAGTTCTAGCTTAAGTATTGGAACTTTTGTGAGAAGAAAAATCACTTTTAAAATTCAGACTTGATGGATTGACCCTCACACTATTACCCCAGGCATGCATGGATATGCTTGACACAGGCAAGACAATCTGACCTGAGTATGGCTATAAACATTTCATTGTGGGCCTATCCTGTAAGGCTGAGAGACTGAGCCATGAAAGGGATTAAGAGGATAGAAGACAGAACTGGACCCTGTGAAGGACACACTTATCTGGGCAAGACAGAGGTAGAATTATTTGAACATTAAAAAGCTTGAGACCTTGGATAAGGAAATACCCTACTCTCTGCCTGCATCTGCAGTCACATACCCCCACTCATACTAAATTCAAGTAACTCCTGTCTCCTCGCTCAGACTCTGTAAAACCCCTGGCTCAAAATCCCCACTTTAACTCAGCCTGTAAGCCCACAGAAAGGCTGCATTCCTCACTGTTGCTCAATTAGCAGTGCTAGCCTGTTGAGAACAGAGTCCAGCTTTTTCTTTTTCCTTTCTTTTCCATTTTCCCAACAAGACTGCCATGTATACCCAGTAACCTAAAATTGTGCAAAATATTTTGAATATGTGACCTCATAATCACTGTTCTAATAATTCAGTTTAAGAAAGGTAATTATTTGGGGCTGGGAAGGTGTCTCAGTAGTAGAGTGCTTGCCTTGCATGCATGAGGCCCTGGGTTCAGCACCACATAAGCAGAAAAAGCCAGAAGTAGTGCTGTGGCTCAAATGGTAGAGTGCTAGCCTTGAGCTGAAGAGCTGAGGGACAGCGCCCAGGCCCAGAGTTCAGGCCCCACAACCGGCAAAAAAAAAAAAAAAAAAAGAAAAAGAAAAAAAAGAAAGGTAATTATTTAAGATTGCTATTGAAATTTTATTTTCGATATGATGTGCCTATAAACAATGGGTTTCCCCCTTGTAAAAAGACACTGTAGATAATTGAATGTTTGATTATAGAAAGTTCATTAGTTTCTTGTTAAACATTTTGCTGGTCTGATTTTTGTTGCTTATTGGGTTTAATATTTTACTTGAAAATAGCTATGCTACATTATGAACAACAACAACAACAACAACAAAAAAAAAAAACCAGCCCAAGTAGGAAAGTCCAATTAACTAGCAAAAGACCAAAAGTAGGGCTATGACTTAATTGATAAAGCACTAGCCTTCAGCAAAAGAGCCCAGGTCCCAAATTTAAGCCCCAGGACATGAACCAAAAATAAAAATAAACATGACCATGAAAATAGGGGAGAAAAATAAATCTCATTAGATGAGTAATACTAAATGAAGTCAGAAAAAATGAAGCACAGCAAAATCAAAAACCATGGCAGATACTAAGATACTTTTTTATTATACATGAGTATTGTTCCTGAGCTTTATTTGTGCAAAGTTAGCACTCTAGCACTTGAGCAACAACTCCACTTCCAGCTTTTTTGTTGATTAACAGAAGATAAGTCTCATGGTTGGGCACTGGTGGCTCACACCTGTAATCCTAGCTATTCAGGAAACTGAGATCTAAGGATCGTGATTCAAAGCAGCCTGGCCACCAAAGTCCATGAGACTCTTATCTCCAATAAACCACAGAAAACTGGAAGTGTCGCTGTGGCTCAAGCGCTAGCCTTGAGATGAAGAGCTGAGGGACAGCATCCAGGCCCAGAATTCAAGCCCCAGGACCAAAAAAAAACAAAAACAAATAGTTTCATGGACCTTCCTGTCCCAACAAGCTTTTCAATAATCCTCAGATCTCAGACTCCTGAGTAGCTACAATTACAGGCTTGTGCTACTGGCACCGAGCTACCATGTATATTTTAATAGTAACACTAAATATTAATGGTCTCAATTTTTTGTTTGTTGGTTGGGGGCTTGAACTCTGGGCCTAGGCACTGTCCCTCAGCTCTTCAGCTTAAGGCGAGAGCTCTACCACATAAGCCACAGTGCCACTTCTGGTTTTCTGGTGGTTAACTGGAGATAAAAGTCTCGCAGACTTTCCTGCCCGGGCTGGCTTTGAACCATGATCCTCAGATCTCAGCCTACTAAGTAACTTAGATTACAGGCATGAGCCACTGACACCTGGCAATGGTCTGAATTTTCCAATCAAAACACAGAATAAATTAAAAAGCAAGACCTAAACATCTGTTGCCCACAAAAATGTGTCTTACTGACAACAAACACCAGGTGTGTGACAGGGTATAAAAAGAGCTTCTATGAAAATAGACTCTAAAAAAAGGCAAGACTATCCATACTCATACCTGATAAAGTAGACTTCAAAACCAAAATTAGAGACAGAAAAAAGGTCATTTCATATTAACTAAGGGAACAATCCAGTAAGAGGGAACTATAGTTGTTAATTAATATATATGGGCCAAATGCCAATGAACCCAATTTCATTAAAATAACACTTGTGGATTTAAAAGCATAGATCAGATAGAACCTCAAGACAATGACAGTGGGAAACTTCAATACCTTACTTTCAATAATAGATAGAACGTCCAGATCTAAAAAAGAAATCAACAACAACAAAAAAAACCCTCAGAATTAAACATCATCATTAAATAAAATGGACTTAACATATATCTACAAAGTACTTCATCCAGCAGCTATATAATGACACATTGTACAGCTCAAACAGCTATGGAACTCTCCAAAAATAAAGCTTTCCCTTTTTTAAATTTTTTGTTCAGTTATGGACTTGGACTCAGGGATTGGGTGTTGTCCTTGAGCTTTTCTGCTAAAGACTAGCACTTTACCACCTTGATCTATAGCTCCTCTTGCGGCTTTCTGGTAGTTAATTGGAGATAAGTCTCACTGACTTCAAACCATGACACTAGGATCTCAGCAAGGGTAGGACTAGCTGGGATTATAAGCATAAGCCACCAGCATCCAACTCTCAAAATAGACCCTATTTTAGGAACAAATTAAATCTTAGCAAACATACGAACATTGAAATGATTCTCTGTATTCTATCTGACCAACACTAGAACTCAACTTCAAAAAGAAAAAACCCACAGAATTTATTCAAAACCAAGAAGATAGAATAACAATTTAAGGAATGACCAATGGGTCATTGAAGAAATAGGAGAGATATGAAAATATTTGTAAAATCTAATGAAAATGAAAATGAAAAACAGAACTTTTGGGATACAGCAAAGGCAGTGTTAAGAAGAAAGTTTATACCTATGAGTACTTACATAAAAAACTCAGAGATTTCAAATAAGTAGCATAATAATGCATTCTAAGCTCCTACAAAAACAAGATAAACCCAAAATTAGCAGATGGAAAGATGGGAAGAAATTATTGAGGAAAAGTTTCAAAAAGAATCTATAGAAAAAAATGGACAAGGGTTGGGAAGGTGGCTCAGTGATAGAGCGCTTGCCTTGCATGCATGAGGCCCTGAGTTCAATTCCTCAGTACCACATAAGCAAAAAGAAAAAAGCCGGAAGTGGCACTGTGGCTCAAGTGGTAGAGTACTAGCCCTGAGCTGAAGAGCTGAGGGACAGCACCCAGGCCCAGAGTTCAGGCCCCACAACCAGACCCTCCCCCCACAAAAAAAAGACAAAACACAAAGATGACCTCTTGAAAAGATAAATAAGATTCATAAACCTTAACCAATTTATCTGAGAGAAAAGAACCAAATTAATAAAATTTGAGATACAGATGGAGGTATCACAACAAACACTAATGAAATCAAGAGTATCATGAGGAACTACTTTGAAAATTTATATTAAAATAAGCTAGAAAAATCTAAAAGAAAGTAGATTTCTAGATCCATATAACCTACTAAAATTAAACCATTTAAATAGATCACAAGCAAAAGATTGAAACAGTTAATAATCCTCCAATAAAGAAAAGCCCAGGACCCAAAAGATTCACTGCCAAATTCTACCTTTAAAGACAAAAACTACAGCAATACTTCTCAAACCTTTTATGAAAGAGAAAGGGAAGAATCACCACCAAACTTATTTTATGAAACCAATATTACACTCATTCTAAAATCAAACAAAGACGAAATATTTTCTTATCGTAGAATTATCAACCAAATTCTATAATAATAAACATAGGTATAAATTTCCAATAAAATCCAGAGCCAAAGAAACATGGGCTGCATGGTTTCCCTTATTTATATTAATTAGAATTTTTTTATAAATCTAAAAGTAAACAAACTGATTACTGATTAATACACACATACATATGCATACATACTAGGACATGATACATTATACAGGACTCTAGTCATTCATATATTAAGGCCAAACAAGGATATTTATAGAAGTGGTGGACAAAGGTTTGATGGCTATGTCCAGATGATCATATAAACTAATATTCTATGAAATGAACTCCAAGAAAAGGAAACAAGAGACATTTTCAGTTACTATTGTTTCTGTTTTTCTTTTCTTTCCTTTTGTCTTGTTTGTTAGTCTTTATTTGGGAGAGTATAGAAGGGCACATAATAGGTGGAACAGGATAAACAAATGCAGCAATGGTGCTCACTGGATACCATGTGGAAAATGAACTGGATGTGTTGTGGGTAGGATGGGAGGGGAAAACCGAGAGAGAGAAACAGAAGGGGAAACATGGTAAAAAAAACAAGTTGTACTCATTACTCATTATCTGATTCATGTAACTGCAACTCTTCTGTATATTAACACTATATTAACAATAGTGAAAAAATTCAGCAATAAATTAAAAAGATCAAGTTGGTTTCATTCCAGGGATCCAAGGATAGATCAATGTATGTAAATCAATTATTGGACACTCACTAATGTCCATAGAGTGGGATAATTTGGAGATCCTATCCATTTTGAATCAGAAGTAGAAACAAGCCAGGCATCAGTGGCTCATGCCTGTAATCCTACCTACTGAGGCTGAGATCTGAGGATCACTGTTCAAAGCCAGCCCCGGCAGGAAAGTCCATAAGACTCTTATCTCCAATTCACCACCAGAAAATGGGAAGTGGAACTGTGGCTCAAGTGGTAGAGCACAAGCCTTGAGCTGAAGAGCTTAAGGACAGC
Source organism: Dipodomys merriami (assembly GCF_024711535.1). NCBI lineage: Eukaryota > Metazoa > Chordata > Mammalia > Rodentia > Heteromyidae > Dipodomys > Dipodomys merriami. Next base: position 72,493,096 of record NW_027206179.1, on the reverse strand, counting down.
ACCTAGACCCAGAGTTTAAGACCCATGACCAACGGGAAAAAAAATAGAAACAGATTTTAAAGAACACAAAAAATATAATTTTTTTCTCTTATACTTGATCTTTAATTAGGGTTCAAAACAAATAATGTGTAAGAAAACAATAAAATAAAAAGAGTTCTAGTGTTGTATCAAATGTCTGCAAAAGAATTAGAGAAAAATAGTAAGAATAAGAATAATTAAAAGTATGAGGACAGGTTATTTTGAAGGGGAAAGGGAATCCAGAAAAATACAGAAATGGTGAAATTACAGTATTATTCAAAGAATTTACTGAATATAACAAGCTCTGTAAGAAACCATGAGAACACATTCAATCATTTCACAAAAACTTATACTTAATAATATAAGTTTTTGTGAAATGATTGAATGTGTTCTCATTATTAAGTATCCAAAATGTTACCTCTCACGTTCCATTTGCCTGAGATGATCATTTTTTATAGCTTCAATCAGTAAGTTAGTATGGGGATCATCCTGGGAAAATAAAATTGGGTAACAGTCAAGTAAACACCAAAAACTATGACATTCTAATCTCAAAAAAACAAATAATGAGCTTACAAAATGTAAATTTATCTTTGTGAATTTGTTGATTTGTTTGTTATGTAGTGCTGGGAATGAAACTAAGACCTTTTGCAAACTATGGAAGCACTCTCCCACTGAGTTATACTACAGTCTTGGTAAATCTTTATCCTAATGTAAAGCAGACCTTCATTTTCTCTCGTCTCATTCCTTATCACAATGAATTAGCACATATTCTGAGGAGTAAATAAAAGGGTCAGGCAAGAAAAAGGATTATTAAATGCATAGAACCTGTGGTTGTTAGTGTAATAACTTATGAGTGAGAAAATCCACTGAAGAATTTTTTTCATTTTTTTATTGTGAAAATAATGTACAGAGGGGTTACAATTAGCAAGGTAATGAGTACATTTCTTTTTTTTATTTTTATTTTTTGTGAACATACTGTACAGAGGGGTTACGATTACATGGGCAAGATAATGAGTACATTTCTTATCCTCCTTTGTTTACCCTTCTCATCCCTTCCCAGCCTCCCTCTTCCCCCACTGAGGAATTGTTAAAAGTGACAAAGGAGTTTTATTCGTTGGTCTGCAACCCTGTCCTAGAACTAGGAGCAACTGCAACCTCCAAGGCGGTAAGCTTTTTTCCTTTTTCCTCCTTCCTACAAGCCTCGCCTCTCCGCTTCTCCACAGGTCTCTCCACCACTCCGCAGGCCTCTCTACCTCTCCACAGGCCTCTCTGATCTTCATGGGCTGCTCCACTCTCTGCTGGCCTCTCTGACTTTCTGCAGGTCTCTCTAATCTTTTCAGGCCTCTCCACCTCTCTGTGGGCCTTTTCAATCTCCACAGGCCTCTTGGCTCTTCACTGGCCTATGTGCTGGCCTCTTCACAGGCCTAAAGGCTTTTCACTGGCCTCTGGGCTAGACTCACTACTCTCCGCAGGCCTCTCCAATCTCCAAAGGTTTCTTCGATCTCCTCAGGCCTACTGGATCTTCACAGACGTTTCCACAGGCCTCTCAGCCCTGGGCAGGCCTTTCCAGAGGCTTCTTGGCTCTGAGTAGGTCTCTTGGCTCTGCACAGGCCTCTCTGCAGGTCAGGGCATTCGTGGGACTCTCCACCCAGGTCTCCCCTCAGGCTTGAGGAGAGCCTGGGCACTGCTCTGCTCTGGGAAGCACTTCTCTTGCCTCCCTCTCTCCCTATCTCTTCCCCCAGAATTCCCTCTTCTCTATATCCAGTGGCCCACCCCCCCAAGCTGCCCTTTGATGCCCCACCCCTCAGAAGCTTATGGCAAGTGTGACATGGAGGGGGGAGGACTTCCTGACCTTCAGGTTCTCACATTCCCCACTGGCTTCATGCACAGTCAAATCAATGATTTTTAATACTTCTTTTGGACCAAATCCTAAACTCCCTTTGGGGGAGGAGGCAGGTCCAGCAGATAATAACAGGCCATCCTTGAACATTTTCTAAATAGAATCTGCAGATTGGAAGAGATAGGCTGGATCTTGGCTGGGTTATGTTAGTATCTCCCAGTGGCTTTGATGGATTGTCACACCTCCTGCTGAATTTTCTGCAAAATTTTACATAGATGAAGGATACATTCCATAGGCTTGGCAGGCTAAGACCCTATTGGTTTTCAAGACAGTTTTAAGCAGAAGCCCAGGGCAATTTACCAGAGTGATGAATAACCAGATATAGACAGACACATTAGTCTTGAGCCTGTAACCATTTTTCCCAAATGCAGTCTTCACAAGCACACAAGTTACCACTGTTTTCTATGCCTCTTCTCTTAATCTCATCCTGCCTCAGAACATCCATCTTCTGTAACCTCTTCAAGCTGACTCAGGAGCACTAACCCCATTAAGCCAGGAAGCTATAACCCTACCCTATTTTACCAAGAGGTTTCTAGAATTAGATGTCATTAAAAACAATGTGTTACTCCAAACTGGAAATTATATACAACATTTCACTACACAGATTCTGAATACCTTCAGTTGGAGGAAGGCTGAGTGGGGGACACTTAAAATTAAACTGACCTGATTCTTTCATCCATTTTTAGACAAGAGCACTTTACGACTTTTTACATTGCCAGAACCAGCCAAATGTCTGAACCAGGCCCACATCCCTCTCTTTAGCCAGACTGCTAGAGGACCAAACCAGGCCTGCAACTGCATGTATCCAACTGTCAACTTCCACACGACACAGGGAGACAGACATAGCTGTGCTATGACTGGGCCCAGGAGGAGGCTGGAACTTTTATTCCCCCAGAGATGTCCAAATATGCAACAAAAACACGATCCATACTTAAAACTGGTGCCAGCTCCAAAAACAAGACAAGACAAAAACCAAAGGCTGAGTTGTGGCCTAGTAAGACCCCCCAGCTCATCCCTACTAGGACTGCGAGTCTGCTGAGCGGGCCTGCCACCCCCACTCAGCAAGCTGAACTCTACTGTATTGTATAAGAACACTATCAGATTAACAAGTAGACTGTCCAGAAACAGCCCTCCACCCCAACCATGGCCAGACCAGATGCCAGGTGGAATCAACCAAAGTCAGACTTGCCAGTGTAAGTGGTCTCTCTCAACCGCCCTACAGAACAGAACCTCACATTACCCTTGGAGGTAATGGATAGGTTACCAAGTGTGTCCACTCTGTTATACCCACCGTTCCATATGGATTGATCCCCAGAATACAGAAACCATGCAGAAAGAAGTCAAAGCAGAGACTTACTTCAAGAAAATTTCTAAGGGACTCTAAAAAAATTTTATGGCATGTTCAAAGTCCACAAGCCAGCTGTCAGAGTAACAGAAAAATGACAGGTCCAGAAACATCTCGGGGGGCACTTTCCCTCTTGGGATTTCCATCCCCTGGCAGTCAGCCCACCGAAGCCATCTACCAGTGGCTCCGAGGAAACAAAATATCAACAGACAAAGACAGATAAGACAGACAAGTGGCCACAGACACTTAACCCATGTGTCACACATGACTTTTTGAAGAAGCCCCAGATGGCTTCTTTAAAGGAGCTCCAGATGACTTTTCAAAGCAGTCCCAGATAACTTCTCAAAGAAGTCCCAGTTGGCTGCTCAAGGAAGCCCTAGGAGGCATGGGCAACATCTTCTCCCAGCCTCAGACTATGGAAGTAACACAGCATCCAGGGTTGCGCTGAGTTCCCCAGATGCCAGCCTACCTAGGCCCAGATGGAGTCTCAAGGAAGCCCCAGTTGACTTCTAAAAGAAGTCTCAGATGACCTCTCTGAGGAGATCCTACATGACATCTTGAGGAAGTCCCAGATGACTTCCTGAGTGTAAGTTCTGCCCCAGACCTTGCAGGCCCTATGCAGACACCTCCCTACCTCTTGGTTATATTTCCCCCCAGTATTTGCATTACCTAGGTAACCTGGTACTCCTGAAAGCAGTCACTTCCCCCTCCAAGGTCACATCCCAGGCTGCCCTGGGTCATGCCTCCCATTGGACCAGGGGAGGACAAGGCCCTAAGGTCACATCTGGGTCCAGTGTGGCCACACCTTGCCCCCCTGGCCACACCTCTTCCCATCCCTGGCCTAGATAAGTCATGGCCCAGGGGCGAGTCGCGTCTTTCAGCCATGCCTCTCCACCATGCACAGCAGGTACAGCAGTTCAGTAAATAAACTTCCTGCCTGAATATCGGAATTCTCTTCATTGGCTACCTAATGAAATCTACCTATTTAATACACTTTACACGGAGGAGGTCCTATATGGCTTCTCAAAGAAGCCCCAGGAGGTGTGGGCAACATCTTGTCCTAGCCTCAGACTCAGGAAGTAATGGTAGATCCAGCCTTCCATTGAGTTTCCCCACATGCAGGCCTACCCAGACTCACCCCAGGAGGGTTTCCAAATGACTCTTGTCCATGTTGGTCCCTAGGATTCAGACACTCAAGGGAAGCTCTCACCTACGAGTGGGCTTCCCAGGGGCCAAAGATAAAACCGTCCATATACGTATTATCTCGCTAGGGCCTCCATATGTAATAACCTGAGAGCAAGAAAACCCACTGAGACATGATTAAAGGTGACAAAGGAAAAATTTTATTTTATTGGAAAGATGTTGAAGAAGGGTACAGTTACATGAGTAAGGTAATGAGTACATTTCTTGTTGAACATTGTTACCTCCTCCTTTTTCTCCCTTCCATCCCCTACCTCCCTCTCCCCTGCCTCATGAAGTTGTAAAGTTTGCTTCCAACCGTCTTGTGAGTATCACTGTTGCAATGGGTCATCCTGTGTCCTTATTTCAGCATTTTGTTATTCCCTTCCCCTCTTCAAAGTAGATAAGTTTATATACAAAATGCAGGGTACCAAAATACAGTGACAATAGGGGATATACTATAGGGGAAAGAAATACAAAAGAAACAAAAAAACCCCACATAGTACATTTAAAAAATGACAAAGAACCTTGTGTCTGTATCTTGGGGTTCATTTCACTTAGCATCATCTTATAAGGCCATATGTACATAGCTTTTGAGTTTTCTGCTCATCTGATAAGATTGTCATTATACATATAGTAGTTATTGCAAATAAGGGAAATCATGGGACCTATGTTTCTTTGGTCTGGCTTACTTCACTTAGTATGATTTTTTCCAAGTCTTTCCATTTCCTAACAAATGGGGCAGGGTCATTCTTTCTGATAGAAGCATACAATTCCAATATTATTATACCACATTTTCTTGATCCATACATCTTCTGAGGGGCACCTGGATTAGTTCCATATCTTAGCTATGGTGAATAATGCTGTGATAAACATAGTTGTGCTGGTAACTTTAGTATGCCCTTGTTTGTGATTATTTGGTTAGATGCCCAGAAGTGGGATTGTTGGTCATAGGGAATCTATATATGTAATCTTCTGAGGAATCTCCATTCTGCTTTCTAGAATGGCTGAACAAGTTTACACTCCTACCAAAAGTGCAGTAAGGTTCCTTGATTATAGTTCTTCATTATAGCCCTTCTTACTGGATGAGGTGGAATCTCAATGTTGTTTTGATTTGCTTTTCTTTTATGAAGAGAGGTGGAGCATTTCTTCATGCGTCTATTGGCCATTCTTATCTCCTCTTCAGAGAAGTTGCTCTTTAAATCTTTAGCCAACTTATTAATGGGATGGTTGTTTCTTTGAACATTTGTTTTGGGGGTATTTAATGTTTTATGTTCTAAGAATATTTTAGATATGAGATCCTTGTCTATTGTATGGCTAGTGAAGATCTTCTCCCAATACATGAGCTTTCTATTGATCTTGGTAGCTATGTCCTTTGCAGTGTAAAAGCTCTGTGGTTTAATGCAATCCTATTTGTCCAGCCTTTCCTTGTTTGTTCTGTTTCTAGGTCTCTATTAAGAAAATTTCAGCCTGTGCCAAGGAGCCCTAGAGTTTCTCCTATTCCCTCCTGTAACGTTTTCAAGGTATCTGCTTTGATTTCAAGGTCTTTGATCCATTTGGAGTTGATTCTGGTGCAGGGTGATATATAAGGATCTAACTTTAGTTTCCCACAGGGGTTTAACCAATTTTGCCAGCACCATTTACTCAAGAGGCTGTCTTCCATTCTTTTTTTTTTTTTGCTCCCTTATCAAAGATTAGATGGCTAGGTCTGTGGGTTAATTTCTGGGTCTTCAGTTCTATTCCAGTCCTCAGGGCTGTTCTTGTGCCAGCACCAAGTTGTTTTGATTACTATGGTTTTGTAGTCCAGTTTGAAGTTTGGTATTCCTATTCCTTCAGCACTGTTCTTTCTACTAAGGATTATTTTTGCTATTCGGGGTTTTTTTTATTATTCCATATGAATTTTTGGATTGCTTCTTCTATTTCATTGAAGAATGAAGTTGGGATATTAATGGGTATTGCATTGAATCTGTAGATAGCCTTTGGCAATACTGCTATTTTCACAATGTTAATCCTCCCAATCCAGGAGCACGGGAGGTATTTCCACTTCCTTAGTTCTGCTTTAATTTCCTTTTTTCAGGTAGACAAAGAAGTTTTATTAGTTGGCCTGAAACCCTGTCCTAGATTACCTCAGAACTAGGAGCAACTGCAACCTACAAGAGAGCAAGCTTTTTTCCTTTTTCCTCCTTCCTACAAGTCTTGTCTCTCTACTCTCCAATGGCCTGTCTGCCTCAGCACCTCTCCGCAGGCCTCTCTGCTCTCTGCAAGCCCCTCTATCTTCCTGCAGGCCTCTCCAACTCTCAACAGGCCTCACCGATCTATGCAGGCCTCTCCACTCTTCCACAGGCCTCTCCACCACTCTGTGGGCCTCTCTGACGCTCTGTAGGCCTCTCCACTCTTTCACAGGCCTCTCTACCTCTCTGTGGGCCTCTCCAATCTCCACAGGCCTCTTGGCACTTCACTGGCCTCTGTGCAGACTTCTCTACCACCACTCCTCCTCTCCACAGACCTTTGGCTCTTCAATGACCTCTGCACAGGCCTCTCCACCACCTTGCCTCCTCTCCACAGGCCTCTTGGCTCTTCACTGGCCTCTGCATAGGCCTCTCCACCTCTCCTCAGCCTCTCCAATCTCCGCAGGCCACTTTGATCTCCACAGACCTCTCCGCTCTTCATAGCCCTTTCCACAGGCCTCTCTGCTCTGCACAGGCTTCTTGGTGCTGCACAAGCCTTTCCACAGGCCTCTCAGCTGTGCACGAGCCTCTCCTCCAACACGGGTCTCCCCTCCAGCCGGCCTTGGCTCTCCTCAAGCCTGAGGAGAGCCCAGGTACTGCTTTGCTCCAGGAAGCGCCTCTCTTGTTACATGTCTTTGCCCTGTCTCCCTCCCTATCTCATCCCCACAGAATCCCCCTCCTCTATATCTGGTAGCTCGCCCCCCAAGCCACCCTTTGATGCCCCACCTACATGGCAGTGACCTAAGCATGGGGCAGGACTTCCTACCCCTCAGGTTCTCACAGTTAGTACAAATTCCAAATTCAAGTATAAATAGTCCATGACCATCATCAACTTAGTATAGTCTAGATCCCTGCTCCATGTTCAAGATTTCTCTTGGGAAAAAAAAAAAAGAACCTTAAAATTAAACAGAAACATAAAAAGATATCTCAATGAAAGACATGTAAATCTTATTGTTTTTTGGCTATGACTAAAATTAAAAATTGTGCCATCCATCTTAAACTATCTCATCCTATTTCAACAGTCTCTTCCTCAAAAGTAATTAACAAAATATTATTAATAGGTTTATTAGAAACTCAAATGGTTTGTTCCAACTTTCTTATTTCTAAAAAGGAGAAAACACAGATCAGTAAGAGATGGCTACATTGCTCTTTCATACTCACACTTGGTGAAATGTATTTCTCATCTTCATCGATTTCTAATGGTACAGCAATCAATTTCTGGAATGCCTTCTTCATTTTTTCTCGATCTCCGATGGCAAAATAACTGAGGATTAAGTTGTAGCCTGCCTTCAGATTTGGCGCCATGCTCATTATGTGTTCGAATGAATTAATGGCATCTGAATACTGACCCGTTTTAATAAATGTAACGCCAATGTTCTGCATTATTTTTATCCTAAATAAAATTAAGCATACATGAGACTTAAAAGACTGAATTCTCCAGTGTAGTATTCAATATCTACCAGAGTATATTTTAAATTTCTCATTTTTAAAAATGTTATTGTCTTTATCCCCATATGAATATATAATACATATCTTCACCGATATAAAAAAATTCATTTGTTTTGAGTATGACACACAGTAATTACCATTATATATTTACACAGTTGTAGAAGTATATAACCACATAATTAAGCCATTTCTATTTCCCAAAAAAGAAAATCTTGGGGCTGGGAAGGTGGCTCAGTGGTAGAGCACTTGCCTTGCATGCATGAGGCCCTGGGTTTGATTCCTCAGCACCACATAAGCAAAAAGAAAAAAGCCAAAAGTGGTGCTATGGCTCGAGTGGTAGAGTGCTAGCCTTGAGCTGAAGAGCTGAGGGACAGCACCCAGGCCCAGAGTTCAAGCCCCATGACCAGACCCCCCCCCCCAAAAAAAAAAGTCCATTAAGTCATTTCTCATTTTACCAGCCCTAGGCAATCACCAATTTACTTTGTCTCTGTTAATTTTAGACACTGTATATAAATGGAATCATACAACATGTGATACTGTGTCACACTTCATTTAATTGGCCTAATCATCCATTCTGTAGAAAGTATCAGAACTTATTGCTGCCAAACTCATTCTGTAATATGCAGAGAGTAGTGGTTAATCTTCCTTGTCTACTTTCAGCTTCTTGACCTGAGCAGATGCCAGTTTTCTGGCTCTCCAGCATGCAGTCATTGTTAAACTATCCAGCCTCCAATCATATGAACCAGTAGCTATTCTGCTTTTGCTTCTCTAAAGAATCCTAATTAATACAGACTTATACTAAATCTTACTTTAACAATTATCTACTTAGTGGACATTTCAGTTATTTCCACTTTTTACTATTATAAGTAATGCTGTTATAACAATTCATTTACAAGCCTTTGTGACATGTTACGTTTTCATTGCTCTTGTGTACCTATCTAGGAATGGAATTCCTGTATGTCTAAACTTTTAAGGAACTGCCTGTCATCCAAAGTAACTGTGCTGTTTTACATATCCAATACACAAGGTTTCCAATTTCTCAACATCTTCATGAGTAATACTAGTAGTGTGTGTCTTCTTGAGTTGAGAACAATTCCAGTGGATGGGACCCCAACCTGTTTCCAGCTGCTTCTCTTACATGCCCCCATTTCAACTACCTTTTCAAAATTAACTGACTAGGCATGAATGCTTATTTCCCTGACTCATCTCATATGTACTTTATCTAGAGTTTGAGCTTTCTCTCACTGAAATAACCTATTTCAAATGTACCTTCCTCATAAAATCTTACTCTTAATCATTATTCCCTCAGATGAATTACTGTAGCACTATCTCAATGACTAATTAAGTATTTAACACATACTATCAATATACTGCATTTCTCCAAATTAGCTCATATTTGGGTCTTACTTAGGTCAAAAGTATGTTAAGGATATCGTGTTCCATAAGCTAAATGATACTTGCTGACATTATTAAGATACTATCTAAAAACTCATAAAAGGTGACAAATACATTAATTGTCATAGTTCAATTGTACCCTGTGCTTACAGGAAAATGTAACCAGTAAATACACTGTTTCTCTTCTTGAATACTGGAGAAAACATCCTGACTTCCTCCTCTTCTTCTAAGGTTCAGAAGTAATCCCTTCATTAGAAAGATTGACAAGGGAACTTAGATCCTAGCCTTATATTCTAGCCTGATTGATTATAAATGACTGCTGCTATGATTTTTTTCTTAGCATAAATTGTATAATATACTACTAAGCCTGCATAGTAAATTCTACATTGATCAAGGAGTTTAAATTAGTTTCACTTGATCACATACTATGCCTTTGTTTTTCCTTCCTTTTTTTTTTTTTTTTTTCTTGGTACTAGTACTTAAGTATCAGGGCTTAAACTCAGGGACTCATACACTTGGCTCAGCTTTTTGCCAGTTAATTGGAGGTAAGAGTCTCTCAGACTTGTCTACCCAGACTGTCTCTCAAATTTTTCTATAAAACCTTGACCCTCAGATCTCAGCCTCCTGAGTAACTAAGATTACAGGCATGAGTACCAGACACACAGCTTAACTTTAAAATTAACATTATACAAATGCAAATTCTATGCCTCCATCAGAAAGAATGACATTGCCCCATTTGTTAGCAAATGGAAAGACTTGGAAAAATTATATTAAGTGAAGTAAGCCATGCCCAAAGAAACATAGGTCCCATGGTTTCCCTAATTTGCAATAACTGTAACTATAACTATACATCTAGGACAAGCAGGTCAAAAGCTATGTATATATGAACATATAAGATGATGCTAAGTGAAATGAACCCCAAGATAGGGACACAAGTGGTTTTATCTTTCTTGATGTTGTTTTTAATGTATTTATAATGTACTATGGGATTTTTCTTTTGTTTCTTTTGTATGTTCTTCCCCCATGGTATAATCCCTGATTTTTACTGTATTTGATTCTGGTGCCCTGCATCTTGTACATACATTTTTCTAATTTGGGGAGAGGAAGGGAAATAACAAAATGCTGAAATAAGGATACAGGTTGACCCACCGTAACAATGAGATGTACAAGACACTATGTTGAAAACAAACTTTACAACTTGGGAGCAGGAGGGAGCAGTCAGGGAGGTGGGGAGGGAAGGGATGGTAGGGGAAAACAAAGGAGGCAACAATGCTCGACAGGAAATGTATTCATTACTTGTGTAGCTGTAACCCCTCTGTACAGTATCTTTACAATAAAAAATATATACAAAAATACAAAAAACAAAAACAAATGCATCCAACTAGTCATAAGGGAAGAGAGAATAATATTACATATGTAACATACACAGACAATTCAAACTGTTCAACCCTGACAACAGATCATAAGAGTTACCATGCTTCTGAAAAACAAATTTGAATTTTACAGTTATCATAGTGTATGTAGACTTACCTCATTTCTTTATGGACACTTGGGATTTGATCTAAAGCCATTCGGTAGAATTTGATAGCTTTGGAGTAATTTCTTTGCTTTAAATAAATATTTCCCATATTCACCTTCAATATTCCTAATTTGAAAAATAATAGATGTGTAACATTTTCATTTTTGTACTTTTTTGATATTTTAGATGACCTAAAATTCACATGGACTGAAGTTTTCTCAAGTTATAAAACTTCATACATGGTCTAAAATTCAAACTCTGTAACAATGTGTTCAGCACTAATCTGTGAGAAAATGGAAAATGGAACTGAAAGATAGGTTGAGTCCTGAAAATATGGCTGGAAACAACTAATTTACACTGTAACAAAATATTCTGCTAAAAAAAAAAAATCCACAATTCAGTGACATTTTGCAATTAGACTCAATTATACTGCTTACATTTTAATAGGATACTAAGGAAAATGATGTTCTGATAATTTTAATATTGTAGTAAAATAACAATATAAATGCCATCTACAAACTCAAGTCTCAAGGATATATTCACATAAATTTTATGTGAATGAATGTTCCATAAGGTTGCCATGGCTCATTCTGCTTATATCAGAATATATTTTTTGTTTACTAGCAAAGAGCACACTTCATCCCAACTATTCTTCATTTGTATTTGTGTGGATTTGCATTTAAATAATTGCTGTTTTTGTGGTAGTTGGTTGGCACTCAGACTTTCACACTTGTTAGGCATGTACTATACTGCCTGTGCCAGGCTCACAGATTTTTATAATGCTGGTTATGTTTAAGGATAGAGTCTTTTTGCTTGGATCAAATTAGAACATAATCCTTGTATTTATACTCTATTATTTACACTTTTTTACCATATCAAGGATGTAAGACACCACACCCAGATTTTTCTGTCAACATGGGAGCATGTGACGTTTTTATCTGGTTAGCCTCAAACTAAAATCTTCCCAAACTGTCTCCAAGTTTCTAGGATAAAAGATGTGAGCCACTGGACCCCAGCTTACAAATAGTATATTTAAGCAGGAAACTTATCATAAATGTAGATTTTTTAAGAGCATCTATTATTTCATTTCAAGAAGACATATAAAGTAAGGAGATATAAAGTAACACACAGAACAGTGACATGCTTTTTTGGAAAAATGGGTCATATATACTTACCTGCATTGCTGAACATCTTATTTTTCACTATAACTTGATATGTGTTTAATGCTTCAGTATACATTTCATTAGCTGAATACTGACTGGCCAAGTTGAAAAGAACCTAAGGAAGAAAAGACATATAATGACCATTAGAGGTCCCTTTCACTTATAATTGTTCCAGAGATTAAAATTCTATTGCAAAATCAGTTGTTTGTATTAAGACTCTGAGCTAAATGTGAAAGTAAGGTATGTAAAAGTAAGTATTAAGAGACCCCTTTTTATTTGCTTAGCCTTTGAGGACTTGGCTCACTGAAGATACTACAATATAAATATAAAGAAAGTATATCTTCAACTCTGAAGAAATTCTGCTAAAACTTAAAAGCAGTATTTTTTCTCACTGCCTTTATACATTATCTTATTTCCTTTTGACTTGACAGTCAACATCAGAACCTTCAGAGCATGATCGTAAGCAACCTTCAGGAAATAGTGAGAGGATAGGGATTCATAAGTACTAAAGATATTTTAAAAACTAATTTAAAAATCTTTACATTAAAAAAAGATTCATAAACTAAACATTGTTATTCATCTTATTTTGTGTACCTATGAAACAATCAGATTTTTAAAAGAAAACAAAAAGACAACAAACAAAAAGAGTTCAGGGAAAAATTAAGGACAGGGATAGGATGATCAATAGGTACCAAGTTAGAGTAAGACAGTTTTAAGAAGTCCTGTTATGATACTCTGCACAGCAGGATAATTGTAGATAATGATATATCATTCAGTATTTTAAAAATCTAAAAGAAAGGAGTGTGAATTTTTTAACTATACAGAAACAATTGTTTGAGAGACAAATATCCTGAACCTGACTTAAATATTATACTATTGATCAAAATATACATATATATAGATGAATACTTGTACACATATGTTACACGAAGCCCATAAATCTGTGTATTCTTTATATTTGTTATAACTCAGAGAAAAAATAAACCTTAAAATTTTTTGAGGATAAAAATATGACTTTTGACATCAAGCTTATTAGTCAAAACATAAATTAAACTTAGCACATATTTCAATACTTACTGAGTAAGTTAAATCCAGATTGATATTCTCTGGAGTTGTAACTTGTTCTCGTTGTCTCACTAAGACTCTTTCCATTCTTCCTGCATCTTTCGCTTTTTCTAAGGCCTGAAATCAGATTTATACTTTGTAAAATAATTCTGCACATCCAATGATTTCTATGCATTTGGGAACTACCTACGTGAAAACTGGCTGACCTCATTTCCCACCTTGGACTACCCGGATGTCCTCTGTACTCTCTGTACATAAACTTCCTTTAGCAAGAGACAAATCTTGGTTTATAATGGAGCTCACTCACCATCAGAATTTACTGTGGGGTTTTTCAGGGAAAGTGTCAGAAACTAACTTTAGGCTATGTCTGCTCCAAGATTCTCTTTGCACATACATCTTTCCATCTCCTGGTGCCTAATACCTTCTCTTTCCTCCTAAGTGCTGAATCTTGGAATATTTTAATTCAGTCTTAGGAAATAGAAATTTACATAGATTTTATTCAGCTTTTGGGATACTCAAAATACAAAGTAAAGGACAACTATTGCTCAATGCTGCAAGAGATGCTGAGGTGGGCTCCCAGCCTTCTCAGAAGTCCAAGAGTCTTTCATTGATTTATGCAGACAAATGTAACCATAGACATTGCCTTTTTAAAACTAGAGTTTAAAATTTCAACAGTTCAGCCAGTTACTGATGATTCATGCCTGGAACTCTATTTATTAAGAAAGCTGATAAATCCCAGCTCAAAGACTGCCAAGGCAGAAATACCAATTAACCAACAAAAATCCAGAAGTAGAGGTGTGGCTTAAGTGGTAGAGCACCAGCCTTGAGTTAAAAAAGTCAAATGAGAACAGGACACCCTGCATACAAGCACAAGCACAAGCACAAGCACACACACACATGCACACACACACACACAGACACACACACACACACACACACACAAAACAACAGAGTTCTATGATCAATAAAAAGTGGGGGTTTGTTTGTTTGTTTTTTAACTAATCATTTCTTTCTTACACTTTATGTGTGGCAAATAGTATGGCTTGAACTCAGGGACTGGACAATGTCCCACAACTTCACAACTCAAAGCTACCTCTTGAGACACAGCTCCAGTTTAGGATTTGGGTGGTTAATTGGAGATAAGAATGTCTCAGACTTTCCTGCCCAGGCTGGCTTCAAATCATGATCCTAAGATCTCAGCTAGCTGAGTAGAAAGGACTACAAAAGGGAGCCACAGGCACCCAGACACTAATAGTTTTTATACTCTAAAAAGATAGGTTCAGCTGGGCGCCGGTGGCTCACGCCTATAATCCTAGCTACTCAGGAGGCTGAGATCTGAGGATTGCGGTTCAAAGCCAGCCCAGGCAGGAGAGACCGTGAGACTTCTATCTCCAATAAACCACTAGAAAACCGGAAGTGGTGCTGTAGCTCAAGTGGTAGAGCGCTCGCCTTGAGCTGAAGAGCTGAGGGACAAGCGCCCAGGCCCAGAGTTCAAGCCCCACAACTGCCAAAAAACAAAACAAAACAAAAACAGATAGGTTCACATATTACAAAATCAGTCCATTGTGTTGGTATCTGAGCTGTGAAGTTAAGATTGTAGTTAATGACTCTCAATTTCATCTTTGCAAAACAAAAATATCTGTATGTGTGTATCCTTAAAAGCAGAAACACACATCTATATTGGCTAGTTTATGAACTTACCAATTTTAAGTCTCCACAACTATTCGCAATACAGCTTTCTTCTACCAACTCATTTACTTTTTTCTCTAATTGTCTAATCTTTTCTTCTGGACTGTTAAAGAAAAAAAGCAGGTATAGTTTGCATCATTTTGCCACAAATAATCTATAGTAATATTTACTTTCAATATGCTCCTAAATTTAAAAAATAGGTCACAAATGAGATAGATGTTTTTAGAACTGTCCTATGATCCAGCTATAACACTCGCGAATTTATCCAAAAGACATGAATGACATACATCCATGTTCATTGTTGCAATATTCACCAAAGCCAAGTTATGGAAACAACCCACATAACCTTCAGTGAATTAATATATCTAGAGTAACATTAATTAATCCAGAGAGAGGAAGGGTGAAGAAATGTAGTCAAAATATTCAAAGTACTTATATAAAAATGGAACCAGGTAACTTGAGGAGATGAGTAGGTTTGAGAGAATGATGCAAAGGTTGGAACTGATTAACATGCACTATATTCATAAAATGACATATTGAACTGAAGCACCTTTGTACTACCTATAATGAAAAAATAATTTTAAAAACATGTTTCAGCCAGGTGCCAGTGGCTCAGGCCTATAAACCTAGTTACTTAAGAGGTAGAGATCTGAAGATTGTGGTTTGAAGGTAGCCTGAACAGGAAAGTCAGTGAGACCTAATTAGTCACCCAATAAAAGCCAGAAGTTGGGCTGTGCCTCAAGTGGTAGAGCATTAGCCTTGAGCCAAAAGGCTCAGAGACAGCACCTAGGCCCTGAGTTCAAACACAAGCCTGGCACCAAAAAAAAAGTTTCCATGGCATGGAAGAGCAAATTTATTACTGTACTTAATAACATTAGAGAATTAGTCATAATAATACTAAAAAGAGCTAACACTTATGTAGCACAAGCATAATAAATCACACTGAGACAAGTGCTTTTCACTCATAAATTCATTTAGTCCTCATAATATAAGTACTATCATTTCTACTGAAAAGGAAACTGCAAGTTTACAGAGTTAGGTATTTTGCCCCAAATCACAAAAGTAGTAAGTTATAGATCCAGGATTTAGACCCAACAAAGTATTCAAGGACCCTGGATAGCACCCCAAAAAGAAGGTTTTTCTTCTCTCCTCATTCTCTTGGCATCATAATGATGGAGAAAAGCCAAGAGAATCAAAGCGCCAAATCAGGAATGCTATTATTGAGCAGTTCAAATAAATATCCACTAGGACTGTCTTCCTCCAGATCTCCTGCAATGTATCATAATAAATCTAAATTGTGTGTTTTTCAGTGAGATCAAAGAAGGATATTTTTAGGAGAGGATCACAAGGACTTAGTAGCTATGTGCATATGATCATATAAAATAATGCTTATTGAAATGAACTCTTAAGAAAAACAGAAGCAAGAGGTTTTCTAGTGTATCGTTTGTCGTTCTCCTTTCCCCCCCCCCGCTTGTTTTTTTTTTTGTTTTTGTTGATGCTTTTGATTTCTATACTCTTTGTCTTATATGTAAAATTATCTGATTTGGGGAGGGGTCAGCAGTGATACTCACTAAACACTATGTTGGAAATGAACTACATACACAGCTTGAGGAGTGTTGGGAGGGAAAAAAATTGGGAGAAAAGGGAGGAGGTGACACTATTCAAAAAGAAATATATTCATTACCTGACTTATGTAACTATATAACTGTAACCCTCTACACATCACCTTTACAATAAAAAAGCAAAAAGTGTGTTTTTAAATTTATCTTCTGAGCTGAGGGACAGCACCCAAGCCCAGGGTTCAGGCCCCACAACCGGACCCCCAAAAAAAAATTATCTTCTGTTGTTAGCTGTTGAAAAGATCTTAAATGACATATTTAAATAAGAGAATGGGGGAAAAGGAGACGGGGAAGGGGGGATAGGCAGGGAAGGGGCAGATGGGAAGGGATGGTAAGGGGAAACAAAGGAGGAGGCAACCATGCTTGATAAGAAATGTACTCATTACCTTGTTCATGTAATTGCAACCCCTCTGTATGGTATTTTCACAATAAAAAATAAAAATAAATAAAATAAATAAAAATATATACTTTTATTAATAAATATGCTATCATGAACAAACAAATTTTCTGCAGAGGTTCCTCATTAGCCAAAAAGGCAATGTAAGTCATTTATACAATAGCCACAAGTACTGAGCTTAAGAATTACAATTTAGCCAGCCACTCACTGGTGGTTCATGCCTATAATCCTAGCTACTCTGGAGGCTGAGATACAAGGATAACAGTTCAAAGACAGCCCAGGCAGATAAATCTGAGAGGCTTTTATCTTCAATTAACCATCAGAAAGTTAAAAGTGAAGCTGTGACTCAAGTGGTAGAATAACACTTGAGCGAAAAGGCTGAAGGAAAAAAACTGACAAAAGAATAGCATCTAGCCCCTGAGTTCAAGCTCCAGTACCAGCACAAAAACTGTATTACAATTTAAAATACACCCAGAAGCAAACCAATGTAGTGCTTAATAGCATCTGCTCTGAAATTAGATCAGTGGGATTTGATCTCAGTCTTGCCTTATTAGCCTTAGTCAATCAAGGTTACTGAATTCCCACTCTCACAACAAACTGGTGACAATAATAGCTCCTCCTCTATTTTTAAAGCCCTTGAAACTGCCTGCACACAGCAACTGCTCGGTAAATATTAGCTGCTATTACCATTTGTAAAGTACAAATGGATACCATAAGTTTGGTGCTGCAGGCTAGACAACAGCCCAAAATTAAGCTAATTCTGTGGAAAATTAAATTGTTCAGTCTGAAGATGCAGTTCAGTAATGAAGTGTCTGATCAGCAAGTGCAAGGCCTTGGGTTTGACCCAGCACCTAAAACATACAAAAATGAAATTAGTCAATAATAATGACAAACTAGCTTGTATTCTCTTAGTTTTAGTCTTTGAAATGTCCTTTACAATAATCATCTTGTAATCATCACATTTATAAACCCATTTGGCCTCAGATTTAATTACTACTGGCACCTATAAAAACCAGACCACCACTGGCCGCCAGTGGCTCACACTTGTCTAGGTACTCAGAAGGCTGACATCAAAGTTCAGAGCCAGCCAGACAGGAAAGTCCATGAGACTCTTCTGTCCACTAACCACCAAAAAAGCCAGAAGTAAAGCTGTGGCTTAAGTGGTAGAGCATCAGCGTTAAGCAGAAACAATGTCCAGGCCCTGAGTTCAAACCCCAGTACTCACCCCACCACATACACACAGAACAACAACAAAATCACACTTTATCACATAAAATTACACAGAACACATACAATTGATAGGTTTGAGTCTTTTGCTAATTCTAAGAACTAGAGATGGCCTTTTAAAAAATCATTATTATTAAGGAGTTGTAAAGGGGTTATGATTCTATAAATCAAGTAATGAGTATAATTCTTCTCAGACAATGTCACCCCTTCCTTTGCTTTCCTCCATTTCCCCCTCTCATCTCCACAAGTTGCATGGTTCATTTTTTACACAGTGTATTGAATATTATGCCCACATTTGTTCACTCTTCCTCCCTCCAGTCCTGTGTTCCCTTTGCCCTGCTAAAAAGGTAACAACAACAAAAAAAAATGTTTCTAACACACATTTTAAGTTATGTATTTGAGGGAAAAACATGTAGCCACAACACGCCAACAGCACAAGCACCTGCATACCTATCTTCATTCTTGGCTTCCAAGGGAGGAGCTGGTCCCCGTGACTGACCCAGGGGATCAAATGCAGAGCCTGGGACAAAAATCCAAGACTTCAGTTACTTTGCAACCCAAAAAAACTGAAGAAAATATGAAATCTTACACAAGTTACTTCATTTACCTACTTATTAAATGGCTTAATATCTAATAAAAGAATACAACATGTGTCTACATAAATATTTCATGTTAGGAAATTGGGTAAGATTTGTTTTTGCTAGTCCTAGGGCTTGAATTCAGGGCCTAGGCACTGACCCTGAGCTCCTTTTGTTCAAGGCTAGCACTCTACCACTTGAGCACAGCACCACTTCCAGCTTTTTTTGTTTATGTGGTACTGAGGAATCAAACTCAGGGCTTCATGCATGCTAAGCAAGCACTCTGCCATTAAGCCATATTCCCAGCCCAGAAACTGGTAAAATGATTAATACATAGGAAACTATATAAAGACTTACGGATTAACATGTAAAAATAAAAATACTCTATTGGCATTTGCATCTGTATACCTAATATGAGCTCTGGGCTATCAATTGGTTATAACCTGGTACTAGCTTTTTAACTTTCATCAGTAATATAATATTAATTTTGTCATTTTTTATTACTTAGGTGATTAAATAAGATTTTTCACCTTTCAATTTTTAAATCAGGCTTTAGCTTACATAAAATAAAATGAACATATTATAAGTGCATAGTTCAATACATTTTGACAAATTATACATTGAAACAACTACAACCCCAACTGAACTATACAAAAATTTTCTCACTCATTTCATCTCCTTTATTTTGGGGTAAAAGTACAACATGGGATGAAACCCAAGGCTTTGCACTTAGACATGAGAGACTAGTGTCCCACTCTTGAGCTATATCACAAGCATCTTCCCTCTTTTATTAATGGTACCTAAAATAATACAGTATCCTATCATCAGTGACATATTAGATTTTCTTTAAAATGTATATTTGTATACCATTTTAATATATTTACATACCAGTAAAAAGTATGTGTGCATGAGAGAAAGAGAGAGAGAGAGACCCCTTAAAAATTAGTAGAGACAGCAAAACAAACCTCTCAGTGCTGCTTTGGTAAAACCAGCTGCTCTCACTGCTGTCATAGGTCGAGTAACTCCATCCTTCAAGGAAGAGGAATCATTGAACAACTGCTCTTAAATAAGATCTACCTCTATTTTATTCACAATTCTACGCATAACACACAGCTTTAAACAGCCCCAGGTTTTAATAGTGATTTTTAATTACTATATGCTTATTACTTACTTCCGTGTCATTGTAGATCAATGCTATCTCTATTTCTGTTTCCCTCTAAAGTTTTAATTCCTTAATCCAAATAGGCTTTTCTCAATTTGAAAAAGAAAATTAGATACTTCCATGCCCATGAAAGAAGCACAAAAATGCTGTGACGTGGCATAAGAGAAGCAGGTTCTAGGTGTTTTGAGCAATCCAACTCCCAATGGTATGTACACGCCCCAACAGGGCTTCACTAGAAACCCAGGTCATAAATCTACTTCCTACTGAAGTAGAAGTACAATCCAAACTTAGTTCACAGTCTCAAGTTTGAGGGTCACTATGGAAACAACATCCTCTTTAGAATTTTAAATATATAACAAAGGGAAAAAATTTTGGTAACAAATCCTTGATAACATTTTCAGATTTCAAGAAAGGCATAAAACTAACCACCACAGAATAGACATACCTGAATAGCCCCTGTCATTGGTCTTCCCAAGGATGATGCCAGGGATGTCTTGGACTTATAATAAAGAGAAAAGTAAGTTTTAAAGATTCTTACAGCATCTACCTTTAATTTCAAAACCAAGTTTAAGAAGTTTTCTTCATAAGTCTTTTCTTCCATCTATCAGCCAGTAAGCTTAAAGTAATTTTCTTATTTGCCACCTCAGGTCATAACCAGGTGTAAGCAAGCTGCTATTCAACATCTCTGTAAATAAAGTTTTACTGGAACACTGCAAAGCCCTATCCATCTACACACTATTTATGGCTGTTTTTCATTACAAATATAGAGTTGGATGGGTAACTGTAATACAGACCACATTATCTGCAAAGCCTAAATTATCTGGCCCTTCACAGGAGAATTTATTGTGAACAGTATCAAGAATTAAAGGCTGATGAGTAAAAGTATGTTTCCTATGACACACTGTTAGTTATGTGACATAGAAGGCTACTTTCCCACACTATGAAGGAACACTATGAAGGAAAGTATCCTGGGTCTTTTTTCTCCAGCCACTTCTCTGACCCCTGAATTCCTGATTCTTAATCCTTATAAGGACTAAGAGATACTTTCTACCTCATTCTTTTCTTTTGCAACCATTCCTCTTTTAATGTAAGCTAAAATATCCAAATTGTATGTAATTTGGGCAAAACTAAAAGGTTTATCTTTTTCCCAGAGGTCTCTTAAGACTCAAATGCATACAACTGAAATACTTGTCTTAACATTTTCTTTTCATTTATTGTGAAATTATTATAGTTATAAACATCATACACTAACAGAACATCTTATTTCACATAAAACAGATGAATAAACACAAAAGAGACTTGGTTATTTTATGAAGAAAATGAACAGAAGTCTATTCACAAACATAAATGGAAGAAGGTAACATAATAACTGACTAAAAAGCTCAAATCATGGCTGGGAATGTGGCTTAGTGGTAGAGTGCTTGCCCAAGCATGCATGAAGCCCTGGGTTTGATTCCTCAGTACCACAGACACAGAAAAAGCCAAAAGAGGTGCTGTGGCTCAAGTGGGAGAGTGCTAGCCTTCAGCAAAAGAAACTCAGGGACAGTGCCCATGCCCTGAATTTAAGCCCCAGGTCTGGCAAACACACACACACACACACACACACACACACACACACACACACACACACACACACACACACACACACACACACACACACACACACACACACACACACACACACACACACACACACACACACACACAGCTCAAATCAGTTAATCATATTATGTATTTTTTTAATGTCTGTCACTCTCTGAAATGGAAAATCAATCTGAATCTTGAACTGAAAGCCAGCTGAGATTGTTTAGAACTGCCTCAAGTGAAATTATATATAAGAAAAAGCATCTTAATATTTTCAGCTTACAAAAACCTACCCCATATCCAGTAGCTATAGGTCTAGTAACTGCCGTGCTTGGTATTTTAGCAGTTACCTTCGGGAGGAAAAAGAACATAGTTAACAGAATTCACATTAAGCTATATTAATAGAAACTGGGAAAGAAATGGAAAAATATAGATATCAATAAAATAGTTACATAAAAATTAGTATGATTTCTTCTAAATTATCTTCACTGTTAAGAAGCTCAGTTATATGAAATATTGAGAAGATTCTATTTGAATTTCATTTTCAAGGAGAAAACGGATTTTGGAATGGTCTGAGGTACTGACAAGAAAGATCTGCCTTTACGCCCACATCGATCACTCTAAACACCTGCTGCATTCTCAGTACCACCAGGCACTGGCCTGAAGAACAGATACACGAAGTAGAGGCAGAGAACTGGTTTTGAATCTCAGTTCTCTCTCAACTGTGCTTATTTTTAATATCTTTCAACCTAAATTTGCTCCTCTTTCAAATAAAGATACAAAGTATACCAATCACACAGTTGTAGCTAGATCATATGGGACCATGCAAGAATAAGTGTTCTAAACACATTAGCTGCTTGGCCTATTTGTTTGAAATGTTTGATGAAATGCCACTCATAGAGGGATGCTATTTATGATTCAAAAGGCAGGAAACAAAGTAATTTCTTAAAACTCAGTTTGATGCCAAGTACTAGTGGATTACACCTCTAATCCTAGCTTTTTATAAGGCTAAAATCTAGAAGTCTTTAGTTCATGGCTAGTCCAAGAAGAAAAGGTTTGCTATACTCTTGTCTCTAAAATGGCAAGCAAAAAGCAGGACTGGGACATGGTTTCAAATGGTATAGCACCAGCCTAGCAAACATAGGTCTTGAGTTAAACCTACTGATTTTCTTCCCCCTCCCCACCCTAAAGAAAAGATGCATTTAAATGCACTAGAAAAGAGCCAATACAGTACAAAACCACCAGATCTCAAAATAAGGACAAGGGAAGGCTAGGGAGGCAAGTCTGAATTTGGGCTGCTTTTATCCTACAGGCATCTATTTCTTTTACAAGCATGGCTGAGAATTTGAACATAGCTTCTGACAGACTTAGCCTGCAGAAAAACTCTGGAGATAAGGGCCTGCCAAGGAAGAAACCCTAAGACTCCTTTATGCTTGGCTTGCCATCTCAAAAGACTACAGCTACAGGGCTGGGAAGGTGACTTAGTGGTAGAGTGCTTGCCTAGCATGTATGAAGCCTTGAGTCCAATTCCTCAGTACCACATAAACAGAAAAGGCAGGAAGTGATGCTATGGCTCAAGTGGCAGAGTGTAAGCCTTGAGCAAAAGAAGCTCAGGGACAGTGCCCAGGCCCTGAGTTCAGGTCCCAATACAAGCCAAAAAAAAAAAAAAAAAAGACTGACAATTTCAGTGGAGAATTGGAGAGGAGGAGGAGGAAGAGAAGAAAGAGAAGGAAGGAAGGTGGAGAAAGGTGGAGGATGGAGGAAGAAGGAGGAAAGAAGAGAAGAAATAATAATAAGCCAAACATGGTGCTATATGTCTGTAATCCCAGCATTTGGGAACGTGGTCAAGAGGGTCATGAGTTCAAGACCAGTTTGAGCTACAAAGGAAGATTCCATTGCCAATAAAGAACAAACATAAATAAAACAGACAGAAACAAATATATAAATAATGATTCTATTTTTGTTTTATTAATTTTTAAATATTTTATTATATTTAAGTAGCTGTACAAAGGAGGTATCATTTAACAAAGCAGCTTAAAAATACAATAAATCTTGATCAATGTCACCCCCTTCAACATTCCCACCCCCTAGAGTGCTAAAAGTCTGATACTTCCCAGCAAATAGCAAACCTATGTTTATACTAGACTTTTATTAAGTTAAAAAAATGTGTTGAAGCCAGGTACCAGCGGCTCATACCTGTAATCCTAGCTACTCAGGAGGCTGAGATCTGAGGATCTCAGTTCAAAGCCAGCCCAGGCAGGAAAGTCCGTGAGACTCTTATCTCCAATAAACCACTAGAAAACCGGAAGTGGCTCTGTGCCTCAAGCGGTAGAGGGCTCGCCTTGAGCTGAAGAGTGCAGGGTCAGCGCCCGAGCTCAGAGTTCAAGCCCATGACCCACCAAAAAAAAAAAATGTGTTGAAATTTTATAGAATACCAAAAGAACAGTTATGGAATAAAAATTTCTAAGATAACAAAAAATGAAAATGGAATAACAAAACATAAAAGGCAAATAAAAATAAAAGGCAAAAAAGGAGAGAAGATGAAACTGAAAAGAGGCATGGGGGAAAAAAAAGGACAAAACAGTAAACTTTAAGCCAATATTTTCAATGACAATATTGCCCAAAGCTATCTATAAATTCAATGCAATACACATCAAAACCAACATTCTTCAATGATATAGAAGAAGCAATCCAAACATTCATATAGGATAATATAAGACCCCGAATAGCAAAAACAATCCTTAGCAGGAAGAACAGTGCTGGAGGAATATCAATGCCAAATTTCAAACTCTATTACAAAGCTGTAGTAATTAAAACAACAACAAAGAAACGAAAAGAGCTTGGTACTGGTGCAGGAATAGGCCTGAGGACCAATGGAATAGAAGACTCAGAAATGAGCCTACAGACCAATAGCTACCTAAGCTTGATAAGGGAGCCAAAAACACAGGATGGAAGAAAGACAGGTGCAGAAATCTGAAGTTAGATCCTTATATATCATCCTGCACCAGAAATCAATTCCAAATGGATCCAAGTTCTCAATATGACTAGATACAAAAAAAAAAAAAAAAAAAAAAAAAGACTAGATACCCTGAAAATATCACAGGGAAGGACAGGCAAAACATGAAGGCTTTGTGGTCAAAACTTCCTAAGATCTGAATCACAACAAATCAAAGAAAGTCTGGATAAATGGGAATGCATCAAACTGAACAGTTTCTGCATGCAAAGTACATAGCTAGCAAGACAAATAGAAAGATCCACAGAATGAGAGAAGATCTTTACTAGCTATGCATCAGACAAAGGCCTGATGGCTAAAATATACTTGGTGCACAAAAAATTAACCCCCCAAAAGAATAAATCCTCAAAGAAACAACAAATCCATTAATAAGTGGGCTAAAGACTTAAACAAGAGACTTCTCTGAAGAATAAGAATGGCCAATAGACACAATGAGAAATGTTCAATATCTCTGGCCCTAAAAGAAACACAAATCAAAACAACATTGAGGAGGGGCCGAGATGGTGACAGAACAGTAGGGAAACACTGCAGCTCTCTCCAACCAAATAGAAATAGAGAGTTCGGGTTTCAGTGCTCCGTATCTCCAAAGACCAACAACAACAACAAAGGCTATTACTCCGAGACAGGAAATGGAAAAAAGGGAAAAGGGAAAAGCCTCAGAACCTACACAAAGACCGTAAAGCGGGAAGTCCCTTCCCCACCCCTTGTGGCTGACAGGGCTCCCCGCCGGAGCTCCGTGCACTCAAGCGCCTGGCTCAGGACCCACCAGGGACCACAGAACCACAAGCATCCCAAGGCTCCCAAGAGCTGGTGCCGACCCAGAGAATAGAAACAGAAAACTGGGAATGCACAACCTGCACGAGGACCTACCCCAACCCCCAACCCCACCCCCGCGGCACCTCCCCAACCGGTGTAAGCAGCCCAGCTCAGCCTGGAGCAGCAGCCGGCCATGCAGACTCCCAACCCAGCGCCTCATTCCCCTACCCAGCTCGGGGAGACAGTGACTGCAGTGGTGGCAGCGAACGACCCCAGACTTGCAGGGTGGTGTGGCGCCTCTATATACAGGACTGTTTAAACAACACAGCCCAGCCTGGGACAACAGCGGCAACCAAGATGGTGGCAGCAGTAGCAAAGGATCCCAGACTCAAAGTGCTACCCAGCACTAGCCAGCGGAATCATCGAGCCCGGAGCAGGTGGGCGGCAGCAGTGAAGAACCCCAGACCCACAGCACCAAATGGGACAGCACAAACAGTGGTAAAGGCTGGGAAACACAGACCCAGCCTGCACCACTACCTAGCACAGTCCACAATCATCTCAACAAACGTGGAACACGGTGTTGACCAACAACCCACAGCACACAACAACAGCCATGTGCCACAGATGACTAGACAGCTCCCAACCAGTACTAGGAAAAGCCCCACAGGGACACACACTCCCCACTTAACCCCCCTGCCATGGGAGGCCAGCACTGGTAATAACCCACCAGAAATTAACCTTGCCCCCACCGACACCTGGGCTACAAGTACTAAGGAGGCTGAGAGCTGTACAAGTGCCCCAGCAACCATTGGGTACACCCAGCCCACCAGTCTTGACTAACAGCACCCCTGGGAGGGAACACAAGCAGTCAAGATGTGGGGTCCTTGACTAAAGGCAGGAACTGCCTAGGTTATCCAGTAGACAGTTGAAGAAACCCTACCTGGGTCCTAGGCAGGAATCCTAGCTATCTTAACTGCCTGCCCCTGACTGGTCAGGATCTGAGGGCACACCCCAGCAGAGGGCGGAGTGGGTCTAGCCCTACCGTGGGCCAGACCAACAGCTGGAAAGCAGCCCTTCCCACAACAGAACCTTGGACCAAGTAAAGTACTCTCAACCTACCCAGGGCCAAGAGCAAGCTACATCAATTGATCCAGAACTAAACAAAAGTAGCCACCTAGTGACCAAAACAATCAGAGCCTGGAATTGGGTCTCCAATAATCCCTGAATCCACATACGAAAATCACAGTGAAAAATTACAAAATTCATCAACAGCCAAGATAGTAAACCAGACTCAAAGACCAGCAACCACACAGGGAAGAACGCCAGGGGAAGTGAAAAAGAAATGGAAGTCAAACTCTACATCCAAGAGATGATAGAGGCAATGCTCAAGAATTAAAATGAGAAACAAATCAGAAATTGAAAGAACAAAGGCGTGAGCTATCAAAAGAGATCCAGGCTCTCCAACAATAAATACACGCAAAAATAGATACAGAACACACCATGGAGCCAGGTGCCGGTGGCTCACGCCTATAATCCTAACTACTCAGGAGGCTGAGATCTGAGGATCACGGTTCAAAGCCAGCCTGGGCAGGAAAGTCTGTGAGACTCTTATCTCCAATAAACCACTAGAAAACAGGAAGTGGGGTTATGGCTCAAGGGGTAGAGCGCTCGCCTTGAGCTGAAGAGCACAGGAACAGAGTTCAAGCCCCACGACCAACAAAAAAAACAAAAAACAAAAAAAAAAAACACCATGGTAAAAGATGAGATTAATACTCTAAGGAATGATGTAGAAATTACAAATGGCTCAATTTCCTCTATGAAAAATTCAATTTCCTATATGCAAACCACAATGGAAGCCACAGTTAATAGTGAATGAAATGGAAAATAGAGTATCAGATATTGAAGACAAAATGCAGGCACTGGGAAAAAAAGTAAGAGATATGGAAAAAAAAACTCAAAATATGCCAAAGGGAGGCCCAAGAACAAGCAGAACGTGCCAAGAAATTTAACTGGGGTGGGCAAAGGGGAAGAATACCAGAATAAAGGAATGCAACACTTATTCAATAAGATCATCACTGAAAACTTCCCCAGTCTTAAAAAAGAAAATCTTACCTACATAATAGAGGCCTACAGAACACCTAACAAGCAAGATCCCAGGAGGAACACTGCTAGGCACATAATAGTAAAAAATGCTAGATTTTAGCAATAAAGAAGCAATCTTGCACACAAAAGAAGGAGCTATACTACAATGGGGAAAAAAAATTAGAATCACTGCAGATCTCTCCACACAGACACTGAATGCAACAAAGCCTGGGAAAGAACCATCCGAGCCCAGAAAACCAGTAACTGCCAGCCCAGACTGGTATATCCAGCGAAGCTAGCATTCACATTCAATGACAAACTAAAATTTTAATCGTAAAGAAAAACTACATGAATTCATAAACAATAAGCCAGCATTAAAAAGAATACTAAGAAAGGGATTATAATCCGAAGAAAGCAATCGAGAACAGGGATCCATACCAGATAGATATCGTTAGGAGACCAACTTAGTAAACACAGGAGGGAAGGAAAGAAGAAAAACTTAGGAAAGTAAGAAAATGACAGGAAACACAATATACCTCTCTGTAATAACCATAAATATTAACCAACTCAATTCACCAATCAAAACAAAAAGAACTACAGATTGGATCAGAAAACAACATCTATCAACTTGCTGTCTGCAAGAGACCCACATAACATCCGAAGATAAAAGCAAACTCCAAGTGAAAGGATGGAGGAAGATCTACCATGCAAATGCCCCAGCAAGAAGGCAGGAGTTGCCATTCTGATACCAGATAAAATAAACTTTACATTAAAATCATTATGAAAAGACAAAGAAGGTAACTACATAATACAGGGGACAATCCATGAAGAGTTTATCACCATTGTCAATCTATACGCAACATCAGTGCACCCAAATATGTTAGGCAAATACTCTCTGATTTACAGGAAAAGCTGGATCCGAATAAAATAATACTAGGAGACTTTAATACTCTCTCCAAAGGACAGGACTACCAACCAAAGAATTGGCAAAGAAGTCTCTGAAATTAAATGATGTCATCTCTCAAGCAGAAAACTGACATATACTGAGTTTTCCACCCAACAACAACCCAATACACATTTTTCTCAGCAGCCCATGGAACTTTTTCTAAAATAGATCATATATTAGTTCATACAACACATTTAAGCAAATACGAGAGGATTGACATAATCCCCTGTATTCTATCTGACCATAGTGGAATCAAACTAGTTCTCAGTTGAACAAGGCATACAGTAGAAAAAAACTCAAACACATGGAAATTAAACAGCACATTGCCGAGCAACACAAGTGTCACAGAAGAAATTAAAAAGTGCCTACAAAAAAAAAAAAAAGTTCCTACAATTCAATGAAAATGACGACACATCACAAAGAAATCTATGGGACACAGCAAAAGCAGTCCTGAGGGGCAAATTTATTGTTCTCAGTGTGCACATCAAGAAAACAGAGACAGACCAAGTAAAAAATCTCATGATGCAACTAAAACTGCTAGAGAAACAAGAAAAAGTTGAACCTAAAGTTGCTAGATGGGGCAAGATGACCAAAACAAGAGCTAAAATTAACAAGATAGAGATTAAGAAAACTATCAATAAAATTAATTTTTAAAAAGCTGGTTTTTCTAGGGCTGGTAAGGTGGCTCAGTGGTAGAGCGCTTGCTTGCATGCATGAGGCCCTGGGTTCGATTCCCCAGCACCACATAAGCAAAAAAAAAAAAAAAAAAAAAAGCCAGAAGTAGTGCTGTGGCTCAAATGGTAGAGTGCTAGCCTTGAGCTGAAGAGCTGAGGGACAGCACCCAGGCCCAGAGTTCAGGCCCCACGACCAGACCCAAAAAAAAAAAAAAAAGCTGGTTTTTGAAAAATCAATAAAATTGATGGATCACTAGCAAGATTAACTAAAAAAAGAAGAGAGACCCCAAATCAATACGACTAGAAATGCCACACATCCAAGACATCCAAACAATGATAAAGAAATATTTCTAGACTTTATACTCACTAAGGAAGGAAAACCTAGTGAAAATGGATGAATACCTAGAGAAATACAAATTGCCCAAACTGAACCAAAGAGAAATAAAACAATTAAATATGCCAATAACCTACAATGAGATAGAGGAAGCAATCAGAAGCCAACAAGGAAAAGCCCAGGACCAGATCCATTCACAACAGAATTCTATAAGACCTTTAAAGAGGAACTAATACCCATACTCCTCAAGCTCTTCAGAGAAAGAGAAGCAGAGGAGTAATCCCAAACTCATTCTATGGAGCCAGTATCACACTCATCCCCAAACCAGGCAAAGACCCAATAAAAAAAGAGAATTACAGACCAATCTCTTTGATGAACACAGAAGCAAAGCAAAGCTCCTCACTAAAATTCTAGCCAACAGAATCCAGAAACGTATCAAAAAAATCATACATTATGACCAAGTAGGCTTCATCCCAGAGATGCAGGGATGGTTTAACATACGTAAATAAATACATGTAATCCATCACATCAACCAATCCAAGGTCAAGAACCACATGAATATCTCTCCATTGATGGAGAAGAGGCTTTTGATAAAGTACAACACTCATTCATGTTAAAAGCTCTGGAAAAAATAGGAATAGAAGGAACATTCCTTAAAACAATAAAAGCCTTATATGACAGACCAACAGCCAATGTTATACTTAATGGGGAAAAACTACAACCATTCCCCTAAAAACAGGAACAAGGCAAAATGTCCATTCTCTCCACTTCTCTTAAATATAGTTCTGGAATCCTTAGCCAGAGCAATAAGGCAAGAAAAAGACATTAAAGGGATCCGCGTAGGGGAGGAAGAAGTTAAACTATCTCTTTTTGCAGATGACATGATTTTATATCAAAATGATCCCAAAGGCTCCATCTCCAAACTCTTACAGCTTATAAACTACTTCGGCACAGTAGCAGGATACAAAATTAACCCACAAAAATCAGTCACCTTTCTGTATACCAACAATGTACAAGCAGAAAGGGAAATCAAGGAAACAACTCCATTCCCAATAATCTCAAAAAATAAAGTATCTAGGAATTAACCTAACCAAAGAGGTAAAGGGTCTATTTCATGAAAACTATAAAAGCCTAAAAAAAGGAATCATAGAGGATACCAAGAAATGGAAAGATCTCCTATGTTCCTGGATAGGCAGAATTAATATAGAGAAAATGGCCATACTACCAAAATTGATACGCACATTCAAGACAATTCCCATTAAAATCCCAATGACATACTTTACTGAAATAGAGGAAACAGTCCAAAACTTCATATGGAACAACAAAAGACCTAGAATAGCTAAAGCAATTCTAGGCAAAAGAAACAATGCAGGAGGGATCACAATACTGATTTCAAGCTCTACCAAAGAGCCATAATAACAAAGACAGCTTGATACTGGCACAAAAAGAGTCTGGAAGACCAATGGAACAGACTAGAGGACCCAGAAATAAAACCACATACGTACAGTCAGTTTATATTTGACAAAGGAACAAAGACTTAGATTGGAAGAATCATAACCTCTTCAACTACTGGTGCTGGGAAAACTGGGTGGCCACATGCAGAAAACTAAAAGTGGACCCTAGCCTGTCACCATGCACTAACATCAACTCAAAATGGATTAAAGACCTTAACATCAAATCTGATACTCTGAAACTACTGCAGGACAGAGACACACTTGAACTTATAGGCACAGGCAAGAACTTCCTGAACAGAGTCCTAGGGTCACAACAAATTGGAGAGAGACTCGATAAATGGGACTACCTTAAAATAAGAAGTTTCTGCATAGATAAAGGAATACCAACCAAACTAGAAAGAAAGCCAACTAATTGGGAAAAAAATATTTACCAGCAATATATCAGACAAAGGTCTAATATCCATTATACACAGGGAACTCAAGAAGCTAATCCTTCAGAAATCTAACAAACCAATCATGAAATTAGCAAGGGAACTAAAGAGAGACTTCTCAGAAGAGATAAAAATGGCAAAGAAAATGAGGAAATGTTCATCATTCCTGGCTGTACCTTACCCCAGTCAGAATGGCCCACATCCTAAATTCAACCAAATATAACCTCCCCTATGATCCAGACATACCACTCCTAGGCATCTACTCTGAACAACAGGAACTAGTATACAAAGACACATGCACCTCCATGGTCATTGCACCATTGTTTACAATAGCCAAGATGTGGAAACAACCCAGATGCCCCACTACTGATGAGTGGATCCAAAAATTGTGGTATATACAACGGAATATTATGCAGACATTAGAAAGGACAAAATAATGGCATTTGCAGGGAAATGGATGGAACTAGAGTGGATTATTTTGAGCAAAGTAAGCCAAGAACAAAGAGAAAAACGGCACATGGTCTCCCTGATATGTGGATACTAAAGCCAAAATGCAAGAATATACGACAGTAAACAGGACTCAAGAAACAAAGGACAACCACCCACTTGGTCCTATCATTGCTAAATGACTCCATGTTCTTGACCATATATTGGGTAGATATATGCACGCAATGGAAAGAAGCCAGAAGGAGGAATAGAATAAGTGGGAAACGGAGCAACATACAAAAAAGGGGCCCATCAGCTGCACTGGACATAGAAGAAAAAAACTAAGCAACCCAAAGACAGCGAAGGGAAGGGAGGAATGAGAGGGAAAGAAAGAGGGAACAGCCTACACTAAGCAAAAGGAAAGAAATGTAATCATCACCTGATATGGAAGAAATAATTTGTATTGTCAAAGCTCAAAGAATTCACAAACTTTATAGACCATGATAAGGACAATTTGCCTTGTGAAGGTTAAAATGTGTTTGTGACTTTAAGTATCACTATTCCACAAAACTGTGAAATATGTAAAATTTATATAATCACCTAATCTCAATTTTTTAAAAAAAGTGAGAGAAGGGATGGGTTAGGAGGGATGGATGACAGTGTTGTCAAACACCTCGTAATCATATATTGTTTTGTAGAATGGGAACTTCTTTGTACAACTACTTAAAGATATAATAATTAAAAAATGTTTTTTAAAAAAAACACAACATTGAAATTCTACCTTATCCCAGTTAGAATGGCTATTATCAAGGAAACTAATAATAACAGATGCTGGCAGGGATGTGGCCAAAAGAGAATGCTGATAGGAATACAAAAACTTGTTCAACAACTCTAGAAAGCAGTATGGAGGTTAAACATATAACTTCCCTATGACCTAGCAATCCCACTCCTGGGCTTTTACCAAATGACCACAAACTAGCCCGCATGAAAGTCACCAGCACAACCATGTTCACTGAAGCATTGTTTGCCACAGCTAAGATATGGAATGAAACCAGATGCCCCTCAGTAAATGAATGGATCAAGAAAATATAGTATAAATACACAATGGAATTCCATGCTTCCATCAGAAAAAATTATATTGCCACATTCATAAGAAAATGGAGGGGCTGGGAAGGTAGCTCAGTGGTAGAGCACTTGCCTTGCATGCCTGAGGCCCTGGGTTCGATTCCACAGCACCACATAAGCAAAAAGAAAAAAGCTGGAAGTGGCGCTGTGGCTCAAGTGGTAGAGCGCTAGCCTTGAGCTGAAGAGCACAGGGACAGCACCCAGGCCCAGACCCCACGACCGGACACACACAAAAAAAAAAGAAAATGGAAACACTTGGAAAATACATTAAGCAAAGCAAGCCAGACCCAAAGAAACACAGGCTACATGGTTTTGGTCATTTGTAATAACTAGAATGTGCCTATAAATCTACAAGTAAATCCAATGGATAGTAAAAGACAAATAATTACACTTGGACATGATTGATTAAACAGCATTCTAAACATTCACACAGTGAGAACAAAGAAGGATATTCGTAGGAGAGGATCATGATGACTCAATATCTATGTGCATATGACCACATAAAATGCTTATCAAAGTGACCTCCAAGAAATGGAAACGGGGTTTTTTTTTATTGTATGGTTTGCAGGGTTTGTTTCTTTTTTTTCCTTTGGTTTATTCCTTTTTTTTTTTTTTTTTTTTTTTTTTGTCAGTAGTGGGGCTTGAACTCTGAGCCTGGGTGCTGTCCCTGAACTCTTCAGCTCAAGGCAAGCACTCTACCACCTGAATGTTCAACAGGAAATGTACTCACTACCTTACTCATGTAACTGTAACCCCTCTGTACAGTATCTTTATAATTAAAAAAATTTTTAAAAGAGGAAAAATAAATGAAAAAGAAAATCCCAAATATCCCAACACCCCCCCCAAAAAAAGAGGATAATCTTAGGAGAAAAGCACTGGATTGTAATACCCAATCACCTCCTCATATGTATATAAAATAATATACATACTGAAATGAACTCCAAAGATAAGGAAACAAAGGGCCTTTTCTTAATTTGTCTTATCATTTTTTAGATGACTCTGTATTCTCTACCGCCTATATAATGTATACATATGCACATCTGAGGGAAGGTAGGGGGTAGGCACAGAATCAATGGAAAATCGGTGAAAAAGTGCAGCAGTGGAGCCTACTGGTTGCATTGGACATTGATGAATGTAAACCAAGCAACTCATGGATGGAAATGAGAGGGAGGGAATGGGATAGAATGACGGAACAGATGATACCAAAGGATGGAAATGTACAGATGATGCCAAAGGAAGGAAATGTACTTATTGCCTGACATATGTAAAAGTAAGTAGCTCTCCCCTCCTCCCAAATCACCTCTAAAACAACAACAAAATAATGAAAACTAAAAAAAAAAATCCATTGTATCATAAATTGCTTTGTTAAATGACAAAAAATTCATTATATAACCCAAAATTAAGGTAAATAAGAGGACTGGGTTAGGAAGGAAGGAAGAATGTTGAAAGGGGTGACACTGATCAAGATGTAGTTTCATAAATTGCTTTGGTGAATGTACAACTACTTAAAGATAATACAAATAGTTTAAAAAGAACGTATAAGTCGGGCACCAGTGGCTCACACCTGTAATCCTAGCTACTCAGGAGGCTGAGATCTGAGGATCTCGGTTCAAAGCCAGCCAGGGCAGGAAAGTCCATGAGACTCTTATCTCCAATAAACCATTCAGAAAATCAGAAGTTGCTCAGTGGCTCAAGTGGTAGAGCGTGCTAGCCTTGAGCTGAAGAGTTGAGGGACAGCGTTCAGGCCCAGAGTTCAAGCCCTATGACCGACCTCCCCCACCCAAAAATGCACAAAAATGTGGTACATACACATGATAGAATTCTACTCATCCATTAGAAAGAGTAAGATTATGTCATCTGCAGGTAAATGGATGGACCTAGAACAAATCATGTCAAGTGAGGTAAGCCAAACTCAGACAGACAAACAGAGTGTGTTCTCTCTCATATGTGGAAGTTATATCTAAAATACAGGTCTCCAGTCATTCACACACAGTGAGACTAAAGGATATTCAAGAGAGAAACTCTAAGATGTAACTCCACTAAACACTTTTATGGAAACCAATTCCAGGAAATGGAAACATGGGGGCGGGGGGTTGGTGGTGGTAGTGATGGCATAGGTGTCATTTGTTTTGCTTATAGGGTTTTTTAATTGTTGTGTTGTTGCTTTTTGTCTTTTGAGGTACAAAAGGGAGTACAGAATGAAGGGAAGAAGTGTGAACAAATGCAATCATGGTACTCAGTAGACACTATGTAAAAAATGAACTATGCAACTTGTGGGCAGGAACAGGAGGGGGAAACAGGGAGAAAGCAAAGGAAGGGGTGATATTGTCCAAAAAAGAATGTACTCATTACCAGACTTATGAAATGATAACCCTCTGTATAATAATAACAATAAAATATTTTTTAAATAGAAGTTGAGTGCAGATGCTTACAACTAAAACACCAGCTACTGAAGAGAAGCGTTGTAGCTGAGAGCAGATGAACAAAAGATTAAGACTTAACAGTTTACTTACAAAATTTGCCTGCTTTGCTTATTCTATTACAAGTAATAGAAACGAATATATCAAGGTATAACTCAAGTGACAGAACACCAGCCTGGAGCAAAAAAAGCAAACAATAATACAAGGCCCTGAGTTCAAGCTCCAGTACTGGCTCCCCATATACAAAAACTAATTTAGCATGTTAATGAAAATAATTTTTAAAAATTCATTTTTGACACATTGAAACATTGCTAAAAAGCTATGATCTAAAGATAGAGCTCACTGGTACAGTACTTGCCTAATATGCATGAGGCCTTGGATTCAATACCAAGCACACAAAAAGAGAGAAAAAAAAGAGGAGGGAAGAGGGGAGGAAGGATATGGCAAGCTCAACCTGTAATCCTAATTACTTGGTAGATAGAGATTAGGGAGTCATGATTCAAGCACAGTGGTTGGGATGGTAGTGCAGGCCATTTCAGTGATATAGGGAAGCACAAATAAGAAGACTGCAGTCTAGACTGGCCCAGACATAAAGTGAGATTCTATCTTGAAATCAACCAATACACAAAGAGCTTGGTAGTGTGACTCAAGTGGTAGATGTCTGCCCAGCAAGTATAAGGCCCTGAGTTCAATTCCCAGTAAACAAACTAAAGATGACATACATAATTGAAAAGTTATTCTGTGTTCCTCATTTGGAAGACTTAAGATATTTCCTTCATACTACCTGAAATGATCTACAGATTCAACACAATCTCTCTTCAATAAAACTCCCAACATCTTTTTGTTGAAGTAGAAAATTAAGACCTAAACTACAAAACTCCAAGAAGAAACCATAGAAAGAAAGCTTCATGGCATTAGTTTTGGTGGTGACCTACATGATGCCAAAATCATAAGCAAACAAAAGAAAACTGACAAATGAAATTGTATCAAATCAA
The DNA here is from genome assembly GCF_024711535.1 of Dipodomys merriami. NCBI lineage: Eukaryota > Metazoa > Chordata > Mammalia > Rodentia > Heteromyidae > Dipodomys > Dipodomys merriami. The sequence continues at coordinate 72,456,923 of NW_027206179.1, read as the reverse complement.
AAGACCTTTTGTGTGCTAAAGAATACAAAGAAAACAACAATAACACTTTATGAGTCCACTTAAGGGAGGCAAAGAAGGCATCCAGGTTCATGGGAAGAGAAAGCTGAATGGTGATTGCTGAGCTTAGAGAAATGGAGGAAAACAAAGGATAGTTAATGAGCATGGAGTTTTAGATTAATCAAAATGACAAAGGATCTATACTTTCTTTACTCAACTGAACACTCAAAAATTACTACGATGGCAAATTTTTATGATGTGATTTTCATCATAACTTTAAAATATTACTTACAGGAGGTCTTCTGCCATGACTAGTTCTCACTGCTTGCTGAAAACCTGTATCATTTTCCAATTCCTAAAATGCAAAGGCAAATTGAACATTCAAAATTAAGCATAATTGGATTTTAAAAAATTGTTTAAATTCTTCTATTTGGTACTTAAGATCCTCTGTAATTCAGCTAAAGCCAAACAGGTACAGCTCAAGGACTTCAAATCTCCCTCCAAATTATCAAGGCTCCTTCCTCCTCCAGGAAGAAGAGGATATATTTTATTGGTCAATTTCAAGGCTACTATACTGAACTGCATTGAAGGATATGGCCTTTCCTCTCTTTCTCTCTTCCTACTAACCAGAGCAGTAAAAGACTTCAAATCTCTTTCACTCATCTCTCTCTTCCTCTGTTCCCTTTCTATCTTTTTCCCTTCTTTTTCCTGTACCCTGGGATCAGGCTACCATCCCTACCTCAGAAAGCTGTAGTTTAAAAAAATAAATACAGGGCTGGGGATATATGGTTTAAGTGGTAGAGCACATGCTTGGACATTTCAAGGCCCTGAATGCAAACCTTAGTACTTAAAAAAAAGACAAATAAATAAATAAATATAAACAATACATATTAAACAAAATCACTATTAACTTTTTAAAAAATCTGCAAGTAGGAGGGATTTACAATGCACTTGAAAACATTTATTACACACAAGCATTCTTTTTTATCTACAGCCTTTCATATCAACTAAAAACATTAAATAAGTTTACAATTCTTAGACATGAAACCCAAGAACTTTTGTATTAAATATAAAGTCAACTGCAACTTGTAAATAATTAATTATACTACTACTTTTGGGCAGATCTTTGTGTAAAAGTATGTCTTCTGAGATTCATAAACCTAGTAAAATTTGACTAATCACTAAGTGTTAATTAAACAACAAACTAAAGAATACCAACAGTTACAAACAGAAAACATTACTTTTGTAACTTTTTCTTTGTGCCTTAATTAACAAGTTGTATATTTTATGAACCTCTTAAGCAACAGAGTCAAGCGATTAAGTAATGTATTTAACTTGCTATTATTATAGTTAATTAGAGCCAAAGAAAACCAGGCATAAACCAAACATTTTTGTTTTGCTGTATAATTTGTTTGGGGGTCTAATATCCTAAGTATTCACTTGAAATGATATCATGAAAGCACAACTTAACAACCTAAAGAGGTAGGAAATTCCTCTGTTTTAAGAAGATTCAAGCTGGGACTGGGAATGTGGCGTAGTGATAGAGTGCTTGCCTAGCATGCCTGAAGCCCTGGGTTCTATTCCTCAGTACATACACAGAAAAGGCCGGAAGTGGTGCTGTGGCTCAAAGTGGTAGAGCACTAGCTCTGAGCAAAAGAAGCTCAGGGACAGTGCCCAGGCCCTAAGTTTAAGGCCCAGGACTAGCCAAAAAAAAAAAAAAAGAAGATTCAACCCTGTCATCCATTCATTCTAACCTGAGACACTGTTCTAAAAATGTTTCATCAAAACACAGAAAATATTCATTATTCAATAAACAAATTGTTTATTGCCATATTATTTATAATACTAGAGAACTGGAAAGAAAATACATGTAATCAACCTGAATTATATTTTCAGTGTTTGTAATCACAAAATTCCTATTTATCTAAATATTTAGAAAGACATGATTTGCTTATGATGTAGTTGAACGTAAAAGAGTAAAGAGAAAAGCAGTAAATAGAACTGTAGCTCAAGCCTTGAGCACAAAAGTTCAGGTACAGTTCCCAGGGCTTGAACACACACACACACACACACACACACACACACACACACACACACACACACACACACACACACACACACACACACACACACACACACACACACACACACACACACACACACACACACACACACACACACACACACACACACACACACACACACACACACACACACACACACAGAAAAGTAAATGCTACTTCAATCTCAACCATGGTAAATGAAAGCTATATTTTTATGTATAAAGGAAAGAAAAAATAACAGTTATATAACAGTAGCAGTTAAAACTGTTGTTAAATAAAAGCAGCAGTTATCTTGGAAAGATGGTATCATTAGTAACTTAGTTTTCAACAATGAGAAAGAATTACCTTAGTAACCGGGGAGAAAGCAATATTTTAATGGTCTTATTAATTTACACCAACTTTGGAAAATGTTCTCATATAATTCAAGTATTATAAAGGAGAGTATATAGTATTAACACTTGCAGCCCATGACTATAATCTTAACTAAGATCTGTGGATCTCAGGCTAAGCCAGGCAGAAAGTCTGTGAGATTCTTATTTCTAATTAACCACCAAAAAGCCAGAAATGGAGATGTGGCTCAAATGGTAAAGTACCAGCCTTGAGCAAAAAAGCAAAGCAAGGGAGGGAGGACCTGAGTTCAAGCCCCAGTACCAGCACAAAATAGATGATAGATTTTAGACAGACAGATAAGACAGTGTATAATCATATGTGCAGATATGCACTTATATACAGGAAAAAACATCAAAGATAAAAGAATTAGCTCATTATCAGGTTATATATTAGTAGTTAATTTTTGGGGGTGATAGTTTCTATGACTTTAGCTTTTCTTCAAATTTATCTCTGTTAATTTTTCTATAAAATCCTTGCATAGCAATTAAAAAAATAATTACATGCCATTTCAAATTACAAAAAATAATTTCAGATAACTTCAGCTAATCCATCTAACTTAGACATTCAAATAACTATGTTAAAGAATAAAAGTGCAGGGCACCGGTGTTTCACGCCTATAATCCCAGCTATTCAGGAGGCTGATATCTGAGGATCATGGTTCAAAGCCAGCAGGCAAAAAAGTCCGTGAGACTCTTATCTCCAATAAACCACTAGAAAACTGGAAGTGGTGTTGTGGCTCAAGTAGTAGAGTGCTCGCCTTGAGCTGAAGAGCTGAGGGACAGCACCCAGGCCCAGAGTTCAAGCCCTACAACCGACAAAAAAATAAAATAAAATAAAATAAAAGTACATAATTCTTTTTTTTTTTTTTTTTGGTCCGTCATGGGGGCTGAACTCTGAGCCTGGGCACTGTCCCTCAGCTCTTCAGCTCAAGGCTAGTGCCCTACCACTTGAGGCACAGTGCCACTTCCAGCTTTTTTTCTGCTTATGTGGTACTGAGGAACTGAACCCAGGGCCTCATGCATTCAAGGTAAGCACTCTACCAATGAGCCAACTTCCCAGCACCAAAAGTATATAATTCTTAATTCATATATAAATAACCATTTATCTTCCCTGCTGCTGTTTTTGTTACTATTGCTGGGAATTAGTCTTGTCACTAATAGCACTTTCTAAGTTTTTTTAATCAGCTTATTCAATTATTCTAAAGGACAGAAAAACAGACAATACTTAAATCAAGTCTTTTTTTGGGGGGGAGGCGGGGGGAGCAGTACTGGGGTTTGCACCAAAGGCCCTGATGCTATCCCTTACCTTTTTCCACTCAAGGCTGGCACTCTACCACTTGAGCCACAGCTCCACTTCTGGCTTTTTGCTAGTTAATTAGAGACAAGAAACACAGACTTTTTCTGCCCAACCTGGCTTTAAACTGTTATCTTCAGATCTCAGCCTCCTGAGTAATTAGAATTACAAGTGTGAGCCTCTGGTGCCTGGCTCAGATCCTGTCTTTGTGAACCAGTTGGGCCTCCGAGCTAAAAATCAACATTAAAAACAAAAAAAATAGATTCATTTTTTTTACCTCAGTATCATAGGTTGGGTTGTAGTCATTATAACCAGAATACAGATCATCTTCATCTGTTTCTGGTGCCAGGTGCACATTTTGCATCATTTGTACCTATGAAAAAACAACAATGTGACATGTTATTGGTATAAAAAAGACATTTTTTTTTTGGGGGGGGGTCCGGTCGTGGGGCCTGAACTCTGGGCCTGGGCACTGTCCCTCAACTCTTCAGCTAAAGGCTAGCGCTCTACCACTTGAGCCACAGCGCCACTTCCAGCTTTTTTCTTTTTGCTTATGTGGTGCTCAGGAATCGAACCCAGGGCATCATGCACGCAAGCCAAGCGCTCTACCACTGAGCCACCTTCTCAGCCAAAAAAAAAAAAAAGGCATTCTTTTTCTTCTTCTTTTTTTTTTTAATGTTGGGAATTGAAGACAAGGGCCTCATATACACTAAGCAAACCCACTAAGCTATGCTCAGTCTCAACAATTAATACTTATTTCAAATAACATATAACTTACAATCTTTCTGATAAACCAAATCAAAACAACACAGAGATTCCATCTTGCTCCAGTAAAACTGGCCATCTTAATTATTGCTCAAACATATGAACAACAAATGTAAGCAGGAATGGTAAGGAAGAAAACACCATTACACTGGTAGAAACTGACTTCCAATGTGGTTGCAATTATTTATATTCTCACCAAAAAGTGTAATGGTGATTTTTTTTACTTATCTATTTAGAAAGAATATTATATCATTTGCACAAAAATAGATGGAAATATAAAAAAAATGTGTTAAGTAAGTCAGACTCAGAGTATATGCTTTATCTCTTATGGAAGTAAGATATAAAATACAAACATACATGATAATGTATGCAGGATTATATGCATATATACCCAAACAATTTGACTAAAGGATAGCTAGAGGAAGAGTCCCAGTGGTGTTAACTCCAATTTGTTAACTAACAAACTGTTTAGCAAAATTACACCAGGAAGCTGAAACACGTTCTGTCAGGGAGAAAATGAAAAGGGAAGATGCATCAATGCAAGTAGGAAGGGTGAGCAAATAGCTATTGTATTCAATGCACATTATGTAAAATTTGAACTATTTAGCTTCTGAGTAGAGATGAGGAAGAATAATGATAAGGGTGACACTGATCAAGATACTCTGTACTCATAACCTGACTTGGAATTCAAACCTTTGAACAACTATTTAATTAATTTTTTAAAAAAGAAAGAAGTGTGAACAAATACAAAACTATAATTAATATGCATTCCAAAGTATTTAAGGGACATTTAATGTTTGTAATTTACTCTGAAATACAATAAGAGAAAACAGATGATAAAGGGGAGTAAATGCATGAATATATGATTAAGTACAGAAAGTATTAGTGGTAAAATATATGCAAGTATAAGGTTCACTGTAAAAGTGCTATAAACTTGCTACACATAAAATACTAAGAAAAAAGTGCAATGTAGAATAAAATAGAAGTCAAAGCAAAGTAAAATAGAAGCCTAAGAGAAATGTGATTACCACATTCTTGTACTGTAAACAATTCCTTGAGAATACAATTCCTTGAGAATCTGGAGTTCCACAAGTGTCTCTCAAACCTAGTCAATATTTTTGGAAATTATGAGGGTAGAAGAGTAATTTGCTAAGAAATATAATACTTCACTGCGTGCCGAGGGCTCATGCCTGTAATCCCATGCCTGTAATCCCAACTACTTAGGAGGCTGAGATCTGAGGATCATAGTTCAAAGCCAGCCCAGACAGGAAAGTCCATGAGACTCTCATCTCCAACAAACCACTCAGAAAACCAGAAGTGGCACTGTGGCTCAAGTGGTAGAGCACTCATCTTGGGCTGAAGAGCTGAGGGACAGCACCCAGGCCCAGAGTTAAAGCCCCACGACTGACAAAAAAAAAAAAAAAGCAAGACATGGGACTGGAAAGGTAGCTCAGTGGTAGAGTGCTTGCCTTGCATGCATGAGGCCCTGGGCTCGATTCCTCAGCACCACATATGCAGAAAAAAAGCTGGAAGTGGTGCTGTGGTTCAAATGGTAGAGCATTAGTCTTGAGCTCAAGAGCTGAGGGACAGTGCTCAGGCCCAGAGTTCAGACCCCATGACTAACCAAAAAAAAAAAAGCAAGATGTAAAAGTATGGCTCAATTGGTAGAGCTTTGAGCAAAAAAACTCAGGGATAGCCAGGCGCTGGTGGCTCACGCCTTTAATCCTAGCTATTCAGGAAGCTAAGATGTGAGGATTGCAGTTCAAAGCCAGCCAGGGCAGGAAAGTCTGAGACTCTTATCTCCAATAAACCACCAGAAAACTGGAAGTGGCACTGTCGCTCAAGTGGTAGAGCAGTAGCCTTGAGCTGAAGAGCTGAAGGGCAACACCCAGGCCCAGAGTTCAAGCCCCATGACAGACAAAAAAAAAAAAAAAAAAAAAGCTCAGAGATACTGCTCAGGTTCCAAGTTCAAGTTCAAGGCCCAGAACCAGAAAGGAGGGCAGGGAGGGAAGAAGGGGAAACAGAAGCAAAAAAAGCAAAAGAAAAGAAATATGGCATGGGTCTACTTTCTACAGCTTGTATCATTCTAAGTGTGCTCAAGAATTTACTAAATTCCTAAGAAAATTCCATTTTATCTATTTTTCAGCATAGTTCCAAATATATGTGGCTTCTTGGAACCTTAAAACTACTTGCATAGACACTTTGAAATAGAAGGATTATTAATTTTTGAGATATGCTCTATTATTCCCCTTTTCATTCTACCATTGAGTGGTATGTTCACAAGGGGTGCAACCATCACCACTAATTCCAGAGCATTTTCTTCATCCTGACACCCTGGAGCAGTCACTCTTCATTCAAACTTTCCTCAGAAACCACTGGAATTCTTTCAACCTCTATAGATTTGCCAGTTCTACATATTTCGTGTACATGAATCCATTCAGTATGTGGTCTCTCCAATCTGGTCTCTTTAACTTAGTACATTTTCACAGATCATCTATAATGTACTGTGTAGTACTACATTATTATTCATGGCTGGAGTATATGTATTTGCATTTCTCTTATCTATTCTTTTCTCTTCCTTTCTTTTCTTTTGTACTTGTCTAAGGGATTAATTCAGGGCTTAAGCTCTGTCCCTGAACAATTCTGTTTTTTAATTGCTCAAGGCTAGTGCTTCACCATTTGAGCCACAGCTCCACTTCTGGCATTTTTGGTAGTTAACAGGAGGATAAGAGTTTCATGGTAGCAAAAAAAAAAAAAAAGAGTTTCATGGACTTACCTGCCCAGGCTGGCTTCAAACTGCGATCCTCAAACCTCAGCCTCCTGGGTAGCTAGGATTACATTTCTTAATGGCTCTTATGAACTACATTGCTTTCATGATTATAACCAAATTTTTGCATGAGTGAATTGCATGAGTGAGATAGAATTTTCAATTCTATCCCATATATACCTAGGACTGTAACCACCGGGTCAAATGTAACTGTGTTAATTTGTGCAGGAGCTTCCAGACAATGTACACAATGTACAAAGTGGCTGCAACATTTCACACACCACCAGTAGTGCATGAAGCTTTCAACTCATGTCCTAACCAACATTAGTTACTGTCCCTCTTTGAGTTTACTGTCCCTCTTTGAGTACAGCCCTCACTGTGGTTGCATTTATACTTCCCTGCCAAATAGTGATAGTGAGCATGTTCTCATGTGTTTCTAAGATACTGCTTTTCAAGAATTTCTCTTTAGCCGGGCGCTGGTGGCTCACACCTGTAATCCTAGCTACTCAGGAGGCTGAGATCTGAGGATTGAGGTTCAAAGCTTCAAAGCCAGCCCGGGCAGGAGAGACCGTGAGACTCCTATCTCCAATAAACCACCAGAAAACCGGAAGTAGCGCTGTAGCTCAAGTGGTAGAGTGCTCGCCTTGAGCTGAAGAGCTGAGGGACAGCACCCAGGCCCAGAGTTCAAGTCCCACGACTGACCAAAAAAAAAAAAAAAAGAATTTCTCTTTAGATTTTTGCTCATTTCTTAAAATCATGCTATTTGTCTCACATGGGTTATAAGAATACATATTGTTCTGGATACATAAAAACCTTCCTAATAGTTTCTCCCATTTTGTGTAGTATCTTCACTTTTTTGACAGTATTCTTCAAAGCACTAAAGCCTTTACTTGTTGCATAATATAACTACTTTTTCTTTGGTTGCTTGTGTCTTTAGTATTATACCTAATTGCCTAAACCAACATGAAGATTATTCACACATAGTTTTTTTTTTCTAAATGTTTTAGCTCTTACAAAAGTTATTGATCAATCTATTTTGAGTTAATTTGTAATTAGTCCTCAAAGATAAAACTTCACTAAAATGAGAGTATATGCCAATCAGATAGATGTGATTACTTCAAGCCAGGTGCAGTGGTATACATGTGTAATCCTATAATTCAGGAGCTAAGGCAAGAAGATCAAGGGTTTGACACCAGTCTGGGCTGCAGAGAGAGACCTGTCTCAAAAAAAGGAAAAAAGAAAAGAAATTCAACCAACCAAACCATGGATGGATGAATAGATATAAGCATGGTCATTCTAAAAATCTTTTCATAAGGTATTTAGTTGTTAACATATATAAAACACTCTAGAGGTAGTAGGCATTTGTCTGGCATACATAAGGCTGTGGGTTCACTTCTCAACGACACACACAATTACATAAAGACATAAAAATACAGATACAGATCTACAGATACAGATATAGATTGCTTTTACACATCGGTTTACCTTCAATCATTTTAGTTACTTGTAGTTAACAGGAATTCAAGACTATTAACTGGAAAAGTCCAGAAACAAACAATTTCTAGGTGTTTGGTTTTGTTTTTTGTGGGTCATGGAGCTTGAACTCAGGGCCTAGGTGCTGTCCCTGAGCTCTTTGGCTCAGTTAGTGCCCAACCACTTTGAGCCACAGACCCACTTCCAGTTTTTGAGTGGTTTATTGGAGATAAGAATCTGGGGGGGGGGGGGGCTGGGAAGGTGGCTCAGTGGTAGAACTTGCCTTGCATGCATGAGACCCTGGGTTCGATTCCTAAGCACCACATAAGCAAAAAGAAAAAAGCCGCAAGTGGTGCTGTGGCTCAAGTGGTAGAGCGCTAGCCTTGAGCTGAAGAGCTGAGGGACAGCACCCAGGCCCAGAGTTCGGCACCATGACCAGACCCCTCCTCCCCCCCCCAAAAAAAGAATCTCTTGGGGACTTGTCTGCCAGGGCTGGCTTTGAAAGTATGATCCTCAGATCTCAGTCTCCTGAACAGCTAGGATTATAGGGGTGAGCCACCAGTGGCCAGCTTCTAGGTGTTTAAGAATGAGACTTTATTCTGTTCTAAGTCAAGTTTGTACCACTAAGATGAATGCGTATTAACAAACACAGTAACAGACATCTGATTGTTAAGAGGCATTATCTTGCACACAGTTTTCCTGTGCATCTCAGTGCACAGCATTTACAAACAGAACCTGCTGCTCAGCAGGAGAGATCTGAAGAGGTTAAACCAGAGTAAAGCTAATTATCAGACTGAAAGCATTAGGTGAGAGAGGTGAGAGAAGAGGAAGATAGAGAAGGGGGAGGGAGGAGTGAGAAAAGGAGAGGTTAGGGGTGGAGACAGTTCTACAGGTAAACAAAACTGCAGGAAAAAAGGCAACTCTGCCAGATGTTTCAGTTATGTTCTCATATTAGGCACAGTTCTAGCCAGGCGCTAGTGGCTCACTCCAGTAATCCTAGCTACTAAGGAGGTTGACATCTAAGGATCACAGTTCAAAGTCCTGATGGCAGGAAAGTTTGTGAGCCTCTTATCTCCAATTAAACGCCTAAAAACCGAAGTAGAACTGTGGCTCAGAGTGGCAGAGCACCAGCCTTGAGTGAAAACGCTTGTGGGCAGGGTCCATTCCCTCAGTTCCAGCCCCAGGATCACACATACACACACACACACACACACACACAGCAGCTCATATACATCACAAGCTTTTCATACAGTTGCCAATAAAACCATTTCTATGTGAAAAGCTTTTTTTTTGTTTTTTACACTTTTTAATGGATGATCTACTTCCAACATGCCTGATGTAGTTTAAAAAAAAAAATAAAAAGCCGGCGCAGTGGCTCAAGCATGTCTCCAGGGCAGAAAGGAAAGGAGGACAGGAAATGCAGGGCGCAGCCCCTCCGCACCCCTCTCCAAGGCGCAGGGCCCAGGGGGACCCAGGGAGGGGCTCTGCGCGCGGGACTGGGGACCAGGGCCGGCGGGAAGGCATGACCGCCAAGGGCCCCGAGGAACTCAACTTGGCCCCGGTCGTACCTCGTGGGGAGCAGGGTGGCCGCCAGCAGAGCCCCGGGAAGACGCAAAGATACCGAGAGAGCCGGTCCTTCGGCCTGAGAGCAGCGTCCTGCCGTTGCCAGGTGCGGAATCCAAGGAAGCCGCTCCCACAAGCCTCCGCGCGGGGTGGGCGTGCCCGGAAGTGACGGGAGCCACGAAGGGCGGGGGTGGGAAAGGGCGCCGGGCCGACACGCGCGGGCCTAGCGTGAGACCCGCCAGGAGCACGCTGTTGAGGAGCTGAGGCTAGGGAGAGTTAGCCAGGTCCAGGTAATCTCCCGGAAGTCGTCTGAGACCGAGGTGGTTGCTGTGAAGTAGCTCCTGGAGCCGCAGCGCTCATCTCCCGAACTTTGAACATCGGTGGCTTTTGTGTAGTCACGGAAAATAACTTTAGCGGTCACTAGAGAATTATTCACAGATGATATTGTCGGTGTGGATGGTGACTCCACGACCTCATTTGCGTTACTTGTTCCCGCCGGACACTCAGTACTCCGGACACTCAGTACTCCTTCGTTGTAACACCTTTGTTGGGTTTTTGCCTGGTTCCTCTTCCAATAAGTACCTTCAAAGGCAGGGACAGAAACATTGTACCCCAAGCATCTAGAACCTGGTCATAATGATGCTTAATAAATTCAAAACTAATAGATGGAATCCATAAGTATTTAGTGGATGAATTAATCCTAAAAGTACCAAGTGAATTAAATTCATAACTATCATTAATACAATCATACTATTCAATGGACATGTATAAAAATGTAACCAGGTAACTTGAGGGGATGGGTGTTGGGAAAGATGAGGGATGTTAGAGTATGTCAGACTTTGCTAGGAAACCATGCAGACATTTAGGTACAAAGAACAAAAGAGATTTCTTACCAGTAAAGGGATAGGGAAGACCCCTTCTCACAAGAGCGAAGTAAGAAGTGCCTCTATTGTCGAAGTGACCTATATATAACCTACAAGGTTTAGAAAGGGTTAGGATGAGCTAGGAGGCGGAGACCCTGGTGTGGACTTGAGAAGGAGGGCTCCATCATGGCAGACTAGGATTTATGGCTGCTGCCCAAATAGTAGATAAGGGGCTCTACAGGTGCCCAGACCTGAAGGTCACTGTAAGGGGCTCTTGCTGCCTTATATGGTAGTAGCCACCCCCAGAGGAATGCCATCTCAAGGTAAAGGAGTTTAGAGGCTGTTTATTTACTGTCTTTACTAAATGGGCTACTACTGTTGTCTAGGAAAGAGGCATGCTAAGCTATGGAAAGGGGAAGGAGCAAGTGCTAAGACATGGGAAGGAAGCTCATTGGGCTAACGGGGAAAAGATAGGAGAGGTGACATTAATCAAGATGAACTACACTCATTAACTGGTTGTAATCACTTTGTACAAATACTTAAAGATAACAAAAGAGGAGGTATCTGCTCCCCTTAAGCTTCCTCTCATTTGAGATTCTTCTTAAATGGAAATGTACTCAAATGTGTATATATGTGTGTGACGTTATCATCCTCATATATCTCCCATGAATAAGGACTAACTATTGTATTCTTTAAAATCCCCTACTCCAAATATAGTCATATCCTGAGGTATGAAGGACCAAGCTTTAACGTGGTCGGGGAAGGACATAACCTAGTCTATAACACCTGTTTTAGTTTATTCCTATATATCCACATAATATGTTGACCTGTTACTTTCAAGACACATACAGTTTTAGAATTACTACTTATCCATTAAAGTTTACCCAAGTAGACCACAGGGTCTATATCATGATGCTACATCAAGATCTGGGCTGGGTTGCTAGCTCATTGAGAGGTGGTAGAAGCCTTAGTAGGCCTCTGGGAGGTTTTAGGTCATTGAAAGTGTCCTTGAAGTAGCCGGAGGACCTCACCCCCTTTCATATCCTCTGATCCCTTTCATACCGCAACTATGGGGTGAACAGCATGTTCTGCCACAGACTCCTTGCCCCTTACACAGACAAGCCCATGGACTGAAACCCAAAGCTAAATGAAAATAAAACTCCCCTTCACTTTTATTTATTATTTTGTGCATGTGTATGTGATAGGTGCAGGGGAAAGTACTGGGGCTTGAATGTAGGGCCTTACACTCTTACTTAGCTTTTTCACTCAAGGCTGGTACTCTACCACTTGAGCCACAGCTCAACTTCTAGCTTTTGGGTGGTTAATTAGGGATAAAAGTTTCACAGACTTTCCTGCCCAGACTGTCTTTGAACCAGGATCCTCAAATCTCAACCTCCTGACTAACTAGGATTATAGGCTTGAGCCACCAGTGCCCAGCTAAACCTCTCCTCTTTATAAGTTGATTCTATCAGATATTTGGTTCAGTAGTGGAAACTGGATTCCCAACATCTGTCACAGCAAAAACTGTGTTTACCTAAAAAGGAGCTTATCAAGCCTTAGCAACCTATTCTGTTTACCAAATATCATTAAATGTAGTAGTTGCCTGTTAAAGATTTTAAATTGTCATAATAACTTCTTTTTTGGGGGGGGCGGGGGGAGCAGTGTCTGTCCTAAGGCTTACATTCAGGACTCCAGGATATTATCCCTGAGATTTTTTGCTCAAAGCTAACACTCTATTACTTGAGATACAACTCCTTGGAGATAAGAGTCTCAGGGACTTCCATGACTAGGCTGGTTTTGAACTACAATTCTCAGATCTAAGCCTCTTGAGTAGTTATGATTATAGATGTGAACACTGGTGCCTACCTTATACTTTCTAACCTGAAAATTAAAAGTAAATCAGCCTGAAAATACAGAATGAAATTTTATTTTTCTATTTCAAATAACTGAGGTCAGTGGTTCTTTTTTCTTTTGGGAGGGGGGTTAATGATGACCAGAAAACTTACAATCTTTTTAAAAAAACTAGTACTGTAATCATCTCTCAGTGTGACAATATAATCACTTGACAGGAATTGCCTGCTGCCTATATAATGGGAGGAAATTGAGTCTAGGAGAAGGGTTTACTATATAGGGAGGGGAAGGCCACACACTGATCCTTTTATGCCCCATACCATGTAAAGTTGTTGCAGGCTGGTTCTCATGGTGCTTGAAGACCTATTTGGTGCCAGGCATCAGTGACTCACACCTAGCTACTCAGGAGGCTGAGATCTGAGGATTGCGGTTCAAAGCCAGCCCAGACAGGAAAATCCGTGAGACTCTTATCTCCAATAAACCACCAGAAAACTGGAAGTGGCGCTGTGGCTCAAATTGGTAGAGTGCTAGCTTTGAGGTGAAGAGCTGAGGGACAGCGCCCAGGCCCAGAATTCAAGCCCCATGACTGACAAAAAAAAAAAAAAAAAAAAAAGACCTATCTGAAAGAACAATCTGTACAGCATATGTGTTATATAACATTCCACCTCTGGGACTTTCTTTTTTCTGCTTTCACAAATGCCTGTTTATAAAAAGTCTCATTCGCCAAGCACAGGTGGCTCATGCTGTAATCCTAGCTACTCAGGAGGCTGAGATCTGAGGATTACAGTTCATGAGCCATCCTGGGCAAGAAAGTCCACAAGACTCTTATCTCCAATAAACCACCAGAAAACCAGAAGTGGTGCTATGGCTCAAATGGTAGAGTATTCACCTTGAGCTGAAGAGCTCAGGGACAGCGCCCAGGTCAAGCCCTACGACTGACAAAAAAAAAAAATCTTATCCCCCCCCACCAAAAAAAATCTTATTCCCTCACATAACATGTCTATTTTTCCCTGCTTGCCTCAGTCGGTAATTAAATTGCTTTTATAATCACAGATGTGAATTTTGCTTTTCAACTTCAAAGTGGGATCAGCAAAAGCTGGAATGCGGTGAAAGAAACTGATAGGTTTTTCCAACACACAGTAAGCTTCCGAGTTCAGCATCTCAAATCACCAAGAAGCAAGAACACTCAAATCATTCAGATGCAAATGGTATTGTTCAAAGATATTTGATTACCAGAAGGTATGTATTGGACTGAGGGCACAGCTGTATGGTAGAGAGCTTGCGTAGAATACACAGGTGCTGGGCTCATCCCCAACACTTCTAAACAAACAAAGGCAAAAAAAAAAAATACCCAGAGGAATTAAGTGCCTATGTATTTCAGCACTAGCAATCTTTTTAGTTATAGTCGAGGCCTAATATAACACATTCATTCATTCATCTATCCAACTTGTCCATCCATCAGACCTAATAATCAATCCATTCATCCATCCATTTGTCCCATTTAACCAGTCATCCATCCATCCATTCATTTGTTGGAGAATTTTCACAAATGGATGAAAGAACAAAGGCTACCTTGGCTGATGGGAGAAAGTAAGTACAAGCTTTGTTACTTAACATGGTAGCCACTGGCCACAGACGGTTGTGTAGAGATATATTTAAATTCATTCAAATGAAACAGGCACTGGTGGCTTACACTTGTAATCCTAGATATTCAGAGTTTGAGATCTGAGCATCATAGTTCAAAGTCAGTCCTAGCAGAAATGCTTGTGAGACTCTTATCTCCAGTTAACCACTAAAAAGCCAGAAGTAGAATTATGGCTCAAGTGACAGAGCACTAGCCTTGAGCAAAGAAGCTTAGGGACAACACCCAGACCCTGAGTTCAAGCCATAGGACTAGCAGGGGAAAAAATAGTTCAAATGAAATCACATTAAAATTTCTCTTCTGCACTCACACTAGCCATATTCCAAGAGCCCAACAGCCACATTAGGGTGCTAGAAAATGTAATAGAGAACATGTCTGCCATCACAAAAGTTTGGATGAGAGAGTGCTACACAGATGGAGAGAATATAAAAATAATTCAGTTGCATCATTGCAATCAATTTTGAAAAAAAGTCTTTGTAAGTATCAAATGATTGTCTGAAAAACCATTACTGTGTTTGTTGTATTTTTTAAAGATGCATGAGGTAGTTTCTTCTAAGTATGTCAGATCGACATGTTGTAGATTGTTGTACAGAGAATGTTGAAAACAAATGAATGCTATACTTACATATCAAACTTCTGCTGAATAGTGGAAGCCTGTTAGTCTCATCATGTGTTCTAGTGAAATGACTACTCTGAGATAAGGGAAAGTGGGAATGTTAGGGGAAATAGTAGATTTTTTTAGTTTTGTGTTGCTAACAGAGTATCTGAGACTGGACAATTTATTTGAAAAAAGGAAGTTTATTTGGCTCATGATTCTGGAGGTTGCATCCAGTGAGGGTTTGGTACATATCCTTTTTCTTTTCTTTCTTTTTCTTTCTTTCTTTTTTTTTTTTTGTCAGTCCTAGGGCTTAAATTCAGGGCCTGGGCTCTGTCCCTGAGCCTCTCTGTGCTGAAGGTTAGCACTCTACCACTTGAGCCACAGCACCACTTCTGGCTTCTACTGTTTATGTGGTGCTGAGGAATCAAATACAGGGCCTCATGCTTGCTAGGTAAGCACTCTACCACAAAGCCACATTCCCAGCCCCAGATCCTACACAGGAGGTGGAAGAGCCAACTCATTCTTTTATCAGAAATCCACTCCTGAGATAATTCATCCATACTTTTGGTGCTGGCATTTGCTCATTCTGTGAAGGAATGACTGTATTTCTGACCTAATCTCCTCTTAAAGATCCAACTTTATAGACATAGTTGCAATCAAGATTGTCTCCAAAGCTTAACTTTGGAGGGCTCATTTAAACCATGTTTATTTTGCCTTTTTAATTTATTTCATTTACTTAAAAAAATTGTTCTCACTGGGTATCAGTGGCTCATGCCTGTAACCCTAGCTATGCAGGAAGCTGAGCTATGAGAATCACAGTCTGAAGCCAGCTTAAGCAGACAAATCCTTGAAACTCCAATTAACTGGGAAAAGATGACTCAAGTGATAGAGTGCCACTGGTTCTCAACTTCCACAATCTCTTTGCTCATTCTCCTACCATTCTTAGCATCTTTATCCAAAACAAAGATAAAGTACATGAGATCTTTCTTCCAAATGAATTCAGAAATCATTTGGCAAGAGGTAAGTCATTGTAAATGGTTATAAAAATAAATAAATCCTAATTTTCTGTCAACAGAAACATGATTATGTTCAAGCCTATCAATTTCCCTCGATAATATTATAATCCTCACAGTCTTTGTCAAATATGGTCCAGTTGTGAACTATGTGAGCACATATCTGAGAAGGTATCATTCACATTGTAGGTTGCTAGATCAGTGCTTATCACAATAAAAGTAATTTTCCAGAAGTGGGCACCTGTGGCTCACAACTGTAAACCTAACTATTCAAGAGGCTGGGATATGTGGATTGTGGCTCAAAGCCAGCTCAAGCAGGAAAGTCTGTGAGATTCTTATCTTCAATTAACTGCTAAACAAATTCTAGAAGTGGAGGTATGTGGCTCAAGTGGTAGAGAGCACCAGCTTTGAATGAGAAAGTCAAGGGAGAGCATGAGGCCCTGAGTTCATGCCCCAGTACTGGCACACACACACACACACACACACACACACACACACACACACACACACACACACACACACACACACACACACACACACACACACACACACACACACACACACACACACACACACACACACACACACACACACACACACTTAGATAAATAAATAACTTCCCAGAAGATGGCAGCAAAGTATCTGTTTTTAAAAAACTAAAACAATTTTCTGCATACGGGGAATACAGTGTCTTGGAAGAAGTGCTTCTTACTGGCACACACAGATCTTCATGTGGGCTATCATGAGCTCTACAGTCTGTATAAAATCAAACCCTGGTCATTAATGGAAGTGAGCTAATGCAGCTTAACAAAAAGAAAAGGAAAATGAATTATACATATACTGATATTGATATATATATTGAAATCCTGGTTTCCAAAACAATGTCTTGTTAATGTAATAATAATATCAACAATATAGTAGTATGGTTCAGTTTATTCCAGCTGTTACCATAGATTGGCTAGCTTCAGGAGGGCACTGATCTCAGGAGGATGAGATCTGAGGACCAAGGTTCAAAGCCATCCCAGGCAGAAAGTCTGTGAGACTCTTATATCCAATAAACCACTAGAAAAACGGAAGTGGCTCTGTGCCTCAAGCCGTACTCGCCTTGAGCTGAAGAGCACAGGGACAACACCCAAACCCAGAGTTCAAGCCCCACAACTGACAAAAAATAAAATTAAATTAAATAAATTAAAACTTAAAAATGAATTTGATGTCTCACACACAGTTCTGGATGCTGGAAGTCTAGAATCAAGGCAGGCAGATGGCTGGTGAGAGCTACTTCTCTTTTCTTTTTTGGTCTTCTGCTAGACTGGAGCTTGAACTCAACTCAGGGCCTCTTGCTCTTGCTTAACTTCTCTGCTACAAGCTCATGCTCTATCACTTAGGCTATACCTCCACATCCATTTTGTTTTTGTGTTTTTTTTTAAACTGGTTAATTTGAGATAAGAGATTTCTTTGCTTGGGTTGGCTTCAAATTCACAGGCATGAACCGCAGGCATACAGCTTGAGGACTGTTTCTGAAACAGTTGTCTTCTTTTTATTTATTTGGTTATCTTTTGTGCTGGTTATAAGAGCTTGAACTTAGGACCTAGGCACTGTTAGCTATTTTGTTCAAGGTTGACATATTATCATTTGAGCAACAGCTCCATTAGTGGCTTTTTTGATGGTTAGATGAAAATAAGTCTCACAGACTTTTCCAAACTACCTTCAAACCAAGACCCTCAGATTTTAGCCTCCCAAATAGCCGGGGTTGCAGGCGTGAGCCAAAGGGATCCCAGCTAATAACTGCCTTCAGCTATCTTTTTATTATGGTCTCCTCATGTGAGAGAAAAGAAGGATGAATGATCTTACTTCGGCCTTTATTTATTTATTTACTTACATTTGTTATAACCAGGGAGATTTCATTGTTACACTTATAAACAGGATTTAATATGTTTTAATCCATTCTCTCCCTCCCTGACCCCATAATCTATACTCCTTTTTCCTTTTTACTCTTCCTTTCTTCCATTCCTTTCCATTAAGATTTGAATGTGTTTCCTGTACTTGGGCCTTTGGTTTTTTTTGTTTTTGTTTTTGTTTTTTGCAGGGCCTGGGATTTGAACTCAGGGCCTGGGCACTGTACCTGAACATTTTTGCTCAAGGCTAGCACTTTACTACTTGAACCACAGCTCTACTTCTGGATTTTGCTTATTAATTGGAGGTAAATTTTAATTTATCCAATTAATCAACAATTAATCTCAACTCAAACTGGGATCTTCAGAGTTCAACCTCTTCAGTAGCTAGGATTATAGGGATGAGCCCCTAATGCCCAGCTACTTTATATTATTTTATTTATTTATTTATTTTGGTCGGCCGTGGGGCTTGAACTCTGGGTCTGGGAGCTGTCCCTCAGCTCTTCAGCTCAAGGCGAGCGCTCTACCACTTGAGCTACAGCACCACTTCTGGTTTTCTGGTGGTTTATTGGAGATAGGAGTCTCATGGTCTCTCCTGCCCGGGCTGGCTTTGAACCATGATGCTCAGATCTCAGCCTCCTGAGTAGCTAGGATAACAGGCGTGAGCCACCAGCGCCGGGCTCCTTTTTTATTTTTGTCAGTCCTGGGGCTTGAACTCGGGGCCTGGGTGATGTCCCTGATTTCTTTTTGCTCAAAGTTAGTACTCTACCACTTTGAGCCATAGCACCACTTCCAGTTTTCTGGTGGTTAATTGGAACGAAGAGTCTCATGGGCTTTCCTGCCTGGGCTGGCTTCGAACCTCAATCCTTAGATCTCAGCCTCCTGAGTAGCTAGGATTACAGGTATGGGCCAACAACACCTGGCTACTTGGACCTTTTTAAGAGGATAATAGTCTCATTCTTGAGGACTCTGTAACTTCAGGCGCTTTTCTCCTTTTTTGTTTCCCCTTACTCCTTCTTGTCTTCCTCTTCTTCCTCTTCCTTCTTGTCTTTGAAATGCTAGTGATTGAGCCAGTCACACTTTCAAGCAAGCACTCTATCACTGAGCCACATTTTCAGTCCCAGAAACTCTACTTTGTAATGTTGAAGGATAGGATTTCAAGACATGAATTTGAGGGAACATAAAGGCCTGTGGAGTCAGGTGCTGCTGGCTGCTCATAACTATAATCTTAGCTACTCAGGATGCTGAGATCAGAGGTCTGTGTTTTGAAGCCAGACTGGGCAGGAAAGTCCACAAGACTATTAACTACAAATAACTAGCAAAAATAATAATAATAATAAGAAGAAGAATGGACCTATGGCTTAAATGGTAGCACAACAGCCTCGATCAAAAAGCTAGCGGACAGCATCCAGGCTCTGAAGTCAAGCTCTGGCATGGGGTGGGGGCAGGGGGGCAGGAAAAGCCATTGCATGTAGTATATATATAAGGTTTAGTTGGCCCTTGCTATGTGTGGATGGTTGCTTCCAGGACCCCTGCTGATAAGGAAATTTGTACTCAAGTTACTTAAATAGCCCTGCTGCTGTGTACATTGTCACAGATATTGACATCATCTCTAGGTGACTTATGCCATCTAGTACAATGTCAATGCTACAATGTAATTGTTGAAGGAACAATAACCAGAGTTCATACATGTTCTTTACAGATGCAGTGTCTTATTGTTGTTTTTGTTACATTGGGAATAGAATCCAAGAGCCCATGCATGATAGGCAAATGCTACAGATGGAACTAATTATTTTCCTCTTTTTACTAGGGGCTTGTTCATGTAATTCTAGCTATGCAGAAGACTGAGATCTGAGGATTAAGGTTTGAGGCCAGCTGGGGCAAGAAAATCTGTGAGACTCTGAAAAACCTAAGCAATTCCATTTTACTTAAGACCCCATCCCAGTTCTGTGACTTAACTCGTGACCCACTTTAGCTCCAATGCTAAGAATTTATGACAGAAAGCCATGCACAATTCTTGGAGCCATAGATGGCATTTGCTTAAGACAGGTGTTAGCCCCCAACTGGTGTTGCCCCCCAGCGACCTAGGACTAAGAGTTTCCGGTTCCGATAATTTTCTGACCAACTGGTTCTTCAGAGCCCAGGGCGAGACATGCCATGCATTCTGTTGGTCCAGGTGTGACTCTTAATCATTTGTGGTCAGGCTATGGACCAAGGACATTTTTCTGTAAAGGTCAACCAATCATATTTGCCCAACTTAGCTTGCTTTAAATGTTAACCAATCATGTAATTTCTTATGTAAAAGTTCCTTAAAGTTGTTTGTTCAATACTATAAAAACTGTTCTGATTTTATGCTCAGGGCCTCTTAGTGTCACCATTTGCTGAGTGCACGGAGGACCAAGCTCGAGCTTGCAATAAACGACTCTTTGCTGTTTACATTGATCGTGGTCTCTGGTGGTCTATGAGGGGGCATCCGAAAACGGGTTACTTCAGATGGGGGCTCCTCCGGGATGTCCCCCCAGAAGCCCACCCAGACGCCTGATCAGTGAGTTGTGTAGCCGGCCGGTAAGGAGGGGTGCAGCTGCTTCATGTTGTGTGTTTTGTGTCTGACTTGCAAGTAGGGTTTTGTGACTGGCAAGAAACCTTGGCAGACGTGCTATAAGGTAGTCAGCAGGCTGGTGGGAGACATTCCCCGGACCCTTGGGGGAAGCCCTCCCTAGTGGGGACGCCATACCTCTGCAGTCTTTCGGCAGACTTCACCTTTGGACAGGGACGTCTGCGATTTGGGTACTGCCTCCTGGGTGGGGACACCAGGCCTCCACCATCTTTCGGACGGGGACATCCACCCTCCGCCACTGCGGGTTAAGGGTGGATCCACCTCCCGAGTGGGGACTCCGGGCCTCTGCCCGTCCTCTGCCGCTGCGGGTTAAAGGTGGATTCCAGTGCAAATCTCAACACGCATGCTGTCTGTCTTGTCTGTGTTTGTCGTTCTAATTCAACACCTCTTTTTCCTTGTTCATTTTACTTTCATTTTCAGATCAGAGAGCATTTTAAAATGTTAGTTTTTTAAATACCAGATTTTCTAATTTGCAAGTTAAAGAATTCTTAAAAAGCCATCTAAAACAATGTGGAAGTTCTTTAACATTTTTGGTAATGTCCAAACCTCATAACCTTTTACATTTTAAATTTAAACTTACCCAATTGTTACAGCATGCTGACAACTCTTACCTGAAACTTCTTAAGAGCCAGGGTTACATCTGACAAACTTGTAAAAATCCTCTGTGCTTTGCTCTGGGCTTGCTGGAAACTGTTAAAAAACCTGTAAGAGCAACCTGGAATAGCAATTATTTGGTAATCCTAATTTTTCCTTTGTGCACTTTGAGTTAAATGTTAAGAACAATTTTAAACTTTATATCCAAAAATCCATAAGGCCTAGCCCAGGCCCAGATGCTCTCTTTCCCAGGTCTTTGTCTGGTACCAGCAGGTCTACTGAATAAACCTACCCCTTACCTGAATACCACATGTGTGGTGTGATTCTTACTCAGCTACCTCTTTTTAAAAACCTAACACTATCATTGAACAAAAAAAGCTAAGAGACAGCACATACATCCAGAGTTCAAGCCCCAGCACTGATACAAAAAAAAAAATTTTTTTTTTGGTTTTATCCCAATCCCAAATGTGGTCAGAAAGATTGGGGGCCCTCCTACATTTTTTCTACAGTCAGGGAACTATTTCCTAGACATGTGTTTTGGTTATGCACTGGGAGGTGTGTTTTACAAAGCTTTCTTTTCTTTTCTTTTCTTTTCTTTTTTTTGGTCCTGGTCTTGAACTCTGAGCCTGAACACTGTCCCTGAACTCTTCAGCTCAAGGCTAGTGAGTGCTTTATCACTTGAGCCACAGACCCACTTCTGGTTTTCTGCTGGTTAATTGGAGATAAAAATCTTCTGATGTTTCTACCAGGGCTAGCTTTGAACTATGATCCTCAGATCTCAGCCTCCTGAGTAGTTAGGATTATAGGCGTGAGCCACAGGCACCAGGCACAAAATTTTCTAATTATATGCAGCAACTAATTTCTACAATTGACTTCTCTACTTTCTTAAATCTTATTTTACTTTTCTAATTTTTCCTTTTCTAGATTGAACCCAGGATCTTGAGCTTGGTAGACAAGCACTTTAACCACTTGAGTTATGGCCCCAGTTTCCCCCCCCCTTTTTTTCCACGTGTGTGTGCACGCATGCACATGCACAACAGATACCTTGTACTCTCACTTAGCTTTATCACTCAAGGCTGGCACTTAACTACTTGAGCCATACCTCCACTTCCAGCTTTTTGCTGGTTAAGAGATAAGAATCTCCCAGATATACTTTATCTGGCTGGCTTCAAACTGGTGTCCTCAGAGCTTAGCCTTCTGAGCTGCTAGGATTACAAGGGTGAGTCATTGGTTCTTGACTTCAATTTTGTTTTTGAGATAGTTTCACACTAATGATGCCAGGACTGGCTTTGTATTTTCCATCCTTTTTCCTCTGCATCTGAATAGCTGAGATTACAGATTACTACCACATCTGGATTAAACAAAATTTTTGTTGCTATGAAACACATATATTTACAGAGCTTAAAATGCTTTTTACAACATGTCCTGCATATAACATTTATCTAGTTTTTTTCTAATCATTTTAATAATGATACAATGCACTAAAATGGTGTGAGATTCTGATATTTTAGACCTTTTTTTGTCTCTAAAATTCCTAGGGTTACCATTTCTAAAAGAAGCTGGTGGCTCATACCTGGATCCTAGCTCCACAAAGACTGAGATCTGAAGATCATGATTCAAAGCCAGGACAAGCAGAAACGTCCTGATACTCTTATCTCCAAGTAACTAGCAAAAAGCCAGAAGTGGAGAGGTGGCTCATGTGGTAGAGTATGCATTAGCCTTAAGCAGAAAAAGCTGTTAGAACACTTGTTCTTGAGTTCAAGCCTTAGTACCAACACAATTAATTAAGTGATTTCATTATTCTAGTTTGAGTGAGTAATCTCACTGTGTTGTCCAGTCTTATCTCAGACTCCTGAGTTCAAGTGATCCTCCCATCTCTCCCCCAATGTAGCTGGGACTATGAGTGTATATCACTGCACCTGGGTTGTTCTTATTTTGAATTTTATTTCATCATAATTTATTTGGAATATAACTTTGTTCATTTTTGGCATCTTATCTGCTTTTCTATATTCTGCTTGGTTTGCTCTGAATTCTATATGTTGTGCTGAATGTATTTGATCAGTTTAACTCTCAGAGATGCAGTGCGAATCAGTGTCCTGATCTTCCCAGCACCACACTTAAGCTGGAGGACAAAATTTAATAGAACATCAGGTTCCTTCCTGTGCACTTGAAAATAAGCAGAAAAAAGCTTTCAGAAATACCACTTAGAGAAAACCTATTATGTGCTTAGTAAGGAAAAATAAAGTGTGGACCTTAACCTTAAGAAGTTTACTATCAACTCAAAGTGAACAAAATAGTCTTACACAGTAAAAAACAAAAACTTGAGTGAATAAATGACTAAATGATTTTAAGGACTCACCCTGCAGTGTTGACAACCACTTGACATGAGAAGCTCAGAAGAAAGATGTTTCTTCCTTCAGAGGGGTATGGAGTGGGCTATTAAAAAAGAGGAAATTTCAAGTAAATTGTGAAGTAAATTGTGAAGACAACATAGAATGAATAGCAGTAGAACAGTAGAAATATTTGAAAACCCGAACTCTCACCTTTTCTTTTCCCTGTTATTTTTTGGGGGAGGGCAAGGATGATACTGGAACTTGAATTTGGGGACTTAGTGCTGTTACTTAGCTTTTTCATTCAATTCTGGCAATGTACCATTTGAGCCACACTTCCACATCTGGCTTTTTGCTGCTTAATTGGCTACAAGAATCTCACAGATTTCTGCCTGGGCTGGCTTCAGACTGAGATCCTAAAATTTCAACCTCTTGATTAATTAATATGATGGGTGTGAGCTGCCAGTGCCTAGCTCTCTCATCTTTCAAAGAAGTTTTGCCAATCATTGATTCCATTAAGTATCTCCTTTATCTCCATGATTCTTGATCACCTTACCACATTTTATTTCCTGTATGACACTTAGCATGGCCTTCATTGTTCACTTTCCTTATATATTATGCTATTATTTGTCTCTTTCATGAAATTAGAGGTCTTACTCTATATTTTAATTGCCAGTTGTCACATATGGTTGATAGCTACCATGTTGGAGATTATATTAGTCGTATTTCTGTCACCATGACAAAATACCTATATAATCAATTTAAGGAGAGGAAAGGATTAGTTCATAGTTTCAGAGTTTTTAGTTTATATTGCTTGGCTCTGTTACTTTGCCCTGTAGTAACCACACACCATGGTAGGAGCACATGGTAAAGGAGGGCTGTTCACTACAGTCAGGAAGCAAGTGCGGTGGTGGTAAGGTTCCAATATCTCCTTCAAGGACACACCAATATTCATTATCCAATAACTTAACTTCTGTCCTTTAGGCCACACCTCCTAAATATTCCACCACCTCCCAAAGATGTTACAGGCTGGGTACCAAGCCTCAGTATATATACATTTGAGAGTACTTAAAATCCAAACTAGCTGGGCATTGGTGGCCCAAGTCTATAATTCTAGCTACTCAGGAGCCTAAGATCGGAGGATCATGATTCAACGCCAGCCCAGGCAGAAAACTTTCTGAGACTCTTATCTCCAATTAACCAGCAAAAACTGGAAGTAGAAGTGTGGCTCAAGTGAGAGAGTGCCAGTCTTGAGTGAAACAGCTCCCAGGCCCTGAGTTCAAGCCCCAGTACTAGAGTACTCATACACAAAGAATTAATTAAAACTTGAAAAAAAATCGAACCTATGGGACAGAGGAGGTAGTTCAGTGGCACAAGACTTGCTTAGCATGCATGAGGCCATAGGTTTAATTTTCCAGAATGGCAAAATTAAAACATAAATATGAAAAAAATTGAAAAACCTAAGCAACTCCATTTTACTTAAGACCCTATCTCAGTTCTGCGACTTAACTCATGACCCACTTTAGCCCCAATGTCAGGAATTTATGACAGAAAGCCATGCACAATTTTTTTTTTTTTGTCAGTCCTGGGGCTTGAACTCTGGGCCTGGGCGCTGTCCCTCAGCTCTTTAGCTCAAGGCTAGCGCTCTACCACTTGAGCCACAGCGCCACTTCCGGTTTTCTAGTGATTTATTAGAGATAGGAGTCTCACGGTCTCTCCTGCCCAGGCTGGCTTTGAACCGCGATCCTCAGATCTCAGCCTCCTGAGTAGCTAGGATTACAGGCGTGAGCCACCAGCGCCCAGCTCCATGCACAATTCTTGAAGCCATAGATGGTGTTTGTTTAAGGCAGGTGTTAGCCCCCGAGTGACTTTGCCCCTGAGTGACCATGAGCTAAGAGTTTCAGTTAAAACCATATAAATGTTCAGACCAACCAGTTCTTCAGAGCCCAGGGCGAAACATGCTATGCATACTGTTAGTCCAGGTGTGACTCATAACCGTTTGTGGTCAAGCTATGGACCAAGAACATTTTTCTGTAAAGGTCAACCAATCATATTTGCCCAGCTTAGCTTGCTTTAAATGTTAACCAATCATGTAATTTCTTATGTAAAAGTTCCTTAAAATTGTTTGTTCAATACTATAAAAACTGTGCTGATTTTTATGCTCAGGGCCTCTTAGCATCACGGTTGCCGAGTGCGCGGAGGACCAAGCTCGAGCTTGCAATAAACGATTCTGCTATTTGCATTGATCGTGGTCTCTGGTGGTCTGTGAGGGGGCATCTGAAAATGGGGTACTTCAAAAGCAATCCAAGCTATATTAGACAGTGAATAATACTGGACTTTTCTACCTCTACAGAAAGTTCTCTTTTTGTACACAGCCCTGATTTAGAACAGTGAATATGTTTTAAATAAGTGAATACTGTTGAATTTGTCTTTTGTTGTTGTTGTTGTTCTAGCACTGGGACTTGAACTCAGGGCCTCACTCTCTCACTTGGCTTTTTGCTCAAGATTGGTGCTGTACCACTTGAGCCATACCTACACTTTGGGCTTCTTGCTGGTTGATTGGAGCTAAGAGTATCATGGACTTTTCTGACCAGGCTGGTTTTGAACCTCAGTCCTTAGATCTCAGCTCAAGTAGTAGAGCACCAGCCTTGAGAAGAATGGGAGGGTGGGGGTGAGAGATAAGCAAGGGCTGAGTTCAAGCCCCAGTACTGGCACAAGAAAGAAAGAAAAATCTGCAAGTTGAAAGAAACATAGCCAAAATCAAAGTGTTTAATGGTCCTCAGAAGCCCTGAGGATTCAGAGCAGTGCTTGATTATGGTGAGCAAAAGCTCACCATATCCTCTTCTCAAGTGCTCTGCCTTATGCTTTGTCAGGTTGGCACCAAACCTTGGACCCAAACTTAAGGGCAAAAGTCCCAGCTCCAAGTATTACAACACTTTAGGCTCAGTCACACATCCCAATATGCCAATTGAGAGGTATGAAGGACAGAGAAAGGAGATTTACTTAACATGGTTGCATTGGGAAGAACAAACAAAGAATTCATTAGTGAATTCCAAGTCCTTCTTAAGGATACTGACATGAGCTTCCAGATCATACAGGGAAGGTGTCAGAAGCATATATAACTAGCCTTGATCACAATATTGATTGTGTAGGGGGGAAGGGTCTCCTACTGTTAAGGGGACCCAAAACTAACTCCATTTTTAATATACCAGGAGTTTCCCCTGTCCCTGAGAATCAAAATACTGGTTTCTCACAAGCTCCCAGGGCCAGGAAATATACTGTTTGTTGAGACCCCAAGAAATGTGGAAAGCCCTGCCAATTGTTGTGATAAGGTTGTGAGATCTGCAGCCCTGTTTGGTTATCAATAGCCCAGATAGGATCTGCAGCCCAGTTTGGTTAACTATAGTAAAACAGCCCAGCCACCTTTGCCCTTCCAGGAAGGAGCAGCTTTATCCCTGCCTCCACCTGAGTAAGAATATTTCCCTGCTTTGTGTGGAGACCCCCAAATTCACATGCCAATTCAAACCAGAATGATAGGTTAGTTCAAACAGATACTATGAGATGGACTGTAACTCCATTGGCCACTGATATAAATATGCAATCTTTATGTGACATAAATATGCAATCTTTATGTGTATGTGGTACAATACTGTTGGCCACCTGTGTGTGACCAGGCTTGACCACATGGATTTTGCCTTTAAAAACCCTACTAGCTTGTGGGCCGTTCGGGGTCGCAGTTTCAGCTGTCTGTCCCTGGCCAGTCAGCTATCCACTTCCTCAATAAAGGCATCTTTTTACGTGAGGCTGTCTCTTGAATGGTGGACTCTTTCCTCCATAACAATTAGTCTTTGTCTCTGGATCAATCAGGTAGGGTCTAGTCACAATAACAAAGTCCCTGCTGCCTGGCAGGGATTCTACTCCTTTTTTTTTTCCCCTCCTGAAATAGGGGCTGGAAGTCAGGGCCTGGGATGTCCCTTAGCTTTAATCCTCAAAGCTGGCCCTCTACCACTTGAGTCACAGTTTCACTTCTGCCTTTTGGTTAAATGGAGCCTAATGAGTACTAAAACGTTCCTACCCTAGCTGGCTCAAACTGAGAATTCCTCCTGAGTAGCTAGGATTACATGTGTAAGCCATCCAGCCAGGCTAATTTAGACAATTTGATGGGTGATAGATGCTGAGCTTTAGGTAGGTTGCTTTTCACCTCTCTGAGATTAAATAAATGAGTTTTCAGATATTTATGAGTAATTTGTGAAGTTGCAGTAGGAAGACCCCTATTCAGGCCTGCAAGCCTGCCTAGTCATCCAGAGTGACAGAGCCCACCACAACAAAGTTGTTTAACAAAAAGCAACTTTATTGAGAGAGTTCCTATACTGACAGGCCAGGACAACAGCACAGGATTGGGAGCTGACACTGTGACCCTGAGCCGCCCACATACTTTGGTTTTTAAAGGCAAAATTCATGAGGTTGAAACTGGTCACACGCAGGTGATCAATGGGATCGTAAGACACACAAAGGATTGTACAGTCTTACCAGACCACACACAGGTGGCCAATGAGGTTACAGTTTGTCTGTAATGGCTGTTTAAACCAGCCTATCACTTTGGCTTAAATGGCAGCAGGCAAGGCAGGGTTTACCGCAAGCACGTGACATCACTAGTTTGAGCCAGATTACAACTTATCTGTTTTATTGATCAGTCTTTAATGGAACAATCAAGGGTGTGTTAGGTTGTTAAGGGAAGGGGGACCAGATGCATTTTTTTCATTCCGGGGATCTGGGTTTGTTGGAGCCAAGATGTGGTCCTGTGATTAAGGTTGTTTTTCTACTTTGAACCTTGTTTAAAGGTTCTTAGTCAGCACCCTTAAAGATCAGTCAAAAATGGGGTCTTTGCCTAAAACAAAGGCAAAGCCTGGAATGGAGCTGTACCAGCTCAAGTCTCTTCTCTGGATCTACTTCAAAATTGTTCTTTAAAACTTAATCCCTGTGTTCTTAACTCCAAGAAAACAAATGAAAACTCCAAGATCTAGACACAAGAAGTTTTTCTCTGTTGTTGTTCTTGAAGTACCCAGAGTCCGGAGACCCCCCAAAAGACCACCAGAGACCACGATCAATGCAAACAGCAAAGAGTCGTTTGTTGCTAGCTCGAGCGTGGTCCTCCGCGCACTCCGCAAACGGTGACACTAAGAGGCCCCGAGCGTAAAATCAGCACAGTTTTTATAGTATTGGAAAACAACTTTAAGGAATTTCTACATTAGAAATTACATGATTGGTTAACTTTTAAAGCAAGCTAAGCTGGGCAAATATGATTGGTTGACCTTTACAGAAAAATGTCCTTGGTCCATAGCTTGACCACAAATGGTTATGAGTCACACCTGGACCAACAGAATGCATGGCATGTCTCGCCCTGGGCTCTGAAGAACCAGTTGGTCAGAAAATTATCGGAACCGGAAACTCTTAGTCCTAGGTTGCTGGGGGGCAACACCAGTTGGGGGCTAACACCTGTCTTAAGCAAATGCCATTTATGGCTCCAAGAATTGTGCATGGCTTTCTGTCATAAATTCCTGCATTGTGGCTAAAGGGGGCCACGAGTTAAGTCGCAGAACTGAGATGGGGTCTTAAGTAAAATGGAATTGCTTAGGTTCTTCATTCTCAATATTCTACATGATTTTTTTGTTTATTTGTTTTTTCCCCTATGGTTTAGCCTCTGTTGTCACTGTATTCAATTTTGCTACTCTGGCGGTTGTATATATGTCTATCTGAACTAGGGAAGGGAAGGGGAGCAACAAAATGGTGAGACAAAGTGTAAAGCAGCAAATGATCTCCTCCCCCCACCCCTCTCACTTAAGCTCCTCCCTCGATGGCAGAGCTTCTCAGGCAGGTGAGGCACCGCCCAACTCCAGCCTCAGGGGAAACACTTCCAGCCTCGGAGATATAAAAGGGTCCTCCTGGGAGCCAGACAGCACCATTTTCTTCCTGAGAACTTGGCCTTGTCAGCTTTGCTGGCAATAAACCTCTCTCCTATACATCACTTTGTCCATGTGATCTTCTAGGTTATTTCCTTTTTACAAAGGACAAAGTGAGAACTTATGCAACAGCAATACTCACAAGACAATATGTTGGAAATGATCTGTACAATTAGGGGAGTGGGGGAGGAAAAGAGGGAGAAAAATGAAGGAAGGGGCAACAAGTTAGGCAAGAAATGTAATCATTACCTTACTTATATTTAACTATAACCCCTCTGCACATCACCTTGACAATAAAATTAAAATTGAATAATAAAGACAGGAAAGAAAAGTTTAAAAAAACCAAATTCATCATCTGAAAACCTGTTTCAGGCTTGGGCTCTACTCAATCTTCTCGACTGGGCACTTCCTTTTCCTCTTGTGCTACATGGGCACGAACTTTTGTCTGCAGTGCTCTTGTCTCTCCTGTTTTGTTTGTTGTTGTTTGTTTTTCTGTTAGCCCAATGAATTCCCTTCCCATAGCTTAGCATGCTCCTTCCCCTCTCCACAGCTTAGCATGCTCCCTCCTAGGCAACACTAGGCCCTTGTAGTAAAGGCAGTAAATAATCTGCCTCCCACTCCCCCTTAGCCTTAAGATGGCATTCCTCTGGGGCAGCTACCACCATATAAGGCAACAAGAGCCCCTTAGAGTGACTTTCAGGTCTGGGCAGCTGCAGGGCCCCTACCACTTGGGCAGCAGCCATAAAGCCTAGCCCATCATGATGAAGCCCCTGCCCTCATGTCCACACCAGGATCTCTGCCTCCTAGCCTCTTCTAGCCCCTCCTAGCAGTCCTAGGCTATATAGGTCACCTCAGACAATAGCAACACTTCTTCTCACTCAACTCTTGTGAGAAGGGGTCTTGCTGGTCCCTTTACTGGCAATAAACCTTTTCTTTGTTCTTTGAACCTAATTGTCTGGGTGGTTTTCTGACAAAGTCTAATATACTCTAACATTCTTGTTTGTTTTGTTCCCTCCCTCCCTCCCTCCCTCCCTCCCTTCCTTCTTTCCTTCTTTCTTTCTTTCTTGTTTTGTTTTTCAGAACGTTTCTCTAAGTAACCAGGCTGGCCTGGAACTGGCAATCCTCCTGCCTCTTCCACTTGAGGGGAAGGAAGGCTGCGATTACAGGCAGGCCCTACTTACTAATGCCTTTGTCACTTCCTTTATCTTACACAGGGACCAAGTCCACCTCTGGAAAGAGCATGTGCAGCTCAGTCTCTGCAGCACATTAGAAGAATACAAATGCCTTTCCCTGCTTCTTAGGTGAATACATCTGGACTTTCTCCTTCCTGCTTTTCCAAAGTACGCAGGCCTTAGTTCTCATCTGTGAAGCAAGGCAGCAGGTGTTTTTCTAGAAAGGAAACCCAGCAACAAACGCACTTAATGTCCTAAATTGTGGCGTATTGAAGACGTGCTAGCTACTATCTTCAAACGAGAAATGGGGAGCGTTCTGTAGGTCGTTTTAGTGGCAGAGCTTTGGGCCAGCCTGGCCGTGTCTCTTCCAGTGGACCTTCACTTAAAGCTCACAGAAACTTAAAAATAAGCAAAATTGACTGGAGTTAGAAGCGCCAGGCCTTCCGTCCTAACAAGCCCTCAGCCGCAGTCCCGCCCCGCCGGCGGCTCCGCCCGCGAGAGGGATCTGCTAGCGGGGTGCCAGGGCCCCAGCGTCCTGCCCATCCAGATCCCACCCACCAGCGCGTCGCAGCCAATGGGCGCGAGCCGCGGCAGGTCCCACCCTAGGCGCCAGGACTCAGCCTCACGCCTGGCGCCGCCAGCGACAGCTCTGTGTACTCCAGGCTAGCGCTTGGCGCTCCAGGTGCATTTCTCCGCTCAGCCGGGCTCCTGGCCATGGCGTCCTCAGAGGCCGGCGGGGTGGTGATCGTTGGCAGGTAAAGTTCGCCCCAGAGCCGCATTGCTGTCACTGGAGCCCGGGGAGGCTCCAGAGACGCTGGGCCCCGTGTGGAGGGCCCGGGCCACTCGGCCCTCGGGGTGGGCAGCAGGGCAGTTCCCACGGGCGGTTCTGCAGCCTCCCACCCTGCAGGGCTCCGTGGCCCTTTGCAACTCTCCACCGAGCGGGCTGGGCGTTTCCGTGGCGACTTGGCAGGCTGCTTTACCCGCCAGGTTCCTAAAACTGACTCTGGGCTGCTATGGCAATGAGACTTGTTATGGTTAATCCATACAGAAGTGCTTAAAGAATTCCGGTAACAATCCTGCTACAACTGTGTTCTCATTCCCTTTTTATGAAGCAGAAAACTTTGAAAGGAATCGACTTGCCCAAGGTCGTACTAAGTGATGCATGTAAAGTTCGCCCTGGGTAGGCGAACCTTACAATGAAGACCCCACAAGCCCAGCAGGGAGGGTTCTGAAACTCACTTGGGACAGGGCTGCCAGCAAGATACTGGCCTTGGTCAGGAGGTCCTTGGCAGTGGGGACCAGGGTTTAGGAAATGCAAGGGGCATTCCTAATTTGTGGGCAAATATCATTTCCAGACAAGGGAGACCTTGTCAATTCAATCTTCTAAGTTTCGTCCAAACTCATTTCTGCTCCTATGTCGTCGTTTTTTGTTTTGTTTTGCTTTTCCCTAGTTACTCAGGAGACCCAAGATCTGGGGATCGAAATTTGAAGCCAGGCAAGTAGACCACCACCTGAGACTTTTATCTCCAATTAACTAACAAAAAGTAGGAACTGGAGGCATGGCTAAAGTAGTAGAGATCCAGCTGTGAGCTGAAAAGCCTTGCCAGAGTTGGAGACTTTGAGTTCAAACCTGTAGCAGCGCACCCACCTCCACCCGCAAAACAGAGGTCTATATGTATGAATTACCAATGGTTAGCTATCTAGCCCTAACTAGCTATCTAGTTAAACCTTGCTATTGATAGTTAAAAACACCATTAAGTGGTGGCTTGAAGTTCCTTTATGCTCTTGAGGTTTTGGCTTGCTTGAACCCCTCATCATTTTATCAAGGGGTGCCAAGTCTAAGGTCAGGAGTTTCCCTTTGAGGAAGGCCTCAAGATGCTTGTCAGTTTTTTTCCCCTTTCACAGAACAGTGGAACTGATGAGATGGGAAACTCATGCTCACCCTGAGGTGGTGGTGGTATGTGTGCATGACAGTATTAAGGCTTTATGTCAGGGCCAGGGCACTGTCCATTAGCCTGCTTTCTGGGTTTCATACTTGATTTCAATACATCAAAATATTCTTATTTCAGGAAGGTATTGAGGCCTTGTTTTTTCTGTTTTCTTTAATCAGTTTCAAAATTCCCTCTTCAATTCCAGATTAAAGTATTTGCTGGAAACACAATCTTAATTATTTTCCATTGATCCTTTTCTTCCGGCTCTTCTCAGGACCTTTTACCCTATGGGCCCCTAAAATGCCCTTTCAGAATGGAGGGAGAAGGATGGACTTTGAGCAGTTAAGAATGGAGACTGACATGAGTCTGGAGTTGAGGAACAAAAACTGAAGCCTGTGATTAATTTGAACAAAGTATTGAAATAAGTAGGGAAGGCAAATTTGACTGGACTTTTGTTTTGCTAATCTTACTTGTACCTAATACTTGTTCCCAATCCTTGAAATGTGAGTTTTGTGTTCATTTACATCCTACCCGGTGTTAGGAGGCATGGATTTTAGGTCATCTTGTGCTTGTTCCTGGTGTCTGACATGCCCTTTCTCCTGTACCTGTTTCAGAAAGAACACTGTGGCCACACTTAACCCAGGGACCATTTCCCCCAAGAAATTTATGTTCCTGGGACCTTCCCTCTGTGTGTGTGTGTGTAATTGATGTGTAATGTGAATGGACTTGGGAAAACTTTAAAATATATATAAAGAGACCCTGTGTACTAGATTACCACTTCTTTTTTTTTGTCTGTTGTGGGGCTTGAACTCTGGGTCCATAAACTCTTCAGATCAAGGCAAGTGCTCAACCACTTGAGCCACACCACCACTTCCAGTTTTCTGGTGGTTAATTGGAGATAAGAGTTTCGTGGATTTTCCTGCCCTGGCTGGCTTTGAACTGTGATCCTCATATCTCAGCCTCCTGAGTAGCTAGGATTACAGGTGTGAGCCACCAGCACCCAGCTGATACCCCTTATTTTTAAGATTCTAAAATTTTATTTGGGGATGATTATGTAAATTTTTAAAAAGAAGAACCTCTCCAAGGTAGGTGTTTTCTTTAGAGTGTTTTTTAAAAAGTATTGTCCTGTGAATTTTCCTATTTTTACACACTCAAGCAGAGATTCAGATCCTCCAGTTGCCCATTAGGGAGCTCCAACACTAATGTGTCCTTCCTAGAAAACATTTAATAGCTCATAATTGCAAAATTTCCTTAGCTGACTAGTGCAGGAGCAGTTTTAGCCTTTTCCTGATGAATAAGTAGATGTAAAGTGGAAAGATACTTTAAAAAGTATCGAGTGGATTTGTCATTAACTGGCATCAATGACAAAATTAGAATAGAACTAATATTATTAAGTTTTCTCCCAGACAGCCTTGCTGCTATACAGGAGAATAAATATTTACTAGATTAGCCTTTTGTAGTAATTAACATTTAACATTTATTCATTTCAAAGATTTGAGGAAGATCAGAAATGGTAAAGATGTTAAATTACTTATAGCTGGTCACCAGATACCTGGTGGTTCAGAAAACCTTAATAAGAAGCCACAGACTCTAAGCACAGGAAGCTAATTGTATTTGGGTCCAGTGAGTATTAGTGTTGGAGACAAGAAAGCTAAGGGAAACAAAGGCAAGGAACCTTTGACTTCTGAGAGGGGAGGTATCCTGTGATCTCTGTGCAGGTTTGTCCTCTAATATAAGCCCACTTCTTTTGGGAAGCTCACTTTTCCGTGTGTGTGTGTACACACACAAGTGCGCACTCGTGCATGTGCACTAGGATTGGGGTTTGAACTCAAGTCCAGGATGCTGTCCTTCAGCTTTTTCACTGATGGCTGCCTGGAGCCACACCTTTATTTCTGGCCTTGAGCTATACCTCCACTGCTAGCTTTTTGGTAGTTAATTGGCAATAAGAGTCTCATAGATTTTCCTTCTTAGTCTGGCTTCAAACTTCAATTCTCAGATCTCAGCCTTTTGAGTCACTAGGATTATAGGCATGATTATGGATACCTGGCCTCTCCTTTCTCCTTTGTTTGGCATACTAATGCCACCTCTAACCACAAAACATTAAACTGCAATACATGTTATTAACTTACTATAGTTACTGTATTTTAGGTCCAGTTTTCAGGAGGGGAAATCTGATTGGCTCAGCAGCAATTCTCATCAAGTCAGGCCACAGATTCTATAGGATGCTAGTAAGCCAGTGGCTACTTCAGGTCATATATCCAGTTCATGTCCAATCATAAGTGATTAATTATATATTTGTATGGGATATCTGCCAGTTCCCAGGAGGCAACTTCCTTTTTCTTTTCTTTCCTTTCCCTCCCTCCTTCCCTCTCCTTCCCTCTCCTTCCCTCTCCTTCCCTCTCCTTCCCTCTCCTTCCCTCTCCTTCCCTCTCCTTCCCTCTCCTCCCTCCCTCCCTCCCTTCCTTCCTTCCTTCCTTCCTTCCTTCCTTCCTTCCTTCCTTCCTTCCTTCCATCCTTTTTGCACTAAAGATTAAATCCAGAGCCTCCTCCAATAAGCTAGCATGCCATGTATCTCCAAGCTTTACTGAGTTCCAAGATTCAGCTTTCATCTGTTAATAGAAAACAGGTAATACAGGCCATGAAACCTACTAAAATAAAAATAGATTGACTTTGCTTTTAATGCATATTATTAATTCCACCCCAAGTTTTGTTACAGAAATTTTTAAATACACAGAAACCTTGAAAATGTAGAACAAAGATTATATCTATATTCAAGAATTGTTAAAAATAATTTGTTAGCATCCTGAATACAAAAACCCTATATGAAAATTTCTCCAAAATCTGATGGGTCTGGGAAGGTGGCTCAGTGGTAGAGTGCTTGCCTTGCATACATGAGGCCCTGGGTTCAATTCCTCAGTATTATTACATAAGCAGTAAAAGCTGGAAGTGGCGCTGTGGCTCAAGTGATCGAGCACTAGCCTTGAGCTGAGAGCTGAGGGGCAGCGCCCAGGCCCAGAGTTCAGGTACCACAACTGACAACAAAACAAAACAAAACAAAACAAAAATTTCTCTAAAATCTGAAACTTTGTGAGGGTTGACATCGGTCATGTCACAAGTGGAAAAATTCCACACCTGACCTCATGATAAGTAAAAATCAAAACAGGTACACTAGCCAGACATGGTGGTGTACACCTATAACCCCAATATTTGGGAGACTGAGTCAGAGGCTATGGAATAAGATCACTATATTTGACCTAAGAAATTAATCTTAGGTTATGAACGGTAGTGTACAACAACAGATGGTTGCTTCCCCTCCCCCCCCCCCTTTTTGAGACAAATCTCGTTATGTAGCCTAGGTTAGTCTTCCTTACTTCCATTTCATGAGTTCTGAGATTGTTGTAAGGTGAATTATCCCAGAAGCCACATTTTGGAAGATGGAGTTTTGGAGTCTTTACTACACAGCAGGCTGCCAGTTGTTACAAAGGCCTGCAGCCCCCAAATACATGTAACATGGTTAGGAAACAGGCCAGAGAGGAAAGAACAAAAACAGTACCAACAAACCAATTCAGCTCTGATGGAGAGCTGAATTGGGACACCATGATGACTGGAGATGAGCCAAGAGACAGGACACAGGATGGGATCATGGAGACACATGTGGCATGGTGTCCCCACACCTATGCCATTTATGCCTAAATAGGGTCTGGGCAGGGTGGCAGGGTCACAGGACACTCCCAGTCCCAGGCACTTGGACTGACAGGTTCAGCAACCTATCAGCCAAGTACCCACCCCTGTCCCAGGGATCCAGGAATGACTATCACCCTCCCACTACCATGAAGACCAAATGCCAGACCTTAATGGACATACTTAGGTACTAGCAGAACTTCTTCATCTAAGGAATATAGGCTTTAATCTTCCGTATAGGGTATGCTTAGAGGTACTCAGAGACGTGATTCAAGCCATTTAGGGAGTTAAAGCTTTCTTAAGGCTATGACATCTGCATTTCTCTGAAGCAGAGCCCTCCTAGCTCACCCCATTGAGCCAGGCATCTGTACTTCAAAGGATGGTTTGTCTTACCTCTAGGCCTTGGAGCAGGGTGGACAGCCCCTCATCTCCTGCCTAGGCACCAGGATGTCTGCAAGAAATTATTTAGGCTCAGCCACCTTATTTCAAGATTACATACATGTACCACCATGCCCACCACTAGTGACAATTTTTTTTTTGAGGGGCAGTACTAGGAATTTGAAATTGGGGCCTCACATTCTTGGAAAGTACTGTACCACTTGACCTATGCTTCCAGCCCCTTTGGGCTTATTTTTCAGGTATAGTCTTTATGTTCTTTTGGCCTGGCCCACCTCTGGACAGCAGTCCTGTTAGGGCCTCATACATAGCGGGGATCCCAGATATATGCCATTAGATCTTGTTTTTTGTTGTGATAGCTTCTTGGTAACTTTTTGCCTGACTGGTCTTGAACTGTGATCCTCCCGAGTTTTGTCCAAGTGTGAGCTACTAGGCCCAGCCAACTGTGACAATAACACAGACTTAGAATGCCTTCTAGATACTTCATATCAATCCCCCTCCCTAGTGTATGAGTACCTGTCCCCCGATAAGTGCATCAGGATAAGGGTCAGGCTCTTCTGTTTTTGATTTGCTTTTTACTTTTTGTTAGATGGAGGCAATACATTTTCAAGCTCGTTTTAATTACTTGTCCATATGCTCTGTTTAGGCTTCCATTCCCCTTCTAATTGGTATGTTTATTATTTTTTCTTCTGGACTTGCAAAATTTTTCTATTTTACTTATTGAATTCTCTTTAAGTAGTAAAGGGGTTTAAAAGTAAAGGGGTTTCAATTCAACATGTCAGTTTATGGAGTTTTTAGAAAAGTAGTTGAATCAAGATTTTATAATTCCACTTATCAGGTTATAAGTACAGTGTATCTGATCAGTGTCACTCCTTTTCTAATTTCCCCCATCTCTCCCAACCCCTCAGTTTTTCTAGTTCCATTTTCACATATACACATTGAATATTGACTGCATTCTCCCTTCATTCCTCCCTTGACCTTACCCCCATCTCCAACACACCTCAAGTTCCAGCTTCCTGGTATTTATTTTGTTAGACTATAAGTTCATTGTTCAAAGGCGTTATACCATTGGAATTCTCCCCTGATATGCCATACTTTACTTTTTTTTTTTTTTTTTGTCTAGGAGCTTGAACTCAGGATTTCATGCTCTTACTTGGCTTTTTCACTTAATGGTGGCATTCTATCACTTCAACCATGCCTCCACTTCCAGTTTCTTTTGCTGGTTAATTGGAGATAAGAGTCCCATGGACTTTTCTGCTTGGACTGGCTTTGAACCGAAATCCTCAGGTCTCAGCATTCTGAGTAGGTAGGATTACAGGTATGATCTACCAGTGCCCAGCTTTTCTATATTTACTAGTGTAAGTATTATTTCCTTTTGGAAACTTTGTCTTATGTTGACATTTTAAACCATAAACAGAGTGACTAAGATGAGTTAATTTATTGGGAACTAGTGTGTGTGTGTGTGTGTGTGTGTGTGTGTGTGTGTGTCGTGTGTGTGTGTGTGTGTGTGTGTGTGTGTGTGTGTGTGTGTGTGTGTGTGTGTGTGTAATAAAGGCTTGACCTCAGGGCCTCTAAGCTGTTGCTGGGCTGAGCACTCAGGGCTAGTTTACTACCACTAAAGCCATGTTTCTGCTTCCAGCTTTTGTAGGCTGTTAGAGTAAATTAGACTCATCTAGAAAACCAAGAGTAAATTAGACTCAGCCAGAAACTACTTGGACATCCAGGTAGAAAGAAGAAAGGAAAGGTTTATTGTCAGTAATGGTTCCTTCAAGAAAGACCCCATCTCTTCAGGTGAGAGGATGTGAGAAGTGGGGGCTATTGTCTCAGGTGACCTTTTATAACCTCTGGGATTTGGGGGATCTCACTGCCTTAAATGGTCATAGCTATCCCAACAGGATGCTTTCTCAGGAAAGGGTGGTAAGGGCTGTTCATTTGCTGCCTTTACTACATGGGCCTAGTGTAGTGTTGCCTAGGGAAAGGGCACGTTAAGCCTTGAGGCAGGAGGCTTCAGGGCTAATATTGGCTAATTGGAGATAAGAATTACAGTTTTATCTGTTAGGGTTGGCTTTGAACCTCAATTCTTAGATCTAAGGATCTAAGTTCTGAGTTCCAGTCCTGATACTTAACACTAAATAATTGTTCAACCCTACCTATTAGAAAAATAATGTGAGCCACAAATACAAGACATGTAATAATTGGATCTTCTGTTAGCTTTAAAAGAGTAAAAATAAATGAAGACTGAGCATGGTGGTACATGTCTTAATCTCAGCACTTAGACTCAAATTAGGGGGATTGGGAGCTCTAGGCTAGCCTGAGCTACATAATGAGATCATAATTTTTTAAATAAAATGTCTGTGTGTGTGTGTGCGTATGTGTGTGGTAAGGAGGGGTACCTCAGTACAGAGTACTTGTCTGGCTTGCATGAAGCCCTTGGTTTGATTCCCAGTACTGCCCCAAACGAAAACCACCACTACCAAAAATCTCTGTCCAACACTCCTGCATTCAAAATGTAGATAAAGCTGGAGATTTGCTTTATGAGACTAATTCCTTCTGTGGTTACAGTTCAAAGGAAAAGCCCTACCCTTCTACCTTTGTACCACAGGCCAACTTCTTTCCTGAATCTGAATCTGCCCCTCTTCCTTACTTTTCTCTTTCACAGGGTAGAAGACCTAGGATGTGAGAAGCACCAGTACTTACTTGGGTATGCTGCCTTGCTTGCTGTAGGCTCAGACCTGATCAATATGTGGGTAGAGGCCTTTACTGGTTTAAATGAACAGTATTTTGAATGAGCCAAGTACTTTTTTAAACCAAAGAGTAGAAAGGAGGAAAAGTTTCTTTAAAAAAATGTTTATGGCCAGACGCCAGTGGCTCATGCCTGTAATCCTAGCTATAAGGAAGGCTGAGATCTAAGGATAGTGCTTCAAAGCCAGCCTAGGCAGAAAAGTCCATGAGACTCTTACCTCCAATTAACCACCAGAAAACCAGAAGTGGCCCTGTGACTCAAGTGGTAGAGCACTCACCTTGAGTTGAAGAGCTTAGGGACAGAGCCCATGCCCAGAGTTCACAACCCACTACCGACAAAAAAAATAAAGTTTATGGATTATACAAGTAGGAAAGTCCAGAGATATAAACAAATACTGATGAGTTATTATAGAAAGAATATACTAAATATACTACTGTAACCTTACAATAAAAATAATTCCAGGAGTTATTGCTGGTGTTTTAAGAAAGGGCAGGCACAGGAGAAAGATTAGCACAAGGTTTATTAGAGGAGCCATATTTCCCCGGAGAGAGCACATGGCAGCCTCCGCTATAGATAGCAGCGGGGGTGGGTAGGGGGATGGGGGGTGGGGGGGTAGGTAGGAAGTGAGGTAGACTTGAGTTCAGGTGGGTCTGGGCTGAGAGAGGGAGGGGCCAGCTGTAGGGCAGGAACTCTAGGGCAGGGAGGGGCTCAGGGTGGAGCTGAGGACCATAGGTAGGCATAATGCTTATACAAACAGACTATACTTGCCCACCTGTCCCAAGGAATCCATTAAATGAGTAGTGGTGAAGGACAGAAAAAGGAGATTTAATTTTTTTTATTGAGATTAGGTGATTACATATTTCACATATTTTACAGTATTATGGAATAGTGATACTAGTTAAAGTCTCAAACACTTTTTAACCTTCACAAGGCAAATTGGTATTATCATGGTCTATAAAGTTTGTGAATTCTATAAGCTTTGACAATACAACTATTTCTTCCACATCAGGTGATATTTACATTTCTTTCCTTTTGCTAAGAGAACAAGATTTGTTCTGAGGAACTCCCAAGTCCATCCTCCTGGGTATTGACCTGAGCTTTAGGTTTAAACTGAAAGATTTGCAGCTGAGCAAGAGTTGGACCTAATTCAACAGTATTTCCCCAAGTGTGTTCTGGTTGATCATTATCCTCCCATAGGTCATTGAGTTCAAGATGGGAAAGTAAGTCCTTGCTGCCTGGGGGTAGATTTGAATCTTGTTTAAAAGCTATTATTATGCCTGTTGTTTCTGGGGGGGGGGGGAGGGAGAGACTGGTAGAATTAGAGAGGGAAAGGCTGGGGAGAGGGGAAAGGGAAGGGGGGGTAAAGGGAGTGAAGCAGGGAGGGGAAGAGGAAATATTAGAGACAAAAATAGAATCCAAGTGGACAAAATGGAATGAGTTAGGCAATGAGTTAATTACTTCCTTCAGATCCCTTTTCTTCAGCAACTGCTTCTTGCTCATAGTGTATGTAGTTGGAGTCTTGTAATGAAAAAAAAAGCTAAGGAGGCCAGAGAACAGTTTCCTGTTGAAGCCGGATAGACTAGGAAAAATGAGGTAGTCAGCTAACAGCAAATACAGGAGATGTACTTCCCTTAAGATTAAGGGAAACAAAAGTCATTTGGGGGGAAATGAAGCAGGATAACTCAAGGAAGCTAAGGCCTGGTGAAGGCAACTCAGAAATATGGTATTTAGAAACTTAAATTGTATCTCTGCTTCAAAGAGAGGCACCTGAATGCATTCTTTCCTGAGGGATGTATTTTTCACCCAAAAATTCACAGCTGCCTGCAGGATGCCCCAAAATGGAAATAGCAGGGGATCTACTTGTTTCTAGGATAAGGTTCTATTTTTTAGCAGGATGCATTCTTACCTCAGAGAAACTCAGAGAAAGAATAACACTAGGTGTAGTTAAAGCAAAGACAAAGCATCTAGCTTTGCATAACTTACCAGACCCCCCTGTCTTTACCCTATAAATACCCAACAGCCCAAGGAGCTGTGTATCTCTCTGGGTGTGTCCTTCTGTGTATTTGTATCTGTGTTTTTGTGTCCCTATGAGAGCACCCATACTCTGCTAGAGAGTGCCCCTGCCCTTCTGTTTGTCTGCTTTTTTTTTCTGTTTCCTTGCTTGTTTACTTAATAAAGCTCTGCCAAGTTTTCCTCCCATTGTGACTTGTCCAGAAATTCTTATTCTGCGTTTGAAGTCAAGGACCCTAAGTGAAGAATTCCTATATTTAAAGGGGAGCCTCACTAAAGTGAAGTAAGCCAGGCCCAAAGAAGCATAGGTCCCATGGTTTCCCTTATTTGCAATATCTAGTATAGGTATGAGTCAAGCGGAAAAGGTCAGATAATGTGATGTTAGGAAAATGAACCCTTAAATATGTATTTTAATGTTTTCGTTTCTTTCATGCATGTGTTTCTAACGCATTTATAAGATTATTTCTTTGTTGCTTTGTATGTCCCTCCCCCACAGTGTAACCCCCGCTTTCACTATATTTGATGTCAGTATAACATGTGGAGGAGATGGGGACAAACAAGTCGTTTAAGGATTCGGGTGGACCTGTTGCAACAATGAGAAGAACAAAATGTCATGTCAAAACCAGCTTTACAATGTCGGTGTGGGGGGGGGGGGAGGGGGGTATAATTGGGTGGGGGGAGGGGGGTAAAATTGGGTGGGGGGAGGGGGAGGCGGGGAAGGGAAGTGAAGGGTAAACAAAGGAGGAGGCTGCAATGCTTGGTAAGAAATGTATGCATTATCCTGCCCATGTAATTGTAGCCCCCCTGTACAGTATGTTCTCAAATAAAATAAAATACAATTAAAAAAAAAAAAAAAGGGGAGCCTCACTAAACCTCCTTTGTCCGGTGACACGGTGATTTTTTTTTTAAGGGATGAGATGGATTTTGGTATGACAGGGCCTTATAGACAGATACTTCTTGAGTGATTTATATACCAATGAGCAGAGTTAAGTCCAATAGAACTTTCTGAGACAGTAGGAATTTTTTTTGTTGGTCCTGGGGCCTGAACTCTGTGCCTGGGCACTATTCCTCAGCTCTTCAGCTCAAGGCTAGCGTTTTAGCACTTTGAGCTACAGTGCCACTTCTGCCTTTTTTCTTTTTGCT
Organism: Dipodomys merriami; assembly: GCF_024711535.1. Lineage (NCBI taxonomy): Eukaryota > Metazoa > Chordata > Mammalia > Rodentia > Heteromyidae > Dipodomys > Dipodomys merriami. Next base: position 72,414,176 of record NW_027206179.1, on the reverse strand, counting down.
TATGGGGTGCTGAGGAATCGAACCCAGGGTCTCATGTATGCAAGGCAAACACTCTACCACAGCCCAGTAGGAATGTTTTTTACCAAGTTGTCCAAATGTATCCTTAGAAGATTGGTTTCAGGACCTTCCAGGATATAAAAATCTGATGCTCAAGACCCTTATATAAAAATTTGTTAGTGTGGTAGCTCTTGCCTGTAATCCTTGCTACTCTAGAGGTTGAGATCAGCAGGATCAAGGTTGGAAGTCAGCCTGGGCAAAAGGTTCCTGAGATCCCATGTCAACAAATAAATAGGTAGGTCATCCTACCTATATGGAAAGCAGAAATAGGATTGTGATTCAGGCGGGCCAGGGCAAAAAATCAAACTCTATTGAAGAAACAATGGCAGCAAAAAGGTCTAAGGTATGGCTCAAGTGGTAGAGTGCCTGACTGGGAAGTGCTAAGCCCTGAGTTCAAATCCTAGTTCAAATCCTAGAAAAATGTAGTGTTTACATAGCACCTATACATATCCTGTTGTATACTTTAAATCATCTGTCAATAATGAATAATTCTAGTGTAGTGTAAATAGTTATTTACAAAATAACAATGACTAGCACAGTCTGTGCATGTCTTCCCCATGTATCTTTGATGTGTGGATATAGGGGAATGACCATACACCATTGCTATCCAGTATTAGAGCCACTGAAGATTGAATGCTTGAACTGTATCCAATACTCTCAATAACAGCATTTTAATGTTTATTTGATAGTAATTTATATGGCTGGAATATATTGTATCCATCAGTGCACTCCTACAGAATTTAATTAAAATCCATAAGTATGTGTGCTATATTAGTAGACTTTTGCCAGAAAACCACACAGACATCCAGGTACAGAGAACGAAGAAAGATTTATTGCCAGCAAAGGGGACTGGTAAGACCCCTTCTCACAAGCAAGGAGTGAGAAGAAGCTGCAGCTATTGTCTGGGGTGACCTATATAACCTACTGAGCCTAAGAGGGGCTAGGGGACAAGGGGGCGGAGACCCTGATGTGGGACATGGGGACCAGGGGCTTTATCATGGCAGACTAGGATTCATGGCTGCTGCCCAAGTAGTAGATAAGGGACTCTGCAGCTGCTAAGACCTGAAGGCCACTCTAAGGGGCTCTTGCTGCCTTATATGTTGGTAGCTGCCCCAGAAGAGTGCCATCTCAAGGTAAAAGGGGGGTTGGAGGCTGATTATTTACTGCCTTTACTAAATGGGCATAGTGTTGCCTAGAAAGGGATCATGCCAAGCTGTAGAAGGGGGAAGGAGCATGCTAAGCCATGGGAAGGAAGCTCATTGGGCTAACAATGTGAAACATACATTTTGTATTTATTATGGAAGAGTGAAACATTACAGAATAGGGAGCAAAAATACAGTAAGCCTGCCCACTTTATTCACAAAATTACCAAGTAGGGTAAGGGGTAACATTGATGAAGATACGTTGTATTCATAAACTGCTTTGTTAAATGGCAACTTCTTTGTACAGCTACTTAAAGATAATAAAAATGAATAAATAAAATGACAGCTACTATTAAAAAAAATCAAATCCAGGTGGCTCAAGCCTATAATCTTCGGAATTTAGGAGCAGAGATGCTGCTCTTTTGCCTCTACACTGTAGTGTTCTGTTTCAGATTGTGAGTACATCATGTGATTACCCGGTACACCACTGTGCTTTCATGGAATATTAGTGCTGATACTAGAGTTGGGCTTAGGAGTTCCTCAGTAGGAAGAGGCAACGTTTTAAGTAAATAGACTTATTAAAAATACGTACTTTTCAGCTGAGCGTCAGTGGCTCATGCTTGTAATCCTAGCTACTCAGGAGGCTGAGATACAAGGATCCAGATTCAAAGCCAGCTCAGGCAGGAAAGTCCATGAGACTCTTATTTCCAATTAAGCACCAGAAAACTGGAAATGGTGATGTAGCTCAAGTGGTAGAATGCTTGCATTGAGCTGAAGAGCTCAGGGACAACGCCCAGACCTAGAGTTCAAGACCCATGACTGACAAAAAACAAACAAAAAAAGTGCTTCCTTCCACCCCTCTTTTCTTGTGCTGAACCTGGGGCTTGAACTCAAGGCCTGGGTGCTATCCCTTAGCATTTTGTTCAAGGCTGGAACTCTACTACTTGAGCCACATCTTCACTTCTGCCTTTAGAGACAAGACTCATGGACTTTCCAACTGTTTTTGATCTATGATCATCAACGCTCAGCCTTTTGAGTAGCTAGAATTATAGGCATGAGTCACCAGTGCCTGGCAATATGCTGTGTGTGTGTGTGTGTGTGTGTGTGTGTGTGAGAGAGAGAGAGAGAGAGAGAGAGAGAGAGAGAGAGAGAGAGAGAGAGAGAGAGAGAGAGAGAGAGAGAGAATGTTTGGGATGGAATCCAGGACTTTATGCATCCTAGATAAGTGCTGTACCACTGACTGCATCCCAACCCAAGAGCGGGATGCCTTATAATTGTGTGTGTGTGTGTGTGTGTGTGTGTGTGTGTGTGTGTGAAAGAGAGAGAGAGAGAGGGAGAACATATATGTATGTATATGTGTGTAAGTACTGGGTCTTAAGCACAGGGCCCTACATTCTTGCTTGGCTTTTTCACTCAAGACTGGCATACTGCCACTTGAGCCACAGGTCTACTTCCAACTGTTTGGTGTTTAATTGGAGAGATAAGAGTCTCATGGACTTTCTGCCCAACTGGCTTTAAACCGTGATCCTGAGATCTTAGTCTCTTGAACAGCTCAGAGGTGTAACCCACTGCTGCCCTGCTTTAGATAAGAAGAAAAAGCAGATTGATTATTGAATTAACTTGAATCTTGTCTTCATTTTCTCTCCCTTAGCGGACTCATTGGGCGAAACTGGGCTATGTTGTTTGCCAGTGGAGGCTTCAAGGTGAAACTCTATGATATTGAACAACAGCAGATAACGAATGCCTTGGAAAACATCAGGTAGGCTGGCTGATGCCCTCTTTTGTTTTTATTTTATTTTATTTTATTGTATCTGATCCTCAAGAACTATAAAGATTGGCCATTTTTACTAGACAGCTTGTGCAGTACCTCTGGGATGATAAAGGCCATGAATTTGGACTGTAGGGAATGGCCCCTTTGGATTGAGAAAATACAGCGGGGAGTAGACTATCTGAATGGGAATGTTAGGCTTCAATTCCCAACAAGATGCTAGACTTCACATAAGGGGTCATGGAAGGCTGGAGCCTGCATCAGCAGGTGGAACTAGAACTGCATAAGTTGGGCATTGCTTTTTATTTTTGTGCCTATACTGGGTCTTGAATTCAAGGGCCTTGTGTTCTTGCTTGGCTTTTTTACTTAAGGCTACAACTTGAACTATACCTCCACTTCCAGCTTCTTTTGCTGTTTAATTGGAGATGAGTCTCACGGATTTTATTCTTCTGAGTTCAAACCTGAAACTTCAATTCTCAGTCAGCCATCAGTACTGGCTTCATCTGGTTTTAACTACATGTTCAGTTTAACTACTTTGTCCAGGCTTTCATCCCTTTCTATTTGATATATTTACTTTTTTTCTTCTGGATTTCCAGGAATTGTTCTATGTATTCTACTTATTTTCTATTCATTAACTTTTTTTGTGTGTGCTACTACTGGGGTTTGAACTCAGGGCCTTAGGCTTTTGCTTGTCTTTTTGCACAAGGCTGATGTTCTATCACTTGAGCCACACCTTCACTATTAGCTTTATTGCTGGTTAACTGGAGATAATAGTCCCATGGATTTTTCTGTCCAGTCTGGCCTCAGCCGGGATCCTCAGGTCTTAACCTACTAAGTTGCTAGAATTACAGGATTGCAGATGTGAGCCACCATCTCCCTGGCTAGAGGAATTGCTTTTTAGGAACAGACCTCCAAGTCTTTGTCTTCACCTATTGATCTAATGTTGGCAGGACCCAAGTTAGAGTAGTAGTACTTACATGAGATAGAACTGGAGTACTTTTACAGGTGTCAGTCCCTGTGGCAATTGTACTAACGATCTAAGATAAGAGGAATTGTTCCTAGTGTCATGGATTCACAGCTGTAAGCCTAGCTACTCAGGAAGCTGAGATCTGAGGACTGAGGTTGGAAGGCAGCTGGGGAAAGAAAGTCTGTGAGACTCTTATCTCCAATTAACCAGCAAAAAAAAAAAACGGATGGAAGTGGAATGGTGGTTCAAGTGGTAAAGTGCCAGATTTGAGCGAAAAAGCTAATGAAACAGCTTTCAGGTCCTGAGTTCATGCCTCAGTACCAGTACATGCATGTGCACACATATGCATACATGTATATACATATGCACATATACACACATATGCATGCATATGCACGGGCGTGTGTGCACACACACATGTTGACTGAGAATTAGGGATGATATTCATAGTGATAGAAAAATGAATGGAGGGCTGGGAAGGTGGTTCAGTGGTAGAGCACTTGCCTTGCATGCCAGAGGCCCTGGGTTCGATTCCTCAGCACCACATAAGCAAAAAGAAAAAAGTCGGAAGTGGCGCTGTGGCTCAAGTGGTAGAGCGCTAGCCTTGAGCTGAAGAGCTGAGGGACAGCACCCAGGCCCAGAGTTCAGTCCCCACAACTGGACCCCCCCCCCCCAAAAAAAAAAGAAAGAAAAAAATGAATGGAACCCGAAGACAAAGGCCAAGGGTAAAGGACTGGAAGGAAGGGAAACCACACTTCCAACACAACAGTTCCTTGTGCGTGGACATTCTACGTAGATCATCACTGAGAAAACTCTGACCATCTTATATGTGGCTTGGCTTTACTATGTATTGTCTTTCTTTGAAGGATATCCATGAATATATGATTTGTTTTAAAATTAGCATCTATTAGTTGTGCAAAGGGAGTTTCACAAAATAAAAATAAATTTTTTAAAATAAATTTTTGTAAAAGGGAGTTTCATTGTGACATTTCCATATATGTAAGTAATATAGCCCTAACACCTCATCTTTCCTTCACTCTTTCTTAACCTACTTCCCTTCTTAAAACAGTTCCAACAGGTTTTATTGTCCTGTTTTCATATACACAAATAAACGAATTTGATCATATTTAGCCTTATTCACTCTTTTCATTAGCCCTCCTCCCTTCTGCTGGTGTCCTTCCTTCTCTCTGAATTTTTCTTGTCTGTCATTTATTTTTTTTAGAGGGTATTACATTTTACCAAGGATTTTTACTATAATATTTCTGACATGCATACCTTACATTTTTCTTATAATAACCGTCTCTATTGCTTTCTCTTCCCCTGTCTCCTTAATTCCTTTTTAATCAACAGTTTCATTGAGGTTCCTTATGTCATCTTCATTCAGTTATATTATATTTGGAAATAATCTATGTTCCATCTTCCTTTTCTTATCTATATACATAGTCCCATAGTTAGAATTATGTTCTTTGTGTGTATATACCTATATACATATATATATATGCATACATACCTATGTATGTACATACCATGAATATGTAAGTTTTTTAGGTCTTTCACATATGATATTGTACATGATATCTGGCCTTTTGAGCTTAGCTTACCTCATTCAACATGTTCTTCAGTTCCATGCGCCTTCTTGCAGATGACATGATTTCATTTTTCTTTACAGCTATGTAATATTTCATTATATATGTATATATATATATATATATAAAATTTTATTTATCCATTCATCTGTTGTTGGGTATCTGGGATGATTTCACTGTTTGTGAACAATGCAGCAATAAACATGAGTATTCAGATCTATCTTTCTTTTTTTTTTTTTTTTTTTTGTCAGTCGTGGGGCTTGAACTCTGGGCCTGGGCGCTGTCCCTCAGCTCTTCAGCTCAAGGCGAGTGCTCTACCACTTGAGCTACAGCGCCACTTCCGGTTTTCTGGTGGTTTATTGGAGATAGGAGTCTCACGGTCTTTCCTGCCCGGGCTGGCTTTGAACCGCAATCCTCAGATCTCAGCCTCCTGAGTAGCTAGGATTACAGGCGTGAGCCACCAGCGCCCGGCTGATCTATCTTTCTTATATATTAATTCACACTCTTTCAGGTGTATGCCCAGTAGTGGCATGTCAGGTTATAAGGTAGATATATTGTTAGTTTTTTTTTTTTTTTTGTGGAATTTCCATACTGATTTCTATAGTGATTGTACTAGTTTGTATTCCTACTAGTAGTGTATGAGGGTTCCTTTATCCTCCACATCCTCACCAGTATTTGTTGTTTCTTTTCTTGATGGTTATCATGAATATATAAATTGAATTTGCCTTTTTTATTTTTATTTTTGGTTGGTTATGGGGCTTGAACTCTGGGCCTGGGCGCTGTCCCTGTGCTCTTTAGCTCAAGGCAAGTGCTCTACCACTTGAGCCACAGCACTGCTTCCAGTTTTCTGGAAGAGTCTCACACACTTTTTCTGCCTGGACTGGCTTTGAACCGTAATCCTCAGATCTCAGCCTCCTCAGTAGCTAGGATTATAGGCGTGAGCCACCAGTGCCCGGCTAATTTGCCTTTTTTTTTTTTTGTAACAAAAATATGCTTACTTTATCTAAGATTACTTTTAGAAAAGTACTTATATATATATTGAAATTAAGGTATAGACATTAAGAAATGATTTACTGTAGTTAGACTTTATTGTTTTATAAATTTAGAGCTTGAGCCTAGAAAAGTGCCAAGTGGCACTTGGCTCAAGTGTTAGAGTGCTAGCCTTGAGCTGAAGAGCTCAGGGACAGAGCCCAGGCCCAGAGTTCAAGCCCTACGAACAACAACAACAAAAAAGTCACACAAGGGGGTCTTAATTCAACAAGTCAGATTATGAGTACAATTCATCTTTATCAGCGATACCCCTTTCACCATTCTCTCCCATGTCTCTCAATCCCATCCCTACCCTCAAGTTATACAGCTCAACTTTTATATAGAATACATTGAATGTAATGACTGCATTTGCTCACTCTTCCTCTCCCCATTCATCTACCTCTCCTCTCTGCCCCTCCCCCTCCTAGTAAACATGCTTCCACTTCCTGGTATTGTTAAACAGTTTGTGCACACACTGTTTAGAGGAGTTAATACCATTGTATTCCTCCCAACTATCCAGTCCTTAGTCAATTTGAGTGTATATTCATATATAATCTTGCATATGCTTTCATGTATGTTTATATTTTAGATCTAACTTCCACATATGAGAGAAAATATGTGCTATTTGCCTTTCTGAGACTGACTTCACTTAACATGATTTTTTGGGGTCCACCCATTTCCCTGAAAATGACATATTATTCTTTCTGATAGAGGAGTAAAATTCTACTATATGTATGTATGTTCGTATAAACATACATACACACACACAGACGCACACACATTTTTCTTTCTTTCCTTCTTTCTTTCCTCCTTTCTTTCTTTCTTTCTTTCTTTCTTTCTTTCTTCCTTCCTTCCTTCCTTCTTTCTTTCTTTCTTTCTTTCTTTCTTTCTTTCTTTCTTTTTTCTTTCTTTCTTTCTTTCTTTCTTTCTTTCTTTCTTTCTTTCTTTCTTTCTTTCTTTTTCTTTCTTTCTTTCTTCCTTTCCTTCTACCTTTCTTTTTCCTGCTTTTTGTCAGTTGTAGGGCTTGAACTCTGGGTATGGGCGCTATCCCTGAGCTCTTCGGCTCAAGGTGAGCGTTCTGCCACTTGAGCCACAGCGCCACTTCTGGTTTTCTGGTGGTTAATTGGAGGTAAGAGTCTCATGGGCTTTCCTGCCATGGCTGGCTTTGAACCATGATCCTCATATCTCAGACTCCTGAGTAGGTAGGATTACAGGTTTGAGCCATTGGTACTTGGCATACACACATTTTCTTGATCCACTCATCTGTTGTAGGGCATCTGGGCTGTTTCCATACTTGACTATGGTGAATAGTGCAGCAATGAACATGGGTATGCAAATGCCTTTACTGTTTCTAGACATAATATTCTGGGTAGATGCCCAAGGATGGTATCACTTAGTAATCTTTTACATTTTGTCTTATAGATTTAAATTTAAAATTTAAATTTCTGTTAAATTGGTCTGGAAGGTGGCTCAGTGGTAGAGTGCTTGCCTCACATGCATGAGGCCCTGGGTTCAATTCCTTAGCACCACATAAACAGAAAAGGCTGGAAGTGGTGCTGTGTGGTACAGTGCTACCCTGAACAGAAGAGTTGAGGGACAGCACCCAGGCCCAGAGTTCATACCTACAAAAAATAAATTCTGTTAAATTCTGGAGATACAACCCAGGGTTTTATACCTGTTGGGCAAATATTCTACCCCTAAGCTTCCTCGTCAGCCCAAATCTAATACTCCCAGTATATAAACCCTGAGGCAGATATCATTACCATGATTTTGAATGAAAACCTTTGAGCGGTTAAAAATGTATTATTCATCTCCAGCGTTGGATTCATTAGATACTACTGTTAAGGTCATATTTTTTCATATACAAAAGAATATACCATTTATGTAACATTAGGAAGGATAATAATGCGGTGAATATCCGTGACTCTACCATTCAGTTAAAGATGTTAAATATTAAAAAACTTTGGGTGTACCTTTTGGATCTCATCCCTTTGCTCTGCTCTCATCAAAGGTAGCAAATATCCTACATTTGTATTTATCATTTTCCTTGCTTAAAAAAAATACTGCTAGCCAGCACCAGTGACTCAACACTGTAACCCTAGCTGCTTATAGGCTAAAAAGGTTGAGATCTGAGGATCATAGTTTGAAGCCTGAAGCCAGCTGGGGCAGCAAAATTCTTGAGACTCTTTATCTCTAATGAGCAAAGAGCCTGAAATGAAGCTGTAGGCATTTCCAGCTCTGCTCTGAGTGCAGAGGGTACTTTGGGAAGGCATAGGTATGAACCTCTAAACGATAAGCACTCCAAAACTGTGGAAAGGATCCAAAGGGCTTTGAGTAGAGCACCAATGTCCTTCACTGTGGCCTTCTACACTGTTGGGGGGCTTTAAATTTTAAAAGTTTTCTTACTTATTTGTAATTTGTTTAAAAAATATAACTGAGCCAGGTGTCAGTGACTCATCCCTGTAATCCTAGCTACTCAGGAGGCTGAGATCTGAGAATCATGATTCAAAACCAGCCTGGGTAGACAAATTTGAGAGATTTTTATCTTCAATTAACCAGCCAAAAGCCGGAATTGGAGCTGTGGTAGAGCACTAGCCTTGAATGAAAAGCTGTACCTAGGCCCTAAAATTCAAGCCTCAGTAGTCTTTTTCTCTTTCCCCCCTCCCTCCCCTTTCTCTCTTACACACACATCTATAGATACATATATATATATATATTTATATATCTATGTATGTGTAGATAGATATCAAAATAGATATCTAGATAACAGATTGATATTTATCTATTTTAGTGCCTTCTATGTGTGGGCACATTTAAGCTCTGGTGAGTAAACAGAAAGCATGGTAGATAAGATTTCCCACAGACTTACATCTTAAAAATACACAATGTCCCTCACTTTGAACATTCCCCCCCCCAGGGCTACATTTATTCTAATAGATGAAATACAATAATAACTCATAGTGGTATTGTTGTAAAGTCCATAGTGGACATTAGTGTTTCACTCCTAGTATTATATGATGTGGTTTAGATAATATATACTGACATATCCATCTTTCTGATGCCGTGCAGAATAGTTTCACTGTCTTAACAATCCTTTGTTCTCTGTCTATTTATTATTCCTGTTCCCCTAACTCCTGACAGCCACTAATCTTTTTTATGGATCGGCTTTTTCCAGAATGTTAACTAATTAGAGTAATAATGTTAAATAATTGAAGTTTGTAGTTATTTCAGATTGAATTCTTTCACTTGGTAATAAGCATTTTCCCCTGTCTGTTCACATTTGTGTATGTGTGTATGTGTCTAAGTGTGTGCACATGCATATGTGCCAGTCCTTGGGCTTGGACTCAGGGCTTAAGCACTATCCATGAGCTTTTTTTTTTTTTTTTTGGTCAGTTGTGGGGCTTGAACTCTGGGCCTGGGCGTTATCCTTCAGCTCTTCAGCTCAAGGCTAGCGCTCTACCACTTGAGCCACAGTGCCACTTCCTGTTTTCTGGTGGTTAATTGGAGATAAGAGTCTCATGAACTTTCCTGCTTGGGCTGGCTTTGAACCTCGATCCTCAGATCTCGGTCCTGAGTAGCTAGGATTACCTGTACGTGGCTTAGTTTCTGACATTTTAGCATTGGATTATATTCCATTTCCTAGGGGTACCACACTTTATCTACTTACCTAGCAAAAGACATCTTGGTTGTTTCTAAATTTTGGAATTATGACTAAAGTTGCCATAAATATTCATTGCAGATTCTTGTGTGGAAATATTTTCTACTCCTTTGAGTAAATTCTAAGGATTACAGTCATCAGATTGAATGTGATTAATATGTCTTACTTTGTAATGAACCACTGAACTGTCTTCAGAATGGCTGTACCACTTCACAGACCCACCAGCAATAAGTGAGTTTCTGTTGCTTCTCCCTTCCAGCATTTACTGTTGTCAGTGTTCTGAAGTTCAGTTATATAGGTGTATAATGGTATCTCATGGTTGTATTTGATACTGGCATGATCTAGAGAATCTTTTCATGTGCTGTTTTGCCTTCTGTATATCTTCTGGGAGTCCTTCCTTCCTTCTTTCTTTCCTTCCTTCCTTCCTTCCTAACCTCCCTTCCCTCCCTCCCTCCCTGCCTCCTTCCCTCTCTCCCTCCCTTTTTCCTTCCTTCCTTCCTTCCTTCCTTCCTTCCTTCCTTCCTTCCTTCCTTCCTTCCTTCCTTCCTTCTTTCTCTCTCTTTCTCTCTCTCTGCTGAGCATACGTTCTACCATTCAGCTATACTTCAGCTCCAAGTTCTTTTTCAAAAAAAATCAAACACATATTCTTGGTTAAATGTGGAACCTTAATTTTTTTTCCTTAGTTGCTATGACTTCCTGATGCATAAAAATAGTTTTGTGTAGGATCCAGTGATTTTTGTAAATTATTCAGTGATTCTGTCTAACCATAATATGGAAAGAAGTCTTCATAGAGTCTCGAGGTAAAATTTAATTTAGGAACAATTAAAACAGCTGAAGCTTCCCTTTTCAACAGGTTCAGACTTGGTACTGTTTTTGGTGATCATATTTGTGGTTGATGGCTTTGGATCTAAGTGACAGATCTGGCCTAGTATTGGAAGGGGGCAGGCCAAGGAGAAGAATTGAGCCTCTGGTCTAGTCAGGTTTTTTTTGTTTTTGTTTTTTTTTGTTTTTTGTTTTGGTCCGTCGTAGGCCTGAACTCTGGGCCTGCCTGGGCGTTATCCCTCAGCTCTCCAGCTCAAGGTTAGCACTCTATCACTTGAGCCACAGCACTACTTTTGGCTTTTTCTGCTTATGTGGTGCTGAGGAATCAAACCTAGGGCCTCATGCATGCAAGGCAAGCACTCTACTATTAAGCCACCTTCCCTGCCCTCTAGTCAGGTTTTGAGCATCCCCATGTAAGCTCTAGAGTTGGCCAACATTTTGTTTAAGTCTATAATGAATATTTTATGATTTAGGGTTTTATGGTGTTTGTCTCAACTTGTGGTTGTAAAATAAAGTCCATAATCCATAAACAAATGGGCGTAACTGTGTTTTAATAATACTTTCATGGATCAATTGTGAACTTTGGCAATCATGTATTTTCCTATTATCATCCTACTACTTTGCTGTGTTTTTTTATTTGGCCAGTACTGGAGTTTGTACTCAGTCCCTGAGCTTTTTTTGTTCAAGGCTCATGTTCTACCACTTGAACCACAGCTCCACTTCAAGCTTTTTGGTGATAAATTTGGGATAAGAATTTTAGGGACTTTCCTGCTTGGGCTGGCTTCAAGCTTTGAATCTCAGATCTCAGCTTCCTGAGGATTACAGACATGAACAACTGTTGCTCAACTTTACTAAATTAAGAAGACAGGGGCTGGGAAGGTGGCTCAGTGGTAGAGTGCTTGTCTTGCAAGCCTGAGGCCCAGGGTTTGATTCCTCAGCACCATATAAGCAAAAAGAAAAAAGCCGGAAGTGGTGCTGTGGCTCAAGTGGTAGAGCGCTAGCCTTGAGCTGAAGAGAGCTGAGGGACAGCGCCCAGGCCCAGAGTTCAGGCCCCATAACCGGACCCCCCCCCAAAAAAAATAAATTAAGAAGACTTCCTTCCTTCCTTTTTAAAATTCGTTTATTTATTTTATGCTGGTACAGGGCTTTGAACTAAGGCTGGACATTGTCCTTTAGCTTTTGCAGAAGGCTGGTGTTCTATCGCTTGAGCCAGAGATTGACTTCTGGCTTTTTGGTGGTCAGTTGGTGAAAAGAGACACCCATACTTTTCTGACAGGCTGAGTTTGAATAGTGATCCTCAGATCTCAGCCTACTGAGTAGCTAGGATTAGTGGCATGAGCCACTGGAACAGTTGGGCCTCTTTTCTGACTCTGTTTGGTAGGCTGTGGTTGTAGGTTGTGACTACCATCAGGACATTACCTGTGAGTTGTGTTCTTAGTGTCCCTCATCTTCCACACGCTGTGTGGAACATTTCCCTGTGTTAGCCATTAGGAATGCACAAGTAAGAGCCAAATGAGTTTCCTATGTCTAGGTCTAAGCTTTAGTTTGTAAGTCAGGAATCTCCAAAGGCAAATCATTCTGTACCTATCTCATAAACATTTTACCTACTGTCTGTCTTGTCCTTTCAGTTTGGCTCACTTCCTATAGGGTGATTTTTAGTTAAAATTTCTCTAGAAATCCTTAGAAATTCTTTTTTGTTGTTGTTGGTTGTGGGCCTGAACTCTGGGCCTGGATGCTGTTCCTCAGCTCTTCAGCTCAAGGGGAGCACTTTACCACTTGAGCCACAGCACCGCTTCTGACTTTTTCTGCTTATGTGGTGCTGAGGAAGCGAACCCAGTGCCCATGCATGCAAGGTAAACATTCTACCACAGAACCACCTTCCCAGCCCAACAAATCCTTAGAAATTCTTATGTATGTTTTAAATTATAAAGTACTGTACATATGCAAATATATACATATCTATCTGTCCATCTATACATATGCACATATGCATATATATGCATATACACATATACATCTGTCCTTCTATCATCTTTATTCTATTTATGCATACATATTCACATGCACACACAATTTATCCATATATCCATCCTTCCATTATCTGTCTATCCCTATCTATATATCTGTCTATACATATCTGCATAAACACATCTAATCTAGCATCTATCCATCCTTCCCTCCTTTCATCTATCCACTTACCCATACATATTCATATATATACATCTCTCTCTCCCTCTCTCTATTTGTCTATATCTATCTATCTACATACCTACCTACCTATCTGTCTAAATACTGTACTGGGGATCAAACCAGGACATTATTACTGTGATATATACCAGCTCTTGTGCTATGCGTGCGTGTACGTGCATGCATGTGTGTGCACAAGTGTCAGTACTGGGGCTTGAACCCTGAACCTCTTGCTCGGCTTTTCTGCTCAAGGCTGGTACTCTACCATTTGAGCCATGCCTCTACTTCTAGCCTTTTGCTGCTTACTTGGAGATTAGAGTCTCATAGACTTCCTGGCTGGCTTCAAATCTCATTCCTCAGATCTCAATTTCCTGAATAGGTAAGATTGCAGATGAGAGCTACTGGTACCCTTATGAGCTACCAGCAGCCCTTGGATTTTGGAGACAGGATCTTGCTATGTAGCCTAGCCTGGCCTTAAACTCACATCCTCTTTTTTTCTTTTTCTTTTATTGTAAGGGTGATGTATAGAGGAGTTAGTTACATAAGTAAGATAATGAGTACATTTTTTGTGGAACATTGTTATCCCCTTCCCTTTTTCTCCCACATCCCTCGCCTCCTCTCCCCCCCCTCAAGTTGTAATCATTTTTTTTTTTGGGTCCGGTTGTGGGGCATGAACTCTGGGCCTGGGCGCTGTCCCTCAGCTCTTCAGGCTAGAGTGCTCTACCACTTGAGCCACAGCTCCACTTGCGGGTTTTTTCTTTTTGCTTATGTGGTGCTGAGGAATCGAACCCAGGGCCTCAGGCATGCAAGGCAAGCACTCTACCACTGAGCCACCTTCCCAGCCCCAAGTTGTAATAATTTCTAACATAATGTTTTGTGATTGCATTGGTTCAACCTTTGTCCTTGTGTCTTACCATTTTGTTATACCCCTTCCCTTTCTCAAATCAGATAAAAATATATACAAGATACAAGGTACTAAAATAAAAAACATTGACAACACTAGATAAACCAAAGAGAGAAAAATTAAGGAATAAATTTACATAGTACATTAAACAAAAGCAAAACAAAAACAAAAAGACCCTCAAAAATCCTCTTGTTTAATATCTTGGCCTTCATTTTGATTAGCATCATTTTATCTAGTCATATGTACATAACTATTGAGCTATTGTGATTCTCTGATAGGACTATTCTATACCAATGAGGGAAACCATGGAGCCTATGTTTCTTTGGGTCTGGCTTACTTCACTTAACATGATTTTTTCCAAGTCTTTCCATTTCTTTATGAATGGGGCCGTTTCATCCTTTCTGATGGAAGCATAGACTTCTGTTGTATATGTCTATTCTGTGTATATATACCACATTTTCTTGATCTGTTCATCTACTGAGGGGCATCTGGGTTGGTTCTATATCTTAGCTATGGTAAATAATGCTGCAATGAACATAGTTGTGCTGGTAGCTTTAGTGTGGCCTTGTCTGTGGTCATTTGGGAAATGCTCAGGAGTGGAATTGCTAGATCATAGAGGAGTTCTATGTTTAGTCTTTTGAGAACCTTTATACTGCTTTCCAGAGTGGTTGAACCAGTTTACATTCTCACCAACATAAATATAATCCTCTTGCCTCAGCCTCCTGAGTTCTGGGATTTCAGGTATGCATCACACTGTAACAACTACTCCTCTTAAATAGTAGAAGTAGTAAATATTAACTTAAAATTTGTAAAAGTGAATGTAAACTGGGTGAAGTTGATTTTTGTTCAATATTAAGACATGAAAGCTGGGCGCTGGTGGCTCACGCCCGTAATTCTAGCTACTCAGCAGGCTGAGATCTGAGGATCGGGGTTCAAAGCCAGCCTGGGCAGGAAAGTCCATGAGACTCTTATCTCTAATTAGCCACTAGAAAACTGGTGCTGTGGCTCAAGTGGTAGAGTACTAGCCTTGAGCTGAAGAGCTCAGGGACAGTGCCTAGGCCCAGAGGTCAAGCCCCACTACTGACCAAAAAAAAAATTAAGGAATTGTCACCCAACATATGCTGCCAGGGGACTCAGTG
The DNA here is from genome assembly GCF_024711535.1 of Dipodomys merriami. Taxonomy (NCBI): domain Eukaryota; kingdom Metazoa; phylum Chordata; class Mammalia; order Rodentia; family Heteromyidae; genus Dipodomys; species Dipodomys merriami. The sequence continues at coordinate 72,398,917 of NW_027206179.1, read as the reverse complement.
ACTTTGGAAAATGAATAAATTGTGGAGTGTTGGTAAGCTCATGCTTGTAATCTTAGCTACTCAGGAAGCTTAGATCTGAGAATTGAGGTTTGAAGCCAGACTGGGCAGGAAAGTCTCTGAGACTTATCTCCAATTAACCAGAAAAAAGCCAGAAGAACTGTGACTCAAGTGCTAGAGCACCAGCTTTGAACTCGAGTCAAAAAGCCAAGTGAGAGAGCAAGACCCTCAACCATACCAAAAAAATGGTTAAGTTGTCATCCAAGACCAATCTTTTCATAAGGGTGGTGTAATGAGAAACTTAAAACACAGCCTACTTACATCTCATTGTGCAAGAGCTGATCCTCACAACTTCCTTTTTGTGCATTGTGTGCCAGGGTTAACATGGATTAGGTTTCATGTAAAAGATTTTCAGAGAGTAAAAGAAGCATTATAAACAGAAAAAACAGAAACCAAGTAAAGAAAGTTGTGATATGACCCATGGATGTGGTTGTTTGATTTCTTACAATTAGCAGCCAGTCTCATTTCCATATAGCACATGAGCCACCCTCCCACCCCACCCCCTGGCACAGGCTGTGTACATAAGCTGCCTTGTACAACTTAGGTTCCAGTCTGAAATCATTGTCTTTGGGTCTCCTACTCCCTTGTTTCAGTCTCTCCTGCCATTTCTCCATTCTGTGCAGATGGTCACTCTAGTGTTCAGATTCCTCTGAAAATAACTCAGCTTTTTATCTAGGCCAGGAGTTAATAAACCACCAGAAGTGATCTCTGAGGCAAATCACTTACTCCTAAGTAATTCAGCTTAGTGCTGGACTTAGGCATTGCTTTGTTTTTGACCTGCTACCTTTCTTTTTGCCCTCCCTAAATTCTACTTGGAACTCTCTGTGTAGATTTTTCTGTATTGATCTGTTCTCTGTCTCTTGTCTCTTTCTCTCCCTCCCTCCCCTCTCTCTTCTATCTCTCTTTGTGCTAGTCCTGGGGCTTGAACTCAGAGCTAAGCACTGTCTGTCCCTTAGCTTTTCACTCAGAGTTAAGGGAGCCACAGCTCTACTTCAGCTTTTTGGTAGGTGAGAGATAAGAATCTCATGGACTTTCTTCAGGCTGGGTTTGAACCACAACCCTCAGATCTCAGCCTCTTGTGTAGTTATTATGAGCCACTGTACCTGATTCTGTATTCCTCTTCTGAAATTTACTTTTAGTTGTCCTACATACCCACATGCCAGGATAACTGGAATTGTAAATTGTGGACTATAAAATGTTCATGAATTTCTCTCTTCTCTATCTACTGACCTCTTTTAATAGGATTTTTTGTTGGTTTTTGTTTTTTTGAGACAAGGTGTGGCTAGGTAGCCCAGGCTGACTGGGAATTCATGATTCTCCCACTATAGCCCCCCAAATACTGGGATTACAGCCGGGCACCTCCATTCCCAGTGCAATGCAACTTTTCTACTCTTATCTCCTGACCCCGGACTTGGCCATAGCCTTGAACTGCCAATAGAGTATTAGCCATCATGACTCAGCAGAAAGCCAGGAAGCTGCCATGCACTAAGACACCCTCCCTTGTTGTTGGGAACTTTTCCTGGCCCTCCTCAATCAGTTCAATATCACCAGGCAGTCACAGCAAGACCAGGTGCCCTCCAGCAGCACCCCCTCCAGCAATATCTTTAGCACCTCCTTGTACCCCAGCATTCCCATCACTAGCTGCAATACAGCTGAGTGAAGTCAGCCTGGACTAGTAACTCCCAACCAACCCAGCTGGCCACAGCTGTGAGCAAGCCTGGTGAAACCCGGCCTAAATGACCAAGCCCAGGAACATGATGGGAGACACTGGTTAACAGGCCTTGGCTGGGTTCCTGGTTTTAGGACCTGGAAGTATTATTGGTTTTCTTTCTACAAGCATCCAGCTGCTTCTGTAGGAAGTAATTTCAAGCTGTCAGCCCATTCCCTGCTTTCTAGGAACATTCAAAAAATAAAATTGGACTGAAACAGAGACACATACCTTTTTCTTTTCCTTCTTTTTGTGCTGTTTCCGGGGCTTGAACTAAGAGACTGGGTCCTGTCCCTTAGTTTTTTCACTCAAGGTTGGTGCTCTGTCATTTGAGCCACCTTTCCATTTCTGGCTTTTTTGTCATTAATTGGAGATAAGAGTCTCTGGACTGGGAGCCACAATCCTCAGATCTCAGCCTCCCAAGCAGATTATAGGCGTGACCCACCTCACACCAGGCTCCACACTCCCCCTCCTTATTTTTAGCTTAAAAAAATTAGTTATGCCAGAGAGGGTTCATTGGTAAGTCTCCAAACATGTTTACAATATATCCTAGTCAGTCTCACCCCCTGCTCCTCTTTTACCCTTCTCCTTTCCCCCAAACAATAGCATCAGGTTTCATTGTACTATTTTCATAAGTGCAAACACTCTTAGTTCATGCTGTACTCATTTGACTATAGATTGTTTAGAACTGCACAGCGATATTGACTAATATGACTTTTCTGTTCTAAAACAGTTATGGCCAACACAATATGACAAACAGAATCACACCATTATGTATCATCCTCAGGATGGATAAGTCAGGAGTGAGTAATAATATACCGTGAGATTCAGAATTGTTCCAGCCAAACTGATCACAGATGGAAAACACAAAATTTGAATATGGGCTTTATAGGTAAAACTCTGAGGATGGAGAAAACATGGCAGGTAGAAGAAAAGGATAATTGTATTTTTATACATTGCTCACAGTTAGAAAATGTAATAAAAATATCTTACTATAAATTATCAACAAATAGAAATAATCTAGGTAGAAGAAAAATGTAGGAGAAAGATGCAAACATAAGTAAAATATAAAGCAGACCTCCAATGGCTCACATCTCTAATATAGCTACTCGGGAGGCTGAGATCTGAGGATCAGGGTTTGAAGACAGCCCAGGCAGATTCTTATCTCCAAATAAAAGGCATGAAAGTATAAAAGTGTGACTTAAGTGGTAGAACACCAGTCTTGAGTGAAAAAGCTAAGGGAGAATGTGAAGCCCTGAGTTTAAGCACTAATATTGGTGCATAGGTGCATGTACATACACACACAAAGGTAGAAGACATATAGAAGAAATATTTCCAAAGAAAGACAGTATGGAAAACTGAATACAAAGAGTTAGACACCCTACTCTAGTGCAGAAGCTATCACAAGTAGATTAACTGGAAGTAGGGGTTGGTAGGTCACGTTGATGAAATTTGCTAGTCTGAAATCTCAGAAGTAATCTGATGTCATGTGGTGAAAAGGTCAACAGCAATGGGCTGTGGATTTGGCTGGTCATTCAACCTGATTTATCTATGTGTTCACAGGTACTGCTGTCACTTGGCTGACATTAGAACAGTTCAAACGATTGCTTCATTTCCCTTATTTTCTTCCTGAAGAGCTTTGCTTTATCTGATTTATTAAAGTCCTATTTGCTAACAGTACACCGGAAAACTTGGGGAGAAGTCCGTTTTGACTTTATCTAGATTATAGCTTTTTGTTTTGTTTTGTTTCCTGTGTTAATCCTAGGGTTTGAACTCAGGGCCTGAGTACTGTCCCTTAGTTTTTTTTTCACCCGAAGCTGGTATTCTACCAGCAACTCTTGAGCCACAGCAACTCTTTTGGCTTTTTGATGGTTAATTGGAGATAAGAATCTCAGAGCTCAGCCTCCTGAGCAGTTAGGATTACAGGTGTGAGCCACCAGAGCCCAGCTAGGCTTTTAAATAGAATGTTTGGTGTTTGGCCCTTTCCTCCTCCTATTTATATATATCTAAAGATGACCTGAGTGTGTTGATACCTGTCACCCCAGGTTCTTGTGGCAGAAGAACCATAACTTTGAAGCCAACCTGTGCTATGTAGCCAGGCCCTGATTCAAAAACAGTCTCTCTCAGGTGATTGTCTGTGTTCATGGCAGTAGATGGACTTCAGTGTTGGACAGACATGCCTATTCTTTGGAATCACCTGACCTCATTTCATAATTTTTCGGAGCAGCAACTACACCTGTCCCCGTGTACATGGAGGGTTACACAGGGCACTTATTGGCCCAATAGGGGAAATATCAATTAGGAACAACCCCAGCATTGGATACACAGCTGTCACATGCAGAAGAAATGCTTGGCCTTTTCCTTGTCTTACTGGTCTTTGCCGTTTGTCCCTGGTGTTGTGGGATCTCTGTATCTGGTGACCAAAGTGGACTCACTTCCTTTAATTTAGTCTTACCTCATGCTCAATGCTGTCTCAGATTCCTGAGGACTTAGGGGGTAGGTGTGTGTGTGTGTGTGTGTGTGTGTGTGTGTGTGTGTGTGTGTGTGTGTGTGTGTGTGTGTGTGTGTGTGTGTGTGTGTGTGTGTGTGTGTGTGTGTGTGTGTGTGTGTGTGTAAAACATCCCCTGGGAGTTCCCAAAAGGCTGAATTTTAAGAAAATGATGTCATGCCCTTTATTTTTCAGAATTGGTATTACACATAGAGTTCTACTATAGGTAAGTAAAGTACAAAAAGGAATTTGAGCCTGGTGCTGGTGACTTACACCTGTAATCCTAGCTACTAAGAAGGCTGTGATCTGAGGACATAGTTCCAAGCCATCTGGGTCAGAAAAATCCATGAGACGCCATCTCCAGTTAGCCAGCAAAAAGCTGGAAATAGGGTTCCAGCGTTAAGTGAAAAAGCTAAGCAAGATCCTGAGGCCCCAATACTGGCACAGAAAAAATAATAATAAAAGAAAGAGAAGAAAAGAAAATTGGGATGCAGAGCAAGTAGGGGTCAGTATATCTCAATAATCACAATCCTGAGCCTAGTATCGTGCCTGGCTCCAGCCTTAGGTTCCAGACAACTTATTGTGTGTGCTTTCCTCTGGGATACTGTGCTCATCGACTGTGACTAAATACCTGAGATAATTAACTTAGAAAAGGGTTGCCACACTCAAAATTTAGGATGAAATCCATGGGCTTCTGGGGGGGTGCTGAGAGGTGGGAAGTGTGTGGTGGAGTGAAAGCACAAGAAGAGGTAGGAAGCAAGAGAATTAGAAGGAGCTGCCCCACCCCCATTTTCCCCACAAAGCCCTGCCTCTTAAGCTTTCTGCCTTCTTTCAATAGCACCAATCTGGGGTCTGGCCCACAACACATGGCTTTTGGGGGATATATAACATCCAAAATATCTGCCAAGAACATATAATAGTGCTTTCCTCATGGAGGTTGAGAATTAAGTGAGACAATGTACTTTGGACTTTGAATTCTTGATATGAAGGTCCGTCCAGTAACTAACCAACCAGATGTTCAGGGAGTCTAGCAAGGAAGGTCTATAATGGCAACTAGGGCAGGAAGACCTTGAAGAGCTAGAAGGTAGAACAGCAGTAGAGACATGAGATGAGAGAGTAGGCTGGAGTGGGCCAAAGAGAACTTGGCTTATCCTCTGCTATGGTTTGAATGATGGTGTCCCCTCCAAAATTCACATGGAAACTTAATTCCCTATACAACTGCATTAGTAGATAGGCCCTAACGGGATTAGCACCCTTCTGTACTGATTCAAGGCTGAAGGGAGTGTGCTCTTTCAGAAGAGGGGCGTAGGAGGAGCTCTAGTAACCAAGGGAAAAAGTTCCCAGGGCTGGGCATGGTAGTGCATGCTGCTAATCCCAGCAGTCAGGTAGCTGAAGTAGGAGGATCCTAAATCCTAGGGCTTTAATGAAGATTTTGGAATCCAAGGCCTATACTATTATTTAATCACTTGGAATGTGCTAGCCAAAATGATTTTTCTCACTAATTCTACAAAGTATATTATCCCTAAAGTATATTATCCCTACCATTCATTTTGAATGGTAGCTAACATGAAGTTTGTGTGTGTGTGTGTGTGTGTGCGTGCGTGCGTGCGTGTGCATGTGTGCGCTTGTGCTTGTGCTTGTGTGTATACTGCTCTTGGGCTTGGACCCAGGACCTCACTATCTAATGCTCAAGGCTGATGCTCTGCTCACTTAAGCCACACCTTCACACCCACCTTTTTGCTGGCTAATTGGAAATAAGAATCTCTCAGATTTGTCTGTTCAGGCTGGCTTCAATCACAATCCTTAGTTCTTTGCTTACTGAGTAGCTAGGATTACAAGCATCGGGCATTACTGCTTGGCTCTACCATTATTTTAAGTATATAAAAATCCAGTAGGATTTAGTACATTTACATAATACCACAAATTTTGAAAGTGTTCCATCTAAAACTGAAACTCTGAACAAATTAAACACTTTTTTTTTTTTCCGGTCCACAGTATTTGTTTATTTATAAGAGAAACTACTCATCAGCCCACATATTTATGTTTCATAGTTCAGCAACACAGGTCAATCCAAAGAAATTCTTTACATTCCAAATTCACTTTGCACTCTGAAAGATACCGGCCTTCCTCATCTCCTCAAAACCTTTCATGGAATCATAATTTCTGTAGAAATCTGCATATACCTTCTTTCTTGGTTCAGCCACACCAAACTTACAGAGAGCTGAGACCCCCAAAGAGACAATGAATGCTCCAACAATATGAATCCACAGACGCTTGGCCAGACCTCGCAACTGAGGTTTTGCCAATGTACCAGAAGCCATGGTAGCAACTGTCCGGTGCTGTGGAAACCCGAACTCAGGCCTTAAATGCCGCCCGGCCCCACCTCCACCAACATGTATCATTTCTTTACCCTCCGCTCCTATTCTGTTCTATGAATCTGGGTACCTTACACATGTGAATCAAACAATATTTGTTCTTTGGTGACACTATTCTCTTATTTACTTAGTGTATATCCATGCTGTGGCATATGGCAGGGTTTTATTCTTAAAGGCAAAATAATGTGTCATTGTATTCACACTTTGTTTATCCAGTCACTGGTCTATGAACATTTGGGTTGCTTCCATTTTTGTTCTACTTTTGAATGACCCTAAAATGTATGCATGCAAATAACTTTTTTTTTTTTTTTAAATCAGTCGTGTGGCTTGAACTCTGGGCCTGGACACTGTCTCTGAGTTCTTCAGCTCAAGGCTAGTGCTCTACCATTTGAGCCACAGCACCACTTCCAGTTTTCTAGTGGTTTAGGAGATAAGAGTCTCACAGACTTTCCTGCCCTGGGTGGCTTTGAATGGCAATCCTCAGATCTCAGCCTCCTGAGTAGCTAGAATTCTAGGTGTGGGCCACTGGTGCCCAGCATGCAAATAACTCTTTAAGGTCCTGTTTTTATATCTTTTGGATATATATCCTATTACATGGTAGGGTTCCATTTTTTTTTATTATTTTGAGCAAGAGCAACCACCATTCTGGTTTCGATGGCAGCTGTGTCATATTTCATGTCAACTATCTAGGTACCAGGGCTCAATTTCTCACCTATTTAAATAGACATTCTTTTTTTTTTTTTTGGTCGGTTGTGGCGTTTGAACTCTGGGCCTGGGCGCTGTCCCTCAATTCTTCAGCTAAAGGCTAGCACTCTACCACTTGAGCTACAGCGCCACTTCCAGTTTTCTGAGTGGTTTATTGGAGCTAAGAGTCTCACAGACTTTCTTGCCTGGCCTGGCTTTGAACCATGATCCTCAGATCTCAGCCTCCTGAGTAGCTGGGATTACAGGTGTAAATCACCGGTGCCTGGCTGAGACATTCATTTTGAATACATTAAAATATATAAAAATTTAAAAAACTACTCATCTTGATTTGCAGATAAAATTATTTTACCCCTCTAGTTTAGAATAAAAATTTAACTTCTAAAGTTGGGCTGCAAGTTGTCTGATTCTGCACCATAGTGTTAGGCTGACCTCTGGTGGTAATACACATGCATTGCAGCCAAGTGCACATTCTGTTTTAGCTTTTATGTGTGGGTTTCACCACTGTTAGAATAGCTATTTTACTTTTCTCTACTTTTTAATGTTTTTTTTTAATTGGTGGGGATTGGCTTTGCACTTGCTAGCTACCTATTTCTTAAGTCATGAAAAGAAAATAGTTCTAAAAAAACAATGGGCACTATGTTAAATTTCTTATTCTGTAATGCCAGTATTGGCCCTTAAACTCGGAGCCTCGTACTCATTGGGGTTTTTTGGCTCACAACTGACACTCTACCACTTGAGCCACAACTTGGTCAGTTTTTTGCTGGTTAATTAGAGATAGTCTCATGGACTTTTCTGTAGTCTAAGCTCACCAGTTTGGGCGGGGGGGGGGGGGCAGGGGGAGGAGTTAGTAGTAGTAGGAGTTAGTAGCTCTGATGAAGGAGGAAATCCTCTCCCTAGGCACTGGTGACAATCTCAGCAGACATGTTTGTTTATGCTGGTAATGGGTCTTAAACCCTGGGCCTGGGCACTATCCTTTATCTTTTTAGATCAAAACTGGTGCTCTATCACTTGACCAAAACTCCACTTCAAGCTTCTGCCAATTAATTGGAGTTGAGACTTTCATGGGCTTTCCTGCCTGTGTTGGCTTTGAGCAGCTCCCAGCTTCCTGAGTAGCTGGGATTAGAGGCACCAGCCACTGGCCTGGCTCCCCAGGTTTCTTGTAGTAGTTTTATGGCTTATTATGGTCTTGGATCCATTTTGATTTCACTTTGGCACAGGGTGAGTTTCAACCTTTTGCATGTGGAGATGCAGTTTCTTCACGTCATTTCCTGAAGGGCTGTCCTTTCTCCACAGTCTGGTTTTGGTGCTTTGTCAGGAATCACTTGACTGTCTCTGGGTGGGTTTATTTCCAAGATTTCTGGTCTGTTCCATTGATCTGTCAGGTATTTTTGTTTGTTTTGGTGTGTGTGTGTGTGTGTGTGTGTGTGTGTGTGTGTGTGTGTGTGTGTGTGTGTGTGTGTGTGTGTGTGTGTGTGTGTGTGTGTGTGTGTGTGTGTGTGTGTGTGTGTGTGTGTGTGTGTGTGTGTGTGTGTGTGTGTGTGTGTGTGTGTGTGTGTGTGTGTTCCAGGACCATGTGGTTGAATTACAATGATGTAATTTTTGAAATCAGGTATTCTTATACCTCTAATTTTGTTGGTTTTATCAAGATTGCTTTGGCTATTTAAGTGCATCCATATAAATGTTAGGAGTGTGTGTGTGTGTGTGTGTGTGTGTGCACATGCAGGTACTGGGGCTTCAATTCAGGGATTTGCTCTCACTGAGCTTTTTGTTCTACCATGTTTTCAGGTTCAGCTTTTTGTTGGTTGATTGGGGATAATAGTCTCGGATTTTTCAGCCTGGGATGGCTTTGAAAGGTGACCCTCAGATCTCAGCCTCCCGAGTAGCTGTGGTTACAGGTGTGAGCCACTTGTGCCAGGCTTTGAACTTTGTTTTAAAATTTGTTTGTTTTTTTGATTGCTCCTAGTGGCCATTTTCTGTTTCTTTCCAGAAAGGAGATGAAGTTGCTGGAGAAGTCCGATGCCCTGAAAGGTTCTCTGAGTGCAGAGCAGCAGCTGTCCCTAATCAGCGGCTGCACTACCTTGGCACAGGCAGTAGAGGGCGCTGTACACATTCAGGTGAGTTTAAGGACACCTGCACCCTATTAAGATTGAGACACTAGGAGGAGCCCAGTGTCCTCCCACCCATGGTAAGAACTGGGCAAAGTTAGAGGCAGTGGGTGGTGGGACATTTGGCACTTTCAAGGCCAGACTTTTATTTGAAGAAACAGAGTCATCAAACTATTCCTCATGGGAACTTACTCAAAGGGTACTGCATGCATTTCTGGAATAATCACAATGAAACTCTTTGTATTATTAATGTGTGCTAATAAAAAATAGTAAAACAGCAACAACAACAAAAAAATCCCCTATGCAGATGTTCTTTAAACACCTGTGACAATGTTAGAGGTATTATAATTTTGAGAAAAACCGATTTTCTGGATTCCTAATACTATTTTACTTTGCTTTATCAACTCCTTAAATGAGCAATTATATCCTTGCTTAAAGTAATGGCTTAAAGAAATTGGCTAAAATGCAGGGTGCCCGTGGCTCTCACCAGTAATCCTAGCTACTTGGAAACTGAGATCTGAGGATCACATTTTGAAGATGGCTTGGAAAGTCCATGAGATCTTTATTTCCCACCCCACCCCCTACCCAAAAGCCAGAACTGGAGGTATGGCTCAAATGGTAGAGCCCCAGCCTTGAGCCAAAAAGCTAAATGAGAGAGCATGAGGTCCTGAGTTCAAACCCTAGTACCAGCACAGAAACAAACAGAAACACTATCTGCCTAAAGGAAAACCGTAAGTTTACTTCTACCATTTCTTTCATGCAGCTGGGGGTTATTTGCTTAGCTAAAGAGCCTAGAGTTATAGGTGTTCTGAGTCTGCAACTGTAGCTGATGGCAGTTATTAACTTCCTCTTACGCTACAGTGACTGTAGGACAGGAAAATTCTGTTCTGTATTTGAGGGGAGAATTTGGGAGAACCCAGAATGCTCTGTGTGTGGTGTGTGTGTTTTCTAGTCCATACCTGTTCTGAGGTTCAGGTCAGACATAGGAGATGGAGTTTCTGGGTCTTTATAGATCTAAAAATCCTCAAGTTCGTTAACAAATATGTTATCAAAACAAGGAAAGCGCTGTTTTTCAACCCCTTTTCTCTTTCTGTGATGCCATAGTCCCTCACTTTCTGGGATTTCAGTCTTCCTTGGGCAATAGCAGTCCCAAGACATTACCACTACTACTAAGACTATTTTGTGCCAGTTTTCAGGCTTGAACTCAAAACCTGGGCTTTATTCCTGAACCTTTTTTTTTTTTTTTTTTTTTACTCACAGCTAGTATTTTACTACTTGAACCACAGTTCCACTTCCAGCTTCTTAGGTAGGTAATTGGATATAATCTCAGGGACTTTTCTGCCTGGGCCAGCTTCAAACTGCAATCCTCAGATTTCAGCCTCTTGAATAGGTAGGATTACAGGTGTAATCCTACCCAAAATATTATTTATCTTCATTTATTCAAGAGAAACAGGGCCCATGTTCACAAAACTGTTATTATAGGATGGTGATGATGGTGGTGGTGTCAGTACTGTCCCTCTCTCTTAGCTTTTCCCATTCAAAGTTGGCACTCTCCCACGTGAGCCACAGGTCCACTTCAGGCTTTTTGGTGGCTAATTGGAGATAAGGAAACCATGATCCTCAGATCTCAGCATCTTGAATAGCTAGGATTACAGCCAACATCTGCCTGGCATTCTCTCTGTCTCTTGTTAAGCCGAGAGCTGTAACATGAGATCGGAGAGAAGGTTGTACTGCTAGTGAGCTTTTGGCTGCCCTGTTCCCACAGGATCTGAAGCTGTGGTCTCGGTACCCCTTTGGCTTACTGTGGACAACACAGGAGGTTTCTGGCTCTGGTTTTAGCAGAACAGCTTTTTTATGTGGGTTTGGTTTTTTTAAAGAAGACCAGGGGAGACAGAAAAATTCATATCTGATCTTGACAGTGGCAAAGACATGAGCACTTCCTGGTTTGGAGACCTCATGGTTTGGAACCCACGCTCAGGTCAGTTGGACTGACGGTCTGTGGTTTGGGCACGTTTCTTAGCTTCTACGCTGTGCTTCCTCATCTGTCAACTGAGGATGAGGCCCACAGCCCTAGGATGTTGTGGGGATCTCTGTTTGGGATCACATCTAAGGGGCCTCTCCTGAATGGCAAGGCTTCTCTTCACCAGCTAAGAAGTTTTAAAAAGAAACTCGTTAGTTGGTGCTGGTGGCTCATGCCTATAACCTTTGCTACTCAGAAGGCTGAGATTGGCAGCTGAAGTTCAAGGTCAGCCAGGGCAGAAAAATCTGTGACACTTTTACTTCCAGTGAACCATTGAAAAGCCGGATGTGGAGCTATGGCTCAATTGGTAGAGTACTGGCCTTGAGCAGAAAAGCCAAGCAATAGTGTCAGTTCAAGACCCAGTGCCAGCAAAAACAACAACAACAACTAAAGTCCTTTTAGAGTGACTATGATAGAGTTGTTTCTCAGTATCCCCAAGGGATTGTTTCCAGTAACTCATGTATGTACCAAAATCCAAGGATGCTCAAGATCCTTAAACAAAATGGCTTGGTATTTTCAGAAAATGTGTGCACATGTACCCATATACTTTAAATTGTATAATCCCTTAAAGCAGTGTAATGCTGGAGAAATAGTTGCTAAACCACATCCTTTATTAATTACATTGAATAACATCAAAAGAAAAGTCTGTACATGTTCAGTACAGACATAGTTTTTTTGTGTGTGAATATTTTCAGTGTGTGGTATGATTAGTTGGTTGAATCTCTGCTTGGGGGAATCTACCAATGTGGAGGTCTGGCAACATACACTATTGATGTGGCAGAAATGTCAGATTAGGATTACATATATGTAAAGGATGACATTGATCAAGATACAGTATATTCAGAAGCTACTTTATTAAATGGCAGTTCCTTTGTACAACTAGTTAAAGATAATTAAAAAATATCTGATTTCTATATATTGAATAGGATCTGCAATGTGGATGTGTAATGTGTTACTACTGTAATATTTCCAGTCTCTCATTTGGCAGAGCTCCTTATGCTGGCTTTTCTCTCTCCAGTGTATTCTTTATTGAGGCATTGCTGAAGCTTTCCCTTTATCATGTCACTTTTTGCTTTCTCAGATGTGTTTAGTACACAGTGCTTTCCGAATCCATGGTTTATATTGCTGTTAGAAGTTTTATCCCTTGAGCCAGCTGCTTGTGAGTTATACCTATAATGCTAGCTACTACAGATGCAGAGATCTGGAGGACTGTGATTTGAAACCAGCCCAGGCAAAAAAAGTCAGTGAGACTTCCATCTCCAATCAACTGGCAAAGAGTTGGATTGGAAGTGTGGTTCCAGTGGTAGAGCACCAGATTTGAGCAAGCAAGTTGAGAGAGCATGAAGCCCTGGGTTCAAACTCCAGTACCAACAAAAGGTAGAAAGAAATGTTATCCCTAGACTTATTACTAGCTCTCAAGCATTTAGGTTTTTTTCTCCTCTGTAACAGAATATCTCTGTGTTATGTTATTTATATGGTTATATTTATAAAACTTACAAGATTGCCAGAGCTAGTGGATGGGAAGTGATGCCAGAAATAATGAATATGTTATGTTAAAAAATTCATTTTGAGGCAACTTTTTGGTATGTTACCCAAGCTAGTTAAATTTCTATGCTTAAGCAATCTCAGTCTCCTGAGTGCTGGAATTACAGGTGTGTACCACTGTGCCTGCTTCTGTTAAATTTATTTGCATGGTCATCTTACCTTCAGAAAGACAGTCCAGCAGATGATTTCTATAAATATCTAAAGCTAGCATAATTGAATTAATTCAGGCTAACGTATCATTATCACAGTGTAATGTCAACAATGGGGAACCTCCACAATATGAGCACATTTATAATGACTTGAATAAAAGGTGAGGCTTTCTTTGTGGAGTTAATTTTAGGAGTATTATGCTGCCTTTATGAGACAAAGAAATTGCCTGGCAATACCATAGGTTGTAAGTCTATTGGGTGATGAAAAGCACTGGAACTAAGTAACTAAGGGCTATCTGTATTTCAAGTGTGAACTGAATGGGTTTAAGTGTTGGAAAGTGTCTGTTCAGAAGAATGCTGGGCCAAGCATTGGGAAGGCAAACAGAAAAGGATGTGGCAAATATGACTAGTTGTAATTCCTGGGAGGAACTGTGTGTTTCAGACTTTGTACCTCCAAGCTGGGCATCTGTGGCTCATGCCTATAATCCTAGCTACTCAGGAGGCTGAGATCTGAGGATCACAGTTCAAAGCCAGCCCAGGTAGAAATATCCATGCTATTATTTACCATAGCTAAGATATGGAACCAACCCAGATGCCCCTCAGTAGATGAATGGATCAAGAAAATGTGGTATATATACACAATGGAATTTTATGCCTCCATCAGAAAGAATGACATTGCCCCATTTGTTAGGAAATGGAAAAACTTGGAAAAAATTATATTAAGTGAAGTAAGCCAGGCCCAAAGAAACATAGGTCCCATGGTTTCCCTTATTTGTAATATCTAGTATATGTATGAGTCAAGCGGAAAAGGTCAGATGATGTGATGTCAGGAAAATGAACCCTTAGATGTGTATTTTAATGTTTTTTTCTTTCATGCATGTGTTTCTAACGCATTTATAAGATTATCTCTTTGTTGCTTTGTATGTTCCTCCCCCACAGTATAACCCCTGCTTTCACTATATTTGATGTCAGTATAACTTGTGGAGGAGATGGGGAAAAACCAGTTGTTTAAGGATACAGGTGGACCTGTTGCAACAATGAGTAGTACAAGTTGTCATGTCCAAAACGAGCTTTACAACATCGGTGCGGGGGGGGGGGGGGGAAGGGGGGGGAAGGAGAAGGATTGGGATGGGGAGGAGGGGGGAGGCTGGGAAGGGATGTGAAGGGTAAACAAAGGAGGAGGCTGCAATGCTTGGTAAGAAATGTACACATTATCCTGCCCATGTAATTGTAACTCCTCTGTACAGTATGTTCACAAATAAAATAAAATAAAATTAAAAAAAAAAAAGAAATACCCATGCTATTCTTATCTCCAATAAAGCAGCAATAAGCTGGGAGTGGAGGTATGGCTCAAGTGGTAGAGCACCAGTCTTGGGAGGAAAAAGCTAAAGGACAGTTCCCAGTCCATGAGTTCAAATCCCACCACTGGCACGTGCGTGCATGTGTGTGTGTGTGTGTGTGTGTGTGTGTGTGCGCGCGCGCACAAATTGTTGTGCTTCTAGTAAAACAGGAACAGAAGGAGAGCAGTTCTAACACAGAGACCATTGTGAACGTGCAAAGAAGCTTGGTCTTGGACAAATAAATGTTGAGAAGGAAACAGTGGGCAGGGTTAGGGACCATCTCAAAACAGGGAACATTTGTAATCTTACCTACTTAGGAGGGTGAGATCTGAGGATCGTGGTTTGAGGGCCAGCCCAGGCAGGAAAGTACATGAGACTCTTATCTATAATTAACCAACAAAAAGCTAAAAATAGAGCTGTGGTTTTACTTTTAACCTTGAGGAGAAAAAGCTAAGTGACTGTGCCCAGGTCTTGAGTTTAAAGCCCTAGTATCACTACACACAAACATTAGATTAGTGTTTGTAATACTAGCAATGCTAGAACTAAATCTTGGGAAAGTAAACATTTGTGTATGTTTATTATAAAGAAAATTTACGAAAATCTTGCGTAAAATAATATTTTAATTTTGTATTTCTCGTTTTCATTTTCTCTCTTTTTTGTAATGTATACTTGATATAATCTGTAAGTGAAAATTGGTATCATAGGTTTTAGTTAATCCTAAAACATTTATTGCTGCAAGATTTGCCCAAGGCTACATCAGATAAAGATATAATTTTTTAACTTAAAAATTGTGATGCTTACCATTTTGATTTCAATTGGAAAGTCTTCTATCAAAGAATGCTGAACTTTCTAATGCCCATGGCCGTTCACTCTCCAGACCCTGTGACATTTCCTAGACTTGGTGTCCATACTCTTCCACTCTGGGGATGTAACCAAGGATCCAGCACATGCTCAGCAAGTCCTCTATCCCAGAGCTATAACTGCATGCCCCGCCCCCCCTTCCCCAGCCTTTTAGGAAATGTAGCTGTCTTCCTTAATAGTCCTCACAACTCCTCTGTTGATTTATGCAGATCAATGGCTCATGCCTGTAATCTTAGATATATAGGAGGCTGAGATATGAAGATTAGGTTTAAAGCCAGCTCAAGTGGGAAAGCCTGTGAGACTCTGACTAGCAAAAAACTTGAAGTGGAGGTGTGTTTCAGGTGGAAGAGTTCCAGCCTTGAGTGGAGAAAGGAGAGCAGGAGACCATGAGTTCAAGTCCCAGTAAAACACACACACACACACACACCCTCATTGTAGAAAAATGCACCACACACACACACACACCCTCATCGTAGAAAAATGCAACACACACACACACACACACACACACACACACACACACACACACACACACACACACACACACACACACACACACACACACACACACACACACACACACACACACACACACACACACACACACACACACACACACACACACACACACACCCTCATCGTAGAAAAATGCACCTAAGCTGGAGAGTTACTTCAGGGAACTGTTCATAAGCAGAGCTTAAACAAACAAGCACATGCCCAGCGATTCAATAGTAACTAGCTAAACACAATCGCACTATGGGATTTTGAGTCCCATGAGTCCTGTCAGTCAAAGCCCAGGCAATGAGAGTATAATTCTTCCCAGTAGATTGTCTTCTCTCCACACCCCAGAGGGCAGGAACATGGGTCATAAGGTTTGCTAACACTCTGCTGAAATGTGAGAGTATGTAAGAAAGAAACCTGAATTTCTAGAACTTAATGTAATTTTGAGATCAAATCTTGCTTGGCAAGAAAAGCTACTGGGCTGGAAAAATAAGTTTATTCTGAAAAGCTTATATGAAAGCATTGACTCTTACAGGGCATTAAGGCTAATTAGCTGTAATATGCCAGCATTATCTAATCTCTGGAACCCAAGATTTGAGATTATAGTAGCTGGTAAGAGCCATGGGAACCAGCTCAGTGGACTGTGATGTTAAAATGCAGTTTGTTTCCACAATGTTAGGGCCATGTCTGATATCTAGAAGTAAAAATTATTATTATTATTTATTTGTGCTGGTGCTAAGGCTTGGGGATTGTCCCTTAGTTTTTTCACTCAAGTCTGATGCTCTTACCACTTGAACTACACCTCCACTCCTGGCTTTTTGGTGGTTAATTAGAGATAAGAGTCTCATGGACTTTTCTTCCCAGGCTGGCTTTGAACCGTGATCCTCAGATTTCAGCCTCTTGAATAGCTAGGAGTATAGATGTTTGCCACTGGTGCCCAGATTTAGAAGTAAAATTTTATTGTCCATGTAGATGATCAGAATTTTTTTTATCAAAACCTTACCTTGATGATTTGGAAAATGCATTTTGATAAGGGGTTTCAGACACTGTCACTTATTACAGGAAGCTATCTATGTTCATAAACAGCACCAAAAAATGTGTATGTTTTCTTAAAGAAGCCCGCTAGGGTTTAGGGGCTCACACCTGGAATCCTAGGTACTCAGGAGCCTGTGATGTGAGGATTACAATTTAAAGCTATCCCAGGAAAGTCTGTGAGACTCTTCTTTGCAATTAAACAACAAAACACTGGAAGTGGAGCTGTGACTCAAGTGGTAAGAGCACCAGCCTTGAGTGAAAAAGCTAAGGGACAGCACCCAAACCCTGAGTTGAAGTCCCAGTACCAGTATGCAGAGAGAGAGAGAGAGAGAGAGAGAGAGAGAGAGAGAGAGAGAGAGAGAGAGAGAGAGAGAGAGAGAGATCTTAGCACTAAAGCTAAGAGCACTAATCTTTTCTTTAAATAGCACTGGGGTAGGGGTAGCCATGGTTCAGTTTGCATAGGTCTCAGGGGATGGCCAGGGGTAAGTATAAGTATGTATGCTGAGACTGAAATGCCATTTTTCCTTTGTGTCTTTCCTTTGTTTTGTTTTTGAGTCAGGGTCTCAAACTCAGATCTTCCTGTTTCATCCTGTCCAGTTTTGGATTACAGGTATTTGCCACCATGCCCACACTCTGTTGTGTGTTTTTTCTCTCTCCAAAAATTTTTTTTTATTTTAATTTTAATTTTTATTGTGAAAATACTGTACAGAGGGGTTACAATTACATGGGCAAGATAATGAGTACATTTCTTATCAAGCATTGTTGCCTCCTCCTTTGTTTCCCCTTCCCATCCCTTCCCATTTCCCCCTCACGTCCCACCCACCCAATCCTTCTGCCCCCCCAAGTTGTAAAGTTCGCAAAAAAACTTTATATGATAAAGTTTCCTCCCTTTCCTTCCTTCCTCCCTCCCTCCCTCCCTCCCTTCCCTCCCTCCCTCCCTCCCTCCCTCTCTCCCTCTCTCTCTTTCCTTTCTTTTTCTTTCTTTCTCTCTTCCCTTTCTCTTTCTTTCTTTCTTTCTTTCTTTCTTTCTTTCTTTCTTTCTTTCTTTCTTTCTTTCTTTCTTTCTTTCTTTCTTTCTTTCTCTTCCTTCCTTCCTTCCTTCCTTCCTTCCTTCCTTCCTTGCCATTTCTGGGGCTTGAATGCAAGGCCTCAAGCTCTCACTGGACATTTTTGTCCAAGGCGGTCACTCTGTTTTCCCTTCATATTTTTTTTTAAGAGAGGGTAAAGGAGTTGATAGCTGGTGACCTGAAGCAGGCCAGTGCCAGAAAGAAGTTCTGATCCTGAGGAAGGGGAAACCCTGAATCAATAGCAGGAAGCTCACAAGGCATTATTTTTAATAGCAATACAGAAGGATTAGTAACAAGATGTCATGATTTCCGCACAATCAGAAATGAATTGCCCACATGGTCAGTAGTTGATGTCAACCCCCCCCCCCCCCGCCCCTCTGCCAATCTTTTTTTTTTTTTTTTTTTCTGCTAGTCGTGGGACTTGAACTCAGGGCCCGGACACTGTCCCTGAGCTTCTTTTACACAAGGCTGTCGCTCTACCACTTGAGCCAGAGTGCCACTTCTGGCTTTTTCTATTTATGTGGTTCTGAGGAATTGAACCCAGGGCTTCATGCCTGCTAGGCAAGCACTCTGCCACTAAGCCACCTTCCTAGGCCTGCACCCCCCCCCAATCTTTTTTTTTTTTTTTTTTTTTTTTTTGGTAAGTTGTGGGGCTTGAACTCTGGGTGCTGTCCCTCAGCTCTTCAGCTCAAGTCTAATGCTCTATCACTTGAGCCACAGCACCACTTACGGTTTTCTGGTGATTTATTGGAGATAAGAGTTTCTTGCCCAGGCTGGCTTTGAACCGTGATCTTCAGATCTCAGCCTCCTGAGTAGCTAGGATTACTTACAAGTGTAAGCCACCGATGCCTTCCCTCCCCAATCTTTTGTATATGATTAATGCCTACTTTGTATGTCACGTCAGCTTTTTGCTGGTCAATTGGAAATAAGACTCTCACAGACTTTTCTGCCTTGGCTGGCTTAGAACATGATCCTCAGATCTCAGCTTCCTGAGTTGCTAAGATTACAGGCATGAGCCATCAGCACTGGCTTGAGCATCTTTTGACTTTGGTGTTTGTGTGGTGGATCCTAGAACCAGCGTCCCAAAGATATGTTCAATCCTCAGAGCATTTCCAGTTTCTTGTCAAGTACTGCCTGTCTCTGGAGAGTTCTCTCCAGTTCCCAGAACCTGGATCTCCACTGATCTGTTTTGTCCATTTTTCAGAACATTAGGTAAAATGAAATTTTGTGTTATGCAGTCTTTTGAGTTTGGCTTTGCTCACACAGTGAAATGAATTTGACATTAACACACATGTCGTTATGTCTGTCAGTATCTAGTTTTCTTTTGTTGCTGAGGAATATTGCATTGTGTGGTTGTATCATAGTGCCTGTCTAGAGCTATTATGAATAAAGCAAGAATAAACATATGGGTATAGTTTTTTTAAATGAACATTTGGCTTTATTTCTCTTAGATAAATACCAAGGAATGGAATTGCTAGGTTATACAGTAAATATTGGTTTATATTTATAAGAAAGGAAAAATTATTTTCCAGAATACATGAAGAGTGCTTCTTGCTCTACTTCCCTGTCAATCTTTGGTATTACTAGCATGGCCCTATTCATTTGTGAATTTTTTTAAAAGAAAGATGACCATTTCTTTGTTCTTTCTGTCAGTCCTGGGATCTGAACTGAGGACCTTTTCCTTGGTAGGTTAGCACTCTACAAATAAGTATGTTTGCTTTCAACCCTATATTCTGCTGGTTATATTTAGAATAGGGTCTTGCTTTACTTCTGATATGAGCATGTGACTGAGCCTACCATCTGCTTAGTGGTGAGGCTTGAAATCTGGGCCTGGGCGCTGTCCCTGAGCTCTTTAGCTCAAGGCTAGCACTTTGCCACTTGAGCCACAGCACCACTTCTGGTTTTCTGGTGGTTAATTGGAGATAAGAGTCTCATGGACTTACCTGCCAGGCTGGCTTTGAACCACAGTCCTCAGATCTCAGCTTCCTGAGAAGCTAGGATTACAGGTTTTTACTGGGATCATAGGCATGTGTCATAGCATCTAGCTTCCCTATGTGGAGATGAACTTTTCTGCCTGGGCTCATCTGGAGCCTAGAGTCTCTTGTTTTTAGCCTCCCATGTCATTTGGGATGCCAGGCATATACCACCATTTCCCAACTCTTGGTTCAGAAAGGATCTCATGAATTTTTGTGCTTTGTCTTGGCTTCCAATATGATCTTTCCATTCTCAGCCTCCTAAGTAGCTATGGTTGTAGGTGTGAAACACTGCAACCAAACATTAGTTATTTATTATTGAGCTTTGAAAGCTCTTTATATATTTTAGATAAAATTCTTGTATAAGATAGCTGCTTTGCAAACATTTTCTCTCAGTGTTTCCATGGTTCTTTTTTTGACAGTGACTTTGAAAAGCAATTTGAATTTCTTTATTTTATGAATTATGCTTTTTTTGTCTTTTCTTTGGAATCCAACATGATACCACACAGAATGTTTTCTTCTAGAGGTTTTATAGCTTCATATTTTATATAAGTAAAAGGTGACTCAAGTGTTCCTGTATAATTGTTTGAAAAGGCTATCATTTCTCCATTGAAATGTCTTAAATCTTTCTCAAAAATAAATTGGTTACAATGTGAAGGTTTGTTCCTAGACTGAGTTATGTGTCTATAATACTTACAAAGGAAGTCTTGAAAGGAGATAATATGAATTCTCCATATTTATTATTGTTATTAATTAGAATTATATGCATTCTAATTCCTGTGCTTTACCTTTTAGAATTGGTTTCTTGAAAGAACCCTGCTTTGGGAGGGTAAGAGTGGACATAGAAATGGAGAGAGAAAGGGTGAACAAATGCAGCAGTGGTACTCACTAGACACTGTGTTGAAAATGAACTATACAACTTGTGGATAGGAATGAGAGGGGAAAACTGGGAGAGAGCAAGGGAAGGAGTAACATTGCCTAAAAAGAAATGTACTCATTACTGTACATTGTCTTTATAATAACAATTAAAAAAGAATCGTGCTGAGATTCTGACTTACTGATTCTATACCTTAGTTTGGGAGAGAATTGGAACTTTGACAAAATTCAGTTTTCTCGCAGTATATGTGTTGTATCTCTCACTTTATTTAGACTTTAAAAATATTTCCTATGTTGGCTATAGTGGTTCATGTCTGTAATCACAGCTGCTTTGCAAGTGGAGATTAGGAGGATCACAGTTTGAGGCCAACCCTGACAAACAGCAAGACCACATCTCATTAACTGTTTTTGAGATTTACACATGTTCATATGTATATGAGCCATACATGAAATACATAATTTATCTATTTTAAAAAATGTAAAATATGACCAACAGTTTAAATAGGTAGGATTTATCTCCCTTCCCCCAAGAACACAAAAATAAGTCTAGAACTCTATGATAGCATCAGGGTTGTTCTATTCTGATGCAAGACAACATCTCACTACAAAAATTAGAAAGAGGCCAGGTACTGTTGGTTCATGCCTATAATCGCAGTGCCAAGCCAGCCCAGGCAGGAAAGTCGATGAGACTCCTCTTAGCCACCAAAAAGCCAGAAGTGGAGCTATATCTCAAGTGGTAGAGCACTAGCCTAGCATGAAAAGGCTAAGGGACAGCACTCAGGCCCAGAGTTCAAGCTCCCAGACTTATGCCCCCATCCACAAAATTTTAGTAAGACCCAATCTCCATTAATAAGCGAGGTGTAGCTGTGCACACCTGTCATTCTAGCAAGTCAGGTAGGAGGAAAGTCAGGTTCTGAGGTTGCCCTGGGGAAAAAATATAAAGGGCTGAAGTCGTGGTTTAGTGATAAAGCACCTGCCTGGCAAGCATTAGTTAGGAAAGCTGAGTTCAAGTATAGTACCACTAAAACAAGAGAAAGAAAGAAAGAAAGAGTAAAACAATCTCTTAGGTGTTTTTAGTTTTTAGTCTGTTTGTTTTATTGTTTTGTTTTTGTACCAGTACTGGGTCTTGAACTCAGGGCACTCTTGCTTACTGTTTTTGCTGCTGTTTTACCACTTGAGCCACAATTTTACTTTCAGCTTTTTTGCTGAATAACTAGAGCTAAGAGCCTCTTGGACTTTCCTGCTTTGAACTGTGATTCTCATATCTCATATCTCAGCCTACGGAATGGCTAGGATTACAGTTGTGAGCCACTGGCACCCAGCTCCAGCATATATAGTATTTAATCATACAGATCTTGGAGTGATCTGATAGGTATATATACCAATTTAATGATTTTGGTGCCATTGTACATAGTAGTATCAAAAAGTTTCAGATTCATTGTTCATTATTGGTATATGTAGATATAATTTTTATGTGTTAACCTTAAAAACTCATAACCTTAAAACTTATGATCTTGCTAAACTCATTCCATGGTTCTAGTAGGGTTTTTTTTTTTTTTTTTTGATGGTTTGGGATTTCCTGTGTAAATGGTTATACATCTATGAATAGGTTTATTTCTTACCTTACAGTTGATGACTTATTAATATTTAGCTTGTTACACTATCTAGGTTGTCTAGGATGATGTAGGAGGAATAATATCAGACATTCATTCCATTCCCCATTCCTTGCTGCTGATTATGAGAGAAACATTGGGTATTTTACTGCAAATTATGGTGCCAGAGTTCCTTTTTGGGCACCTTTTATCAGGTTGAGGAAGTTCCCTTTAATTCCAGCTTATTAAGAGTTAATATTTAAGAATGTTAAGTCAACTTTTACATGCTCAAAGTAAACCTCACTGATCATGATGTGATACCTTTTTAAAAAAAAATATTTTCTGGATTTAGTTTGCTAATACCTATTAATGGCACAGAAATGTCTTCAGAGCTAGTTCTTTTTTTGGGTCCGGTCGTGGGGCCTGAACTCTGGGCCTGGGCATTGTCCCTCAGCTCTTCAGCTCAAGGCTAGCGCTCTACCACTTGAGCCACAGCGCCACTTCCGGCTTTTTTCTTTTTGCTTATGTGGTGCTGAGGAATCAAACCCAGGGTCTCAGGCATACAAGGTAAGCGCTCTACCACTGAGCCACCTTCCCAGCCCCTTCAGAGCTATTTCTGAGGGCTATTGCCTGAACTTTTATTTCCTGTCAATACTTCAGCTGGGTTTTGTATTAGTTTGATATCAGCCTCATAAAATGAATTAGGAAATGTTCTTTCCTCTTCTGTCTTCTAGAAGATTGAATTTGGGGCTGGGAAAGTGGCTCAGTTGTAGAGTGCTTGCCTTGCATGCATGAGGCCCTGGGATCGATTCCTCAACACCACATAAGCAGAAAAAGCTGGACTGTGGCTCAGGTGGTAGAGTGTTAGCATTGAGCTGAAAACCTGATGAACAGCGCTCAGGCCCAGAGATCAGGCCCCACAGCTGACCAAAAAAAAAGAAGATAGAATTTACTGTATTTCTTTAGGACTTCACCAGTGAAACCATTATCTCTTCAAATTATTTTTTTCTGCCTTCAGTTTTGTTGTTTGAAAGACTTTAAATAATGAATTAACAGTGTTTTTTAAAATGTCATTTGATATCTAGAATTTGTATTGGTGTTTCTTTTTTACTTCTGATACAGATAATTTGTGTTTTCTTCCTGTTTTTTCTTAGGTGTTTTATGAGTTTTATGAATATTTTAAAATAATTCATTTTGGTTTCATCAGTTTTTCTCTAGTCACATACTGATTGGATATATAACTGATTTCTGCTGTTAGCTTTACTTCCTTCTTTCTACTTGCATTTTTTTTTTTTTTTTTTGTCAGTCGTAGGGCTTGAACTCTGAGCTTGGGTGCTGTCCCTCAGCTCCTCAGCTCAAGGTGAGCGCTCTACCGCTTGAGCCACAGCGCCACTTCCGCTTTTCTAGTGATTTATTAGAGATAAGAGTCTCACGGACTTTTCCTGCCCGGGCTGGCTTTGAACTGAGATCCTCAGATCTCAGCCTCCTGAGTAGATAGGATTATAGGCATGAGCCACAGGTACCCGCTTCACTTGCTTTTGATTTCGTTTTTTCCCCCCTTTTTATAGTTCTTTATTATATAACCTTAGAAGATTGGTTTGAGGCCTGTAATATTCTAATATAAATATTTAATATACTACTTTTCTACTCTTAAGTACATATTATATGTACATGTACTGTTATATCCATGATCTTTGGTATATTGTTTTCATTTTCACTGAATTAAGGGTATTTCCAAATTTTCCTGTGGTATCCTCTTTCAGTATTTAAAATCATGTTTAACTTACAATGTTGGGAAGATTCCCAGATGTTTCCTATTATTGATTTTTGATTTAATTTCATGTGGCCTCAGAAATACTTTATATTATTTCATTTCTGTAAAATTTATTGAAGTTATATTTTATAACCTAAAATGGGATCTATTTTGGTGAATATTACATGAACTGCAAAAAGAATTTGTGCTCTGTTACTGGACAGGCATTTGATAGTGTGGTTCAGGATAATGATTATTATTTTTAATGCTGGTTCTGGGGCTTGAACTGAGGGCCTTGCTCTCTTCCTTAGCTTTTCTGCTCAAGATTGGCATTCTACCACTTTAGCCACAACTTCACTTCTGGCTTTTTTCTGGCTAGTTGGAGTCTCATGTACTTTCCTGGCTAGGCTGGCTTTGAGCTGGCATCTTCAGATCTTAGCCTCCTGAGTAGTGAGGATATAGACATAAGCTACCAGTACCTGGCAAGATTTTTCTATTCTAATGGGTTCCCTGCCTATTTATTCTATCTAGGGTTGAGAGATTAACTCTGAGATTTTATAGCAGTAAGTGTGAATCCAAACCAAACATACAGTTAGGTATCCCATCTGAGTGTCTCTTTAAACAGAGTGATTAGCCCATTAAATATAATGTAATTGCAGACTAAAATGTACTCTCTTGCTTATTGTGTTCCATTTATCCCATATAAAACAATCTTCTCCAACCTTTCTTTTTTGGCTGGCTTTTAGATTAAATATATTTTATAATTTCATTTTATTTCTTTGATTGGCTTACTATTTATACCTCTCAAGTTGTTTTGGTGATGACTATAGAATATATAAAAGTAAATTTCCCTCAAATGAGCTCTTGTATCTAATTAAATAATGGAAATGATTTGTGAACATTTCAATTTAATTTTGATTATAACATAAATAATGTAACAAGAAAACTATAGGCAAAGCCAAAAATCTTTGAAACAGAAAGAGGGAATTTTTTCATTAACCCTCACCATCTTTCTCTTCCTCCTCTTCCTCTTTTGTGTGTGTGTGTGTGTGTGTGTGTGTGTGTGTGTGTGTGTGTGTGTGTGTGTGTGTGTGTGTGCGCGCGCGCGCACGCGCGTGCATAGTACTGGGGCTTGCACTGGGGGGGAAAGGGGGGTAGGGCATTGTTTCTTAGCTTTTTCACTCAAGGCTGGCTCTCTATATTTGAGCTACACCTCTGCTTCTGGCTTTTTGGTTGTTAAGTAGAGAAAAAGCATCCCAGACTTTCCTGCTCAGGCTAGATTCAAACCATGATCTTCAGATGTTAGCATGCTGAGTAGCTAGGATTACAGGCTTTTAAAAAATTTTATAGACTGGGGGCTGGGAAGGTGGCTCAGTGGTAGAGCGCTTGCCTTGCATACATGAGGCCCTGGGTTCGATTCCTCAGCTCTATATAAGCAAAAAGAAAAAAAACCAGAAGTGGCGCTGTGGCTCAAGTGGTAGAGCATTAGCCTTGAGCTGAAGAGCTGAGGGATAGCGCCCAGGCCCAGAGTTCAGGCCCCCCCACCAAAAAAAATTATGGACTGGCACATAATGTTTGTATTTAAAATCAGAAAAGCATTTATTTGAACATTTTATTGTTGTCTTAAGATGAAAGAGCTGGGTATGGTGGCATATTTTTGTTAAGTCCAGTACTTGGGAGGCTTTGGCAAGAGGATTTTAAGTTTGAAGCCAGCAAACTTGGAGCTACATAGCAAGCTCTATTCCTATAGCAAAGTCTTATATGAAATAAACAAACAAAAACAAATAAACAAATAATAAACAAGACTTTCAAAAAGTGATTCAAACCTTTTGGGGGGAAGAAAAAGGATATATGTAAAGTGAAATCCTTTACTAGTCCCTAGAGATGATTTTTACATTTGCAGTTCATTTATCCTAGAACTCTTGTAATAAAATGGCATAGACTTTGGAGAGTAGGGATCTAATGATTATATGCTCTAAAACTTAAATTTTGTGCTTACTAGTATTATTATGATCATTGTTTCTTTTATTCATATACCTCTCACTTATTAGCTGAAAAATAATGTTTACTACCTGGTGCTAGTGACTTATACCTGTAATCCTAGCTACTAAAGGAGGGAGAGATATGAGGAACACGGTGCAAAGCCATCCTGGGCAGAAAACTCTAACCAGTATAAAGCTGAATGGGAAGGTATATCTTACATGGTAGAGTGGAAAAAACTAAGGGAGAGACAAAGGCCCTGAGTTCAAACCTCAATATTAGCACAAAAATTAAATAAGGCATGTGCTAGTGGTTCATGCCTATAATCTTAACTATGCAGAAAGCTAAGAGAGAGTACTTTGGTCCTGAGTTCAAAAAAATCTGTGTTTACAGTTGAATGTTTAGGAAGTAATTTAAAATATTGAGATATCAAGCCAGACTACATGCATAGTATTTATTAGCTTCTACAAGTTAGTGTGCTGAAATAACTTAACAGGTGTTTATCAGCCTTAGATGGGGCCAGTGCCCTAGACTGTGTATAAATCAAATGAAACATTGTTTAGCCAATCACAAGGGACAGCAAATTAGCTATACAAGCAGGGACTTTCCACTGGGATAATCCATAATAGACAACTTCTCTAACTTTAAATCTGTCAAATAGTTGCTTTCCTCTGCTCTAACATTCCTCCTACAAAACCCTTCCCTTCAATTCTTCTGGCAGAATTCCAGATCTATTTTAGTCTGGTAATGTCTGATTCACAAATCCCTATTGATCAAATCAGCTGTTTAAAATGTTAATGTGCCTCAGTTTATCTTTTAAAGTACTAATAAAGCTTACTCTCCTGCATTGGTCAGCAAATTTTTACTAAAAAGGGCTGGATAATAAATATATTAGGCTCTGAGGGCTGGATAGTCTCTTGTGGCATATTTTTATTTGTATTTTACAGTGTTTCAAAAATATAAGTCATTGCTAATCTGTGGGCCATTCACAAATAGGGCGTAGACAGGAAGGGATTTGATGTACATACACAATGTATGTACTTGCCTGTGTCCTAGAAAATAGGATTTTCCAGATCAGGAAAATACTCTACCATGATCTGTTCTCATTGGCCTTTAATTAAGTTATATAAGTCTGAAGGCTGAGGCCTATCTATGTTGTCATTTGGAGTAATTATGTTAAGGAAAAAATGGTGAGTGACTTGAAGTTTCCTACAGCAATGCAGGAAGATATAGATCTTAGTGACTGATAGCAGTGGTCTGTGTCTTGTACTTGTAAGGTGAATGATGATGGAAAAGTAAGGAGTGTGACATCACCAAGGGCTGGATCAGGGGCCACCATTGCTCTTTCTTTAGCCTGGGCAAGCCAGTTCCTGGGAGAAATGGAGTTCTAAGGTGCTTTGAAACACAAATCATCCCTTTGGAAAGTACAAGAAATTGTCAGGCACCAGTGGCTCACCCCTGTAATCCTACTTAACTCAGGAGGCTGACTTCTAAGAATTGCAGTTCGAAGCCAGCTTAGGCAGAAAAGTTCATGAGACTCTTACCGTTAATCTTCAAAAAGCCTTAAGTGGAGATGTAGCTCAAGAGGTAAAGAACCAGCCTTGATTTTAAAAGCTAAGCAAGAACTTGAGGCCCCAAGTTCAAACTAAAGTTCCAGCACAAAAAGTAACAAACAAAAAGTACTAGGAATGTTACAAAACGGAAAAGGGAAAACATGTCCAAATGATTACTCCAACACTCATTTATTTCATTTTTATTTATTCATTCCAGTCACCTTTCACAAGTAGTTTTTTAGACTTGCTATTGTGGTGTCTTTATTTATACAATTGCATGTACTCCTTATATTAATTCACACATAACTCTTTTCTGTTCATCTGTCATTCTTCCAGATTCTCTAAAAAGGACTACTGACTGGATTTATCACCTATATGAACTAGCATGTAGATACCATATTCTCATGACCACTTCCCAGTACTGTGCTTTAACAAATCAAATTTGCTCCAGCATCCCTGTATAATGATTATTTTGGGTGGTTGTTTCAAGGGCAGGGTCATTTAAAATGGAATTTCTAAATAAAAATACTTCTAGCTCATCTTAATACCTATTGTTGGGTGATATTGTATATTTTCTTTCCCTTTCCCATCTGTTAGTATGTTTTGGTTTTAAGCTGAGCAGTGTTGGTTATACATACTGCTTTCTAAAAAGATTCTCAAATCAATAAATGAAAACATTGATGTAATAACTAATATGTCACTATCCCAACACTTTTTTTTTGTTTTGTTTTTTTGGAGTGGGGCTTGAACTCAGGGCAGGGCACTGTCCCTGAGCTTTTTCATTCAAGGCTAGTGTTTTACCACTTTGAGCTACAGCTCCACTTCCAGTTTTCTGGTGGTTAGCTGGAGATGAGAGTCTCACAGACTTTCCTTCCTAGGGCTGGCTTTGAACCATAATCCTCAGATCTCAGCCTCCTGGGTAGCTAGGATTATAGCGTGGGCCACCAATGTGTAGCTTCAACACTGTTATTTTTAATTTGGTTTCTCAAATAGCTTATAAAACTAAATGAGTCACCATAGATTTCTTCTAAGTTTAAAATGTAGAATCCTAAATTTGTTTTAAGAGGACTACCACAGAACTCTTTGAAATGATAGGATAGTGGTTTTTCTGATATCACTTTGTGTGTGTGTGTGTGCACACACGTGTGTGTGCACGTGCGTGCCAATACTGGGACCTGAACTCAAGGTCCTTAACTTTTTTCAAGGCTGGTACTTTACTCTTTGAACCACACCACAGTACTTTCACTTCCAGAATTTTGGTGGGTAACTGAAGGTAAGGTAACTGGATTTTACTGTCCAGATTGGCTTCAAACCACAATATTCAGATCTCAGCCTCTGGAATAGTTAGGATTGATTAAAGGAATGAACTACTAGCAGCTAGCTGACACAACTTTTGACTTTGAGTTGATTGTATAATCCTAGATGAAAACTTAATTATCCCTCATGTTCTACAAGTTGTAGGTTTGCCCTGAGATAAAAATAAATGAATTTCTAATATAACACTGGTTTTTTACAGTATGGTAAGTAGTATAGATAGATTTAAGCTAGAGAAATGCAGTTTTGATCTTAGAAGTTTAGAAAAACAGTAAGCCCCTTTGAAGCACAGTACATACTCACACATTCTTTTGCCATGGTGATGAGATCCCCAGGCCTTGTGCATTCTAAGCAAGTGCTCTACTGCTGAGTTATACCCCAGCCAGGCATTTTTGTTTGTTTGTTTGTGGATTATAGGTGTGAGCCATTGGTGCCCAGCTCAGGCATATGTATTTTAGTGCTTGGAAAAGCATTACTTTTTGGAAAAGCAAGTACTTTTACAACCATGTTTGCTTCTAGTTACTTTTTTTTTTTTTCCAGAGTATTCACTTTGAACTGTTGGTGTGTGGTCATTTCTTATTAGGACTGGTAGATTCTGTATGCTTTATTGAACATGCCAGAGACTCTGCTTTCAAAGAGTTGTATTATAAGGCACCGGAGGGAGTGTGACCAGGAATTTAATATTGATAAGACACTCCTAGGGCAGACCTCAGTGCTGGCTCAAGTCCCCAGGACCCTGGCAATCAAAGGGCTGCGTTAGGAATGTCTCTCCCACTGCCATTTGTTTGATTTGCCGGGCTCTCAGGATTTCCTACTGCTCTCCTAGTGGTTTGGGCACTGTAGATTTGCATCTGCTGACTCTGCATGGCGTAGATTGTTTATTTTCATTTGCAGCTTGGAATTCAAAGACTTGCAGGCCAGTGTGTGTCTTTGAACCACACTAGGAGGCAGGAATCAGAAGTCTTCTTTCAGGCCCTGGCCAAATGCTGACACCTTAATCTTGGAGTCATAGCCTCCAGAACTGGAAGAAATTTATTTATTCCAATAAGTTCTATTTATTGTGTTACATTAAAAAAAAGAAGTCTGGGGGCTGGGAAGGTGGCTCAGTGGTAGAGCGCTTGCCTTGCATGCATGAGGCCCTGGGTTCGATTCCTCAGCACCACATAAGCAAAAAGAAAAAAGCCGGAAGTGGCGCTGTGGCTCAAGTGGTAGAGTGCTAGCCTTAAGCTGAAGAGCTGAGGGACAGCGCCCAGGCCCAGAGTTCAGGCCTCACGACCGGACCCCCACCCCCCACCCCCAAAAAAAGTCTGGGTTGCATGCTGGTGGCTCATGACTGTAACCCCAGCTACTCAAGAGTCTGAGATCTGAGGATGGCTATTCAAAGCCAGTTAGGCAGGGAAGTCTGTGAAACTCTTATCTCCAATTCTTATCTCCTTGAGTTCAAGCCCCAGTACCAGCACCTCCTACCTCCCCACCTCCCACCCTCCCACTCACCACCCCCACCCCCGTCAAAAAAAAAAGTCTTTCTTCAAGGGCATGACTTGCCTTTTAGGAGTGAGACCTTTTTTGTCATTCAGAAGCCCACAAATAATAAAATACCTAGGAGAAGGACCTCTATGATAAAACTTTAAAAACCTGAAAAAGGAAATTAAAGCAGAACTAAGAAAGTGGAAAAACCTCCCATGCTCCTGGATTGGGACGATTACATCATGAAAATGACAATACTGCCAAAGACTATTTACAAATTCAATGCAATATCCATCAATATCCCAACATCATTCTTTAATGAAATACAAGAAGGTGGATCCATTGCAACAATGAGATGTACAAGTTGCTATGTGGAAAAACGAACTTTACAACTTTGGTAGTAGGTGGAGGAGGCTTGGGGGGTTGGGGAGGATGGCAAGGGATGGGAAGGGGAAACAAAGGAGGAGGCTACAATGCTTGATAAGAAATGTACTCATTATCTTGCCCATGTAATTGTAACCCCTCTGCACGGTATTTTCACAAGAAAAAAAAATGAAATAGAAGAAGCAATCCAAAAATTCATATGGAACAATAAAACCCCCAAATAGCAAAAACAATCCTTAGCAGAAAGAACAGTGCTAGAGAAATATAAATATCAAACTTCAAATTCTGTTGCAATGCTATAGTAATCAAAACAGCTTGGTGCTGGCACAATGGAACAGAACCGAAGACCCAGAAATGAACCTGAAAACCTAGGGCCACCTAATCTTTGATAAGGGGACCAAAAAAATTGGGTGGAAGAAAGACAGCTCTTCAGTAAATGGTGCTGGCAAAATTGGTTAAACACTGTAGAAAACTAAAGTTAGAGCCTTATATATTACCCTGCACCAGGATCAATTCCAAATGGATCAAAGACTTCAAGGTAAAATCAGGTACCCTGAAAACATTACAGGAAGAAATAGGAGAAACTCTAGGGCTCCTTGTCCAAGTCTGAAATTTTCTTTTTTTTGGGTCCGGTCATGGGGCCTGAACTCTGAGCCTGGGCCCTGTCCCTCAGCTCTTCAGCTCAAGGCTAGTGCTCTACCACTTGAGCCACAGCGCCACTTCCGGCTTTTTTCTTTTTTTGCTTATGTGGTGCTGAGGAATCGAACCCAGGGCCTCATGCATGCAAGGCAAGCGCTCTACCACTGAGCCACCTTCCCAGCCCCTGAAATTTTCTTAATAAAGACCCAGAAACACAAATCAAAGAAAGGTTGGACAAATGGGACTGGATTAAATGGTATAGCTTCTCCACAGCAAAGGACATAGCTAGCAAGATCAGTAGAAAGCCCACAGATTGGGAGAAGATCTTCACTAGTCATATAACAAACAGACCAGGGCTTCATATCTAAAATGTACCAAAGAACTAAAAAAATTAAATCCCCCCAAAGCAAACCTTCAAAGAAACAGCCACCCCATTAATAAGTGGGCCAACAACTTAAAGACTTCTCCGAAAAGGAAATAAGAATGGCCAATATACAAATGAAGAAATGCTCAACATCTCTGGCCTTAAATGCAAATCAAAACAACATTGAGATTCCACCTCACCCAGTTAGGGCTGTAATCAAGAAATCTAATAAAAACAGATGCTGGAGGGGATGTGGCCAAAAGGGAACTACTACACTGTTGGTGGGAGTGTAAACTTGTTCAACCAATCTGGAAAGCAGTATGGAGGTTCCTCAAAAGACTACACATAGAGCTCACCTATGACCCAGCAATCCCATTTCTGGGCATTTACCCAAATGACCACAAACAAGGCCATTAAACTACCAGCACCACTACATTTATTGTGCAGAGTTATTTACCATAGCCCAGATATGGAACCAACCTAGATGTCCCTCAGTAGATGAACTGATCAAGAAAATGTGATACACACACATATACACAATCACACAATGGAATTCTATGCTTCCGTCAGAAATAATTTGTAAGGAAATGGAAGGACTTGGGAAAAAATCACATTAAATGAAGTAAGCCAGACCCATGGTTTCCCTTATTTGCAATAATTAGTATACATCTAGGATAATCTTAGCAGATGAGCAGAATAGCTCAATAGCTATGTACATGTGACCATATAAGGTGATGCTAAGTGCAATGAACTCTAAGACATGGACACAGAGGTCTTTCTTAGTTGTTGTTGTTCACAATGTACTATGTGATTTCTTTTTTCTTTTGTGTTTCCCCCACCTATGGTTTATCCCCTGTTGTCACTGTATTCGATTTTGGTACCCTGGGTTTTTTTTGTTTTTTTTTTTTGTATTGTATATATGTTTTTCTGAACTAGGGAAGGGAAGGGGAACAACAAAATGGTGAGACAAAGGACAAGGGGAAGCTATGCAACAGCAATACTCACAAGACAGTATGTTGGAAATGATCTGTACAACTTGGTGGTGGGGGGAATGGGATGGGAGGGAAAGAGGGAAAAATGAGGGAAGGGGTAACAAGTTAGACAAGAAATGTAATCACTATCTTATTTATGTAACTGTAACCCCTCTGTATATCACCTTGACAATTTTTTATTGTGATTAAGCGTTTACATAACTTCCCAAATTTTATAGTAATGTGGGATAGTGATGCTCAGTTAAAGTCACAAACACATTCTAACTTTCCTGGAGCAAATTGTCTATCACAGTCTATAACAGTTATGAGTTCTATGAGCTTTGCGATACAGTTATTTCTTCCACATTAGGTGGTATGTACATTTCTTTTGTTTTGCATAGCATCAGCTGTTCCCTTTTTCCCATTTGTTCCCTCCCTCCCATCATTGCCATTAAGTTGCTTAGTTCATTTTGGTCAATGTCCAGTACAGCTGATGGGTCCTGCTGTTGTATGTTTTTCCCTGATTCCCTCTAATTCTGTGTCGTCTTCCTGGTTCCCCTCAGGTGTACACATATATACCATACATGTGATCAGCAGCAT
Source organism: Dipodomys merriami (assembly GCF_024711535.1). Classification (NCBI taxonomy): domain Eukaryota; kingdom Metazoa; phylum Chordata; class Mammalia; order Rodentia; family Heteromyidae; genus Dipodomys; species Dipodomys merriami. The sequence goes on along the minus strand of NW_027206179.1, from coordinate 72,365,495 downwards.
GGGGTTATTTAGTAGTGGTTCGACCAGATTGGTAGAAGTTCTTTGTTTCTTAAGTCCTGTTAATTTTGTTTTATCACCTAACATTTTGGATTTAACATCCACTCATCAGGGAGACCATGTACCATTTGTCTCTTTGCTCTTGGCTTACCTCGCTCAACATGATTTCTTCTAGCTCCATCCATTTTCCTGCAAATGCCATTATTTTGTCATTTCTAATGGCTGCATAATATTCCATTGTGTATAGATACCACAATTTTTGGATCCATTCATCTGTGGTGGGACATCTGGGTTGTTTCCATATCCTGGCTATTGTGAACAGTGCTGCAATAAATATGGAGGTGCATGTGTCCTTGTATACTGGTTCCTGTTGTTCAGGATAGATGCCTAGAAGAGGTATGACTTGGTCATAAGGGAGGTCAGTCTTTAGCTTTCTGAGGACCCTCCAGACTGCTTTCCAAAGTGGTTGTATAAGTGTACATTCCCACCAGCAGTGTAATAGGGTTCCTCTTTCTCTGCATTCCCTCCAGCATTTGTCGTTGGCTGACTTGTGGATGTGGGACATTCTGACTGGGGTAAAGTGGTATCTCAGGGTTGTCTTTATTTGCATTTCCTTCACCACCAGGGATGATGAACATTTCCTCATGTGTTTCTTTGCCATTTTTATCTTTTCATCTGAGAAGTCTTTCTTTAGTTCCCTTGCCCATTTAGTAATTGGTTTGTTAGGTTTGGGAGGGATTAGTTTCTTGAGTTCCCTGTATATACTGGATATTAACCCCTTGTCTGATATATTGCTGGTAAATATTTTTTCCCAATTAGTTGGTTGTCTTTCTAGCTTGGTTGCGATAGCTTTATCTGTGCAGAAGCTTTTTATTTTAAGGTCGTCCCATTTGTCAAGTCTCTCTCCAATTTGTTGTGACCCTGGGACTCTGTAAAGGAAGTTCCTTCCTGTGCCTATTAGTTCAAGTGTCTCTCCTACTCTGTCCTGCTGTAGTTTCAGAGATTCAGGTTTAATGTTAAGGTCTTTAATCTATTTTGAGTTGATGTTGGTGCATGGTGATAGGCTGGAGTCCACTTTTAGTCTTCTGCATGTGGCCACCCAGTTTTCCCAGTACCAGTGGTTGAAGAGGCTGTGTTTCTTTCATTGTATGTCTTTGGCTCCTTTTTGACAATTTTTTTTTAATGTGGCTTCTCTGTCTAGCCTCCATCCATAAGCCTTTGCTAGCTGAATAAGAAAATCACTGAGTTAAGGATCTCAGGGTTGAACCTGAGCTGTCTTTTTTTCTCTTGATTAATGGGAAGCCTCTGCAGAGGAAAGCTCTCCAGAAAATCCCCTAGGCTAGAGAGTTGATTGAATGGCTTCTGGGAGAGGGCAGGTTGTGAACACAGTAGAATTAGAGCTCCTGATATGAGCTACCTGGGTTCTCCATTGCTATGAGAGAGACAAGAAGTGTTTATTTTTTCCTAAAAATTTCCTCTTGTTCTTTCCTCAGGCCAATGCTTAAAATATTATGAATGGGAATTTCATGCAATTATTATATGTATTGTCAAGTATGGACTAAACTGGTTCTTGGTAAGCCTTTTGATTGCAGTCCAGAACATTCTGTTTTATGCCCTCTTTATTTTTTAAAAATAATTTTATTATTATGTAGTTGTACAAAGAAGCTACAAGTCCATAAACCAGGTTATGAGTACAATGTATCTTGATTAATGTCACCCCTTTCATCATTCTGTCCCACTTTTCTACTCTTATCCCTCAAGTTTGATAGAGTTCAATTGTTTTGTCCTTGATTAATTAATTTATTGTTCATGGAATCTGTGCTGTCCTCATGACTCAGGTGTAAGAGAGAGTTCATAGTCCTCTCCTTCCAGCCTAGATGGAGACAGGCCACCTGCTGCTCCACTTCAGTTGTACTAAGCCACTTGTGAACACTTTATTTTTATTTTTACTTTTTTGTGCCCATACTGGGGTTCGAACTCCCTGAGTTTTTTCACTCAAGGCTAGTGCTATACTATTTGACCCATGGCTCAACTTCCATCTTTTTAAAAAATTGGTTAATTGATCAGAATCTCATTGACTTTCTTGCCTCATTTGGCCATGATCCTCAGACCTCAGCCTCCTGAGTAGCTAGGATTACAGGCACTCAGCTTCTAGTAAACACTCAGTCACTGTTATAACTGAAAGTGAGATGAATTATGAAAAATACATTGTCATGGATATGAAACTCTGCCTGTCTTTAGCCTAGAAGTAGACCAATTTTCAGCAGTAAAAGTCCATATTCAGTAGCTCTTCTTCATAGAGTTCAGGTTTTTTTTATTTTTGTGCCAGGTATTTTTACTTATTAATTTAATTTTATTATTTTTTTGTGCTAGTATTGGGGCTTAAACTCAAGGCCTCACATGCTTGTCTTCGTTCAAGGCTGGCACTCTACCATTGAGCCACTTTTCCACTTCTGGCATTTTGCTACATAATTGGAGATGAGAGTCTTATGGATTTTCTACCAAAGCTAGTTTCAAACTGCAATCCTCAGCTCTTAGACTTCCAAGTAGCTAACACTACAGGCATAAGCCACTAGCACATGTATTGTGCCAGGTGTTGTTATTCAGTGTCTGCTCTCTCCCTAACCCACAAGTAGGGAATCTTCATCTCTAGAGATAGAAATGGAAATCAGTACCTTTCGTTATGAAAGCTTTCTGAGTAATTCCCCTCCTTCCCCAAATAAAATTATACTATTACTTGTAGTCAGTTGACTTGATATTATGTTTTAGGTACTTTCCTGAGAAGATATTAGGGCAGTAGTCATTGTTTTATTGTGTAAACAATGATAAAATAAGCAATGAAAATGAGTAAAGTCCTGCTGTCTTCACAAATTCCCCCATTTAAGGTTTTCCTGCTTCTGGATTTTATGTAAAGTTCCATGCTTGCCCAGCCCAACCTTACCGTGGAGCTTGTTATTTTATACCAGGTAAAGCGTCTGGTATGCAATGTGGAAGGTCAGTCCCACAGGCTCTTGGTCAGTGTTTCTAGGGCTGCTTTCCCCAAGATAACAAGACCTTTGATTTTCCAGCCTAAGCCAACCCAGAGGCCTCAGGCTGGTACCAGGAGATGAATCTGAGCATGTACAGATTTAAAAATAATGATTGGGCCAGGTGCCTGTGGCTCACGCCTGTAATCCTAGCTACTCCGGGGGCTGAGATCTGAGGATTGTGGTTCAAAGCCAGCCCGGGCAGGAAAGTCTGTGAGACTCTTATCTCCAATAAACCACCAGAAAACTGGAAGTGGCACAGTGGCTTAAGTGGTAGAGCTGAAGAGCTGAGGGACAGCGCCCAGGCCCAGAGTTCAAGCCCCATGGCCAACCAAAAAAAAAAAAAATGATTGGGAGCCTGAATTCCCATGACTCACACTTAGAATCTTAGCTACTCAGGAGGCTGAGATCTGAAGCCTGGCTCTAGCTGGCCTCCTTCTGGCTTATGGAGTAGCATAAGATCACCAATTTTACAGGTATAAGGCTCAGTGAAAGGAGACCTTTCAGACAGAGAAGAGTTTATTAGGAGAAACCAAACCACTTCCCTGCACTAGATGGAGGTGTACAGAGATGGAACTTATGATAGGGAGAGAGGTTATATGGGGAGAGGAGATGTGGCCACAGTGGATGCAGAAGTGACCTCAGAGCCTGGAAACCTCTCACTGTCTTTTTTTTTTTTGGTCGGTTGTGGGGCTTGAACTCTGGGCTTGGGCATTGTCCCTGCACTCTTCAGCTCAAGGTGAGCGCTCTACCACTTGAGCTACAGCACTATTTCCAGCCTCTCACTGTCTTGAGGGAGGAGTGATGGGGTAGATGAGGAAATGACCTCAGAGCTTGGGTCCTTTGTTGACTCAGTTAGGTGACTGACAGGTGACTGACAGGTGGTTTTAGGCAAGTGATTTCTGGTAAGGCTATGTGCTGTCTTTCATGAGGAGCTGGGAAGGGGCTTTTCTCCCAGGCAGACTTAACAGTTTGGTCATTCATTCACTCATTTACTCCTTCTTTCATTTGTACCAGTACTGGGGCTTCAATTCAGGGCCTGCATATTGAATCTTAGCTTTTTACCTCAAGGCTAGCTCTCTACTACTTGAACCCCACCTCCACTTCCCACTTTGGTGGTTGATTGGAGATAAGAGCTCCTGGACTTTCCTTCCTGGGCTGGCTTTGGTCCTCAGATCTCAGCCTCCTGAGAAGCTATGATTATAGATGTGAGCCACTAGTGCCTGACTCTTACAGGAAATTTGGAGAACAGAAAATTTCTCATTTGTAAAGTAGAAGTCAGAGACACTAGGGGCTGGGAAGGTGGCTCAGTGGTAGAGTGCTTGCCTTGCATGCCTGAGGCCCTGGGTTTGATTCCTCAGCACCACATAAGCAAAAAGAAAAAAGCTGGAGGTGGCGCTGTGGCTCAAGTGGTAGAGCGCTAGCCTTGAGCTGAAGAGCTGAGGGACAGTGCACAGGCCCAGAGTTCAGGCCCCACGACCGGACCCAAAAATAAAAATAAAAAAATAAATCTTCCATCTGAAAATCCCAAGTTCAACATGCTCTGGAAAGAAATGCGAGATTTTTGTAGTTTGTTGGGTCTTTTCTTTTTTTTTTTTGGCCGGTCATGGGGCCTGAACTCTGGGCCTGGGCACTGTCCCTCAGCTCTTTAGCTCAAGGCTAGAGCTCTACCACTTGAACCACAGCGCCACTTCTAGCTTTTTTTCTGCTTGTGTGGTGCTATGGTATCGAACCCAGGGCCTCATGAATGAGAGGCAAACACTCTACCACTGAGCCACCTTCCCAGCCCCAAGTTTGTTGGATTTTTTAGAACTTCCAGTTTATAGAAACATTCAAAAGCTTGGAAAACAGAATCCAGAACTAAATCCAAAATATTTTTGGTCATAAGCATTTAGGTCAACCTACATAGTTATTGTTACGTTTTTGATTTCTTTTTTGTGCATCTATGTATTTTTGTATTTGTGTGCCATTGTGGAGTGAACAAGTTATTGAATATAAGTATTCTATGTTGCTTTGTGTGTGTGTGTGTGTGTGTGTGTGTGTGTGTGTGTGTGTGTGTGTGTGTGTGTGTGTGTGTGTGTGTGCATGTATCAGTACTGGAGCTTGGGCTTGAACTCAGGACTAGGGTCCTTTCCTTTAGCTTTCTTTGCTCAAACCTGGCATTCTACCATTTGAGCCACACCTCTACTCTCCATTTTTTTTCTGGTTACTTGGAGATAAGAGTCTCAAAGACTTTCCTAATCTATTTGGCTTCACACTGGGATCCTGGGATCTTAGCCACTTGAGTAGCTACGATTATTGGCAGAGCTGCTTGTGCCCAGCTCTTTATAATTTATATGGCTACTTTGTATTGGCCATGTAATCTTCTTTCATGGTACTGCTTCATGATTATGACACCCATTAGATATTCAAAACAACTTTCTGTGTATTGAAGGTAATGTTATTTGTTCTGTATAATTTTGTTTTATAGCTAGATAGACCTATCTGTATATATACATACATATATAATCCTAAACAAAATCACATTTACATAAATCATAATCTCTCTAAAGAGAATATGAATTTAAAAATGAAAGAGGCTAATTTTATTTGTTTTTCAAGAGTGTGTTAATGGTTTTATACTTTTTTGTCCTAAGCCTCTGAGAGAAATGAACTTTGGTATTTAAATGTAGTTATTCAAAAGGTCTTCCCTTTCCTTTCTGTTCTTACCTGTGGTTAATGAACATAATGAATTGATTTTTGTGTCAGTCTCTGGAAAAATGAAAAGCCCCCAGGAGGCTGGCTGAGGTCGCTTGCCTGTGCTCAGCCCTTTGGCAGTTGGGACACACTTCATGGAGATTTCTGTCCAGGATGCAGGAAACCTGGGCCCTGCCTGCCCTCTAGTGCAGGGGGCTCTGGGCACTGTAGAGGTAGACTTCTGCACAGACCAAAGCTCCAGCTTGTACTTGAGAATGAATGACCTTCCTTCCTTCCTTCCTTCTTCCTTCCTTCCATCCTTTCTTCTTCCCTCCTTCCTTCTTGTTTCTTTACTTTCCCCCTTCCTTTCTTTTCTTCCTACCTCTTTGCCTTTCTCCTTCTGTCTTTCTTTCTCCATATCTTTCTTTTTGCAACTACTTCAATATGTGTGTGTGTGTGCATGCGCGCACGCATGCACACACACACACACACACACACACACGTGCATGTACATTTATGCCAGTATTAGGGCTTGAACTCCGGACCTCACATTCTTGCTTAGCCTTTTTGCCCTAGTTTAGAGCTTTACTGCTTGAGCCACACCTCTACTTCCACCTTTGTGCTGGTTAATTGGAGATACAAATCTCAAATTTATCTGCCTGGGTTTGCTTCTCACTAGGAACCTCAAATCTTGAGATCTGAGGATTATAGACATGAGCCACTGGTTCCGGCAATGAGCTGCTGGATGTATTTCTTTTTCTGGGATATTTGAGAGAGGAAGAAACTTTGTTACACACAGAAGGTAGGTTTAGCTTTGTACTAGAACTCCAGGCTGTCTTGAGGCCATCCCAAGAACCATTATGTGTAGAAGATAAGAACGTGACCCTGAACTTCTGTGCTGTATTTGTCCTTTTACGTATGCTGAATGTGGATTCTCCTTCCTCAAACTTATATGGCAACTTAATCACCATTATTATTAAGCGATGGGACCTTGAAGAGGTTATTAGGGCTTAGTCTAATAATCAAGCTAATCCATTCATATAATTGATTAATGAGTCCATGGCTTGTCTTGAGAGTGCTTTTGCTACAGAAGCCAGCGTGGTCCAGTCACCTGCGTGCTCCTTGCCTTGCCATATGATGCCTGTGCTGCCTGCCCTCTGGCAGCAAGGCCATCACCCACCTTGGACCACAAGTGTGAGCCACGATGAATCTTTATAACCCCACCCAGTCTATGGCTTTTTTTGTTTTGGGTTTTTCCTTCCTTCCTTCCTTCCTTCCTTCCTTCCTTCCTTCCTTCCTTCCTTCCTTCCTTCCTTCCTTCCTTCCTTTCTTTCTCTCTCTCTTTCTTTCTTTCTCTCTTTCTTTCTTTCTTTCTTTGTTTCTTTCCTTCTTTCCTTCTTTCTTGTACTGTCACCGGACAGAGGTGAGGTTTAGTGAAGCTTCCCTTTAAATATAGGAACTCTCCACTTAGGGTCCGTTACTTTGATTGCAGAGTAAGAATTTCTGGACAAGTCACAATGGTAAGAAAACTTGGCAGAGCTTTATTGAGTAGGTGAACAAGCAGGCAAGCAAACATGAAAAAGAAGACAAACAGAAGGATAGGGGCACACCCTAGCAGTGTGTGGTTGCTCTCACAGGGAGATAGAGACACAGAGAGACAAACACACAGACACACAGAAACACACACAGACACACAGAAACACACACAGACACACACACACACACACAGAGAGACACACAGACACACAGACAGACACAGACACACACACACACACACACACACACACACACACACACACACACACACACACACACACACACACACACACACACACACACACACACACACACACACACACACACACACACCAAGCGATAGACACACATATGCAAAGAGACACCTAGAGAGACACACAGCCCCTTGGGCTGTTAGGTATTTATAGGGTAAAGGCAGGGGGGTCTGGCTTTAAGTTATGCAAAGCTAAGTGCTTTGTCTTTGCTTTAACTACAGCTGGTGTTATTCTCTGAGTTTCCAGGTAAGAATACATCCTGTCATAAAACAGATCCTTATCCTAGAAACAAGTAGATGCCCTGCTATGTGCAGTTTGGGGCATCCTGTCAGGCAGCTGTGAATTTTTGGGTGAGAAATGAATCCCTCAGGAAAGATGCATTCGCTTGCCTCTCTTTAAAGCAAAGATAGCATTTCTAAGTTTCTAGATACCTATTTCTGAGTTGCCTACACCAGGCCTCAGTTTCTTTAAGTTGTCCTACTTCATTCCCCCCAAATGACTTTTTTCCCCGTAATCTTGAGGGAAGTACATGAAGGAATATCTCCTGTATTTGCTGTTAGCTGACCATATCTCATTTTTCCTAGTCTATCCAGGTTTAGTACTAGGACTTGAACTCAGGGCCTGGGTGCTACCCCTTAAGCTTTTTCTCTCAAAGTGGTACTCCACCACTTGAACTAATACCTTCACTCTGGCTTTTTGCTGGTTATTGGAGGTAAGAATTTCATACATTTTTTGCCTTGTCTGGCTTTGAATCATGATCCTCAGATCTCAACCTCTTGTAGCTAGGATTATAGGCATGAGTCACCAGCACCTGGCTTGTGATATTGTATGATTAGCAACAGGAGACCGAAGGCCCATTTCAGCTTGCTTTTGTGTTCCCTGTGACAGGAAGTTACACATTAGCATTTGGGACATATCCTAACAGGTCTATGTCCATCCACCCACACCCTCTTCTATGGTGCCAAGCATCCTCGGGTTCTTTCTTCTCCTGAGAATGAGGATAAGGTAGATACAGAAGGAATAGATAGCTAAGAAAAGATCCAGGGACTGTGCAAATTGAACTCCAAGTCTTCCTGATCTCTGGCCTTTCTGTGAAGTGAGCCAGTCCATTTTTTTTTTTCATTGTTTAGGCAGGTTGATTTAGGTGTTTGATTACTTGTAGCTGAAAACATGTTGACTGGTAAATGTGATAAATTAAATGCTGACCCAGACTTGAACTTCTAAAAAGCTTCCTAGTAGCTTTTAAAACCTCATTCTAGGCTGGGAGGTGCAAAGCTTTGCTTGTTTTGTCTACACAGTCATATAAGGAAGATTAGTAAGGTTATATTTGTAAATCACTCTTAGGCTTGGATTTGAATGATGAACAAAAGGAATTAAAAAAAAAAAAGCTCTTAAATTTGAGCTTGCTTTTCCACCTTGCCTTCTCATATACAGTTTACCTCTGGTAGGAAATGACACATATGTTTTAAGAATTCCACAACTAGCTCACATCTGTAGTCCTAGCTCTTTGAAAGGCAGAGATCAAGGATCGCAAATCAAAGTCAGCCCAGGCAGAAAACTTTGTGAGACTCTTATCTTCTATTATCCAGCAAAAATTCAGAAGTAGAGCTGTAGCCCAAGTCATAGAGGGCCAAGCTTGAGTGAAAAGCCAAATGATAGTGTGAAAACCTGAGTAGAATGCTATCCTTGAGCAAAAGAAGCTCAGTGACAGCACCCAGGCCCAGAGTTTAAGACTAGGACCAGCACAAAAATTAAGTAACTAAATTAAATTAAATTGAAAGCTTCCAAAGGTAGACTATTGTTATCTTTGCTAGACAACTGAGACTTGTTGAAAAACTTAATCTTGGATAGAGTAGAGAGGAGATGCTCTCTTGGGAGTAAAAAATCAGATCATTATTATTATCTTTAAAAGTTGTACTGAATTGTTGCCATTTAACAAAGCAGTTTACGAATACAATACATCTTCATCTGTGTCACAATTTTATTTTTCACAATTTTATTTTTAATGGTACTTTTTTGAAAAAAATGATAGGGTACCTTACCCTCTCATTCCATTTGCTCACAGCGAGTGCTCTACCACCAGCCATGAGTCTGTTCTGGCATTTTGCTGGTTAACTGGAAATAGAATCTCATAGAAGTTTCTATCTGTACTGGTTTTGAACATCAATACTCAGATTTCAGCTTCCCAAGTATCTAGGAATACAGGTGTGAACCACCAGTTTCCCACATCTCTCTCCTTTTTTTTTTTTTAACTTCACATTAAAATTTCTAGAAGCCTAGGTTCTTGTGCTCTGATCTAGCACACTAGGAAATTGGAAAAGAGGATACTAAAAGATGGTGACATTGGTGTCTAGAAAGAAGCCAAACATGAGCCACTGGCTTTTTTTTTTTTAAATTCCAACATAGTTAAGCTTGCCATCTTTTAAAAAAAATTCTTGTACTTTTGCATGCTGGTTTAAGAAGGCCTCAACCCCTCCTGGATGACATATCTGAAAGTCAGCAAGGCCATGCCTGCAGGAAGGTATGGCAGTTAGGGCAGCCAGTATTCTGGAAAAATCCTTATGGGCCAATGACAGGTCCTTTGGAGAAGACCTTCAAAGTAATGCTGTAAAACAGGGAATGTTCTCAACATGCAAGGCCATAATGTGATTGATGCCTGCCTCTGTTTTTTTCTGACTTGCTCAAAGACTATTTTCCTCTCCAGTGTCCTACAGTGATGTTCTACATCTTCTTGTTTCTGGCTCTTTCCTCTTAGTTCCTAGGAACTTTCATCCAAGCCTGACCCTGGAAGCTTTTGACTCCCTTGGTGTTTTGGTTCATTGTTGAATCACTCTGTTTGTTTCACCTCTGTGATGTTCAGGGGTCCAAATAGGCCCAGTGACTTGCTAGGGATCACCCAACAGGTCAGCAGGGAGTAGAGGATTTTTTTTCTTTGTCTAAGCTATTCTTTGCTGTGAAACTTTGTTTATTTGTCCTTTGGGCCACTCAGCTTAGTGAATAGCAGGATTATTTTATCTTTTAAATTGTGGATATTATCTAGCCTAAAATGTTTGTAAAAGACTGCTTCAGAAATTATTCTACTCTTTTTCTTTTTTTTAGGTGCTAATATTGGGGTTCAAACTCAGATCATGGGTATTGTCCTTAGCTTTTTCATTCAAGGCTGGTACTGTATCACTGGAGTTACAACTCTACTTTTTGCTGGTAATTTAGAGATGAGTCTTATACTGCCTGGTCTGGCTTTGAACTATTAGCCCCAGATCTCAGCCTCCTGCCTAGCTACAATTATAGGTATGAGGCGCTGGTGCCCAGCTATTTTTTTTTTTTTTTTTACATAAACTGTTTAGTTGTTGGTATGGGTTAAACATCTCTGATCCAAAAATCTTAAAACCAGAATGTTTCAAAAAAAACCTCAAGCTTTTTAAACCCTGATATATCATAAGAAGGCAGTACTGTACCATAAAGCTTCATTTTATGCACAAAATTGTAAAAAAGTATTAAATAAAATTACCTTTGCTGTGCATGTTAGTTGGCTTTCTGTTACTGTGATAGAATATGAGATAACTTAGAAGGTGGAAAGATTTATCTTACCCCTCTGCTCTGTCCTGATAGAAATCCTTGCTGTTAGGGAGAATGTCCAGGGGCTAGGGATGTGGCTTAGTGGCAAAGTGCTTGCCCAGCATGGATGAAGCCCTGGGTTCAATTCCTCAGTACCACATAAACAGAAAAAGCCAGAAGTGGTGCTGTGGCTCAAGTGATAGAGTGCTAACCTTGAGCAAAAGAAGCTCAGAGTGCCCAAGCCCTGAGTTCAAGCCTCAGTACTGGCAAAAAAAAAAAAAAAGTTCTTCTTCCAGTTACTGATGCCTTTAGTGGGTATTTGTATATAGTATCAGTGGAAGACCATAGGTGGCAGCAGGTGACACCTTCTAGTATTGCTGCTCTTGTACCTGGGAAGCCAGGTGGTCATAAGGCTTTTGACAGTAACTGTGGAAGAAGGGCTTCTAGACCTTGGAGGTTGGCCCTCAGTCTGAAGTGGTACAGCTCTTTTATGCCTCTGCTTGGATCTGAGGCCATTCCTCCTGTACTGTCTGATTCTGATCTATCAGTTCTGCTTTCACTCTCACCTCTGTGACTTCAGCTATTTTGTTCCACTTTGGACTTCATGACTTCATCTCCACTTGGCAGCCAAGGCAAGCCCAGCTTCTGATGTTGTGGGCAGCTGCCGATATGCTTGCTACCATGGGAGGGAGGCTCCAGTCAGTGGCCAAATGTTTCCACCAGATGTGGGAAGCCCCTGTTCCATTTCTTCCCTTGCTGGGATAGCTCTGGTGTCCCACCACTATTTTTGCATCTTTGGCCCTGGCCTTGATGCCAGTCCTGCTGATGACTCTTGCCTACTGTAGGAATTACTTGCCAACATTGCTTCCTGCCCTGCTGCTGCCACTGCCTCCATGGACACTTCTTTTCTTCCTGTGTGCAATTAGCCAATGCTTATGATGAAAGCCAAAAGTAGGGAAGGCAGACTACTCAAGAGTCTTTATTGGTGGACTTCTGTTGTAACACCAGGGGAAGTACCAAAGGGTGTCTCCTGGCTGCTCACAAAGCAAGCTAAATGACCTGTTTATATAGTCACAGAGAGGGTGGGGCAACTGTGTCTGCATCAATTATGACAGTCCATCGTGCAAATGAAGACTGTGTTAGCATCAGTAATAGCCCAGTCCTGTCATCAGTCATGGCAGTTCCTTATTCAGTTGAGCTGGGTTTGTACCAATCACAGCTCTGCTGTGTCTCCAGGGAAAGGAAGTGCTCCCCCTCTGGCCTAAGTGAAGGTGGCTTCGATGGTGGCAAAAGTCTGGCACAAGCTGCTTGTTGAACCAATGTTTTCTAGAACCAGAGTTGGGTTCAAAGTTGCCAATGTGGCATAAAGACAGTTTTGTCTGCCTGTCTGCCAAGCTGGCAGTTCTTTGCTCAAGACATCTGGGTACACAGCTGGGTCTAACAGCTGTCAGTTAAGGAATCAACCCTCTCCAGCCTACAACTTCTTAGCATATTTAAAAGAAAAAGAAACTTTAAAACAGGTGCTTACAACAGAAGTCATTAATAACGGTGTTTTAACAATATTTCTGTTGCCAAGATGGGTTCCTGCCCTCTATTTCAGTTACAGAGGTTGGCCCTGTTGCTCTGGGTATGTGGTAGCATAGTGCATCATGGTGGGATCACATAGAAAAGATAGCTGCTCACCTCATGGTGGACAGAGGACAAAAAGAAACAGGGTGATCTGGGCACTGGTTGGTCAGGCCTATAATCTTAGCAAGTCAAGAGGCTGAGATCTGAAGATCATGGTTCAAAACCAGCAAGGGCAGACAAATCCATGGGATTCTTATCTCCAATTAACCACATAAAAGATGGAAGTGGAGCTGTGGCTCAAGTGGTAGAGCACCAGCCTTGAATGACCCAGACCCTGAGTTTAAACCCCAGTACTGACACACTCACACGTGAACAAAAGAGAGAGAAATACAGGAAAGGGCTAAGGTCCCAATAGCCATTAAAGGGCACACTACCAGTGACCTAACTTCCACAAGACTCCATTACTAAATATAAATGAATTTCATGTTTAGACTTAGGTCACATCTCCAAGATGTCTCATTATATATAGACAAAGATTCCAAAATCTGATAAAAAAAAATCTAAATCCAAAATACTTTTCTTCCTAAGCATTTTAAGATACTTGCTAGTCAATCTGGACAATTGAAATCTTTTTAATTGACTAAAGGATATCCATAGAGATATTTCCTAGACAGAAAGCATCATTGTAGTTATTTTGCAAGTGAAGAGTATTTCAGGCCTCTGGGAGAATAGCTGAGACTTATTTGTTTTTTCATTGCTGAAAGTAGTCTGGGGGCTTTTCCAATCTGAAATGGATTCTAGAACAAAAGTAACCAATTCACATCAGATTGAAGTGTTTTTGTAAGTATCACTCAAAACCAGACCACATAGGGAAAATCAGAAGAATGTAGCTGTCTAAAAAAAAAAAAATCAGGGCTGGGAATGTGGCTTAGTGGTAGAGCGCTGGCCTAGCATGCATGAAGCCCTGGGTTCCATTCCTCAGTACCACAAAACAAAAAAAGCCAGAAGTGGTGCTGTGGTTCAAGTGGTAGAGTGCTAGCCTTGAGCAAAGGAAGCTCAGGGACAGTGCCCAGGCTCTGAGTTCAAGCCCCAGAACTGGCAAAAAAAAAAAAAAAAAGAGTTCAAGAAATGTTAATATATAAAGAAATGCTGTAAATCAAGAAAGATACAAGGAGCCTAGTGGTGAGATGGCCATACCTCAGAATGGATGAGTAATATACACAAAAGCCAAAACCCATATAAAGATATGTCTTTTTGCCCTATTAAACTGGGAAACCCAGAGATTGGAAAAGCATGCTTGGTGACTGTCTTCATACATGCCTAGTGTCAGTGTACCAGGGATGATTTACTTGCAGTTTCTGGAAGTGGAGCTGTGGTTCTTGTGGTAGAGCACTAGCCTTGAGCAAAAATACTAAAGGTACTAGTCTGATTTAGGGTCCACTCTAAGCCATAGGCCCACATATTACTCCATCTTAACTTTATATCCACACAGGACCTGCATCTAAATAGGGTTATATTTACAGGTACCGAGGTAAGGACTTCATCATAGTATATGTGTGTGTGTATGCACACACATGGGCACACATGCAAACCTCCCACTGTTACTTGGTTCTTTCCAGTTAGCACTCTACCACATGAGTCACATCTCTGCTTCTGGCTTTTAGCTGGCTAATTGGAGATAAGAGGCTCAGAGTTTCCTGTGCAGGCTGGCTTCGAACTGCAATCCTCAGATCTCAGCTGCCTGAGTAGCTGGAATTACAGGAATGAATCACCAGTGAATCACTGGCTTATGTTGATCTGTTGACAGTTTTACCTGTGCCTTTCCACATTTAAGGGCAATTTAATCACCTTTGACTATATTTTTTTATTTTGATGGCTGTGAAAAAGTGTATTTGTATACACATTAGAAAACTATATCCTATGCCCATTGCCTTAGGAAGGAATAAACCCAGAAACCTCTTCCCAAGTAGTTGACTGGAATGAAGGGACCACCATGCTGGAGGATCCCCTGCAGAGAAAGCCTGGGATTGAGACAGGGCCACAGGCCTAGACAAAGCCAAGTGTGTATGCTGTTCTTGAAAAAACCTGTCCAAGAGTAAACCAGCTCCTTTGTTACTATTTTAAGCGTAGGCTGTTCAGTGGCTTGTGCCAGTATGTAATGGCTTCCCAGGTGATGAAGGCTGACAATCACACAGGCAGGTAATTAGCAATATTTTCTTCCTAAGAGGCCTGGCAGGGCTCCAAGATGGCCCTTGGGGCAATACTCAAACCTGTTGTAGTTTATTTGGTTGCTCCCTGTACAGACAATAGATTTGATCATTGCTTTCACTGTGTGAGTACTAAAAGTATATTCTCATCTCCACCTACATGAAGATAGCTATCTTCTCAGTCTCCAAAGCTTTCTACAGGGTCACCACTGGCCAGCTTAGCCCATTCCGATGTCTGGAGTCCTCCTCAAATGTAGACCACTCCACTACCCCCATCCATCGTTGGACATTCTGAACTAGCTCTGAGTCTACTTCTCCTTTTTTTCTATCTTAGGTCATTATCTTATCCATCCTTCCTTCCTTCCTTCCTTCCTTCCTTCCTTCCTTCCTTCCTTCCTTCCTTCCTTCCTTCCTTCCTTCCTTCCTTCCTATCTTTTTTCTTCCTTCTTTCTTTCCTTCCTTCCTTCCCTTCCTCTCCCTTTTCTTCTTTCTTCCTTTCACTATTTCTATTTGTGTCAGAACTGGGGCTTGAACTCAGCACCTGGGCTCTGTCCTGTAACTTTTTCCATTTGAGGCAAGTGTTCTACCACTTTAGCCACAGCTCCATTTCTAGCTTTTTGCTGGTCACTTGGAGATAGGAGCCTTACAGACTTTTCTGTCTGGTCTGCCTGTAAGCTGTTTCCGTGAGATCTCAGCCTCCTGAGTAGCAAGGATTACAATTGTGAGCCACAGTGCCCTGTCAGCATCCTTTGGCAGAAATAGGATTTGCAAAAAAAAATTTTTTTTTACTGATTTTCTGAGATTTGTCTCTCCAATTCATCCCCTACTTATTTGAATGACCACTTGTTTTTCCAATAAGTCATTTTCTAGTCCTAAGTCGCCTACATCCCTCTCCCCTCTCCCCAACTCACTGCTGTCAGTGTATTACATGCTCCCTTCTCAAGTCCTCAGAAAGCAAGGTTTGTGTCACTTCCCTGTGTTCTCAGCTTGCTAAGCAGAAGGGACACAGACAATGATGCAGAGTGTGGAGCAACAGGAATCTCACACTGAGCAGTATAAGGGGTTGGGAGTAGCCCTACTGAATGATGTGTAGCTGAATTTCTAGCAAGTGGAACATTTGGTTTCGTTAAAGCAGGGTTGTCCTGGACAAGGTCAATAACTATTCCAGCCAGGTCTGTCCAGGCTCTAAAATGAATATGGAACTCACTGTGGATACATTATGTATTTTGTAGTTCTTTTGTCAGATGAATGCATATTTAGGATTGTCATATTTTCTTGTATAAATGACTCTTTTATCATTGCATTTGCTCATGATGATCTCTGAAAGTTCTGGTTTTTTTTAGACCTGCTTGTCTAGCTACTCCAGGTTTCTTCAGTTAGTGTTTACAAAGGATATGTTTTTTTTTTCTGAAAGCCTTTTTTATTTTTTTTATTTATTTTTATTTATTTTTTTAATTTGTGAACATACTGTACAGAGGGGTTACAATTACATGGGCAGGATAATGCGTACATTTCTTACCAAGCATTGCAGCCTCCTCCTTTTGTTTACCCTTCACGTCCCTTCCCAGCCTCCCCCCTCCCCCCAATCCCAATCCTTCTCCTTCCCCCCCATTCCCCCCCCCCCCCCGCACCGACGTTGTAAAGCTCGTTTTGGACATGACAACTTGTACTACTCATTGTTGCAACAGGTCCACCTGTATCCTTAAACAACTGGTTTTTCCCCATCTCCTCCTCAAGTTATACTGACATCAAATATAGTGAAAGCAGGGGTTATACTGTGGGGGAGGGACATACAAAGCAACAAAGAGATAATCTTATAAATGCGTTAGAAACACATGCATGAAAGAAAAAAAACATTAAAATACATATCTAAGGGTTCATTTTCCTGACATCGCATTATCTGACCTTTTCCGCTTGACTCATGCATATACTAGATATTGCAAATAAGGGAAACCATGGGACCTATGTTTCTTTGGGCCTGGCTTACTTCACTTAATATAATTTTTTCCAAGTTTTTCCATTTCCTAACAAATGGGGCAATGTCATTCTTTCTGATGGAGGCATAGAATTCCATTGTGTATATATACCACATTTTCTTGATCCATTCATCTACTGAGGGGCATCTGGGTTGGTTCCATATCTTAGCTATGGTAAATAATGCTGCAATAAACATTGTTGTGCTGGTAGCTTTAGTGTGGTCTTGTTTGTAAACATTTGGGTAAATGCCCAAAAGTGGGATTGCTGGGTCATAGGGGAGTTCTATGTGAAGTCTTTTGAGGAACCTCCATACTGCTTTCCAAAGTGGTTGAACAAGTTTACATTCCCACCAACAATGAAGTAAGGTTCCTTTCTGTCCACATCCCCTCCAGCATCTGTTGTTGTTAGAGTTCTTGATTTTTGCCGTTCTAACTGGGGTGAGGTGATATCTCAATGTTGTTTTGATTTGCATTTCTTTTATGGCTAGGGATGTTGAACATTTCTTCACGTGTCTATTGGCCATCCTTCTTTCTTCTTCAGAGAAGTTTCTCTTTAAGTCTTTCGCCCACTTATTTATTGGGCAGTTGTTTCTTTGAGGATTTGTTGTTGGGGGATTTAATTTTTTGAGTTCCAAGTATATTTTAGATATGAGACCCTTGTCCGTTATAGGGCTAGTAAAGATCTTCTCCCAATCCGTGGGCTTTCTATTGATCTTGCTAGCTATGTCATTTGCCCTGCAGAAGCTCTGCAACTTTATGCAATCCTATTTGTCCAACCTTTCTTTGATTTGTTGTGTTTCCGGGTCTCTATTCAAAAAATTTCGGCCTGAGCCAAGGAGACCTAGGGTTTCTCCTATTCCATCCTGTAATGTTTTCAGAGTGTCTGCTTTGACTTCAAGGTCTTTGATCCATTTGGAGTTGATTCTGGTGCAGGGTGCTATATAAGGATCTAGCTTTAGTTTTCTACATGTAGTTAACCAATTTTGCCAGCACCATTTACTGAAGAGGCTGTCTTTCTTCCATTCTATTGTTTTAGCTCCCTTATCGAAGATTAGATGGCTATAGGTCTGTAGGTTCATTTCTGGGTTTTCAATTCTATTCCATTGGTCCTGAGGTCTATTCTTATGCCAATACCAAGCTGTTTTGATTACTATGGCTTTATAGTAGAGTTTGAAATTTGGTATTGATATTCCTCCAGCAGTGTTCTTTCCATTGAGGAGTGTTTTTGCTATTCGGGGTCTTTTATTGTTCCATATGAATTTTTGGATTGCCTCTTCTATTTCCTTGAAGAATGAGGTTGGAATTTTGATAGGTATTGCGTTGAATTTGTATATAGCCTTGGGAAGTATTGCCATTTTCACGATGTTAATCTTTCCAATCTAGGAGCAAGGGAGGCTTTGCCATTTTTTTAGTTCTGTGTTGATTTCCTTTTTCAAGATTTTAAAGTTTTCATCATAGAGGTCCTTCACTTCTTTAGTTAAGTTAATTCCTAGGTATTTTATTTTTTGTGGGGCTATTACAAATGGAGTTGCTTTCCTAATTTCAGCCACACTTTTCTCATTGTTGGCATACAGAAAAGCCATTGATTTTTGGGGGTTAATTTTATAACCTGCTACTTTGCCAAAGTTTTGAATCAGCTTGAGTAATTTGGGAGTGGAGTCTATGGGATTCTTTAAGTACAAGATCATGTCATCTGCAAAGAGGGAAAGTTTTATTTCTTCTTTCCCTATTTGGATCCCCTTTATGTCTGCATCTTGTCTTATTGCTGTAGCTAGGCATTCTAATACTAGATTGAAGAGAAGTGGAAAGAGTGGGCATCCTTGTCTTGTTCCTGAGTTAAGAGGAAATGGCTTTAGTTTTTCACCATTGAGTATAATGCTTGCTGTAGGTTTGTCATATACAGCCTTTATTGTATTGAGGAATGTTCCATGGATTCCTAATTTTTCCAAAACCTTCATCATGAAGGGGTGTTGGATCTTGTCGAATGCTTTTTCTGCATCTATTGAGATAACCATGTGGTTCTTATGTGATGAATAATATTAATTGATTTGCGCATATTGAACCAGCTTTGCATCCCTGAAATGAATCCTGTTTGATCGTGGTGTATGATTTTTTGGATGAATTGTTGAAGTCGATTGGCCAAAATTTTGTTGAGAAGTTTTGCATCAATGTTCATCAAAGAAATGGGTCTATAGTTCTCTTTCTTTGATGAGTCCCTGCCTGGTTTTGGGATGAGGGTTATGATGGCTTCATAGAATGTGTTGGGTAGTGAGCTTTCTCTTTCAATTTCATTGAAGAGTTGGAGGAGTATTGGTGTGAGCTCTGCTTTGAAGGCCTTGTAAAATTCCACTGTAAAACCATCTGGTCCTGGACTTTTCTTAGCTGGGAGGTCTCTTATTGCTGTTTCTATTTCAGTGCTTGATATGGGCCTGTTAAGATAGTTTAACTCATCTTGGTTTAGTTTTGGCATGTCAATATTTGCTAGGAAGAGGTCCATTTCTGCCAAGTTCTCAAACTTATTAGCATAAAGTTTTGAGAAGTATTCCCTTATAATGTTCTGAATCTTGGTTGTTTCTGTGGTGATGTTTCCATTCTCATCTCTGAGTTTATTAATTTGGGTGTGTTCTCTTCTTTTTCTGATAAGATTTGCTAAGGGTCTGTCAATTTTGTTAAGTTTTTCGAAGAACCAACTCTTTATTTTGTTGATTCTCTCTATAGTTTTTTTGGATTCTAATTCATTTAATTCTGATTTAATTTTGATTATTTCTTTCCATCTACTGGATTGGGGTTTATCTTGCTGCTCTTTTTCAAGGAGGTTTAGATGTGTCATTAAATTGCTAGTTTCAGATCTCTCCAATTTGTTGATGTAGGAGCTCAGAGCTATAAACTTGCCTCTGAGTACTGCCTTTGCTGTGTCCCAGAGGAGCTGGTAATTTGTGTGTTCATTTTTGTTGAATAGCATGAACATTTGAATTTCCTTTCTAATCTCTTCCATGACCCACTCTTGGTTCAGCAGTGTGTTGTTCAGCCTCCATGTGATACCGGACTTTCTTTGGTGGCGAGTTCTAATTTTATTCCCTTGTGGTCAGAGAGAATGCAAGGTATAACTTCAATGTTTCTGAGTTTAGACAAGTTTGCTTTGTGGCCTAAAATGTGGTCTATTTTAGAAAACGTTCCATGTGCTGCTGAGAAAAACGTGTATTCTGATGCTGCTGGGTGAAATGTTCGGTAGATGTCTGTTAAGTCTAGTTGATCTATGCAGTTGTTTAGATCTGCAGTTTCTCTGTTGAGTTTTTGCCGAGTTGATCTATCTAGTGGGGAGAGTGGTGTGTTAAAATCCCCAACAATTAATGTCTTTGGATCTGTAAGGGATTTGAGGGAAAGTAGTGTTTCTTTGATAAATTTGGGTGCTCCATTGTTTGGCGAATAGATATTTAGAATTGTAATATCCTCCTGAAGGAGAGATCCTTTAATTAGTATGTAGCGACCTTCTTTATCTCTTCTCACGAATTTTAATTTGAAGTCTATTTTATCTGATATTAGGATTGCAACTCCCGCCTGTTTATGGGGGCCGTTTGCTTGGTAGATTTTGTTCCAGCCTTTAACTTTGAAAATGTGTTTGTTTTTATGGGCAAGATGTGACTCCTGCAGGCAGCAGATAGAAGGGTCTTGTTTTTTAATCCAACTAGACAGTCTATGTCGCTTAATTGGAGAGTTCAGTCCGTTAACGTTAAGAGATAGGACTGAGAGGTATTTGGGAGTTCCTGCCATGTTATCCACCTTCTTGGGGACTGCCAAAACTGGGTTCTTCCTATGGTTCTTGGATTCTCAGTTTGGGTGCAGTTTCTTGGCCTTTGTTGCGGTCTTGTTGATTTTCTATGTGTAGGACATCTTTAAGAATCTTTTGTAGGGCTGGTTTGGTGGAGATGTATTGTTTCAATTTTTCTTTGCTATGGAAGGTTTTTATTTGGCCTTCAGTTATGAAGGAGAGTTTAGCTGGGTACAGTATTCTTGGTTGATAGTTGTTTGTTTTTAGGGCATGGCATACATCATTCCAGGCTCTTCTTGCTTTGATTGTCTCTGCTGAGAAATCTGAGGTGATTCTAATTGGTTTCCCTTTATAGGTGATTAACCTTTTCTCCTTGACAGCTTTAAGGATCTTTTCCTTGGTCTGAGTTGATCCTGTGTGGATTATAATGTGACTGTGGGATGTCTTATTCTAGTCTGGTCTATTTGGGGTTCTAAAAGCTTCTTGTATCTGAATAGGCCTATCTTTTTGTATGTTTGGGAAGTTCTCTGCTAGGATCCTGTTAAACAAATTTCCTAGACCATTAACTTCTGTTTCTAGGTGCTCCTCTACACCCATTATCCTTAGATTAGGCCTTCTGATGGTGTCTTCCAGGTGTTGGATAGATCTATCATATTTCTTGGACTTGTCTTGGATGGTTGTATGTTCTTTCTCTATAATATCTAGGCTGTCTTCAATCCCTGAGATTCAATCTTCTGCATGGTCTAACCTGCTGTCAAGACTCTCTACTTTGTTTTTTATCTCTTTTCCTTCTAGTTGGTCAGCTTTGATGGCTTCAAGTTCTTTGTTGAAGCTCTGTTTTAGGTCTTGTATGAATTTCTTTACTTCCTTAATTTGGTGTTCAGTGTTTGTTCTCAAATCACTTAGTTGATTGGTTATGGTTTCTTTGGACTCCCATTCCTTCTTTTGGGTTCCATTCAGCATTCCCTTTGTGGTCTCCCTAACTTCCTTCAGCTCTTTGTTAATGGATTCCATGAATGCCTTTAGTGATCTTTGTGTATTCTCTACCTGGTCTCTCAATTTCTGTATTACTCTTTGATTAGCTTCTTCCCATTCATGGGATTCCTGTAGTTCTCTTTCCTCTCGTTCGTGGGGTTCCTGCAGTTCTCTTTGAGTGTTCTCAGCCTGCTCACGCCATTCCTCCCTTTCTCTTTGAGTATTCTCAAGTTGTTCACGCAAATCCTGTATCAGTTTTTGAGTAGCTTCCTCATGCTTATGATATTCCTGTATAAGCTTTTGGGATGCCTCCTCTCTCTCCCTTTCACGCTCATACAGAGTCCTTTGTAAGTTGTCAAACTTCTCATTTATCATGTTTGCCAGCAGTGTTTGTAGAGCTATTTGGGAACTCTCCTCTGGATTATTCATTATCTGTTCTGACCCCTGATTATCAAGATTGGGACTTGAGATATCCGGATTTGCCATTTTTCTAGTGTTTTTTCGGCTTACTTTGCCCATTTGAGATGAAAATAGCACCAGTTTTGTGCTAGAACACTATCTTAAGGCAACCATCAATCAAAGTTTGCATTTGTACAGTCAATAGTCTACAGATACAATCTAGTTCAACAGATACATCTATTCAACATCAAACAACTATATGTTAATGGGCTTCGAACCGCAGAAAACCAGAAATTTTTAGGGTTAGGGAGAAATGTGGGTAAAAAATAGGAATAGATTGGTGTGCGGAGGCACAGAGAGAGTTAACTATGTCCTAATCCCAATGCAGGAAATAGGTTGGGTAGGATGCATGTAGAGAGAGAACAAGAAGAATGGGAAAGGGAAATGAAAAGAGACCAGAAAAAAATAGAAACGTAAAAATTAATATTATTATGGAGATTAAAAGACCATCTATTTAGAGAGGAATGTGAGTATATTAATAGAAGGGTAGGGACATAGAGGAGAAGTGAAAAACTTAAAAAAATGCTTAAAATATTATATAGCTATAAAGAGGTAGTACTGCTATTAAGGAATTTAAGTCTCAGAGGTTTTGAATTGAGTAATAAATTTGTGGATTAAGTGTGTACACAATGGGGGATAGGGTCTACTAGTTAACTACGGGTTTATCTGAGGATGTGCAGGACAAGAGTTAAGTCACATACAGAAGATCAAAAGAGAAGAAAAGGTGAAAAGGATTAGAAAGGGAGAAAAAAGATCAGAAGTTCAGTAGAGCTAGACAAAAAAACAAAAAGATAGTTAAGAAAGAAAGAAAAAGAGAAAGAAGACAAGAAAAGAAAGGAAAACGCACATTCATGTATTCCTAAAATAAAAATTATAAGAGGAAAAAAAAGTTACTGGAAAACAATTATTTTTTCAAAAAAGGCAAAAATTAAAGATTAATAAAATTTTTAGAAAAGGAAAAAAAATTATATATATATAAGGTACCAAAAAAAAAAGAAAAAAAAAAAGAAAAGAAGAGGAAGAAAAAAAAATAGTTCTTTGATTTTTTTTTTTTTGATTTTTTTTGGGAGGGGTGGGAAGAATCCTGTATCTCCCTTTTGTCTGTAACCAGCCTCTTGTTGGAGTCTCTGGTCAGCTTGAGGTCCTGTGGCTTGATTGGTTTCTTAAGTCAGTTTGTTCAAACAGGCAGAAAAATGCTCTGCTTTACCCAAGATTTTGAGATCCCCCTCCCAGATTAGTTTACTGGGAGGGTGATCTGCTTTGAGAATCACAAAAGGGGGATGCAGTGGTGAGGCTAGGTTCTGGGTAGGGTTGAGGCCTTTCAACAATCAGTAGCTTTTTCCTGGGGCTAACACAGAGCCCAGCCTGGAGCCGTTCTCAGGGTTTCTGTTTTTCAATTGATTGTGGAGGCTGCTAGAGGGAGGGGCAGCCTCTAGCTCTGGTTACCCAGTGAGGCAAGCCACTCCAATGGCTGGTGCCTGAGCTGGGTGACTTTTCCCTGGATGGAGCCGAGTCTGGCAGGTCACTTCGCCGTTAAGTTCTTGTGACCTGCTAAATGACTCATTTTATTCCAAGGCCTGGGTTGGAGCTGGCAGCTCCTCCGAGCTTTGTCGGTATCCAAGATGGAGATCACCGGTGCTGGGGGGGGAGGGGTGGCCTTCCCTCCTCTGCTCCCTGAGAAGGAGTGAGGACATCGGGCTTCTACTCACGTGGAGTCTTGGATCCTGGGTTGTCTCTGGTCTGCGAACTGCAGGATGAAGATGTCCGCTCCTTGTCGGTTCTTGCTGGTGTTGAGTAGAATCCGCTCGCCCGCTGCGTCTGGCTCCTTCGTCCCGGACTGTCTGTGTGAGCGCTCAGTTATGGCCTGGGCTGCGGATTCCGCCGCAACCCTGCCGCCGCCGCCGCCGCCGCGGCTGCTGGCAGGTGCTCAGATGTGTCTTTTTGCCTTGGCTTCCCCTCTCTTGTCTAACTCTCTGTCCTGTGATGGCACACTTGGTGTGATTCTCTGGCTTAGGACTGTTTACTGGAACTCTAAAACTGCTTTCTATGCGAGAGCTTGTTCAGATTCCAGCTTCTCCTCCGCCATCTTCCTGGAACTCTACAAAGGATATGTTTTGTATTTGTTTTTCTTTTAAAAAAAAAATAAGGTAGAGATTTTAGAGGGTCTTTTTTTAAAATTTAAGATATACTATTTTGTATGGATGTGTGAATACACAGCTGAAGGCATTCTTTTTTCCTTCTCCTCCCTTCTTCCCTTCCTCCTCCTCCTCTTCTTCCTATTCTTCTTCCTCTTCCTCCTCCTCCTCCTCCTCTTCTTTCTCTTCCTCTTCTCCTTCTCCTCCTTCTTCTTCTCCCTTCTTCTTTCCTCCTCTTCCTCCTCCTCCTGCCCCCTCCTCTCCCTCTTCCTGCTCTTCCTCCTCCTGCTCTTCCTGCTCTTCCTCCTCCTCCTCCTCCTCCTCTTCTGCTGCTTCTTCCTTCTTCTGCTTCTTCTTGCTTCTGCTTCTGCTTGAACTCAGGGCCTGGGCACTGTCCCTGAACTTCTTTTGCTCAAGGCTCGCACTCTACCACTGGAGCCACATGCCACTACCGGCTTTTTCTGTGAATGTGGTACTGAGGAATCGAACCCAGGGCTTTGTGCATGCTGGGCAAGCACTCTGCCACTGAGCCACATTCCCAGCCAAAAGGGCTGTTATTTTTGTTTTTGTTTTTGTTTGTTTTTAACTGTATTTTTTTTGTCTTTTCTTTTTTGATACTGGGGATTGAAGCCAGGACATTGCACTTGCTAGGGCTTTGCCACTGAGCTACAACCCAGCCCTTTATTTGTTTTTCTATGTTATAATAAAACACCAGGGCACTTCATAAAGAAAAGACACTTATTTGGCTTGCAATTTTGGAGGATGAAAGTCCAAACAGTATTTTGCTGGCTCAGTGAGAACCCTTTTGGTTGAGTCATATCATGGTGGATGGCACCATAGAAGGAGTGCCCAAAAGGAGAAATCACATGGTGAGATAGGAGGCCAGAAAGAGACCAGGAAGGCTCAGTCTTGCTCTTTTGTAACAATTGTCTCTTGAGAATGGTCCCATGAAAATGACATCAGTTCTGATGGGGAGGGGAGTTCCTTAATGACTCAGTTCCTTTGCACGAGGCTATTCCTTTTATTGTGATCTATAACCTTCCACTCTGAGCCTATGGGCTATAAGCTCAACCTTACCACACTGAGCCCATGGATGACAAACCATATCCAAGCTATGGCAGTTTCTCCATTCTTTTACTTTGAACTGATCTACGTTTATATATTTAAAGTCTTTTTTTTTTCTAGATAGCTTCGAGCTAATCTTACTTCTTTATCCAATTTGAAAATCTCTAACTTAATTGATGTGTATTGTTATTATTCACATGTATTGTTACTATTGGTACAGATGGCTTACATACTACATTTTATTAGTAGTTTTCTGTTTCTCATCTGTTCTTTGTTTCTTTTTCCTGAAGTTGTGTTAATTGAACAATTCCATGGTTCTTTTTTATTTCTGATATACAACAAACTATGCTTCTTTTTAAAAATCCTAGTAATTGTATCTTTAATCAAAGGCTATTTCCTAATATTATTAGACTGCTGTGCATTCTTTCTGCTATACATTTATTTTTATGTGTGCATTCATAATGTACTGCATACTACTACTACTACTGCATACATACTAATGTAAACACATTAGTATGCTGAGAATAATTTCCATCCATTGTTGTTTTTCTCAGACACTTTTTTCTTTTCTTTTCTTTCCTTTTTGCCAGTCCTGAGGCTTGAAGTCAGGGTGTGGGCACTATCCCTGAACTTCTTTTGCTCAAGGCTAGCACTTTACCACTGGAGCCACATGTCACTGTTGGCTTTTTCTGTGTATGTGGTACAAAGAATCGAACCCAGGGCTTCATGCATGTTAGACAAGCACTCTTCCACTAAGCCACATTCCCAGCCCCAGACACTTTTTTTCTTCATTTTTGAAAAATACTTTTATTGGATGTAGCATTCAAGGTGAACAAGTTTTTTTTTTTTTCTTCTCTTTCTTTCTTCCTTTTTTTTTTTTTTTTTGGTTGGTTGTGGGTCTTGAACTCTGGGCTTGGGCGCTGTCCCTGCACTCTTCAGCTCAAGGCGAGCACTCTACTGCTTGAGCCACAGAGCCACTTCCAGTTTTCTAGTGGTTTATTGGAGATAAGAGTCTCACAGACTTTCCTGCCTGAGCTGGCTTTGAACCTCGATCCTCAGATCTCAGCCTCCTGAGTAGCTAGGATTACAGGCGTGAGCCACCGGCACCCGGCTTCAAGGTAAACAAATTTTCTTTTAGCACTTAAAAGGTAAGAGCCCACTCGGCTATCATTCATTATTTCTAACAAAATCCTATACTTTCTTGCCATTGTTCTTGAATTTATGGGATTTTTTTCACATAAATATTTTTGTCTTTTATTTTTCTTGAATAGTTTTATTATCTTTAAGTAACTGTACAAAGGAGTTGCTGCTACTCAACAGTTTGTGAATACAGTGCATCTTGATCAATGTCACCCTTTCAACTTTCTCACCTACCCCTTCTCTGATTTATCTTAATTTTAGGTTATGTATTTAATTTTTTTTTGCCTTTAACAAAGCAGTTTATGTGTATAATGCATCTTGATCTTTGCCATGATTTCAATACACTTAGGTGTGTAGAAGTTTGGGGGGAAAGATGAGGTATTTGTTCTGCTTTGTATCCTTTAACCATTTGTTGGACCTGTGACTAGATGAGTGAGTTTCATTAATTTATTATCTTAGCTATTGTTTGTTTATTTGTTTTTCCATTATAGAGATTTGAACTCAAGGCTTCACATTTGCTTACCTTTTTTGCTTTTGACTAATGTCCTACTACTTGAATAATGATCCAACCCTGCTTTTTGGAGGTTTTTTTTTGGAGATGAAATCTTGTAGACTTTTCTGTCTAGCTGGCTTTGAACTATGATCCTGTAGATCTCAGCCTCCTGAGTAGGCAGGATCACAGGTTTGAGCTACTGATGCCTGGCTTACTTAAACTCTCTATCTGTATCTGTCATATTCTGTTTCATTCCTGGGATCTCAAATACACATAACATTAGATCACATTAATGGAATTCTGTTTGTCTCAGTCTTTATGCTTTTTATTTCTCATTTTGAATGATGGGTAATTGACTAACCCTATCTTTAAGTTTCCATGTGTCACATGTGCCGATTAATATGTTGAAGAAATTAATTCTGTTACTTTTTTTCTGTTTTAGCGTTCTCTGCAGTAATTTTTAACTTTTTTTTTTCTTAGTTGTGGGGCTTCCACTCAGGGCCTGGGCACTGTCCCTTAGCCTTTGTGCTCAGTACTAGCTCTCTACCATGTTTAGCCACAGAGCTGCTTCCTGTTTTCTGGTGGTTAATTATAGGTAAGAGTCCCACACACTTTCCTGCCAAAGCTGGCTTCAAACCTTGATCAGATTCTCAGCCTCCTGTGTAGATCAGATTACAGGTGTGAACCACTGGCGCTTGGCAGTTTTTTACATTCTTTATTTTTCTGTTGAAATCACTCCTGTGGTTTTACATGCAGTCCACATTTTTCACTAGTGCCCTTAAAATATTAGTCATAGTTGTTAAAAATTACTGTAAAAGTTTTACCATATTTGAGTCATATCTGAGCCTGCATCTGGTGATCACTTTGTCTATTGGGTGTATTCTTTTTCTTTTTTTTGGGGGGGGGGGAGGGGGGTCTGGTTGTGGGGCCTGAACTCTGGGCCTGGGTGCTGTTCCTCAGCTCTTCAACTCAAGGCTAGCGCTCTACCACTTGAGCCACAGCGCCACTTCTGGCTGAGGAATCGAATCCAGGGCCTCATGCATGCAAGGCAAGTGCTCTACCACTGAGCCACCTTCCCAGCCCAAGGGTGTATTCTTTTTCTTACTTTCTTATATGCCTCACTTTTTTTTGAATGTCGTCCATCTTGAGGACAGTAGATGTTGAAGTAACATAGTTTTTAGTGTATGTCTTTTCCTAGGCTTTCACTGTGGGGATTTGATAGGGATTTGAGTTAATCTGATTAGGCACTGGACAGGGTTTAAAATTTATAGGTGCCATAGCTGTTCTTGGTGTGCTAAAGCTTTCCAAGTCTCCCAGTAATGCCATGTGCTAAAGGTGAGAACTGATTGGCCAGAGGATCTTTTTTTTTTTTGTCAGTCATGGGGCTTGAACTCTGGGTTTGGGCGCTGTTCCTGCGCTCAAGGCGAGCGCTCTACTGCTTGAGCCACAGTGCCACTTAGCTAGGAATACAGGTGTGAGCCACCAGCATTCGTCTATGGCCAGAGGATCTTATTGGCTATTTTCCCCCTCCATATTTGCTCTGCCTTCAGCTTCCCATCTTCTTTAAGTTCATTGCTCCTGTTACTTGTTCTCATTCTGCCCTTCTCCCAGAAGTGTTCTTCCATCATCTGCTACTTAATACTTAATCAGCCTGGGGTAGGTTCTGGCTAAGCCCTAGAAAAGCACTTAATTGGCATAATGCCCCATAGCTTTGAACTGCTGGCTCAAGCAATCTTCTGGCATCAGCCATCAGTAGCTAGAACTATGAGTGCACCACTTAGCCAGGTGCTGGTGGCTCACGCCTGTTACTCAGGAGGCCTAGCTCTGAGGATCACAGTTTAAAACCACCCTGGGCAGGAAAGTCCATGAGACTCTTGTTTCCAATTAACCACCAGAAAATCAGAAGTGCGCTGAGGCTCAAGTGGTAGAGTAATCACCTTGAGCTGAAGAGCTCAGGGACAGCACCAAGAGTTCAAGCCCCAAGACCCACACACACACAAAAAAGAGTGCATTGTTACACCTAGATATTAATTCACTTACTTTATATCCAAGAATTTTCAGTAAATGCCCTCCTTAATACTTTAGCAAATTGCTTTGAATGACATAAATAGCTGAGGGAAAAGACTACCACTGTTTGATACACTGTCTTTGTACTTTTTTTCTTTTTTAAAGAAAGGGGTTATTTTTATTTTATTTTATTTTTTTGCCCAGGGAATTGAGTCTCCCCAATTCAACAGAAAGAGACCAGCAGATCAACTGATGACTAATGGGATGATGAAAATTGCTGACTCTTAAGCTTTTAATTCTTAAAATAGGACCTGTCCCTTTGAACTTAAGACTAGTGATTTCTGACTTCAAAAGACTTTTGTGTTGGTGGTGGTTTTGTTTTTCTCATCAAGAAGGGATGGCATCTGAAAATATTAATTACATTCTTGTTGGTAAGTATGTGCTTTCCTTAACATCCTGCCCAGATGAATTATACAATGATTAGAATTTTTAGTTTGGAGATAGTGCTAGAGAAACCCAAATCTTCAGTAGAAGCCAGTTGCTAGTTAATTGGATATAAGAATCTCAGAGACTTTCCTTCCTGGGCTGCTTTGAACCTTGAAGTTCAGTTCCCAGCCTCCTGAGTAGATAGGATTACAGGCATGAACCATTGATGGTTGGCTCTAATTTGCCTTTAAATTCATCCTTTAAAATAGTTGTGTTCGGGCTGGGAAGATGGCTCAGTGGTAGAGCGCTTGCCTTGCATGCCTGAGGCCCTGGGTTCGATTCCTCAGCACCACATAAGCAAAAAGAAAAAAGCCGGAAGTGGCACTGTGGCTCAAGTGGTAGAGCGCTAGCCTTGAGCTGAAGAGCTGAGGGACAGCGCCCAGGCCCAGAGTTCAGGCCCCAAGACCAGACCCCCAAAAAAAAAAAAAAAGTTGTGTTTTTCAGTTGTTAAATTTTCACCTCATTCTTTGTATAGTTTTATAATATGCTGAAATTCTCTGAAATCATTTAGGTTCCCTAAACATACTATTTTTATTTTGTTAACATTCTTCTCTAAGTTAGGCACTGGTGGCTTACACCTGTAATCCTAGCTACTCAGTAGGCTGAAATCTGAGGATCACAGTTCAAAGCCAGCCTGGTTCAAAGCCAGGCCAGACAGGAAAAGTCCATGAGACTCTTTATCTCCAGTTAGCCACAAAATTCTGGAAGTGGAGCTGTGGCTCAAGTAGTAGAGTGCTAATTTTGAGCAAAAGAGCTCAGGGACAGTGCTCAGGCCCTGAGTTCAAGTCTCAAGACTGGCATAAATAAATTCTCTGGTTATACCCTATCTGAATGTCCTATGACTGTTTCTACAGTTCTCTTACTTGGTTTTCAGACAAGTGTTCCCTAATAGTTTGTTTTCTCTTGCGTGAGAAAAGAAAGTTCTAATTGCTAAAGTAGGAGGATTGGGAGCACATTTCCCTAATTAGTGGTGGGTGGAGATGAGGTCCCAGGGGAACTGCTCTGTTTCTTGTTACTGTGTCTTAGAATCCAGCCCCTGAGGATCCTCATTGGAAGCCTGGAGCTCAGTTCCCAGGCTCTGATGCCAAAAAATTCCCTCAGCACCAAGTGTGTTAAAAGCTTTGTTTATTTTTCAATCATTTTTTAATGCCTTTGAAATAATTACCTTAAAAAGAATTGCTGCTCTATCTTTGCTCTTCCTACATACCTGCATCTAGGCTCTGTAATAATTTTTTTTATTGTTTTGAGTGATTAAATTTTTTTTTTTCCTTTTTGTTCAAGCAGGCCTGGAATTGTGGTCCTCTGTTTTTAGCCTCCCATGTAGCTTGGGATGACAGATACAAAGTCACTACAACCAGCTATGGGTTTAAGAAGGGGTCTTATGGGCCTGGCGCCAGTGGCTCCTGCCTGTAATCCTAGCTACTCAGGAGGCTGAGATCTGAGAATCATGGTTCAAGGCCAGCCTGGGCAGGAAAGTCCACATGAGACTCTTATCTCCAATAAAACCACTAGAAAACCAGAAGTGGCGCTGTGGCTCAAGCGATAGAGTGCTCCCCTTGAGCTGAAGAGCTGAGGGATAGTGCCGAAGCCCAGAGTTCAAGCCCCACAACTGACAAAAAAAATGGGGGGGGGGTCTTATGAACTTTCCTGTCAGGTCTGGTCTCAAACTGTGATCTTTCCAAGTAGCTAGAAAAGCTTGTTGATCTTACTAGTTTTTTTTTGAAGAATTAATTTGGTATCAGTCCCCTGTGCTGGGCCTATGTTCTGTCTTACTGATTTCTGCTCTTCATTATCATCTTTGGATTTGTTATGTTGTTTTGCTTCTTATCCCTTTTCTCTTTCTTTAAACTTTGTGCCAATACGGGGGCGTGAACTCATAACCTGGGGGCTTTTCCTGAGCTTTTTCACCCAAGGTTGGTGCTTTACCACTTAAGCCATACCTCCACTTCTGGATCTTTTTTGCTGGTTAATTGGAGAGAAGAGTCTCACAGATCTCTAGATCACAGCCTCTGGGTTAGTTAGAATTGCAGGTGTGAGCCATTAGCACCTGGCTTGTTTCTGACTTCTTTATGATTGGCCCGTTAATATTTTAGGCTTTCTTTTTCCTTATGCTTTACCACTTGAGCCATGCCTCTACTCCTTTGCCTTTTGGGGTTTTCTTTTTGTTTGTTTTGGTGCTGATCCAGGGCCAGGGCACTGTTGTAAGCATTTTTTGCTCAAGGCTAGTGCTCTACCACTTGAGCCAGGCTTCTAGTCCTTTTGTTTTAGTTTGCTGTTTTTTGTTTTGCTTTGTACCTGTCCTGGATCTTGAACTCAGGGCATAGGAGCTATCTCTGAGCTTTTTTGCTCAAGGCTAGCACTCTCCCACTTGAGACAGCTCCAGTTCTGGCTTTTTTGATGGTTAATTGAAGGTAAGAGTCTAATATAGACTTTTCTGTCCAGGCTGGCTTTGAACTGGAATCTTCAGATCTTAGCCTCCTGAGTAACTAGGATTACAGACCTGAGCCATTGGCACCAGCGCTCTTAATTTTTAAAATATTTAGAATAAAATTGTCCATCCACTCTCATTTTCAATGCCATATGTATCCCATACATCTCTTTTTTCATATTTACTGTAGTGCTTCTGAATAAATCTGAGAGGCTATTTATTTATTTATTTTGCCAGTACTTGGGTTTGCACTTTCTAGGTTCTCTGCCACCTAGCCACACTTGTAGCTTTTGAGGAGTTATTTTTAGTTCAATTCTATTGGAATCCACAGGTCAATTTTCACTAAAACACAGACAAACCAGTAACTACACAAACATACATATATATACTTGTATATATATATATATGTATACATATATATACACACATACACACACATACATTTATATTAGCTACCTCCTTTGGCACTCTTTTATTGGCTTTGCTGCAGATGATAAAACATTAGAAGTTCAGTTGAGCAGTGTGTCTGCCACAAGGTGATTCATCTTCCTCTGGTCTCTCAAGATAGTCAATACTGAGTCCAGCTGTATGTATGGGAGGGGGGAGCAGGAGGGGAGGGGGTAGAGGGTCCTGAATTCAACTGTTGGGTGGGAGTTTTTTTTAATACACTGAACAAAGCTATTTATTCTGCATCAGTAGACAATGCTTGTCTGTCTTCTTGTCTAAGTCCTGTCTGACACTGTTTACAAGGAGGTAATGTCCAGTTCAATTCCATGGGTTAAGGACTCTGCCTATTAAGACTGCACCCTTTCCCATGAATTCATTCATTCATTTACTCATTCATTCCTTATTTACTGATTTATTTATTGTGTTGTTACTAGAGCTTGAACTCAGAGCCTTGTTCTGTCTCTTCACTTTTCACTTTTTCCACTCAAAGATGGTGCCCTACCACTTGAGCCACACCTTCACTTCTGGCTTTTTGGTGGTTAATGAGAAGTAAGAGTTACTCAGACAGACATTTCTGCTTTGCCAGCTTCAAACCAGGATTCTCAGATCTCAGCCTCCTGAGTAGTTAGGATTACAGGTGTGAGCCACCAGCACCTGGCTACCTCTTCCCCATTTGATCTTAAGTCACTGATTGTTTTACCTGTGCTTCTGGCTCATTTTCTACAATTCAGGTTTCCCACAAGCTTGGGTTTGATTAATGTGCTCCATCAGCTCATAGAGCTTAAGAAACACATCTGCATTTGGAGAGAAGGGACACAGAGAGAAGGGACACAGAGCTTCCTTGATCCCTCTGTGTGCCACCCTTCATGACACATAGAAACTTGTACCTGTTTAGGTATGCAGAAGCTGATCTGCTCCCTGTGCTTCAGTGGTTTGCATGTGTGTTTTTGTTTTGTTTTGAGACTTCATGCATAAGTGTGATTCGTCAATAGCCATGCTGAAATGATTGGACAAAAAGAGTGATCACTGAGTGCCGGTAGCACACACCTATCATCCTAGATACTCAGGAGGCTGAGATCTGAGGATCACTATTCAAAGCCAGCTCAGGAAGGGGAAGTCTGTCTAACTCTCTCCAATTATCCAGCAAAAAGCTGGAAGTAGAGATGTGGCTCAAGTAGTAGAGTACCGGCTTTGAGTGAGAAAGCTAAGGAGAAAGTGAGGCCCTGGGTTCAAGCCCCAGTATCATCCCAAAAAAGGGAAGGTCTGATCTAATGCTAGCAGACCAAGTGAAGGTGGGAAAACTCAGCCAGGCTTAACTGCTGGGCATTCTGCTTGGCCTCTCTTTACAGCATTCCTACCTCCCAGGAAGACTTACGAAATGAGTAGAGTGTTATAACCTGCTATTGGGACAAGGGAAGTTGACAATTTCTTTGTGGTTAGCTAAGAGCAGGGTAAGATCAGAGTTTCTATGACGTGACTTAGAGAAAATTATTCGGGATTCAAAGGCCTGTCCTTGGAAATCAGTCATTGGCCAGGAACAGTGGGTGAAAATTTCTAGGTACTGGTGGCTCCTTGTAAGTAATCCTATGTACCCACTGAAACGATAAAAGAAGAGCTGTTCAAGAAAAAGCAATCTGATTCTATTTAAAAAAAAAAAAGGGGGGGCCGCTGGGAAGATGGCTCAGTGGTAGAGCGCTTGCCTTGCATGCCTGAGGCTCTGGGTTCGATTCCTCAGCACCACATAAGAAAAAAGAAAAAAGCCGAAAGTGGCGCTGTGGCTCAAGTGGTAGAGTGCTAGCCTTGAGCTGAAGAGCTGAGGGACAGCACCCAGGCCCAGAGTTCAGGCCCCACGAACGGACCCCCCCCAAAAAAAAAAGAAAAAAAAAAGGCCTGGGAAGGTGGCTCAGTGGTAGAGTGCTTGCCTTGCATGCATGAGGCCCTGGGTTCACTTCCTTAGTACTACATAAGCAGAAAAAGCCAGAAGTGGTGCTATGGCTCAAGTGGTAGGGTGCTAACTTTGAGCTGAAGAACTGAGGGACAGCATCCAGG
Organism: Dipodomys merriami; assembly: GCF_024711535.1. Taxonomy (NCBI): domain Eukaryota; kingdom Metazoa; phylum Chordata; class Mammalia; order Rodentia; family Heteromyidae; genus Dipodomys; species Dipodomys merriami. The sequence goes on along the minus strand of NW_027206179.1, from coordinate 72,331,246 downwards.
CCCAGAGTTCAGGTCCTATGACCGACCAAAAAAAAAAAAAAAACAACAAATTTAAGGAGGAATAGAGAAAGGGTGGGCCAATTCAGTTATAATATTCAGTGTGCACATATGAAAATGAAATCAGGTAACTTGAGGGATGGGTGAGGTTGGGAAAGATGGCGGAGAATGATGGCAGGGGTAATTACCAGTCAGGATGCATTTACTCATAAATGGACATCTTGAATTGAAACCTCTTCTGTACAACTACTTAAAGATAATTTAAAAATTATAAAAAATGAAAAAATACAACCCATCAAGTGTTCAGCATAACAGGTGGAATTATAAATCTGTTTTGAGAAAAGATTTCAGTGACACAAATAAGCAAGAAAGAATGAGTAAATAATAGAGAGAAATTAGAAAAAGAAACAAACATAATTTCTGGTTGTCAAAGCTAAATAAAACAAATGTGATGGTTAAAAAATATAGTAGTGGGGGCTGGGAAGATGCCTCAGTGGTAGAGTGCTTGCCTTGCATGCCTGAGGCATGCAAGTGGCGCTGTGGCTCAAGTGGTAGAGCGCTAGCCTTGAGCTGAAGAGCTGAGGGACAGTGCCCAGGCCCAGAGTTCAGGCCCCACGACCGGACCCCCCCCCAAAAAAATATGTAATAGTGGCCAGGCACTGGTAGCTCATGCCTGTAATCTTAGGTACTAAGGAGGTTGAGATCTGAGGATTCAACCCATATACATATATAGTACATATGTTCATATATGTATAAACATACGTATATACACACATGCATCTATACATATACACACATGCACATGCGTGCACACATGCACATATAAAATTGTGGCCAGGTGCCAATATGTCACAACTATAATTCCAGCTACTCGAATGCTGAGATCTAAGGATCCCAGTTCAAAGCCAGCCTAGGCAGGAAAGTGTATGAGACTCTTCTCTCCAATTAACCAGCAAAAATCTGGAAGTGGATCTGTGGATCAACTGTGGGAGAACACCAACTTTGAGCAAAAAAAGCTGAGACAGCACCCAAGCCCTGAATTTCAGCCCAGTATCAGCACAAAGATCTAAAATTTAGGAAGAATTGAACCTGAATGGCAACCCCTCCCCACCCCCCGCCCTGTGCGCCTCCCCCCACTCCCACCCCCCCCACCACCCTGCACCTCTCAGAAGGGCATTTAGCACAGGGAAATTGCTTGGAATATTCTATACCCATGGCCTGCTTGCAGTTGTCAGAACAGACATTTGTACTCAAAAACAAGTTGACAAGAACTGAATATACACTTAACATGTAAATGGAGATTTATGGTTTTACAGAGCTAAGAAAGTAAGAATAGTATCTGGGTTCATCCTTCTAAATAATGTCCTGCCTCCCTCCCTCCCTCCCTCCCTCCCTCCCTCCCTCCCTCCCTCCCTCCCTTCCTTCCTTCCTTCTTCCCTTTCTTCCTTCCTTCCTTCCTTCCTTCCTTCCTTCCTTCCTTCCTTCCTTCCCTCCCTCCCTCCCTCCCTCCCTCCCTCCCTCTCTCTCTTCCTCCCTCTCTTCCTCCCTTCCTCCTTTTCTTTCTTGCTTTTTGCTGGTTAATTGGAGATAAGAGTCTCATGTACTTTTCTGGCCCAAATGCCTTTAGCCTCAATCTTCAAATATCAGTGTATTGAGTAACTAGACTTAGAAGTGTGAGCCATCAGTACCTGCACCCCCCCCAAAAAAAACCCACACACATTTCATATAATAATAAATTGTGTAATCCTTGAAAAGCTGAACTTAAAGTTGTTTCTCACTAGCAGTAAATGGCTGGAGTGGCTACCGACAACTGTGAACTAACTACATCTTCACATTGATATATTTATTTTATTTTTTTCTTCTTTATTTTTTTATTTTTTACTTTTTACTTTTTTTTTTTGGTCCAGTCGTGGGGCCTGAACTCTGGGCCTGGGCGTTGTCCCTCAGCTCTTCAGCTCAAGGCTAGCGCTCTACCACTTGAACCACAGCGCCACTTCCAACTTTTTTCTTTTTGCTTATGTAGTGCTAAGGAATCGAACCCAGGGCCTCAAGCATGCAAAGCAAGTGCTCTACCACTGAGCCATCTTCCCAGCCCCTCTTTTTTTCTTCTTAAAAGTCACTTCCTTATGCCTTACTGAAAGAATCTTTTTCCAATTTTGTGTTTTACGCTAAACTCAGCACTTTAATTTTTGTTTTAAATGCCTAATAAAGCCCAGTGCTGGTGGTTCATGTCCGTATAATCCTAGCTTCTCAGGAGGCTAAGACTTGGAGGATCCCAGTTTGAAGGTGGTCCAAGCAGAAAAATTTGCTAGCTTCCTTCTCTAGTTAACCAGTAAAATGCCAGACTGGAGGCATGGCTTAAGTGGTAAAGCACCAGCTGTGAGCAAGAAAGCCAAGCATAGTTGCGGCTGGAACTCAAATCCAAAGTCCCACACAAAACTAACAAACGAACAAAAACAGACAGGCTATGTTTATGTTTACCTCACTTACATCAGAAATGTAGTAGAACTCTAAAGTAATTGCAGACTTAAATGAAATATTTGTATTTTTTATGTCAAGCATCTAAATTCTAAATAAATGACTTCATTGGGTGTAGGAAAAAACATCACTAGGATGAGGATGGGCAAAGACACACAGCAGGACATCTGGGAGCCTGTTCCACATTCTCCTCCCAGGGCTCTGTACAATCACCTGAGGTAGGCCTGAGCTAAAAAGCAAATAACAACAACCCTGGTAAATCAAACACCTAAGCTCCAGGAAGTCAACTCCTCAATACGTTCTATCCTAATTTTCCTTTTGGAAAAGATTCTAGGTTGGGCATAATTCATTCTTGATGACCATAGAAATCTGTCTAGGATTTGTCATAGGCTTGGCTTAAAAAAAAAAAGGTCTTAAGTTTTTATTTCATTTAATTTATTTAGTGCTGATACTGGTACCTTAAAATCAGGGCCAGGGCACTGTCCGTTGGCTTCTTTGCTCAAGGTTAATTCTCAGCCACTTGAACCATAGTTCTACTTTTGGCTTTTTGTTGGTTAACTGGAGATAAGTCTTAGATCGTAGCCTCCTAAATAGTTCAGGATTATAAGTGTGAGCCACTGGTGCCTGGCTTCCATTTGATGTGGGGGGAGGGCGGGATGGTGCACACGCATGAGCACATGCATGCCAATCCTTGGGCTTGAACTCAGGGCTTGGGTGCTGTCCCTGAGATTATATGTTCAAGGCTAGTGCTCGACTACTTGAATCACAAGTCTACTTCTGGCTTTTTGGTACTTGATTGGAGATAAGAATCTCATGGACATTTCTGGCCAGGCTGGTTTTGAACTGTGATCCTAAGATCTCAGCCTCCCAAGTACAGGATTACAAGCATGAGCACTGGCATTTGGCTTCAATTTGATTTTTAATAAAAATAAGTCATTAGTGTAAGAGTGGCATTTATTGCCTATAATGTTGAGACTAATGTTTTTCAATCCCATTTTTGAAACACATTATTGTATTTATTCCAAAACAAAGATACTTTTTTGAGACAGTATCTCACTCTTGGTCCAGTCTGGCCTAGAACTCTTAGCTTCATGACTCCTAATGTAATGCACACTACCATGCCAGCTCTTCTCCCCGCCCCCCCCCCACCTGTTACTCCCCCCCCCCCCTTTCTTTTCCCTCCTCTCCTGTGTCCTCCCTCCTCCTACCTCCAGGAGTCTATTAATTTTATAGATTTTGAGATTGTCCTTTTGGGAGAGAATCGGGCTCATTAGGCAGATGACAGCAGAGATTGTACTAATGCTAAGGGAAAGCCTGTAATGTACTTAGCTTTCATCTTCAACCACACACTGAATTTCCTTGCCAAGATTGCGGCAAGATTCTGGACACACTCTCTCTCTCTCTCTCTCTCTCTCTCTCTCTCTCTCTCTCTCTCTCTCTCTCTCTCTCTCTCTCGCCTTACACTCTTGCTTAGCTTTTTCTACTTTAAGCTGGCACTCGATTACTTGAGTCACACCTCCACTCCCTGTCTTTTGCCAGTTAATTGGAGATGAGTCTCAGATTTGTCTGCCTGGGCTGACTTTGAACCAGGATCATCAGATTGTAGAGCCTTGGGTAGCTAGGATTACAGGCATTACAGGCATGAGCCACACCTTATTTTCCCTCTAAATCTGCTAATGAGAACTTCTTTGCATGTGAAAATACGTGAAGTACAGAAGTCTCCTAAATTACTGCTCTTTTTGGAAGGCACATTGAAGATTCCATCCAGAGATTTTTATACTAGTCACAGAACACCTATTTTAAAATATCTAAGTTCATGATTGCATATGGAATAAGCCGGTATGGGTGGGGGGCGGGCGGTAAGAGGAAAGAGATAGGAGATGGTGGAGATGGTGGAGATGGTGTTGGCGGTGGAGGCTGGACATATGAAGTGCATTGTATGTGTATGAAAACAACTTAATGAAACTCACTAAAAACTGTTGAAGTAGATGTGAAAGAAGGTGTTTAAGAAAGTAATATATATGGAGTGTATTTGATCCAATTAACTTACATATATGTTGTAAACATCACAGTGAAAACTTCTTTGTATGCTTAATTTATTCTGGTTTTAAAAAACATAAAAAATAAAGTGTCCAGGTTAGGTTGATTGGAAGTAAAAAGATTTCAACACACTGTCACTTTTAGCCAGGTGCTAGTAGCTCCCACCCGTAATCCTAGCTACTCAGGATGCTGAGAATCTGAGGTCTGTGGATCTCAATTTGAACCTAGCCCAAGCAGACAAATCCAAGAGACTGTTATTTACAATTAGCCAGCAAAAAGCTGAAAGTGGATCTGTGGCTCACATGGTAGAATTTTCAGCCTTGAGCGAAAAAAGCAGCTAAGTGACAACAGGAGCCCTGAGTTCAAGCCACAGTTAACCTCCCCCCCCCCCACTCAGAAACAAACAAAAACCCTTGCCATGTATTGCATATATTTTGTCTAGCAAGCTGAACTTGTGCATTTGCTCTACATGGGAATTAGCCCAGAAGTTGATTCCTTACAGTTCTATAGCTTTTCCAAAGTTAGAGGCCTCAGGCCTCAGGACACCTTTTACTAGTTTGTTTTTTTTTAACCAGCTAAAGTTTGTGCACAATTTCCTTTAAAAATAGGTTATAATTAAAAGTGGCAGTTATAAGACCATCCTTGTTTCTGCTCTCTGGGAAGAAAAGCAAGAAGGGACATGTAGAACTTAGCCTCACCTGCTAGCTACTGCTACTGCCCAAGCCAGTAAGAGAAGGCTGCTTACTTCCCAGATTTTGTTTTGTTTGTCAAAAATTGGGCATGCCTATGGTGGTAACTGCATTACAATTGTGTGTGTATGTGCACTTGTTTATTTGTGTGTGGGGGGGGTGTGTGTGTGGGGGTAGGTACTGGGGCTCTGCTCTCCTTTGGCTTTTTCTGTCAAAGCTGGTGCTCTACCACTTGAGCCACATCTCCACTTCTGGCATTTTGCTGATTTAGTGGAGATAAGAGTCTCATAGACTTTTCTGTCCAGTCTGGCTTTGAACTGTGATTCTCAAATCGCAGCTTCCTGATTAGGTAGGATTGCAAAGTGTAAGCCACCAGCACTTGGCTCTCAGTACCAAACTATTTGCTCTGTGTGGCACCTCTTGACCCTTTAAACAAACAAAACCCAAACGTACACCAGTGCTTTGAGACGTTATCAAAGTCTAATTGGGCCAAGGCAAATGGGTTACCTGTAGGAGTGGTCATAGTGATAGCAAGCAGATGGCTTTTTCAAAAAAAAAAAAAATCGAAGACATATTGCAAGGAGAAGGCATCCAGGGAGATCTTCCAGCTGCAGCTTAGAACCAGGAATGCTGGTTGATAGCTCTTCCTACCTCTCACCCCTTTTGTCCCAGCAGCCCCTGGCTTTATGATAGACTCTGGGGCTCAAGTCCTAAGTAATGTGGCCCACTACCTTTTTGAAACCAAAGGACTGAGTGTATAACTAGAAAATGAGCCTAGGGTGTGACATGGACTGAGGCTTGCAAACCAAAGCCAGAACATAACACACAATTAGGTTACTCTTAAAAACAGCAATGAGAACAACCTAACTTCAAGCCAATGTGCCACTAAAAAGAAGAAAAAAACCCTTACATAATTGCAGCAGGTTTCGGTTTCCTCTGGTTCAAGTTTTCTTGCCTTTTTGATAATCAGAGGATCTGAAGAAAGGCATAGGATTTCAGGGGAGAATCTGCATGTCAGAAGTACAATGAGGCCATTTACTAGGTCTCTTTTATAAGCTCACCCAGGATCTGCATCATTCTGAGTCTCTGGCTAAAAGCTATAAGGCTCCATTTCAACTTAACCCAACTTGCAGATTTAACTGATCCAGGAATGACTTAACAGGCCCAGCCAGCTACTGTAGCTCTTTTTCCTCCCCTTTGATAAGGGAATTGGACACAATGGGCTTTACAGTTCTTAAATGACTGCTTCTTTTTTTTTTTCTTCTGTCTTTGAGATGTGATGCTTATATGACTTTTGTTCTTAATAAAATTTCATGTGGCCTGATTATATTTTTAAAGTATAAACAAACACAATCTGGACTCCGTCCCTATTTGTATAAAACGTTTGAATTAGTGTAGATAATATGGAAGTGAAATTTACATGCTCTCTTACTAGTTGCCTAGTTGCTTTCAACTTAGAGTAGTTAGCTGCTAGTGAGTTATTAGCCATTATCAAATCAAACCTAAGATTTTTTAAAATTAAGTTTATTATTGACTAGTTGTACAAAGGGGTTATAATTTGATGTCAGGTTATGAGTACAATACATCTTGACCAATGCCATCCTTCCATCATTCTCCCCTATTTTTCTCCCTCCCACACTACCCTCAAGTTATGTAGTTCAATTTATACATTTATGTGCAAGGAATATAATGACTGCATTTGCTCACCCTTTATCCCTCCTTTCATGTCTCCTTCCACCACCCTTCCTTACCAAATGCCAATTTCTGGTATTCATTTTGTTAAACAACTCATTAGTTGTTCATAGGAATTATATGTTTTCATTCCTCCCCTACGCATACCATCCATTAGTCTGTTTGTGTGTATATGCATAAAACCCTGTACATGCTATCAAGTATGCTTGCATTTTTGATCTAGCTTTCACATATGAGAGAAACATGTGTCTCACTGACATAATTGTTTTTTAGTTCCACTTGTTATTAATTGGGTTACTGATTTGAGGGGGGGGGCGGGATTTAGTTACTTGTATATTCTGGATAATGAAGCCTTTGTTTATATACAACTGGTAGAAACCTTGACAAGATTATCTTAATTTTTTAAAAGAAATGATTCTGATATCATTGCAAGTTATACAGCAACACTGAATTTCTGTTATTGCACGTTTCTGGTTGTTTTCGTGAAAGTTATAAGAGTTATAAGTTTAACATTTCAGGGAAATTGACTGGGTGATTAGAGACCATAAGGTGACCACAGTGCCAGTATTCCACTTCCTGTCAGGGCAGGAAGTTGCCCTGAGTAGCTGGGAGAGGTGGGAATCCTGACATGAGAGTGGAGGGCACATTTGGTAGCATACTTTGTATTGAGTACCACTATTTTTAGGGGTAGTGAGCATCCCAGTTTGAGTCCACTTCACACAACAGTGCTTCTGAGCATTAGGAATCACCAGGATATGTGTTAAAAATGTGTTCCTGGGAAATGAATGGAACTAGAACAAATAATGTTAAGTGAGGTAAGCCAAGCTCAGAGAGACATATGGGGCATGTTCTCTCTGATATGTGGAAATTAGATCTAAAATACACTGGGATATGATAAATTACCTAGGATTCTGGATACTCACACATTGAGACCAAAAGAGGATATACTCAAAAGGGAAACACAAAGGAACAATGCCTATGTGCCTCTTTGTATTTATATAAAAATAGTATGCATACTGAAATGAATTCTAAGATATGGAAACAAGAGACCCCCATCTCTACTTCTCTTTGTGTGGTCCTAGCTACCATGCTATCCCCAGAGGTTCCCAAAAGCAGGTAGGTGTAGGTCAGAAGATTGTGGTCTAACGCTAGCCTGAGGAAAAATGGAAGATCTATCCTAAAATAACAAAAGTGCACTGGTGGCCCATGCCTGTAATTCTAGCAGGAGGCTGAGATCTGAGGATTGAGGTTCCAAGCCAGTCCAGGTAGGAAAATACATGAAATTGCCAAAAGTGGAGCTGTGGCTGAAGTGGTAGAGTACTAGCCTTTAGTAAACAAAGCCTTCAGGACAGCAATCAGGCCCTGAGTTCAAGCCCCAGGGCCACCATGCGCAAATGCATGTACACACACTCTCTCTCTCTCTCTCTCTCTCTCTCTCTCTCTCTCTCTCTCTCTCTCTCTCTCTCTCTCTCTCTCTCTCTCTCTCTCTCTCTCTCTCTCTCTCTCTCTCTCTCTCTCTCTCTAAAGTGAAAAGGGCTAGGAGCATGGTTCAGGTGGTAGAACATTTGCCTACCAAGTGCAAGATCCAGGGTCCAATCCCTAGAATACCCCTCCATTCAGTAGATCTGGGCCTAAGAGTTTTCATTTTCAACATTCACCCAGTTGATTCTGGTTATTGGACCATAATGAGAAACAAAAGACACTAAAGTCCCACAGTGACTCCCTGTGGCATTTCCTGCAGCACTCCTGCCCTTGGTGATCCAGGCTCCTCCTTGAGAAGGTTTAGTCTGCTGTGACATCCCCAGAGGTGCCCAAGGCAGATGGGACAGGCCAGCTCCAGCTTTTCCACAGTCTGTGAGCAGTTCCAGCATTCCCTTCAGGTTTTGCTTTGATGCTGGGCAGGGTGGGGTTACCTTAACCTCTATTCCCAGGGAGTCCCCTTGGCTAACACCAGCTGATTAAAGATTATCATCTCATTTCTTCATGTGAAGAAATGCTCAACCTCCCTAGCCATAAAAGAAATGCAAATCAAAACAACATTGAGATACTACCTCACCCCAGTTAGACCAGCTATAATCAAGAACTCTAATAACAACAGATGCTTGAGGGGATGTGGCCAAAAGGGAACCCTACTGCATTGTTGGTGGGAGTGTAAACTTGTTCAACCACTTTGGGAAGTAGTATGAAGATTCCTCAAAAGACTCCACATAGAGCTTCCCTATGACCCAGCAATCCCACTTTTGGGCATTTACCCCAATGTTCACAAACAAGACCACACTAAAGCTACCAGCACGACTATGTTTATTGCAGCATTATTTACCATAGCTAAGATATGGAACCAACCCAGATGCCCCTCAGTAGATGAATGGATCAAGAAAATGTGGTATATATACACAATGGAATTCTATGCCTCCATCAGAAAGAATAACATTGCCCCATTTGTTAGGAAATGGAAAGACTTGGAAAAATTATATTAAGTGAAGTAAGACAGGCCCAAAGAAACATGGGTCCCATGGTTTCCCTTATTTGCAATCTCTAGTATATGTATGAGTCAGGCAGAAAAGGTCAGATAAGGTGATGATAGGGAAATGAACCCCAAGATATGTATTCAAGTGTTTTTTTTCTTTCATGCGATTGTTTCTAACACATTTATAAGATGATTTCTTTGTTGCTTTGTATGTCCTTCCCCCATGGTATAATCCCTGCTTTCACTGTATTTCATGTCAGTATAATTTGTGGAGGGGAAGGGGAAAAACAAATCATTTAACTAGAGATACAGGTGGACCCATTGCAACAATGAGATGTACAAGTCATTATGTCGAAAACGAACTTTACAACTTTGGTGGTGGTGGGGAGGAGGGTTGTGTGTGGGGGAGGATGGGAAGGGATGGGAAGGAGAACAAAGGAGGAGGCTACAATACTTGATAAGAAATGTACTCATTATCTTGCCCATGTAATTGTAACCCCTCTGTACAGTATTTTCACAATAAAAAGAGTATCATCTCTCTCCCACCCAGCTCTGTCATTGGAATTCTAGGGAAGCTATTATTTGTCTGCAGTAATTAATTTAAATTTACTTCCCCATCCCTTTCCTCACTCCCATTTAAGTAACTTTGATTATTTAGAAACAAAAGTCCTTTTCAAAAGGACTTGAAATTAGGAAGGAATTCTCCAGGAGCCTTTGGGGCCTGACAGATAATAACACTTAATTTCAGGAGATTTTCCTTGAAGATCAGTTGATCTGATGGTCAGAACAGATAGGGGAGTCATTTGGTGATGAAACTGTTGGAGTTAGTAGCACTTTGTGGGAGAGGCTATTGAGGATTCTGTTATGCCCACCCCTCAAGAATTTGCTCATTGTGAGAATTTTTTAGTTGGTAGATTTTGTGTGTGCCAGTAGTGGGGCTTGAACTCAAGGCCTGGGTACTGTCCCTTAGCTTTTTCAAAGAAGGCTGGTGTTCTAGCATTTGAACTATACCTTCACTTCTGGCTTTTTGCCAGTTAATTAGAGATAAGAGTCTCATAGACTTTGCTGCTCAGGATTGGCTTTGAACCTTGATCCTTAGGTCTCAGACTCATGAGTAGCTAGGAGTACAGTGTGAGCCACCAGCAGCAGCCAGCCAGGAGTCCTTTAAAAAAAAAAAGGATGAGAATTTTCAGACTAGAGAAAACTAGAGTACAGTCAGATGCCGGTGGTTCATGCTTGTAATCTAGCTACTCAGGAGACTGAGATCTGAGGATCATGGTTCAAAGCCAGCCTGGACAGGAAAGTCTGTGAGACTTTTATCTCCATTTAACCACCAGAAAACTGGAAGTGGGGCTGTAGTTCAAGTGATAACCTTGAGCTGAAGAGCTGAGGGTCAGTGCCCAGGCTCAGAGTTCAAGCTCCATGACCGACAAAATAAAACAAGACAAAACAAATAAAACCCCCCAAAAAGTAGAGTACAACAGATGTTCATGGATCCACCTCTAGAGTTCTCAGGAATTCTCAGGTGTTCTCTCAGCAGCCTTCCTATTCTTATATTTTCCTGGTGGTTTTTGAAGGGAAGCAAAAACTAATCTTTCCCCTCACTTACAGCAAGGTTCATGCTGAGGATCCTATGACAAAACGTAGCTTAATATGAAAAAAAGCATATACATTAAATAATGTTTTACATGACCTGAGCATTTTCAGAAGTGAAAGCCCAAAGAATAAGGAATCCTGTGGGCTTTTACAAAAGCTCAGGCTTGTTGAACAGTTGATGATTCATGCAGAGTATGCCTAGACCAGGGTGTCTGATCTTAGGGTCCAAAATTAGGGGGAATTGGCAAGGCTATTGATTCATATTCTTCCCTGTGCCCTGTTTTCTCAAAGATGAGCATGACCCCCTCCTCTTCCTGATGATACTGAACTAGATCGGGGCATAGTGACCCAACCAGATACTGGAGCAGCTGAAACTGGACAAAAGACTATAAAAGAGGGGCTCCCACCAGTCCACATCAGGCCACCAATTTCTGGGCCTCTGTCTTGCTCTGAGTCCTCCCCCCTTCCTCATCCTTGCCTGGGAAGCAGGTGAATAAGACCTCATGTAGCATAAGGTGGCTCTCCCAGTCTGGAGTCCAGGTTGGGGGGCTTCTGTGAATTACCAATAGCTATAAGAGGCTTTTCCTCAGTTTCTCCTGGTGTCTTACTCTTAATTTTCAAATAAACTTTCCCTCTGCTCCCACTTCTGCCTTATAATTTTTAATTTGGTGGAGAGGAAAAATTCAAGACCTCTAGATGATATCACCCACAGGAAGAGAACAGTCTCTTATGACCAGTTTATGGGATGGTGCAGGGAAAAGGCCAAGGAAACGTCAAGGCAATATTCTTGACTCAATGTTTTCAATGCCAAGGTGTTATATGTCAAGGTAGCATGTCCTAAAGCCCATCATTTCCAAGTTGGTTCACTTCAGAGCTGAAGCAGACCAATACCTTGCTTGGAGTCTGAATGTGGGTAATGATCACAAATAATCAACCATCTAATCATGTCCTTTTCAGGAATGTGTTCCAGAAAACCTGGAACTGAAGAAGAAGATTTTTGCCCAGCTAGATCGCATTGTGGATGATAGAGTTGTCTTGAGCAGTTCCAGTTCTTGCCTTATGCCTTCCAAGTTGTTTGTGGGTTTGGCACATGTGAAGCAATGCATTGTGGCTCATCCCGTGAGTATTTCGTTTTGTTTTGTCTCTGCGAAGAACCCAGGCCCTTGCAGTGTGTTTGTTTGTTTTGGTGCCAGTACTGGAGCTTGCACTCAGGGCCTAGTGCTGGGCTTTTTTGCTCCAAGCTGGCACTCTGTCACTAAAGTCACACCTCCACTTGTGGCTTTTTGCTGGTTAATTGGAGGTAAGAGATTCACAGAGTTTCCTGGCTGAGCTGACTTCAAATCCAGATTATTATAGGTGTGAGCCACCAGCACCTGACCTATGAGAGTGTTTTACGCCTGACTATTGATTGTATCTCATTCACTTTCTTGGAAGTAATAAATTGCAATGAATGTACTATTTCATAGTAGTCTAGTATTTTGAACTGCCTTACTGAGGTATAATTTATATACCACAGTACTGGCTAATTGAGATTGTACAATTCAATATTTTTTTTGTTACAGTTAGAGTTATACAGTAGCAGCATCTGAAAGGAGAATATGATCCACAAATTTCTTGAATTTTTATCTATGTAGCTAAAGGAACAGGATACAGGAGGATCAAAGTTGGAGGCTTTAGCCCTCAGGTTACCAAGGAGGCTGGCTTCTAAGCAAGCTATTCTACCACCAAGGTACAGTGCTGTATACCAGTAGCTTAAAACTGTAATTCTAGGTATTCAGAAGGCTGAGATCTGAGGATAGTGGTTCAAAGTTAGACTGAGCAGAAAAATGCCTGAGATTTTTGTCAGCAAAAAGCTAGATGTAGAAGTATGGCTCAAATGGTAGAACACCAGCCTTAAACAACAAAGTTAAGCAAGTGCCCAAAACCCAAGTTCATGTCTACCACTAGCACACTAAAAATGGATAATATGTTAAGTGACATTTTGTGGCTATGTCACTGATTCTATGTGTTCTACTGGAGGCAGTGCAGTATAGGGTCAGTGTATAAAATGCAGATTCATTGTCTTACTATACTCCTGAATTCTGATTCCCAAGATCTGACGTTAAACTCTTCCTCCCCTGTTCCTTTCACCAGTCTACTGGAATTATTGAGCATACTTTCTCTCCAGGAGTGCATTAAGAGGTATACTGGGCCAGGTGCCAGTGGCTCCCATCTATAATCGTAGCTGCTTATGAGGCTGAGATCTGAGGCCCTTAGTTCAAAGCCAGCCTAAGCAAAAAAGTTGTTATCTCTAAGTAACCAGCAAAAAGCCAGAAGTAGAGAGATGTTTGAAGTAGTAGAGTATCAGCATTGAGGGGGAAAAGCTAACGTAGAGTGCCCTGGCTCTGAGTTCAAGCCCACCCCTTTCCTCCCAAAAAAGTTATACTGGTTCCAAATTTGTGTATAAGCACTCCATGCATGTTTCTGAGGTTAGAGTAGGAAGGGAAAAGCAGGGGAATGGTAGAAATTCACGAGTTCCAACTGGGAGCTCAGCATGGCCTTAGAGAACCTGGACAACATGCTAGAACAGGAAAGGTAGTTCAGCCCAAGCTACAGGAAGTACCAAAGTGTGTAATGTAGTTTCACCCTTGTCAGTCTCAGATCATGAGAGGTTTAGTTTGGGAAGAAGCCATATAGAGGCCATGAATCATGAAGTAGCCAGTTGACTAGAAGAACACACATATTTGGGAAGCAGTGGGGAGAAAGTGGAAGGCTTTTATTTTCTTTGTTTTGTATATGTGTATGTGCACTGGTACTCGTGATTTAATTCAGGACCTGGACATTCACCTTTATCTTTTTTTGTTCAAGGTTGGTGCTCTAGAACTGGAGCCATGGCTCTACTTCTGGCTTTTGCTGGTTAATTGGAAATGAATCTTACATGCTTTTCTGCCTGGGCTGGCTTTGACCTATAATCCTCAGACTAAAGTGTCCTGAGTAGCTAGGATTACAGATGTGAGCCACCAGCACCCAGCTCATAAGAAAGCTTTTTTTAAGTTGAGCATTCCTTATCCAAAATGTTTGGGACTAGGAATATTTGAGATTTTGGAGTTCTTTTGGATTTTGAAATATTTGTGTATACTCTACCAATTGAGCATTCCCTAATCCAAAAAATCCAACATTGGAAATGCTGTCTTTTGAGCAAATGTCAGTGATCAAAATGTCAGTGCTTCACATTTCTAGACCATTTTAAATTTTGGCTTTTCAGTTGATAGGAAGTAACCAATAGTTAAGTTAGAAGAAATCATGAGAGTTACCCTGAAGCAGTTTAGTTACAGAGCACCAGTATGATGTGGAAATCCTGCTTTGGAAGGGTCCACTCCATAGTGAAGAGGGTCAGAACTCTGACCACATAGGACATGGGCCATTATTCAAAGCATGAGTGACAGGCCTAGATTCAGGGCAAGGAAATTCCTCTTCTGAGCAAGGGCAGTAGATAATGAAAAGGGACCAGGTTGCTCAGAGAGAAGATGGTGTGCTGTAGATGCCCACCAGATCTTATATGCCAAGGACAGAGCAGCCTGGAATACCACACACAAAGCTGCATGACCTCCATGTCTTGCTGCATTCTCAAATGTAATGGAAACACTGAAGAAGAGTTACCAGTTAGATAGAACACAGACCCATAGAACATAGAAGAGAACTAGCCATCACTCAAATGGAAGTTAGGTTAGAATCAAAGACAGGTTCTCATGCTAAGCACTGAGGGTTCATGCATGTCATCCTAGCTACTAAGGAGGCTAGGATCTAAGGATTGTAGTTTGAAGCCACCAGAGCAGAAAAGTCCAGAAGTCTCTTATCTCCAATTAACCAGCAAAAAGCTAGAAGTGGAGGTGTAGTACCAGTGGTAGAATGCCAGATTTTAGTAAAAAAGTCAAGGGAGAATATGAGGCCCTGAATTAAATTTCTTGTACTGACTAAGAGAGAGAGACAGACAGACAGACAGAGAGAGATTCTCATGGAAAGTGCCCAAATATAACTCAGTAAAGTATTCTTGGAATCACTTGCTTCAGTAGAAGATGTTTGCTTGTAAGAATGCTCCCAATTTTTTTTGTTTGTTTTCCAATGGCTTTTTTTTTAATTGTGAAAATACCGTACAGAGGGGTGACAATTACATGAGCAAGGTAATGAGTACATTTCTTATGCAGCATTGTTGCCTCCTCCTTTGTTAGAATGCTCACAATTCTAACCAGTGCTTTTGCTCTGAAGTTGGTTTAAATTTTGGGGAAAAATAGTGTCAAGCACTATTATAGGCTCATGCCTATAATCCTAGCTACTCAGGAGGATGAGATCTGAGGGTTGTGGGAAGCCAGCCTAGCCCCAGCAGGAAAGTCAGAGAGATTATCTCCAACTAACTCTCAAAAAGCCAGATGTGAAGGCATGACTCAAGTGGTAGAACACCAGCCTTTAGCAAAAAAAGCCAAGGGAAAGTGAGAGGCCTTAGTTTCAAGGCCCAGTGTCAGCATACACACACAAAATTGTTCATAAAGTACCTCCTAAGTCCTTCAACAAGACTCTTCCTGTATCTCTTGGCTTTTATACTAATTCGTGAGACTAAGCTGATTTGCCTTATTTTCTCTTGCACCCATCAATATCATTTGGCCACAGGTCAGGGACTAGAACAGTGACCTTTCTCTGCTTTATTACCCTCCTATCTAGGTATTATTTGCTGTTGCTTGTTTAATCACAGACAGCGCCATTAAAACAAGTTCGAGCCTTCTTTAAAAAAATTAATCACTTCTTACTCTTATAAGGTTTTTTTTATTATTTTTTATTTTATCTTTGTCAATTGTAGGAATTGAACTTAGGACCTGGGCACTGTGCCTGAGCCTCGTGGTGCTCAAGGCTAAAGCTCTACCATTAGAGCCACAGCACCACTTTGGTTTTTTGAGTACTTAATTGGAGTTATCTCTAATTAATAAGAGTAAGAGTCTTGTGGGGACTTTTCTGCCCGGGCTGGCTTTAAACCATGATCCTCAGATCTCAGTCTCCTGAGTAGCTAGGATTACAGGCATGAGCCACCAGCACCCAGCTTTCTTATAAGGTATTTTTAATGTTATAAGTTATGAACTAAAGCAAGACAGATGACCCAAGTTAAACATCTTTGGAATTTGTCCCTTGAACTGATCATCACTCTGGCCTTTAGGGTAAGTGGATGGGTGAAGGAATATATTAAAAAAGTTGTTTAGGCAGGCTTCCAAAGCCCTTGCTAATCTTTGAGGATCCATAATTTCCCCCAGTGCCTGGGGCCAGACAGAAGAAGCTACGTATCCAGCTCATGGGCTCAGTCATCTAAGTCCTTTGCAATTTCTACTTGGAAAGGAAATAGGATGAGCAGAAGGAGGCAGGTTCATGCCACTGGAAGGCCCTGGCACAATGGGTATTTAGCAATTGGTAAAGTTGCTGGCTTCATCTCTGCCCAGAACAGCTGCCAGCTAACAGGTTGTGACAACCTCAAGTTCTCTTGTGTTAGGACAGGATTTCTGGTTATCTCAACTCAAGGTGTTGATGGGTTAGTGTGAGCTGTCAGTGCCTGAGTTCAGATGTGTCTTTAACAAAGCTTCCTAGACTGAGCTGGCAGAAGTGGCTATGTATTTAGGGCCACACATAGGCCTAGGAAGAGGGGTGTTTGTGTATCCATTTTCTCTCTTCCAAACATTTTTTCCTCCCAGATGTATTTTGGGGTGACTTTCCTGTCTGCCCCCTTTCCCTGTGGGGAGGGACTTAAAGAGGACAGTGTGGCTGGTGGGGTGTGATGGTTAAGGATATTTAATCTCACATGTAATGGAAACACTGAAGAAGAGTTACCAGTTAGAGGGGCTAGGAAGGTGGCTCAGTAGTAGAGCACTTGCCTTGCATGCATGAGGCCCTGGGTTCGATTCCTCAGCACCACATAAGCAAAAAGAAAAAAGCCAGAAGTGGTGCTGTGGCTCAAGTGGTAGAGCGCTAGCCTTGAGCTGAAGAGCTGAGGGACAGCGCCCAGGCCAAGAGTTCAGGCCCCACGACTGGACAAAAAAAAAAAAAAAAAAAAATAGGAAAAAAAAAAGTTCTTCTGGAATGAGATCAGGGCCTACTTCCTTCCAGAAAGTGCCAGAAGGTACCCCAGTCACCTTGTCTGCATGCTTGTAACTCCTTCTTCCCTTCCCTTCCTTCCTTCCTTCCTTCCTTCCTTCCTCCCTCCCTCCCTCCCTCCCTCCCTCCTTCCTTCACCTTTCTTTTCTCTCTCTCCTGTAGTAGGGATGAGAATGAGGAAGATTTAGCACTGTGTAGACAGCATAGGGAAAGAGCAACCTGATGGAGACCTTGAGAAGGCAGAGACAGCCCAGTGGAGCCTATACCCCCTCCTCTGGGAAAGTGGAGAAAATGGCTCTGGGAAAGCAAAGGCCTGGACAGCTCCCTCCGGAGTATACCCTCACAGGTGACAGGCACAGTAAAGAAGGTGGTGAGCCAACCATATGCTAGAACAGCCAGGACTCACCAAAAGGATTTTAAAACAGGAGCTCCATGGGCCTCCATGGGCCTCTATGAGACTACCAGTTTCTCTCTCTCTCTCTCTGTCTGTCTCTCTCTCTCTCTCGTTCTCACTGAAAAGTACTGTTCTCCTCCTTTTGTGGCATAAGGCAGCCCTATTCATCAGGAGTCCAGGTTTGGGGCTAAGAGGTCTTTCCTCAGTTTCCCTTGTCATCTTCAAATAAACTTTGCTTCTCCCACTTTTATTTGGTGGAGAAAAAAAAAAGGGCCCAGAAAAAAAAAGGGCCCAGACCTTAGACAGTAATAGGACTCTCAGGGTCCTGAGCATGCTAGGTAAGAGCTCTACCACAGAAGTGTACTTCCAGCCTGTTTGGAACTGAGACTACATTAAATTGCCCATATTTGGGAGTATAGGTGTGCCCGTCATGCCAGCTCACCTCTGCCTGTTTAGACACCTCTCTCATCCAACACAGCACAATTTCCCCCTTGGGATGGCGTCATTTATATCAGTGGCTCATGGCATGCTATCTTCAGGGCATATTCGGTCTTTGTCCCTCTTTGCATCATACCTTGGCAATGCCTGGTCCAGACTTTGCACTGCTGTAGTGTAGAGGGTGCTTTTCTGCCCTCTCAGAGGGATGAGAGGCCTGATTACAGACAGCATTGAAACACAGTCTTCAGTCCTTTCCATCTTCATCTTTAGTCTGTTCTTCCTCCCAGAAAGGAAAAGTAGAGCCCTCCCCTCCTCTCCTGCCTTGCCCCATGTGGATGAATTGTCAATGGCCTGGCTGTCTGTCTCCTGGGAGGGCCGGCCACCTCCCCTGTGGGGCTGGCTGTTCCATCCCGAGAGAGGGAGAGGGAGAGAGAGGGAAAAGGAAACCTCTGTTGGCAGGACACTATCTACAGTCACATGCACTGGGCTCTAGTTCAGATCCTGAAAGCAAAGAATATTTCCCTTGTGCTTAGCCAGGACGAACTCCTGCAGAGCCTGGCAGTCGCAGCCCCTCCCATGCTTCCAGCAAAACTGACCCCCCAGGCGGAGCCCAGAGACCATCCCTAAGACCTATGTTTCTATTTCCTGTGTCTAGAGGATTTGTCTTGGAGCCTTGTTCACAGTCCCACATCAAATGGGACTGTTTGTCCTTGAACCTTTGTAGCATAGGCTCTTTACTTCCCCCTCCTCCCATGCATGGAACTCAAGGACACCATTGCGCCTGTCTAGTCCTCTGACCAGGACAGAGATTAGACTCTCTGATTAAAGGCATTATCATGGCCTTAGACTTCTCCTGAGCAGCTGCTAGCCTGTTTTCATGGACACAACTGTGGGTCAAAGGCCATTGCAAGAGACAGAAAGAGTCTAGTTACTAAAGGCTCTTTCTCAGTTACATGTCTCTTGTTATAGGTAGATATTGCTGTAGACTTTTGAGCTGGAAAGGGCTGTGGTTAGAGCCCTGGGGTTTTTATTTATTTATTTTTGATAACATTTTAAAAATTATAATATTTTAAGTTTAACTTTAAGTAGTTATACAAAAGTTTCAATTCAGTATCATCTCTCCCATTATTCTCTCCTTCATCTATCCCAATTTAGAACCCTGTTCTTGTTTCGTTTTTATTTTATTTTATTTTATTTTATTGTTGGTCATGGGGATTGAACTCAGTCTGGGCACTGACCCTGAGCTTTTCCAAGCTCAAGGCTAGCACTCTACCACTTGAGCCACAGCACCACTTCTGGTTTTCTGGTGGTTAATTGGAGATAAAAGTCTCATGGACTTTCCCACCAGGGCTGGCTTTGAATGACGATCCTCAGATCTCAGCCTCCTGAGTAGCTAGTATTACAGGCCTGAGCCACGGGTGCTCGACCTCTTTTTTAAATTTTTAATTGTGATAAGTACATATACCGTATTTATTCAGGTTTGGGGACAGGGGAAGTGTTGCTTAATGAGAGTAGAGTTTTGAATCAGAGGATGAAGGATTCTGGAGACAGATGGTGATGATGGTTACACAGTAACAGAATATACTTAATGCCACTGAACTGCACACTAAGAAATGCTTAAAGTGGCAGGCACTGTGGCTCACACACCAGCTACTTGGGAGGCTAAGATTCAGAGGATCTCAGTTTCAGGCCAGTCTGAAAAAATCCATGAAACTCTGGGGTAGGTTGTACACTCCTGTCATCCCAACAATGGGAGGAAGTATAACTAGGAAGAACAAAGTCCAGACAACCGTGAGACCCTATCACAAAAATAACAAGCAAAAAACAGAGGCAGGACTCAGCAAGACTCAGCAGTAGAGAACCTGCCTAGCAAATACAAAGCCCTGAGTTTATACTCTAGTACCATCAAAGGAGGACAAAAATTGATTAAACTGCCTGGACTGTGCTCTTCTTATTTATACTGTGCCTGGACTCTAGTGAGTCATTCACCAAAAAAATGCTTTATACCAGCCATCATGCACTACACTGTCAGTAATGGACTGCATGTCCAACAGTGGTCCCAGCAGATTTTTTAAAAATTTTATTTTTATTGAAAAGGTGAGGAGCTTGGGGGTGGGAGCTTTAGAGTTACATAAGTAAGGTAATGAGTACATTTATTTTTAATCATTGTTACCTTATTCCTCATTTTCTCCCACTTACCCCTCCCCAAAAGATTTTTTTTTTTTTTTTTTTTTTTTTTTTTGTCGGTCGTGGGGCTTGAACTCTGGGCCTGGGCGCTGTCCCTCAGCTCTTCAGCTCAAGGCGAGCGCTCTACCACTTGAGCTACAGCGCCACTTCCGGTTTTCTGGTGGTTTTATTGGAGATAGGAGCCTCACGGTCTTTCCTGCCCGGGCTGATCCTCAGATCTCAGCCTCCTGAGTAGCTAGGATTACAGGCGTGAGCCACCAGCGCCCGGCTCTCCCCAAAAGATTTTTATGACCTAGTAATGTGGTAGCTGTCTTAGGTCTTTTGTGTACTCTAGGTTGTACACATGACAAAATCACCAACAAAACATTTCCCTGTACCCACATCATTAACCAATGCACATTTTTTGTCTGGCCTATTTGTGCTACCTGTAGTAGACCCCAAGTCCAATACCCTCCTGGAATGCAGGTATACTTCTAGTTTTTAGAATCCTGATTTTTAAAAAGATAACAGGTTAAACAATTTTATAAGAATTCAATAGAAGACAAACCTAAGAAAACCAGAGCCAAAGGTTAAATCCTAGATTAGGCTAGCATTTCCACTGGGCCTTTCTCTCTAATGGAGGACTCCACTAGTTAAATTAACCCTCCAGGATATCCAATCATGGATGGATGCCCTCCTGCCTCACACCACACTACAATGTGATGCCTGCTAATAACTAGAACAAGGTGATGTTAAATTGGGGAAGTGGATATGGAAGAATTATGGATACCATTCCTGTTCTTAACACCAACATAGGACAATGGCAGAGCCTGAAGAGACTAAGGTGGGAAAAGTTGTTGTGGAGGTGCATATAAGCTGTAATAAAAGACAATGTTAGCAGAGGAAACCCTCTTCTGAGAAGGTCAGTGCTCTGAGGATTAGCAATAAATGAATAGGATGAAATATGTACCATGTGTATTGGTTATTATTATTATTTATTAGCAAAACAACTTGGCACTCAAGTGTCTTCTTATTGGATGATGAATCTGAGAGCCTTTCCAAAAATACCTCTGCCCCCATCCAACCATCTGGGATTAGGTGGGTAGAGTCAGCCACACTCAGAACGTGTCTTCAATCATTCTCTTCTCTCTGCCTACGAAGGTGAATCCACCATATTATGTTCCACTGGTAGAGCTGATCCCTCACCCTGAGACAGCTCCAGCGACAATGGACCGAACCCATGCCCTCATGAGGAAGATTGGACAGTCCCCAGTGCGGGTCCTGAAGGAGATTGACGGCTTCGTCCTAAACCGCCTGCAGTATGCAATTATCAGTGAGGCCTGGAGGCTGGTGGAGGTGAGTTCTCTGCTCCTTCTGCCCTTCTACCTTTCCTCCTTACCTGTCTTTCTCCATGGTTGAGTAGATCAGAAGGCACTTTCTGGTATGGTGTGATCTGGGCAAGTCAGAGGGTACTCAGTGTTCTTGCTATATTCTAGAGAATAGATAAGTTTTGGAAATAGGATGCAATGCAGAGTTCATGGTTTATCTGAGAGATTCTTTTCCTACAGCCAATCATTTGTTATCAGGACATGGTGACAGACCTGCCTCTTGCCTTTTTAGCACATTTCTACAAATTGCCTGTGTGCATTTTTCCAAACATAGATTTTAATTTTACATTCCAATGTTAAAGATTTTGTAGGAGGAAAAAAATACATTTTACAGAGAGTAAAACCTGTATTCACTGAAAGAACTCAATGTGTTTCAGGAACGGGGAGAAAATGATGAATTAAAAATATAACTTACATACAAATAGAAATATTATATATGAATATGTATATAATACATGTATATATGTATATGTATGTTATAGATACATATTATGTATATATACATATATAATACAAATATATAGGAATATATAGATGAATATATAACATATATTACATAGTTGGCTATGCCTATCCATAAGTTCTGTACTTGTGAATTCAACTAGCCACATATCAAAATTATTTTTAAAAAATCATGTTTTGAACATGTATAGACTTTCTTCTTGTCATTATATCCTAAATAATATTGTATAGCTATTTGTTTAGCATTTACATTATCCTTGGTATTCTGAGTCATCTAGGGTTGATGTAGAGTATATGAAAGGGTATATGTAGGTTCTGTACAAACAAAACTGCATTTGTGTATGTATGTGTGTGTGTGTGTGTGTGTGTGTGTGTGTGTGTGTGTGTGTGTGTGTGTGTGTGTGTCTGTTTGTCTGTCTGTCTGTCTGTCTATATGTGTGCTGATATTGGTGTTTGAACTCAGGGCCTTGAGCAAAACCCTTAACATTTTGCTCCAGGCTAGAACTCTACTACTTAGACCACAGCTCTACTTCCAGTTTTTTGCTACTTAATTGGAAATAAGAGTTTCAGGGAGCCAGGTACTGGTGGCTCATACCTGTAATCCTAGCTACTCAGGAGGCTAAGATGTGAGGATCAGGGTTAGAAGCCAAATTGGACAGGAAAGCCCTTGAATCTCCCCACCAAAAAGCCAGAAATGAAGCTGTGGCTCAAGTGGTAGAGTACTAGTCCTCAGCAAAAGAAGCTCAGGGACAGTGCCCAGGCCCTGAGTTCAAGCCCCATGGCTGACCAAAAAAAAAAAAAAAAGTTTCATGAGCTTTCCTGCCCGAGGTATCTTTAAACCAGAATCCTCATCTCTCAGGCTCTTGAGTAGCTAGGAGGCATGAGCCACTGGAATCTTGCTGAACACTGCTCCATTTTATACTAACAGACAGGAAGTCTGTGGGTACCACAGGATGACTGTTAATATTTAGCTTATGCTTTAGTTAAAGGATTTTTGCATATGGATTCATGCCTAGCTGCATATGAGTATGAAGGTCCATGGTGTCTGACAGGAGGGAGGTCAGGGCAACCCTGAGACATGGGTGTGGAAAGTCATAGGGTCTGTGGTTTTTGAGTCTGCTTGGGTCAGGCAATTTATGGGGGTCATATCCATGTTGTAGGAGTATGGGAAGAGGATCTGCCAAGTTCGTGGAAGAGGAGGACTGTGCTCACGTTGAGCTCACCTGGGGTGCTCCTTGTTGGGACTTGTGGGGCTGTACACCAAGCCTTATCCAAGACAGGAACCAGGAAGCCAACTATACCTCACCATCTATGTGTGTAGTATTTCTGCTGCCCAGCAGTTCCTCATCATCTGGGTAGACACACATACTATATGTGACCAGCCTACTTCCCTGTTAGATTTATCACCCGCCTCTACTGCCTTCGGCCTTGGGCACTTAACAGCTAAGTGTTATGACTCGCTGAGTAAATCTGCCACACTCTCCCACGCCTAGCAAGATACAGTGCTAGGAATCCATTGTTATATGTGTGATGGTAACTTCTTGGTGGTACTTGTGCAATGTTTCTGAGTTATCAGTCAGCATGAAAGTGCTTTCAGCATGAGAGTCCTATGCTTCAAACAACTCTGAGATCTTCTTAAAATATTTTCACTTACCTATCGGAGCAATAATTTGATAGACCACAAGAATTCAATACAGTAATAAAACATGATGCCATTTTTGAGGAAATGTGTTAGCCTTTTTACTTGTAAAGTATTTAGTGCCCTGAATTAAACCTTGCTTTCTCAAATTTGAATAATGTGAACTAACTTCAGAAAGAGACTGGTATATAAGAATTGGGTGAGAGATACAAAGAATTCTCTCTGCTTTGATCATGAAGTGGAACTGGCTGCAATTTGGAAGATTCAAGAAAGATTTGGGTGTCTACTTTTATTTTTGGTGGAGGCAGAGTAGAAGAACTGTTGAACTTACTTCACTGGAAATTCCTGTTGGCCTGTGTTGTCTGTCTCTGATTGTTCTGTTTCTGGGGGCTTTTGGCAGACTGAATGTCATCATGATGTTACCAGACTCAAGTCACAGGGAGGGACAGAAATTTCTTGGTGTCACTGGAGAAAGAATTTAAGGAAGGACACAGAGGGAGACTTAAACAGAAGCAAGTTTATTTTTTTTTTTGTTTTGTTTCCATAGTAGTAGGCTACTTTAGTGCTTTATTAGGATTTATTCATTGTGAGTTGGAAGAAATTATTCTTTTTTTGGGGGGGGGCGGTCCGGTCGTGGAGTCTGAACTCTGGGTCTGGGCGCTATCCCTCAGCTCTTCAGCTCAAGGCTAGTGCTCTACTACTTGAGCCATAGCACCACTTCCGGCTTTTTTTCCTGCTTATGTGGTGCTGAGGAATCAAACCCAGGGCCTCATGCATGCAAGGCAGACGCTTTACCACTGAGCCACCTTCTCAGCCCGAAATTAATTCTTTTTTAATATATTTTTTATTGTAAAGATACTGTACAGAGGGATTACAGTTACATGAGTAAGGTAATGAATACTTTTCCTATTGAGCAGTTACCTTCTACTTTGTTTTTTCCCTACCATCCCTTCTTCCCTCTTCCCAACTCCCCCACCCTCCCTCCCCTGCTCCCAGCCAAAGTTGTAAAATTCGTTTTCAACATAATATCTTGTACATCTTATTGCTACAATGGGTCAACCTGTAGCCTTATTTCAGCGTTTTGTTGTTTCCCTTCCCCTCCCCAAATTAGAAAAATGTCTGTACAAGATACAGGGCAGGGGAATCAAAAACTGAAAATAGGGGGTTATACCACAGGGGAAGAACATACAAAAGAAACAAAAAAAATCACATAGTACATTATAAGTACATTAAAAACAACAGCAACCAAGATAAAACCTCTTATGTCCCTATCTTGGGGTTCATTTTGTAGAGTGTGTATTTTGAAGACTACATGCATTCAATCACAGCCTATACGCTTTTCCAGGAATGAGGATCTCTATTTTTCTTTCTTTTTTAATAGCAATTTTTAAAAATTGTGATTAAGTGATTACATATCTCACAGTATTGTGAGATAGTGATTTTTAAAGTCACAAAGACATTCTAACCTTCATGGGCAAATTGTCTTTATCATGGTCTATAAAGTTTATGAATTTTTTTTTGGCGGGGGGGGAGGACCGGTCGTGGGGCCTGAACTCTGGGCCTGGGCACTGTCCCTCAGCTCTTCAGCTCAAGGCTAGCGCTCTACCACTTGAGCCACAGCACCACTTCCAGCTTTTTTCTTATGTGGTGCTGAGGAATCAAACCCAGGGCCTCGAGCATGCAAGGCAAGTGCTCTACCACTGAGCCACCCTCCCAGCCCAAAGTTTATGAATTCTATGAGCTTTGACAATACAGTTATTTCTTCCACATCGGGTGATATGTACATTTCTTTCCTTTTGCTTAGTGTCAGCTGTTCCCTCTTTCCCACTCATTCCCTCCCTCCCATCACAGCCATTGAGTCACTTATAGTTCATTTAGATCAATGTCCAGTGCAGCTGATGGATCCCGCTGATGTATGTTTTCCCGTTTCCCTCTGGTTCTGTGTCCTCCTCCTAGTTTCCCTCAGATGTGCACATATATACCATAGATGTGGTCAGCAGCATGGGGTCATTTAGTAATGATTCGACTAGATGAGTGGAGGTCCTTTGTTTCTCAAGTCTTGTTTACTTTTTCATATCTCCTTACGTTTTGGATTTAACATCCACTTATCGGGGAGACCAATGCCCTTTGTCTCTTTGCTCTTGGCTTATCTCACTCAACATGATTTCTTCTAGCTCTATCATTTCCCTGTAAATGCCATTATTTTGTCCTTTCTAATGGCTTCATAATATTCCATTGTATATAGGTACCACAATTTTTGGCTCCATTCATCTGTAGTGGGGCATTTGGGTTGTTTCCATATCCTGGCTATTGTGAACAGTGCTGCAATGAACATGGAGGTGCATGTGTCCTTGTATACTGGTTCCTGTTGTTCAGGATACATACTTAGGAGTGGTATGGCTGGGTCATAGGGGAGGTCTATATTTAGCTTTCTGAGGACCCTCCAGATTGCTTTCCAAAGCGGGTTGTATTAGTATACATTCCCACCAGCAGTTCAATAAGGTTCCTCTTTCTCCACATCCCCTCCAGCATTTGTCGCTGAGTAATGCGGGCCATTTTGACTGGGGTAAGATGTTATCTCAGGGTTGTTTATATTTGCATTTCCATATTTGCATTTCCTTTACAACTGGGGATGGTGTGTTTCTTTGTCATTTTTATCTCTTCTTCTGAGAAGTCTCTCTTTAGCTCCCTTGCCCATTTCATGATTAGTGTGTTAGATGTGTGGGGGATTAGTTTCTTGAGGTCTCTGTATATACTGGATATTAACCCCTTGTCTGATATATTGCTGGTAAATATTTTTTTCTCAGCTGGCTTTCTTTCTAGTTTGGTTGCTATATCTTTAGGTGTGCAGAAACTTTTTATTTTAAGGTAGTCCCATTTGTCCAGTCTCTCTCCAATTGTTGTGACCCTGGAACTCCGTTCAGGAAGTTCCTGCCTGTGCCTATAAGTTCAAATGTCTTCCTACTCTTTCCTGCAGTAGTTTTAGAGATTCAGATTTGATGTTAAGGTCTTTAGTCCATTTTGAGTTGATGTTAGTGCATGGTGACGGGCTGGGGTCCACTTATAGTTTTCTGCATGTAGCCGCCCACAGAAGCAGGTTTATTAATGCAAAGTAAAACTGCACCCTTTAGCCAGGCACTGGTGGCTCACACTTATAAACTCAGGAGGCTGAGATCTGAGAATATCAGTTCAAAGCCAGCCCAGGTAGGAAAGTTGGTGAGACTCTTATCTCCAACACACACACACACACACACACACACACACACACACTCTCTCTCTCTCTCTCTCTCTCTCTCTCTCTCTCTCTCTCTCTCTCTCTCTCTCTCTCTCTTTCTCTCTGACTATACCTCTAGATGGGAGAGGGGCAGACTTAAGGACACACACACACACTCTCTCTCTCTCTCTCTCTCTCTCTCTCTCTCTCTCTCTCTCTCTCTCTGACTGTACCTCTAGATGGGAGAGGGGCAGACTTAAGGAGTGATGGGATGGGGGATGGGGTAATGGCTCAAGCAATAGAGCACCTGGATACTGGGTTATATGTCATCAACTCCTCCCCTGCCAGATGATGTGGATCTTGGCCTTGCATGGTCAGACTGAAGCTGTCATTTTTTCTACAGGCTGTGGAGTCTGCAGGTCAGCAACCCCTTGCTGTAAGTCACAGATCATGCTGTCAATGTTGGCAGTCCAGGATGTGATTCTTGTCGTTCTCAGCAACTGCCATCAGTACATTAGTGGTGGTGACATGTATATGTGGGGTTTCAAGGTGACATACTTCCTGGGAAGGGAATTCTACATGGGTCTGTACTGCCTGATCAAGTTCTAAAATGTAGTGGGGGGGGGGGGTGCTGGGAAGGTGGCTCAGTGGTAGAGCGCTTGCCTTGCATGCATGAGGCCCTGGGTTTGATTCCTCAGCACCACATAAGCAAAAAGAAAAAAGCCGGAAGTGGCACTGTGGCTCAAGTGGTAGAGCTCTAGCCTTGAGCTGAAGAGCTGAGGGACAGCACCCAGGCCCAGAGTTCAGGCCCCACGACCGGACCCCCCATAAAATAAAATAAAATAAAATGTAGTGGGATATGGTGAGTGCCAACACAAGAAAAGGCAACTCAAAATGGGAAGGTTAAGGGGCATGGCCAGAAACAAAGTCTTGCCTTTCGTGAAAGTCTAGGAGAAATATGTTTAAAAGCAAAGGAAGTCAGATGCCAGTAGCTCATGCCTATAATCCTGACTTCTCAGGAGTCTGAGATCTGAGGATTCCTATTCAAAGCAAGCCCATTCAGGAAAGTCCACAAGACTCCTATCTCTAGCCAGCAAAAAGCAGAAGTGGAGCTATGGCTCAAGTAGAGCACCAGTCTTTCCCTATGCTACATATACAGTTCTCATTCCTTGGTTTGGGCTGGTGTCCAGCCAGATTTAAGGATACGAAAGATACCAGGTGACTTGGTTTGGGATATGGAATGAGCCTGTTAGCCTAGGAGCCCTCAGTCCAAGGACAAAGACTGTTTCTGGTTGGTTATCCATATGTGAGCATCTCTGAGCAGATAAAACCCAAGTGGATTTCCCAGGCTTGGACCCCACATCCATGTCTGCACTGGCGTAGGCCAGCCGAGGACCTGGCTAAAACAAAGGCTGCATTTCTACCTAGCATGGTGATGTCCCGATACTGATATAGAAGGCACAGAAGAAGCCATGTTACCACATGCTGGCTGCTAATATGGAAAGTGACCTTCATTTCAGCCTTGCCTGGAATAAATCTCATTTAGTCCTGTATTTTTTTAATTTAAAATTTTATTTTTAGGGCTAAACATGGTAGCTCAAACTTGTAATCCCAGCTGCTCTGGAAGGTAGCAATCAGGAATAAAGTCAGTCAAAGCAAAATGTTGAGACCCAATCTCAACAAAAACAAGCTTGAGCCAGTGTGTGTGTATGTTATCTGAACTATGGAGGAGGCCATATAGGTAGGAGGATTGTGGTTCAAGGCAGATCCTGGACTCAATAACTGGGAGTGTGGCTCAAGTGGTAGAGTATTTATCTGGTATACAAAAGGACATGAGTTCAAACTCCGTTACCACAAAAAATTGTTTTTCAACTGCTCAATAAATAAGTGGGCGAAAGACTTAAAGAGAAGCTTCTCTGAAGAAGAAAGAAGGATGGCCAATAGACACATGAAGAAATGTTCAACATCCCTAGCCATAAAAGAAATGCAAATCAAAACAACATTGAGATATCACCTCACTCCAGTTAGAACAGCAAAAATCAAGAACTCTAATAACAACAGATGCTGGAGGGGATGTGGACAGAAAGGAACCTTACTTCATTGTTGGTGGGAATGTAAACTTGTTCAACCACTTTGGAAAGCAGTATGGAGGTTCCTCAAAAGACTTCACATAGATCTCCCCTATGATCCAGCAATCCCACTTTTGGGCATTTACCCAAATGTTTACAAACAAGACCACACTAAAGCTACCAGCACAACTATGTTTATTGCAGCATTATTTACCATAGCTAAGATATGGAACCAACCCAGATGCCCCTCAGTAGATGAATGGATCAAGAAAATGTGGTATATATACACAATGGAATTCTATGCCTCCATCAGAAAGAATGACATTTCCCCATTTGTTAGGAAATGGAAAGGTTTGGAAAAAATTATATTAAGTGAAGTAAGCCAGGCCCAAAGAAGCATAGGTCCCATGGTTTCCCTTATTTGCAATATCTAGTATAGGTATGAGTCAAGCGGAAAAGGCCAGATAATGTGATGTTAGGAAAATGAACCCTTAAATATGTATTTTAATGTTTTCGTTTCTTTCATGCATGTATTTCTAATGCATTTATAAGATTATTCCTTTATTGCTTTGTATGTCCCTCCCCCACAGTGTAACCCCCGCTTTCACTATATTTGATATCAGTATATCATGTGGAGGAGATGGGGACAAACAAATCGTTTAAGGATTCAGGTGGACCTGTTGCAACAATGAGAAGTACAAAATGTCATGTCAAAACCAGCTTTACAATTTCGGTGTGGGGGGGGAGGGGGGTATAATTGGGTGGGGGGAGGGGGGTAAAATTGGGTGGGGGGAGGGGGGAGGCAGGGAAGGGAAGTGAAGGGTAAACAAAGGAGGAGGCTGCAATGCTTGGTAAGAAATGTATGCATTATTCTGCCCATGTAATTGTAGCCCCTCTGTACAGTATGTTCTCAAATAAAATAAAATACAATTTAAAAAAAAATAAAAAAAAAATTGTTTTTGTTAATCATTGACAAATAATAATTGTGTTTATTTTTAGAGTACACTGTAATGATTTGATATATGTATACATTTTGGGATGATGATATCTAACTATCATACTAACTTCACATACATATAATGGTTTTTGTTCTGAGAACATTTAAAAACTTTTCTTTAAGCAGTTTGAAATGTAAAATGCATTATTATTAGCTGTACATCATGCTGTGCATTAGATCTTGAAAACCTACTCCTCATATCTCATTGAAACTTGACTAATTCCCCTAGGGAGTGGGAATATAGACACATAAAACCACTCTTCTGCTCTCTGACTCTAAGTTCAACTTCTTTTATTTATTTTTTGTTTGTTCTTTTATGCCATTACTGGGTCTTGAACTCAGGGCCTGGGCACTGTCTCTGAGCTTCTCTGTGCTCAAGGCTAGCATTCTACCACTTGCCACAGCACCACTTCTGTTTTTTTCTGTGTATATGGTACTGAGGAATCGAACCCAGGACTTCATGCATGCTAGGCAAGCACTCTACCACTAAGCCACATTCCCAGCCCATCTTATTAATTAATTAATTAATTTGTTGGTCGTGGGGCCTGAACTCTGGGTCTGGGCGCTGTCCCTCGGCTCTTCAGCTCAAGGGTAGCATTCAACCATTTGAGCCACAGCGCCACTTCCAGCTCTTTCTGCTTATGTGGTGCTGAGGAATGGAACCCAGGGCCTCATGTATGCAAGACAAGCACTCTTCTATCTTTATTTTATCTTGTGCTTGTATTAGAGCTTGAACTCAGGGCCTGAGCTGTCCCTTAGCTTTTTCACTCAAGACCAGTCCTCTACTACTTGAGCCATAGCTCCACTTCTGATTTTTGTGCTTTAATTGGCTATAAGATTTTTACAGACTTCCCTGCCTCGCTTAGTTTCAAACCATGATCCTCAGATTTCAACCTCCTGAGTAGCTAGGATTACAGGCATGAATCACCATCACCGACCTGAGTTCAACTTCTTTTCTTTCTTTCTCTCTTTCTTTCTCTCTCTCTTTCTCTTTCTTTCTCTTTCTTTCTCTCTCTCTCTTTCTTTTTTTCTTTCTTTCTCTCTTTCTTTCTTTCTTTCTTTCTCTCTTTCTTCCCTGCCTGCTTTCCTTCCATCCTTCCTTCCTTCTTTCTTTCCTTCCTTCCTTCCTTCCTTCTTTCTTTCCTTCCTTCCTTCCTTCCTTCTTTTTTGTGCCTGTCCTGGGGCTGGAACTCAGGGTCTGAGCACTGTCCCTGAGATTTTTCTCAAAGTTAGTGCTTGAGCCACAACCCCACTTCTACCTCAGAGTCTCACGGACTTTCTTACCCAGGCTAGCTTCAAACAATGATCTTCAGATCCCAGCCTTCTGATTAGCTAGGATTACAGGCATCAGCCACCATCACCCAAGTTGACTTCAACTTCTCCAGTTGTTGTGTTGTGTCTTCCTATGCCTGGCTTATTTCCCTTAGCATGAGGGAATACTTGAATACTTGCTTCTGAAGGGAGTACCTTTCTGCTAAATTAGCTCTATGTGAGAAAGAGAAAGTGTCAGGAATAAGAAGCCCTTTCTTAATTTGTCATTACACATGTAGGCCATGCACACTATCTTGCTGTTACCTATTCATTGTCTGTCCCTATGCAGCCTTGTTATTCTGAAGCAGAAGAAACTCTCTGTATCTAAGAAAAACCAGGAACCTGGATCTGCAGTATTGAATCACAGATACCTTCTCTCATTTCCCCCACCTTTCAGTTTGGCTTCTCATTTGGACACAGCAGGTCAGTAGACACTCTAGTAACCACAACTTTCATGTCTGGCTACACTCCAGTAACTTCCTATAAAACTGACTTCCCATGTCTGGCCACCCTCTAGTAACATAGACTTCCCCTGCCAAGAACAGTATCACTGGATGACAAAACCTTGTTGGCTGGGAATCTAATTTCAGTTCATATTTCTGAAACATTAACATAATGAGGAAATCTGTGTTGTGTGAAAAATCCTTTAGTAGTTGAGTTTGTTGCCCATAAATTCTTTCCCCATGGGGGCAGGATAGTTGGAGGGCCTGGTAAACATAACAAAATCATCAGCAGGTTCTCAGCCTGTTGACATGCTTTGGTGATGAGGCTTATAAAGTGCTTACCTCAGATTTAACTCTGCTGAGTGAAACTGGAATTACATTCTTTGGGCAGTATGGGGGCGAGGAGAAGTAGGTTTGCTGAAATGAATTAACAATAGGCAGATTGACAGGAGATAACACATTGATTCATTAGCATGTCTGGGGAGTCATCGGGCAGTGAGTACCCAGTAACCCCAAGAGGTTCAGATGGTCAGAAGTCTGTAAGGGAGAGAAAGATGGGGGAACACAGGAATGTTTTGTGAGGCATTGAGTAATTTGTAGAGGGAAAGAATGACCTGAAAGATAGACAATAATTTCTACATGATTCTCTTTGGAAATTGAGTGGGCCCAGTAACAGATAATAGCTTATGCTGAAGTATCTCTGGAGACATGTTGGCATTCACAATCTTCATTCCTATGATAAATGTTTCATGACATATCAGGAGAGACCAAAGGCAATTGTTTTTCTCTTTGGTGAATCTAGTCGGGGGGGGGGGGGGAAGAGGAGTGTGTGTGTGTGTGTGTGTGTGCGTGTGCACACATGTGCATATACCTTGGTACTGAGGCTTGAACACAGGACATTACACTTTTACTTTTTTTGCTCAAAGTTAGCACTCTATCACTTGCACTTGCATTGGCTTTTTGCTGTTTAATTGAAGATAAGAGTCTCACAGACTTTTGTGCCCAGGCTAAATCTCAGCCTCCTAAGAATACAGAATTATAGATCTGAGCTACTTATGCCTGGTTTTGAGTCTTGTCTTTAAATAGGTAAAGGAAAGGTCAGATTACTGCCTTTTTTTGGCATCTGCCAATGACCAGGTCCCTTTAATTTATGAAAATCAGTGCATGAGGGCACAATATTGTGAGGAGAAATCTCTGAACTGTACAAATTCAGTTCCTGCCTTCTTGACCTGTCTCAGAGGATGTGGCATTTGGTGTCTCAACAGAACTTCTTAGGATTCCAGAACTTTGTCACTGGGCTTTTTTTCAGACATGAATGCCAACTGCTAGAAGGATTTTTTTTTAAATAAAGATCACATCCTAAGTAATGGAGTAAAATCAGCAGAAGAAGCATCCTGAGGCAAACATCTTCTGGAGCTTCTGTAGAATATTATTTACTCAAGAATGATTCAGGAGTTTGTGGTCAGCTGTTTAGGATTTCAGGACTAGCTCAGTACTTTCTATTAGGTTCAAAAAAGAAGAGGTGAGAAAATAGACAAGGAGATGAATGGGTCACCACCAACACAGTTTATTCAGGAGAGAGAGGACCTGCAGAGGGGAGCCTCCAGCCAGAGTTCAGACTTTAGTCCTTGCTTACGGTCTGAGGTATTTATAGTGGGTCTGAAGGAATGCTACAGTTGTTTGGAGGTTGGTACGAAAGTAACTAATGGTGAGATTTGGATAATATGCTCAAAGGGTCACAGTTGGAATTAGAGAGGATGTAAAGCAGGGTGTCTGTTCAAAGCCTTGTTTGCTTCAAAGTCTTGGTCTGTTGCCCACCAAATAGGTTATATTTAGTCAAGAAGAGAGGGTAAGGTGGATAAGAGAATCGGGCTTCTAGCTCCTTCTTGGTTTTTCACTCAAGGCTGGCATTTCATCACTTGAACTACAGGCTCTACAGCTTCTTGCTGGTTAATTGGGTCTCATGGGCTTTTCTGCCTCTGCTAGCTTTGAATCATGATCTTCACGTGTGAGCCTCTTTAGCAGCTAGAATTACAGGTGTGAGCTCAAATAAATTTATTCTTAACAGAAGAGGCACACTGATTGTTTTTGTTTGTTTGTTTGTGCTAGTATTGAGGCTTGAACTCAGAGCCTAGATGCTTTTTCACTCAAGGCTAGCTCTCTACCACTTGAGCCACAACTCCACTTTTGGCTTTTTGGTGATTATAGGAGATATTAGTCTCACCACTTTCCTGCCAGAGCTAGCATTGAAATGTGATCCCCTGATCCCAGCCTTCTGAGTAGCTAGGATTACAGGCATGAGACACTGGTGCCAGTTAAAAAACTGCTCGAGAACTTAATTCTACAGCTGATATAAAATGGAAACCCATTCCCATGCCTCCTCACTGTGGGCTTATATTTCTTCAGTGGAGATGGTAAGGGCCCTGTTTCTTATTGAGATATATTATGTGCAGAGGGTATAGGTCAGTGTCTGGCATCATGTGTATAGTGATTCTATTATCCAAATTCCTGATTCTTCTCTATGTGTAAGAGCTGTCACCAGTGATCTCTAAGCTGAAGGGTTCCCATCCTGTCTGTAGAAGTGATTTTCCAGAGGGTAGCCTGGGCCTCACCTGGAAGCTTTTTAGAACTACAGCCTTGGGGTCCTCCCAGACCTGCAGAATCAGAATCTTCATTGTGAGAAAGCCAGAAATTCTTATGGGCATCAAAGTTGTGGAAGCCTTGATTTATGTGGTTTCCCTAAAGCATATGATACAAATTCTTAATATATTCCTTTTCATCTGTTCTAATTCCCATATTATTTCATCTATTTAAAATCTTCTCTGGGAGTACAGTTTAGCATGCCACAAATCAACAGACATATTCTAATTTATGGAGATTATTATCATTATTATTATAGTTTGGTTCCAGTACTGGGGCTGGAACTCAGGGCCGAAGCACTCACCTTTAACTTTTTTTACTTAAGGCTGGCGCTATACCTCTTGAGCCACAACTCCACTTCCAGCTTTGTTTTTGGTGGTTAATTGGAAATAAGAATCTCATCTGGCTTGAAATAGCAATCTTCAAATCTTGTCCACCTCAGTCCTTAGGATTATAGGCATCAGCCACCAGCACTTGGCTGGTGGTGTATTTTAGTGGTATTGACAACATTTTTTTCTTCCTTAATGTGATGTTAAATATCAATTTAACTTCCAATTGATGGAGTCTTTAATCATTAAAATACTGTATTTTTACATATATATATATATATATTTCACTTTCATATTTCACTTCCTTGGTTATTTGTCTTTTTGCTTTTTTTCTGCCTGCATATATGTGTCTTGTTCCTGGCTCCTTCTTTATGTGGAACTCAGGCATATAATAAAGCTGTATGTAGCTTTATCCAGCTTCCCCTTAGATGAGGACTCATGCCATCATGGTATAACTGTGGTTTCTACTCCTGGACACACTGAATATCTCTGGCTATCTCCAAACAGAGTAAGAATTTATATCAAAAATAATAATAAAGCTTGACCTGGCACTGGTGGCTTACATCTGTAAGCTTAGCTACTCAGGGAGCTAAGGTCTGAGGAATGATGTTCAAAGCCAACCCAGCCTGAAAAGTCCCTGAGACTCCTATTTCCAGTTAGCCAGAAAACAGCTGGAAATAAAGGTCAAGTGGTAGAGTATGAACCTTAAAGTGAAAAACTAAGTGAGTTTGAGGCCCTGAATTCAAGTTCCAGAACTTGTACCCACACAAAAAAGCTAGGGTTGGGATCATGCGTTAAGAGTGTTTGCCTAGCTGGGCATCAGTGGCTCATGCCTGATTCTAGCTGCTCAGGAGGCTGAGATGTGAGAATCAAAATTCAAAGCCAACTTGGGCAGAATAGTTCATGAGACTCATCTCCAGTTAACTAGCAAAAAGCCAGACATGGAGGTGTGATAGAGCAAAAGCCTAGGGACAGTACCCTGACCCTCAGTTCAAGCCCCTGTACTGGCACTAAATAAATAAATAAAAGTGTTTGCATAACAAGCGTGAGGTCCTGAGTTCAACTCTCAGGGTCACCAAAAAACTCATTAAAACACAAACCTATATAACAAATGAGAGGTTACAACTATCTAGAGGATGAGATTCCCTCTTCTATATCATAAACCAGACCTTGCTGCACTTGACTTACTCAGAGGCCAACACCCTGTTTTTGAGGAAATGTTCATGCACTCAACACCAACCACTATCCAGCCCTCAGCTTTCCTAAGCAAGGATGTAAATTGTGATTTTCCTGTCATGAGCAGTGGGCCTGGGCTGACAGCCCAGCCCTACCCTGCAGGAGGAGCAGCTGGAAGCTAGTGAGATCACAGCATTTGGACCAACAGGTCGATCAATCAGTCTTAAATGGTTGGTTTCAGCTCCTCCAGTCCAAAGCAGAGTAGTTAACAGGCAGAGCTATGGGCCCTTGAAATAGAGGAAGGAAGGGGACAAAGGAGTCCCTGGAGAAGTTGGTGGGGGGGTGATGATCAGAGCTTCAGCTTACCCATTTGCCTTTTGTCAGCACAGGTGGAAAGCTGGGTGAGGTAACCGGGCATTCATCTCCACAGCTAATCACCCTGAAGCAGGCATTTGTGCTACCCTGCCTGAATCTGTGTGTGTGTGCGTGTGCGCACGCATGCATGTGTGTATGCGTGTGTGTGTGCGTGTGCGCGCGCATGCATGTGTGTATGCGTGTGTGTGCGTGTGCGCACGCGTGCATGTGTGTATGCGTGTGTGTGTGCGTGTGTGCGCATGCATGTGTGCTCAAATCTCTTTATAGAAACCTTTTAGAAAGACTTTTTTTTTTTTTTGCCACCAGTTGGTGGTTCATGCCTATAATCCTAGCTACTCGGAGGTTGAGATCTGAGAATTGCAATTGGGGGGAGCAACTCAGAGAGACTCTTATCTCCAATTAACTAGCAAAAAAGCTGAAACTAGAGGAATAACTCAACTGGTGGAGGGCCAAAGATAAGCCAAGGCCAAAACAAAATCTTGATTCTCAGAGGACCTCTCAATTAAAGTAATGCTAAGCTTCTAATTGGAATCTCTGAAATTCAAAAATATGCTGAAATCTGAAACTTTGTTATCCTCATATTGGAATTCAAGTCCTGGATTTCAGATTTTCACTTTAGGGAACCTCAGCTAGCAAAGTCTGCAAGTATTCCAAAATGTGAATAACTCTGAAGTCTGAGATACTTTTGAGCACCCAGTTTTTCAAATAAGGGATACTATGCTTGTAACACTGACTTTGCTCAAATATAATTTTTAAGCTTTTATTCATGCAAGGAGTGGATTCTCTTCATTGGTGTTTGGGTATTTTGTTGTTATTGTTGTTGTGTTTAGCTTTTGGTGCTGGTACTGGGGTTTGAACTCAGATGGCCTGGACACTGCCCATTAGCTTTCTCTACTCAAATCTGATGCTCTATCACTTGAGCCACACCTCCACTTAAAACTTTTTGCTGGTTACAGATAAGAATCTTATGGACTTTTCTGCTTGGATTGGCTTTGAACCTTGATCCTCAGATTTCAGCCTCCTGAGTAGTTAGGATGACAGACATGGGCCATCTATACCCAGTGATTTAGTTTAATTTTTAAGTTGCATTTCTCTCACTGAGGAGTTGCTTTAAGGGGTTTCATGTTTTCTACACTAATGGTTCCTACCTCATTGACTTCTTAGTACTTGAAAGCTTTTCCTCTGGGAATGACCCGGAGGAAGTTCCTTGGACTAATGCTAGGAGTGTCTGTTCCCTGCCAGAGTAGCATTTTTACCACTTGTTAGACATGGCCCAGATCCCTCCCTAGGGATCCTGAGACTCTCCTGTCATCTGCAGACACCTGAGTGTCCCCAGCAGAGGCCACATGTCGATTCCCTTCTTTGCCTGAGGCTGAGCTCCAGTTTTCTTCCCAAAGGCCCTTTCTTCCTGTATGGTGTTTTATAGACATGATTCAATGTCCTGTTGCTTCAGGTACATGTGGCGGTAGCAAGCTCTTAGAGTTAGTAAAAGGTGTCTGAGTCATTCTGTAGAAATGATTGTATCCCAGTTCTAAGAAAACTTGGACTGTAGCTATTGACAAGATACCAAGCCACTCACAAATTCAACCACATGCCGGTGATTAACAAGCCTTTTCTCATTAAGATCCATTTGCCTCACCTTCTCCTTAGAAGGTAGCATAGATAAGGGCAGGGGACTTTCTTTCTTGCCATTGCTTTGGAGCTGGTTTCATTGTTTCTTGGAAGAGAAATAATGTATAACAACGAAAATAGAAAACAAAGCTGGCCCTAGTAATCCTAGCTACTCAGAAGGCCGAGATATGAGGATCATAGTTTTGAAGCCAGCCTGGGCGGAAAAGTCCATGAGATTTTTTTTTTTGGGGGGGGGGTCCGGTTGTGGGGCCTGAACTCTGGGCCTGGGCGCTGTCCCTCAGCTCTTCAACTCAACGCTAGTGCTCTACCACTTGAGCCACAGCACCACTTCCGGCTTTTTTTTTCCCTGCTTATGTGGTGCTGAGGAATCGAACCCAGGGCTTCATGCATGCAAGGCAAGTGCTCTACCACTGAGTCACCTTCCCAGCCCAGTCCATGAGATTTTTATCCCCAGCAAAAAGCCAGAAGAAGAGGTGTAGCTCAAGTGGCAGAGCACCAACCATGACTGGGAAAAGCTAAGCAAGATCTAGCATGTACACACACACACACACACACACACACACACACACACACACACACACACACACACACACACACACACACACACACACACACACACACACACACACACACACACACACACACACACACACACACACACACACACACACACACACACACACACACACACACTGAATAGATTTTATGCAAATACCATACCATTTTGTTTAAAGGACTTGAGCATCCATGGATTTTGGTGGTAGTATTGGAAAGAATGTCCTACAACTACATCTCCCACAGACACTGAAGAATGACTATGTATCTCTTACACTCTCTTTTCTTTTTCTCTTTCTCTTTCTCTTTCTTCCTTACTCCTCTCTCTTCTCATCTCTCTTCTCTCTCTTCTTCTCTAACCTCGCACCTTTCTCCTCTTACTGCCCCCCCTCTTCTATTGATGATGTCTTTGTCAGGACCCCGACGGACCCTACATCTTTCATTTCACTTAGAGTATGTACCATAGCAATTGAATACTGCATACACCATCTTTAATTTTCTTCTTACCTTAGGGAATGAGTGTCTTGTGCTCCTGCATTTATTGCTAGCATACTGTTTTTTAGTAAAGCATGGACCTGGGTCCTGCATGTATGTCCATTACTTGTATGAAATCCCAGATTTTAACTAAAGAAAGTAAAGGCAAGCAGTTTTCCAATGAAAAGATTGTACTTGGGCTCTCCTCACCTGTGATTTCTCAGGACATGATACAAAAGCCAGGGTTTGAATTAAGAGTGATCACTGGGTGCTGGTGGCCTGTAATCCTAGCTACTCAGGAGGCTAAGATCTGAGAATTGTGGTTCAAAGCCAGCCAGGGCAGGAAAGTCCATGAGACTCTTATCTCCAATAAACCACCAGAAAACCAGAAGTGGTGCTGTGGCTCAAGCGGTAGAGCACTCACCTTGAGCTGAAGAGCACAGGGACAGCGCCCAAGCCCAGAGTTCAAGCCCCACGACTGACAAAAAACAAGAAAAAAGAAAAAAGAGTGATCTATATGAGTTTCAGAATCTTCTAACCACTTCGGGCTCCTCGTGGAGAATTTTATTAGAAAATAGAAGAAGTACTGATTGCTGCTCTGATCAGTATGATCACTGGCCTGGTGTTGGGCTCCATTCCCCGTACATGTTTGCCCCACTCTGTCCATTTCCAGGAGGTGTTGCTCAGTTCAGTATTTCAACATAAGCACTTAGTTCTACCCCGTAGTTATTCATTATAATTTTTATGATAATCTTAGATTGTAGAATCGAGCTTCAACACACCCTAGATGTAAAATCTACCTCAGAAATTCCAAGTGTGACAAACAGTGACACATCGTAAAGATTCAGAAAGTATTTCCAACCAGGCACCAGTGGCACACACCTGTAATCCTAGCTACTAAGGAGGCTGAGATCTGAGAATCATGGTGAAGCCAGCTCAGGCAGAAAACTTTAAGACTCTTCTTTCCAGTTAACCACTGAAAAGAGAGAAGTGGAGGTGTGACTGAAGTGGTTGAGAGCCAGCCTTGATTGAAAAAAACAAAAAAACAAGCAAAAGCACAAGACTCTGAGTTCAATCCCTAGTACCAGCATTAAAAAAAAAATCCCTATTCTAACTTGTTTTTCTGAAAAGTAGTGACTGATAAAAATAGCCCTCCTCTAGTTGGGGTGCTGGTGGCTCACTCCTATAATCCTAGCTGCTCAGTAGTCTGAGATCTGAGGATCGTGGTTCAAAGCCAGCCAACGCAGGAAAGTCCGTGAGCCTCTTATCTCCAATAAACCACCAGAAAATTGGAAATGGTGCTGTGGCTCAAGTGGTAGAGCACTAGCCAGCCTTGAACTGAAGAGCTGAGGGACAGTGCCCAGGCCCAGAGTTCAAGCCCCACAACCGACCTGTAGGTGAAACAGGAGGAAATTGAGAACATTTGGAATTGAAGGAATTGCAGAATGTACCCTGGCCCTATACCATGATACTCTCCCCTCTTTCAGGCTTTAGTAGAGATGAAGTTAGCTTAGATGATGTGAATCAAAATTCAGCTTTTCAGCCTAATGCCAGTGGTTCATACCAATAATCCCAGCTACTTAGGAGGCTGAGATCTGAAGATCACAGTTCACAGCCAGCCTGCGCAGGAAATCTATGAGACTCTTATCTCCAATTAATCACCAAAAAGCTGGAAGTGGATCTGTGGTTCAAGTGGTAATGCAGTAGGTTTGAGCAAAAAAAGCTAAGGAACAACATTCAAGCCATGAGTTTAAGCCCTAATACAAGCACAAAAACAAAAAACCCTGAGCTTCTCTTGGGGACAGAGGTGTGGGTAGTGCTCGCTTATCATATGAGGGCCTGGATTCCATTCCCAGCAAGACAAAACAAAACAAATCTGAACTACTCTGGGTAGCTCACCTTTAGTGTATTTTGAAATCTCTTTAACATCAGCTCTGAAAATACTAAATCCAATTGTGGAAGAAAAGAGACAAACTAAACAGCATTGTAACTGTGGGGTACTTTCCATATTTGCATCCTTCACAGTTTGAAGGCTAAAATGGAAAAAAAAAAATCAGGCTTTGTGGAATGTTAACACGGAACCCGGGGCTGAGGGAATATCCTTAAGGTCTGTGTGGTTGTCTTTCACAGCATTCTGCAGCCCCAGGGTGCAGGAACCTATAGCCCTGGCCAACAGGCAGCCTGGAGAGAGTGCCAAAGCTGCTTTCCTGTCCCAAACACTTGTCAGGTAGGGGGAGGCAGATGGAAATGGCAGTTCCATGTCAGATGGATTTCTAGATGATTCTGGGTTCTTCTATGGATGTTTTTCTTCCTTGAATACCTCTCTATCTTTACAGCTTTTTGTTTTATTTAATGCTGGGAGGCTTGAATTCAGGCTCTGGGAACTGTCTCTTAGCTTTTCACTCAAGGCTGGTGCTCTACCACTGGAGCCACAGCTTCATTTCTGGATTTTGGGTGGTTAATTGGAGATAAGCATGTAACTGTCTTTCTTGATTGGGTTGATTTGAAATCACAGTCCTCAGACCTCAGCTTTCTGAGTAGCTTGGATTACGGGGGTGAGCCACTGGCACCCAGTTTACACTTTTGTTATAAGTAATGGAAGGAAATGACACCTGTCAGCATTTGAGTAAACATGAGTTATTTGCACATCTTAACAGGCTAACTGAACAGAGTAGATGCTTTAGAATGACTAGGAAACCTAGTGAAATTCCCTTGTACCTTACCAGGTCCGTGAATTTTATGGGAATGATGGCATGCAGTGTCTT
This sequence comes from Dipodomys merriami, assembly GCF_024711535.1. NCBI lineage: Eukaryota > Metazoa > Chordata > Mammalia > Rodentia > Heteromyidae > Dipodomys > Dipodomys merriami. The sequence goes on along the minus strand of NW_027206179.1, from coordinate 72,289,712 downwards.
TTTGTTTGGGGTCTAGTAATGGGACTTGAACTTGGGGCCTTTTCCTTGGCTTTTTCACTCAAGCCAGCCATTATGCTACTTGATCTACAGCTCCACTTCTGGCTTTCTGGTGGTTAATGGGAGATAAGAATCTCATGGCATTTTCTGCCCAAGCTGGCTTCAAACTGGGATGTTCATATGGCAGCCCTCCTGAGTGGCTAAAATTACAGATGTGAGCCACCACTGAGAAATACCCAGTATTCGAAAGATATGGAGTGATGGGAACTGCTCCTCATGTATGGCTGGGGGCAGTAAACTTGATGCAGTGCTTCAGAGAGCAGGGTAGCATTGGCTCATAAAGTGGAAGGTGCAGGGTGGTTTGCTGTAATTCCTAGCAGTTCAAACTTGGACATAGGCCAGAGCTTTGTTTCAGAATATTCTTTGTCATCCTGTATACAAGAGATGCATTCCAGAACCAACCCAAATACCCCATGAGTAGTAGGATAGATAAGTCAACTCTGACTTTTACACAAACTACAGCTACACACAGCATAGTGGATTCTGACTGACTGACTGACTGACTGACTGATTGAGGTGCTGGTATGGACCTTGCATGTGATGCTAGGTAAGTATTCTGCCACTGCACCACACCCTCAGCCCTGTATATATCTTTTTGTGTATGTGTATACCAGTACTTGTGCTTGAACTCAGGGCTGTCCCTTAGCTTTTTTGCTCAAGGCTAGTATTCTACCTCTTGAGCCACAGCTCCACTTCTGGCTTTATGATGGTTAGCTGAAGTTAAGAGTCTCATAGTCCTGCCCAAGCAGGCTTCCAACCACAGTCCTCAGATCTCACCCTCCTGAGTAGCTAGGATTACAGAATGAGCCACCAGCACCTAGCTCTGTGTATATCTTAGTGCATAATACTGAGAAACAGAAGCAAATCACATAAGAAGGCATCTCATATAGGTCCCATTATCAGACTAGAAATGGACATAAAGCAAAATGTTATTGAATCTAAATATACATGATCAGTTTTTATAGCAAAGAGGTAGTTGCCATAGAAGTGAGGTATCTGTCTCCAGGAAGTTGGTCTGGTGACAAATAAGACAGGAACAGTGGCTCAAGTGGGTGCCCTGTTGCTTTTGCAGGTTTTTGTGTGTTTCTATCAAGCATGCATATGCATATACCCAGTTTGATGAAACATTGTTCGTAGGCAGAGTTGATCAATAGTGTTTGGGCCACACTTTTCCTTTTTAGGTGGCAGGCTTGACTCCATTGGCTCCATCCTCTTTAACCTGTCTTATCATGAAGCTCTCTAGATGACCTGGGGTGGTCCAGATACCCAGGCAGACCTGACACCTTTCTATGTCTCCCTCAGCAGTGGGCATGTAGTGACAGTGACCTCTTGGGGGGGGGTCTCTGGTTGCCTTTGAAGTACGAGTAGTATAGGGATGGGAGATGCTCCAGCCTTGAGCCAGCAATCCCTGGCTGCATGGAGGGCAGAAGATATCTTCCTGTGGCCCATGGTGACATACATCAGAGCCCTCTTTTAGGGTGATAAGAGCTTTCTTCTTAGGTAGATACCAGATGGCCCTTTCATGGAAAAGCCTTGCACTGAGAGGGAAGGAGATATGTCTAATGGTTGCTGGGAGCCAGCTCAGGATGTGTAGATATACTTCTGGAGTATCAGAACTGACCCCTTGTTGAAGGCTCGCAGGGTACAGCAAGGCTACCAGTGGAGAGGTGGCATTGTTTTTCATTTGTTTTCTGGTTCTGGGGCTTGAACTCAAGGTTGGGGCACTGTCCCTAAGCTTCTCTGTGCTTAAGGCTGGTGATCTACCACTTGAGCCACAGCATCCCTTCCAGCTTTCTCTGCTTATGTGGTACTGAGGAATCGAACCCAGGGCTTCATGCATGCTAGGCAAACACTCTACCACCAAGCCACATCAGACAGCAGATCTCACAATGCTTTCTGAAAGAAACCAGTCTTAAACCAGGCCTGTAATCCTAGCTATTCAAAAAGCTGAGATCTGAGGATTATGGTTTGAAGCTATCTGGGGCACATAAGTCTGGGAGACTCTTATCTTCAAAGCTGGAAGTGGACCTGTGACCCAAGTGGTATAGTACTAGCCTAGAGTAGAAAAAGCTAAGGGATTGCGCCCCAACCCAGAGTTCAAGCTTCAGTACTAGAACAAAAATACAAAACAAAACAAAGAAACCACTCTCAGAAAAAGAGCCAACGCCACAGATCACACAGGAATGCTGCCAATCTAAATCGACAAAGGTTTTGGGGGGATTACATTGATTTTGCTCACATCTTCCTTCCTGACAGCTGAATGTCCAAGACAGTAAGAACCTCAGGTGGGAATGACCTGGCAGTGAGTTTCCAAATCATGCTGAGGTTTAATTATGCACCCAAGCCCTGTGCCCAAAGCCACACAAGACAGCTGCTGGATCAGGAACAGGCCAAGAAACACAGATGGCCTCACGACGTCTAAGCTAAGCACATAACAACTCACCTCTTGCTTTGCAATTTTCATTTACAGAAGATTCTAGGGCCCCACCTTGACAAACATACCCTTGGTTCCAAGCTGCATTTCATCAAAGACCAGCTCTTCTTACAAATCATTAGCAGCAGGACAAAGCCAGACTTGTAGGCAGATGAAGCCTGGGAGCATCTTCCAGCTCTTTGGATGGCTCAGGCTGACTCCCCACCTCCTAAGCAAACATCTAAAAGATTCTTGTTGCCCTTTTCCTCTGATACTGCAACTTCTAAGTGCTCCCTTAGGTTGTAGGGATAGGAATGAGGAAGTGGACAAGGGGAACATGTTGATTCAAGTATGGAAAAGGTTAATGGTTATTTGGTCATAAAATAGTCTCCTTTTAGAATCCATGTACATAGGATTATTTTTGTCCAGGATTTGATGGCAATACTGTCATAGAGCACTGGAGGGTATTTGGGAATACTTTCCTAATGAAGTTAGGATGGCTGAGTATCAGTGGCCCACATCTATAAGCCTAGCTACTTAGGAGGCTGAGATTTGAGGAGCACAGTTCCAAGCCAGACTAGGGGCAAGAAAGTTTGTGGGATTCTTATCTCCAATTAACCAGACCAAGACAAAAAAAAAAAAAAAAAACAAGAGAAAGTATGGTCTAATAGTAGAGCACTAGCCTTGAGTGATAAAGGTAAGGGACGACACTCAGATTCTGAGTTCATGCCCCAGTACTGGCACACATAAAAAAGTTAGGATGGGGCTGGGAATGTAGCTTAGTGGTAGATGCTTGCCTAGCATGCATGAAACCACCCTGGGTTCAATTCCTCAGAACCACATAAACAAAAAAGGCCAGAAGTAGGGGCTGGGAAGGTGGCTTAGTGGTAGAGTGCTTGCCTTGCATGCATGAGGCCCTGGGTTCAATTCCTCAGCACCACATAGGCAGAAAAAGCTGGAAGTGGCACTGTGGCTCTAGTGGTAGAGCACTAGCCTTGAGCTGAAGAGCTCAGGGACAGTATCCAGGCCCAGAGTTCAGGCCCACGGGAGGGGTAAGGGGGGGGGGGAGGGAAGGCCAGAAGTAGTGCTGTGGCTCAAGTGGTAGAGTGCTATCCTTGAGCAAAAGAAGCTCAGGGACAGTGCCCAGGCCCTGAGTTCAAGCCCCAAGACTGGCAGAAAAAAAAGTTAGGATGGAAGTGATGATAATGAAATTACCTTTCTAGAAAATTCACTCATCAGTGTACTACCCCCTTCTCCCTGTACAGGAAGGAATAGTGTCTCCTAGTGACGTGGACCTGGTTATGTCAGATGGGCTGGGCATGCGGTATGCATTCATTGGACCCTTGGAAACGATGCACCTGAACGCCGAAGGTATGCCTAGGGCTGGGTTGTGTTGTTGAGTATTTCCATGGGTCTTAGGAACAGTCAAATTTTGCCTTTTTAAGCTGAGTAGAAATAGCACTATAGACTAAGCACTTGTGGCTCATACCTGTAATCCTAGCTACTCATGAAACTAAGACCTGTGGATCCCAGTTCAAAACCAGCCTGGATAGAAAAGCCAATGAAACTCTTACCTTATCTTCAATTAACCAGCCAAGAGCTGAAAGTGGAGGTATAGTTCAAGTGGTAGAGCATCAGCCTTGAGTGAAAATGCCAAGCAAGAATGAGAGGCCCTGGGGCTGGGAAGGTGGCTCAGTGGTAGAGTGCTTGCCTTGCATGCCTGAGGCCCTGGGTTCGATTCCTCAGCACCACATAAAGAAAAAAGCCGGAAGTGGCACTGTGGCTCAAGTGGTAGAGCATTGGCCTTGAGCTAAGAGCTGAGGGACAGCACCCAGGCCCATAGTTCAGGCCCCGCAACTGGGAACCCCCCCCCAAAAAAAATGAGAGGCCCTGAGTTCAAGCCCAGTACTAGCACAAAAAAGAAGGAAGGAAAGAAGAGAGGGAGGGAGGGAGGGGGTAAAAGGAAGGAAGGAAGGAAGGAAGAAAGGAAGAAAGGAAGGAAGGAAGGAAGGAAGGAAGGAAGGAAGGAAGGAAGGAAGGAAGGAAGGAAGGACTGTAGCCAGCACTGATATCACAGATAGGGGCTAGGACACAGAGCACTGAGTCCACATGGAATTCTTAAACTACAGGGCTCTGAGGAGTGAAGAATGTTCTAGAGAGACATGATATAATGGGGACTCTGCAACCTTCAGTTACTGGAAAAGAAAGTAATATTTTTCTGGAGAAGGCAAGGGAATTGTTTACAGAGCCAAGAAGGATAAAAAGATATGAGGGAAAACTTCACCACCACAACCCCTGCTACCACCACCCAGGGAACCTCTCTCTGCTGGTGGTATCTTCTATCTACACAATTGAAGCCTGTAGGTGTATTATTCGGAGTTGTAGGTTGCCATCTGGAAGGCCAGGGAGCTCTCAGGAGCTGCTTTCACAGGACTGTGCTGGTACGGCATATATGGCAAAGCAGGGTTGGGGAGACTAGACATGTACCCTAAATCTAACTTCAGAAGCCTTGTGGTAGGCGAGTTGAAATCTATGACATGGTACTTGCAAAAAAAAGAACTTAAGAACAGATTTAAAGTCCTAAAAGAAGATGTCATGTGTTTAAAAAAAAAATAGGATCTGTACAAATTAAAACAAAAATTTTGAAGGAGCTATGTATTAGAATCTGGAAGGACGCCACCTAGATATTATGGGTATTTCTTCACATCAAAATAAGTCTTTAAAAAATAAAAACAAACCAGCTGGGGGCTGAGGGCTTACTCCTGTAATCCTAGCTAATCAAGAAGCTGAAATCTGAGGATCAAGGTTCAAAGCCAGCCTGGGCAAGAAAGTCCATAAGACTCTTATCTCCAATTAATCACCAGAAAACCAGAAGTGATGTTGTGGCTCAAGTGGTAGAGTGCTTGCCTTGAGCTGAAGAACTGAGGGACAGCACCCAGGCCCAGAGTTTAAACCCCATGACCAACCAAAAACAGCACCCCCCCCCCTCAAAAAAAAAACAACTAAGATCTCACTCAAGCTGACCTGGAACTCTTATTTCTCTACTACCTCTACTATAACTATAACTATAACTATAACTATAACTATAACTATATATATATATACACACACTCTATACCTCTACTACCAAGCTATACCCCTAAACTATAAGTAACTTTTATTACCTTTTGGATTTTCTGTGTTGTCATAAATTTATTTTTTAAGAGGGTTGAAGCAGAAATAAGATTAGAAATGGCAGGCAGATGGTTTGGACACAGTGCCTGGCACTGTGAGTATTTGGCACCGCTTGGTGGTACTTGGAGTTGCTTCTTGGGAGGTAACACTGTGAGTGAGGGGAAGTAGTGGCCTCAAGAAGTTGGTTTGTCTTGAAGCCTGTATTTCCACAGTGCTTTGGTAATAACTCAGTCATTTTCTCCCACAGTAGTTAATGAAATACACTTTCAAAAATCAAGACCATTTCTCCAGATACTGCTGGGTACACACCAGGCTGAAAGTGAACTGGCCCTTGTATGCTGGGCAATCTTCCCTAAAGTCAAGCATTGCTGGAAGCAGCTGACAGAAGAAAGGAAATCACAGCCACTGCTATGGAACAAGAGTTTAAAGTACTATTATGCCAGGCACTGGTGTCTCACACCTAGCTGCTCTCACTCCTGGGCTGAGATCTGAAGATTATGGTTCAAAAATAGCCCAGAACAATAAAAAATATTTTTAAAAATAGCCCAGAAAGAAAAGCCCATGAATCTCTAATTTACTACCAAAAAGGTAGAAATAGAGCCATGGCCCAAATGGTATACACCAGTCTTGGACAAAAGTAGCTTAAGGGACAGTTCAACCCTCAGTACTGGTGTGTATGTGTATGCGCTCTCTCTCTCTCTCTCTCTCTCTCTCTCTCTCTCTCTCTCTCTCTCTCACACACACACACACACACACACACACACACACAAGGATAATATCATATGCTTTTTTCACCAGACCTTATAAATGCTAAACAAACTGAAACATTTGAAATGTGTAGACAGTGTCTGATAAAACACCACATGGTTTTTTTTCTAGAGAAAAATAAAGTAGTTGAAGTATCATGAGACAGAGATAGGGAGAGAACTGAGAAGAGCTTTGAATCTCAAACAAATAGAAATAGAAGCCAAGGACACCAGAAACTTGAGAATCAAATGTGGCAGACAGGAAGGAGGCCGGAGCAATTTTTCAAACAAAGCCGGAATGATAAGAAATCCTAATTGGCTTACTATGATAAGGGGGACGGATGCAGTGTTCCACTTCAGAGCATTCCACGCCTGAGGCAGACAGCTATAAGATCTGGCTGGGAACCAGTGGAAAGATTCTTTAACCTTCCCTGTGTCACCCAGAATATATCAAGATCAGTGAGGGGAGGATTTTTCTTTTTTTGAGATACTGTTTTCATAAAGCCAAGCATCTCAGCTGTGTGTCTTAAAAGCTACTATTTATCTAGAATCAGGGCAAATGTTTTACAATTTGGTTTTGAACTAATAAAGCAGGATCTGAAAAACAGGAAGGCAAGGTACTTATTCCAACTTTTTGGTTCCTGTTTTCTGTGTTATTGTTGTTATTGTTGTTGCTGAAGCATCCTCCTCCAAGGAGCACAAATTCTCACAATGGTGGTTCTGGCTTGGTGGAGAAGTGGTTCTTAGCTTGGTTCTCTTGCCCTGGCTTTCCCACTTACTGGCTGCCTGACCCTGGGGCAGTTTCTTAAGTTAGTGTACTTAGGTTTTGCCCACTTCAGTTAAGTAGGCATAACAACGGTAGCCTCCTCCTAGAGTGGTGTGAGCATGAAGCCACATGGAAGCACTTAGCTAGATCATCGTTGTGGGCCTGGTCTGTGCCACCTTGCCCCTGGTGGTTGATTTGAGGTCTTCTGGTATCTTTTGTGTTTGCTTTTGTGTGTGTGTGTGTGTGTGTGTGCGCGTGCATGCATGCATGCATGCCAGTACTGGGCTTGAACTCACAGCCTGGATGCTGTCCCTTAGTTTTTTTCAAGGGTGGGGCTCTATTACTTGAGCCACACCTCCACTTCCAGCTTTTTGGTGGTTATTGCAGATAAAAGTCTCACAGACTTTCCTGCTAGGGTTGGCCTTGAACTGCGATCCTCAGATCTCAGTCTCCTGTGTAGCTAGGATTACAGTCATGAGCTACTGGTGCCTTGCTTCTGGTGTTTTCTTCTCTCTGTGGAATGGTACTATCTGAAACTAGCAACCCCTCAGATTCCCCTCTAGGTGAATTTTGCCTTCTAAATTTCCTCTCTTATGTAGACATTTTTTTTAAAGACTTGCCTGGTGGGTTTGGTTCATCTATATGGGATTTCATCTGCCTCTGAAAAAAGTTGAACTGAACGAGTAGGACTTGAGGAGGGAAGGGGCTTCAGCATGGTTCTACCTTCCTGAGTCCTTACTTAGGTTTGAGAATTTGATCCTTGGAGGAGGCATTGGATATTGTCACTCTGTGCTTTCAGACCTTTTGGATCCACTTTAATAAGTCCTATGAAGTGCTGTCTCTTAAAGCAAGTGCAGTCAGCCAGGCGCTGGTGGCTCACGCCTGTAATCCTAGTTACTCAGGAGGCTGAGATCTGAGGATCAAGGTTCAAAGCCAGCCCAGGCAGGAAAGTCTATGAGATTCTTATCTACAATTAACCACCAGAAAACCAGAAGTGGCGCTGTGGCTCAAGTGGTAGAGCGCTAGTCTTGAACTGAAGAGCTAAGGGACGGTGCACAGACCCAGAGTTCAAGCCCCATGACCGACAAAAAAAAAAAAAAAAAAAGCAAGTGCAATCAGATGAGTGTGATCAGCTGAGTGAAAACCAGACTGTTCTAATGTGGGTAGCATTAAGGGGTGTCCAAGAAACTAAACACCCCTAGTGAGGCCAGCTTGGTACAGTGGGCCATGTCTGGTTGAGTCTGGTGCCTGCTGTAGGTTCGGCTTTATAGCTAAAGAGTCCTAAGGTTACAGCATAAGCAAACCTAATCTCATGAAAGTCCATTATTTTTCCTTTTTTGTCACATAGGCATTTTGTAAGAAAGTAAATCCACAGGGAAATGGGTGGACCTAGAATAAATTATGTGAAGGCTCAGTGAGACAAATGATACATTTCTTTCATATGTGGAAGCTAAAATATAACTATGCATGGTAACACACAGGGCTCAATGTATTTACACACAGACAAACTGACTGGTGTTCTTAGGGGAGGAATCCAATCCTCTTAATAATTAATATACTGTGTATCAAGGGTAGGCAGAGGAATGGTGGAAGGAAGAGTGAGCAAATGTCATTATATTCAATGTACGCTAAAATTTAAAAAAACTACATAATTTCAGAGGGGGGATACAAAGGGAAAATTGGAGGAGTATGAACAAAGGGATCACACTGACCAAAAAGCATTGTACTCATAATCTGACTTACAAAATTCATAACCCCTTCATACAACTATTGAATAATAAGTTCAGAGTCTCCTGAAAAGCTTAGCTTAGTGTGAATAAATAAGTAAACAGAAAAGGTAACATATTTTATTTCTGGAAGGAAATATTTAGGTTGTCTTTTAACTTCTAGAAATGGAACCGTATGAAGTGGTTCTAGCCATTGCTGGAACATTTATAGAAACATCCAGAAGTGTAAATTATCAAGTTAACACTTTCGTGAAATGAAGTTAAAGTTCTTTTTTTAAAAAATTGTCTTCTGGTTAGTTGAAGGTCTCAAAAAAATTGGTAGGTTTGAGAATTTTATCCTTCAAAACAATTGTTTGCTTTCATAGATGTTAGTGTACTGTGAGGGAAGGAAAATTATTTGAAACAAATAAAATAGAAACACAGTGAACTTAGTCTTATACACCATTATGATGGGACATTCAGAACTATATCTATAGCCAGGAGTCAGTGGCTTGTTTCTATAATTCCAGATTTTCAGGAGACTGATATCTGAGAATAATGGCTCCAATTAAACCAAGAAGCCATAGTGGAGCTGTGGCTCAAGTGATAGTATACTAGCCTTGAGCGAAAAAAACTAAGAGACAGCATCTGGGCCCTGAATTCAAACCCACTAACACAAAACAAACTAAACCCCAAAGAAGTTTGTCCTTTTTTTTTTTTTTTTTTTTTAAAGATTACTGTAACAGTAGTCATTTTAAGTTTCAGTCAGTGGTACCGTTTTCGTGGTCTGAGAACTAAGTTCATAGCTGTTGGGGGTCGGAGGAATCTGCAAATTCCGCAACTTTATTTTGTTCTTGTTATCTTTTTGGTACAAATGACCCACTGTTGAGGTATTGTGGTTTTGAAAGAGTTGGAAATATGTCTGATGGTGTAACTCAGTGATAGAACTCATGTTTAGCCTGAGTAAGGCTTTGAGTTTTATCCCTAGCACCCATCAAGAAAAAAAAGGCAAAGAAAAGAAATGGGCCTAAACTGAAACAGTCAGGACTTAGAGACAACTCAGCCTCCAGGATCTTAGGGCTAGTTTCTAACCTGTCTGGTCTCTTAAGTACAGGCTTGCTCTAGCAGCCCCAGGTCAGAAGAGATGGAGCTGAGCAACTGGGTAGGGCTGTTCCACTGCCTGGGACAGGCCATGGCTGGACTAGGCTTGTGTTTTCTTCCCTTGTAAGTATAAGTCTCAAGTAATCTCAGCTTCAGTACACAGGGCCCCACAGCAGTTTATACTATGATTATTCTTCTGTCTCTCCTAGCAGGAGTTGTCCCTGTCAGCCCTACAAGTCCCATTAAGTCATCTGGTACATAATAAGACATCCATCTGCCTGTACTGATGATTTTGTTAAAAATAGCCAAATGGCCCCTGCTGAAGAATAAACTTCTCCTTCATTTCCTCATCAAAATCCTGTAATCTGAGAACCAAGTAACCAGAAGTTGAGTGAGAAATTAACTTGAGTGAGAAATTAACTTGAGTCTGGCATCTTTGGTTCATAGAAAATGACTGACTAGCCAACCATGAATGGTTCATGACTGTAATCCTAGCTACTCAAGAGGCTGAGCTCTGAAGACAACAGTTCAAAGCCAGCATGGGCAGAAATTTCCATGAGACTCTTATCCCCCACTCGTAAGAGGTGGGGGTAGGGAGTTGTAGAGGACCAACTTTGAGCAAAAAAGGCAAGAGAGAACATAAGATCCTGAGTTCAAGCCCCTGTATTGGCACAAAAGAAAGAAGGGAAGGAAAGGGGAGAAGAGGGAAAGGAGGTACATGATTACTTGTGTTTCCTAGCTCAGAGTATATAGAATCCATGAAAAAGCCATTATTCTGAAGCTGATTTCCCACTCCTCCACTCTAAACAAAAGATGCTTTTATTTAAAATTTTTATTTTACTTTAAAGGTTATATACAGAGGGGTTACAGTTATATAAGTCAGGTAATGAGTACATTTCTTTTTTGGGGGGGGGCCGAAGGGGGGGTCCTGTCATGGGGCCTGAACTCTGGGCCTGGGCGCTGTCCCTCAGCACTTCAGCTCAAGGCTAGCGCTCTACCACTTGAGCCACAGCGCCACTTCTGGCTTTTTTCTTTTTGCTTATGTGGTGCTGAGGAATCAAACCCAGGGCCTCAGGCATGCAAGGCAAGTGCTCTACCACTGAACCACCTTCCCAGCCCCAGTACATTTCTTTTTGAACAGTGTTCCCCTATCCTTCATTTTCTCCCACTTTCCCTCCCCCATGACTCCTCTCCTCCCCCCAAGTTGTAAAGTTCATTTCCAACATAATGTCTAGTGAATATCACTGCTGCATTGGTTCCCCCTTTGTCCCACCTTTCTGTGATTCCCCTTCCCTTCCCTGAATCAGATAAACTTATATACAAGACAAAGGGTACCAAACAGCAGTGAAGAAGGAAAAAAGGGAGGAAAAGAAAAAAATAAAAATGATAATAAAAGATTAAAATTAAAATGAGAAAAGAAAAGGTCTTCAATTTATTTGGTGGCCTTGTGTCTCCCTAATGTCCGCTATCCAGTCTCTTAATGTATCCATTAAGTTCCTTGTGGTGGTCAGTTTTCCTTGTGGCTTAATTGGCTCTTCAAATCAGTTTGTTTGAGTGGGCAGGAAAATGTTCTGCCTTGAAAACTTGTAGTCTTTGTGTCCCTCCTCCCTGCATAACCTAGTGGGAGCAGGGATTTGCTTTGTGTGTCACAAAGAAAGGGGTTGGCTGGCTTCTGTAGATTGGAGTCTCTGAGAGTGAGCTTGAGTTTGGGTGGGATTGTGGCATGTCTGGAATCAGTGTCTTTTCCCAGAGGAGCTGGCTCCTGAGACATTCTTTGGCCCAGCCTGGAACCACTCTTGGCTTTTATGGCCTATCCAGTTTGTTTTTTTCACTGAGATTTTGCAGACTTTTGGGTTTTTTTTAATTCTTGTATCCAGCTAAGCAGCAGGTTGAGCCGCTCTATGACTGGAATGTCTTTGTTTGATGCAGAGGGGCAGGGCTGCCTTCTCACTGTGTCTGCCCTGGTAGTTGTGTCCCTCCCTGGGTGGAGCTTCCTCCTCCTGGATGGGGCTACCTTACCCTGGGCAGAGTTGTCTCTCACTGGTCAGATTCCTTTGCCCTGTTGAAAAATGGCGCCACAGTCACTGCTTCTCAGGCCTATGTTTCTGCTAGCTGCTTTGTCTGGTTCTATGCCAGTATCAAAGATGGTGTTCTTCTCAAGTCAAGGGGCTTTATTTGTAGAAGTTATTCTCTGGGTGGGAGTGAGGATGGCTTTTGTGGGGTACTCACAGTTTCCCTTGGTGTTTCGGACCGTCTGCAATATGCATCCATGATTTGTGTCCATCTGTGACCAGCAGGATGTGATTTTCTGCTCCTTATCATCCAGTTCATGCTGGAGGTGAGTGAAAAGCCACATGCACTCTGTCTTTGGTGCCTTTGCCCTGGCTTTCTCTGGTCGCCACTGTGGTCGCAGCCACTGTCACTGGTGTGTGCTCAAATCTGTCTTCTTAAGCAAGCTGTCTGCAATTTTTCTCTCTGGCAAATTACAGCTCACTTCGTGCAACTGTCTAGGCATGGACTATTTGGTAAAATTCTAAAGCTCTGGTTCTCAGTAGCAGCTGTGTAGGTTCCCTGTTGACCCTCCACCCACCATCTTCCACTTCCTTCTCAAAAGAAAAGTTTGTTCTTTCCTTTTCTCCTGCATTTCTCCCTACTTCATCCTGTTATACAAACATAAATCCTTGGTACAGCTTCAAAAAACATAACAAAACATTCAAATGTTCAATACAAGTAACCTTAGCAATCCATTGTTAGAGAAGGGCTTTGAGAAATGAAGATAGAGTGTGACATTCCCCAGTCAGTATGTGAGTGCCAGCAGTGGCTGTGAGTACCTGTAGCTGGCATGTACCATATACAAGGAAGTGTGTGCCAGGCCCAAGGGCCAATACCTCTCAAGGTTTTAAGGTCTCATAGAAATTGTGGAGAGTGACTAGGGAGGGACCAGCTTGTCCAGAAAACAGCTGGTGACTTATCTCCTGTCTTTTCTTTATTCCCTGGCGAAGAAGAATGTAGACGCTTCATCCTCAGGGCAAAACCTTCCAATGGGCCTCTTAATTTAGAGTTAGAGAATATTTTTGTTGATATGATAGATTCTTGTGTTCAAACCATTTCAGGTGTGGTGAGCTACTGTGACAGATACAGTGAAGGTATGAAACGTGTCCTGAAGACTTTTGGACCCATTCCAGAATTTTCCAGGGCCACGGTGGAGAAAGTTAACCAGGTGGGTAGATTGTGTGTGCATGTAGTCACATGCCAATCATCTTCTCTCCCATACTAGAATCTTAGACTTTAAAGTATGACTCAGGTAGTAAAGCTCCAGCCAGTGAGCAAAAGCATCAGATACAGAGTTCAATTACTGGTCTTGGACAAAAGAAAAGAAATAAAATTGACCTTTAATATTATTGACAGTTCCTCCTTTTTCGCTGACTTTGCTCATAGTTTTATTCTGGTCACCAGGAGATTTTTTATTTTATTTAATGCTGGTATTGGAGCTTGAACTCTGGTCATGAGTACTGTCTCTTAGTCTTTTCCTTCCAAGCTGGTGGTCTTCCAGTTGGGCCACAGCTCCACCTCCAGCTTGTTGGTGATTAATTGGAGATAAGAGTCTCACTGACCTCTCTGTCCAGGCTGACTACAATACCAATCCTTAGATCTCAGCCTCCTGACTAGCTAGGATTAAAAGCATGAGCTACCAGTGCTTAGCCTCGAGATTTTAAGAACAATGTAATCCATGAACAGTAGCTCTTTTCAACTTGTCTGAGATCTCCAAGATTTGGAAAGCCTGTGATATTGAGAGCTTTCTGTTTCATACAGTTTTAAGCAATGTGGGCATGGTTTGTATAAACACTGGGTCAATTATTTCTTCTCATATTTCTTCCTTCTCCTAGGACATGTGTCTGAAAGTTCCTGATGACCCAGAACACTTAGCAGCCAGGAGACAGTGGAGGGACGACTGTCTCATGAGGCTTGCCAAGTTGAAAAACCAGGTGCAGCCCCAGTGAGTTTCTTGAGATGTTACTGCCACTCCTTCATTAAAAGCCTTTATTGTTGTTATTATTATTATTGGAATTAACAGCACTTGCTCCAATCCTTTTAAACCAGTGAGAAACCCAGTAGTACCTAGTATGAAAATTCATAGCTTGCTTTGCTTTATCAAGGCCCAGGTAGTGATAGAGGCCCAGTGTCTTCCATTATATTAGGGCCTAACCCTGGACTGGGCTGTCACAGAACTCTCTGAGGCCTGAGATGTGGGTTTCCTGGACTAATAGTCTGAAGATTTTTTTTTAAGCTTCCCATTTCAGTGTGATTATATACGATTCCACTTCAGAGTCAATGACTGTGGTTACTTGGTATTTTAACTATTACTGAAATATTTTTATAATGATTTTCTAGTCCCTTTCTGAGCACTCTAAAGCCCTGTATTTAGGAGTCAATTACCTTTGTTTTGCTAATGTTCTGAATAAAAGTTTTTGACTGCTTAAAGTTTTTTATTGCTTTCTTTTTTTTTTTCTTTTGTTCCAGACTGGGGCTTGAACTCAGGGCCTGGGCTCTGTCTCTTAGCGTTTTTGCTCAAGGCTAGCACTCTGTCACTTAAGCCATGCCTCCACTTCTGGATTTTTTGGGTGGTTAATTGGAAATAAGAGTCTTACAGACTTTCTTGCCTGGGAAGGCTTCAAACCACAATCCTTGAACCTCAAGCTTCCTGAGCAGCTAGGATTACAGGTGTGAACCATGAGTATCCAGTTCATCTGTTCTTTCTTAGAATGCAGCATTCTTGCCTGATGGTCAATCAGCATAATTCAGAGAGTGACCAAAATGGATGAATAATAGCCAGTTATTCAGTTCTGGGACCTTGTCATTTAGTTTAAATAAATCAACCAATTAGCATCAGTGTTTTGTAAAGTTGGTCCAATGCTTTCCTAGTCACATATATTAGAGGAACACTGTTGGCTATCCAACTCTTGGAACTCCCATTCTGGAGCAGATCAAATGTCCACAAAGTCCTGTGGTGAATATATCTATTACCTTCTTCAGCATGAAGTCTTCCTAGCATTAGTTCCCAGAACATTCTAAGGAATTCCAAGGCATGAACCCCTCCACTTGTAAGGCCATTTTGTTTTTGGGTCCAGTCGTGGGCCTGAACTCTGGGCCTGGGCACTTTCCCCTCAGCTCTTCAGCTCAAGGCTAGCGCCCTACCACTTGAGCCACAGCGCCACTTCCGGCTTTTTTTTTTCCTGCATATGTGGTGCTGAGGAATCGAACCCAGGGCCTCATGCATGCAAGGCAAGCGCTCTACCACTGAAGCCACCTTCCCAGCCCCCTGTAAGGCCATTTTGATCCCTGCAAGATTCCCTAATGGCTCCCAACACAGAAATACAGAAGCCTTGTGGTTTCTAGCAGTTGGCATCCCAGCTCCACCTAGGAGGGAGCTGTCTTCCTCAGGCCATCGCTCCTGTGCTGTTAAGGGACCACATGGAAGTGGTCATTTCTGCTAACATGTGATATGAGCTCAATCAGGACCCTCATGTTGTATCTTCAATACAACATGTACTGAGACACTAAAATATACCAGGCAATAGGCATGTGGTGTCTGCCTTTTCATAGGTTCATATAATGTAACAAAAAAATGAACATATCCAGAAGCCAGTGGCTCACACTTATCATCCTAACTACTCAGGAGGCTGAGATTTAAGGATTGTGGTTTGAAGACAGCCATGAGGCTCTTAGTTCCAGTTAACCAGCAAAAAAACAAAAATGAAGCTGTGTCTCAAGTGGGAGAGTTCCAGCCTTGAACAAATAAAGCTATACAAAAGTGTGAAGCCAAGTTCAAGCCCTAGTATCAACATAAAACAGAACAAAAACTTGTGAAGTGAAACCTCTTTGTACAACTACTTTTTTTTTTTTTCTCAGTCATGGGGTCTGAACTCTGGGCCTGGGCCTGGGCACTGGTCCCTCAGCTCTTCAGCTCAAGGCTAGCTCCCTACCACTTGAGCCACAGTGCCACGTCCAGCTTTTTTCTACTTATGTGGTGCTGAGGAATCCAACCCAGGGCCTCATGCATGAGAAGCAAGCACTCTAAGACTGAGCCAACTTCCCAGCCCCAGCTACTTCATTTTAAAAACTCAACATCACCACCAAAAATAACTATAAAAAAAGGTTTGGTGGGACTGGGAAGGTGGCTCAGTGGTAGAGCGCTTGCCTTGCATGCATGAGGCCCTGGGTTTGATTCCTCAGCACCACATAAGCAAAAAGAAAAAAGCCAGAAGTGGCGCTGTGGCTCAAGTGGTAGAGCACTAGCCTTGAGCTGAAGAGCTGAGGGACAGCGCCCAGGCCCAGAGTTCAGGCCCAAGACCGGACCCAAAAAAAAAAAAGGTTTGTTGTTCCAAAGAGTCCACAAATATGAGGGAGCATGGCACCTTGGAAGGGCATGCTGGGAGAATTCTAGCAGGTGCCTTGTAAACTGACCATGGGTAACAGCCCCTCCCAGAAGAAGAGAGTAGTCAAAGGCCATGCTGTTCTGGAAAAGGGAGTCAGTTTACCCCACTGTTGCTGGGAAGGATCTCTTGAGGTTAGCCAGCCCAAGTGTGATTGGGAAGGGCCTTGGAATGCAAGTGGGGGAGTCATGACAATGACTTAGTCACCTGGCACCAAAGCAATCAGTGGACAGGGAGCCACTCAGTAAGGTCAGGATCTTAACAGATCCCCTCTGATAGTGGAAGGGGCAGGCTGGAGGGGAGACTGCTATGGTCCAGGTTAGGGCTGTGGAGGTCATGAAGTTGGAAAGCATTCTGGAAAACTATTTTTTATAGAAGGAGATGATAGTATATATCTTACACAACTGCCTTGTGCAAAGTAGGAAAATTTAAGAGAAGAAACAGGAAATCTGAATATTTCAGATATTAAAACTTTTTTTGTACTAGTACTGGGGCTTGAGCCCAAGACCTCATGCTCTCCCTTGGCTTTGTTGCTCGTTTGGTGCTCTACCATTTTTGTCCCAGCAGCACTTCAGCTTTTGGCTGGTTAATTGGAAATAAGAGTCCCACAAACTTTCCTGCCAGGGCTGGCTTCAAACCGAGATCCTCAGATTCTCAGTCTCCTGGGTAGCTAGGGATTACAGGCACCTGGCCCAAACATTAAAACTTCACTAGAAAGATAATGTGGCAAAATGTTAAGGACGTCTCCTCTTTTGTTTTGATTGAGGTGGAGGTACTTTTTAAACTCCATGACTCAGTCCTTCCCTTTTCCTGACAGGTTGCCTGATTGCTTCATGGAGTATCCTGCAATCCTTGCATTTCCCCACAACTTGTTCCTTCTTCCCTCCCCTGTTTCCCAGACTTGTCTGCTAACTCACTGCAGTGTTCTCAGAATCAGCCCAATTATACCTCACTGTCTCTAGACTGTAGTATGTAGCACTGGTTCAGGCCTACCTAGCTGAGGATGAGGCCCAAGTGGACCCTACACATGGTCTACCCAGTTCATGGCACCAATAAGCCATGAGGGGTTCTGGGAAAGACTGGCTATATGGGCTATTTGGGCTTATGGCTAGAGATGAGAGGCCCTGAGAAAGCCAGACCCACAGGAGTCCATGAAATAAGGCACCGTTTGGGAGCGTATTCATTTCTATGACTAAGTTTTATTTTCCTACTTTTGATGTCAGATCTTTTTATATGGATGTGAGGCATGTTCTACATTAGCTCCCAATACATGTAGATTCTGCCACCTGAGAATAGAAACTATTTAGGGAAAAAAAAATCCAGAAAATTCTACAGAGAAATTAGAACATTTCTACTAATCAACACAGGTAAGAACTACTTACAGAGCACTTACAATGCATTAGGAAGTATAACTCATTGAGACATGATGTAAAGTAGCCAGGAGGATTTTTGTACCACACCATTTTTATATAAGAAATGTGAACATCCACAGATTTGGGGACCTACAGGGATCCTGGAACCACACCTGGAAAGATTCTTAGGCTTGCAGCTATCACTACATCCACTGAGGAAGACTCAAAGAAATGGTGGGTATGAAAATGTGGGAAGATTCTCACCTAATTGGGGAGAGCAGCAGAGAACAAATGTTTGAATTTAGGCTCAGCTTTGAAAGCTCTGGAAACAGCTAGTTAGAATCAATCATGCTACTACAGGGATATGTGCCCCACCCACACAGAACCTACATGTTTTAGCAGTATTGCCATAGTGGAAGATGGGTTTAGCTTCTAGAAGCCTTCTCTCAGCTTGTCAACACTAGGGGCTTCTCTGCAGGGACCTGGTTGCTCTGATGACTTTGGTGGATGTATCATTTCATGGACCCTTTTTCCATTCTTCTGTCTAGGATTCCATCCAGAATACTGCTTTACATGTTGTCATGTCTGCCTAGCCTCCTTTGGTTTAAGCCAATTTTTCCATTTTGTATTGTCTTTTTATAACCCTACAATCCTAAGGGGCCTGGCAATGTGCTTTAAAGATTATATCCAGTCTGGATTTGTCTGATATGTTTGCCATGACTACACCAGGTCCAGGTTTAGGATTAGGAGAGGTGTCCTTCTCACATTGTACCAGGGGGCCACATATTGTCCAGGTGACATTTTGGGAAAGTTAGCTTTCATTGCATGGCTTCTCAGAACTTTAGAAAATAGGAAGTTTTCTGGAGCACCAGTGGCTCATGCCTGTAATCCTAACTACTCCGGAGGCTGAGATCTGAAGATTGCAGTTCAAAGCCAGCCTAGCAGGAAAGTTCCTGAGATTCTTTTGTCCAATAAACTATCAAAAAAGCCAGAAGTAGAACTGTGGTTCAATAGTATTAGCCTTGAGCTAGCTCAGGAATAGTGCCCAAGCCCTGAAGTCAAGCTCCAAGACCAACACCAAAAGAGAAAAGAAAAATAGGAAGTTAACCAGGAACTGATGGCTCACATCTATAATCATAGCTAGTCGGAGTCTGAGAGCTGAGGATCAAGGTTCAAAGCCAGACCAGGCAGGAAAGTCAGTGAGACTCCAATTAAGCAGCAAAAAGCTAGAAGTAGAGCTGTGGCTCAAATGGTAGAATGCTTGCCTTAAGCAAAAATGCTGAGGTACAGTGCCCAGGCCCTGAGTTCAAGCCCTAGTAACATTCATTCAAACACATACAAATAATAAAATAAGTTAATTAGAAAGATCAGCCCAATCAGATACTGTCCTGACAGGTTTCTGAGTCATTTTCTCAACACTGCAAATTCATAAATCTCCATCCACATGGGAAGTGTACACTTAGTCCTCATTTTGGTCTCTGAATCCATGCATGCCCTATATATAAAATTTCCCAAGCAATTTTCATGTCGTAATGTTCTGCTGAGGGGCAAGTGGGAGGAGGGTGTCCCCTGCCATTCGTGTACAGTTCTTCTATAGTTTGAAGATCAGAAAAAAAAATTATATCTATACTGGGGCTTAAACTCAAGGCCTAGGCACTTTCCCTTAGCTTTTTTGTTCAATATTGTTATTCTACCACTTGAGTCACAGCTCCACTTCTAACTTTTTTGCTGGGTAATTGGAGATAAAGTATATCTTAGATTTTTCTGCCCAGAATGGCTTCAAACCTTGATTCTCAGATCTCAGACCTCAGATTATAGGTGTGAGCCATCAGCTCCAAGTTTTCCTAAGTTTTATTAGAGAACAGGCCCTTGTAGCAGACCACCTAATTTACTCAGATGGTCATATTAGCAGTCAACACTTGTGTTTACAGTTCTCAGCTCCTGAGTGTTGTTCTTAATTGGTGCTCTTTTTTCCAAGCGGAAAGTCAGATGGCTGAGCCATCCAGGGCTAGTGCATGTATAGTAGACAAGTGACAAGGAGCTTTTCCTTATAGTAATCAGATTCAAACGACCAGCCTGCCAGTTTTATTAATTTCCACTGGATTCATCAAAAAATGTTTATTGAATATCTACTGTGGACCTGCTCCAAATAATTGATGATAGAGCAATAAACAAAGTAGGTCCACAGAAAAATAATAATTTAAAAACTTACTCAGACTTTGCATTGCACTTTCAGTGGGAGAAAAGAAAACAAAGGAATCAACCAACAAAGTATTTAGAATAGCTGGGCACTGGTGGCTCACACCTGTAATCCTAGCTACTCAGGAGGCTGAAATCTGAGGATCAGGGTTCAGAGCCATCCCAGGAAGAGATTCTTATCTCCAATTAACCACAGAAAATTGGAAGGGGTGCTGTGGCTCAAATGTTAAAGTGCTAGCCTTGAGCTGAAGAGCTGAGAGACAGCACCTAGGCCCAGAGTTGAAGCCCCATGACTGACAAAAAAAGAAAAAAAAGTATTTAGAATATGTCAAGAGGTGATTAGTTATTTGGATAAAAGGAAAGCAGGGCACAGAGGAAGGAGCTGTTTGGTAGAGCACAAAGCTCTACTGAGTTCCATCTATAGTCTTTCAAAACATAATAAAAAGTAAGCTGGGTGCCAGTGACTCATGCCTGTAATCATAGCTACTCAGGAGGCTGAGATGTGAGACTCTTGGTTCAAAGCCAGCCTGACCAGGAAAGCCTGTGAGACTCTTACCTCCAATTAGCCACCAAAAAGCCATAAGTGGAACTGTAGCTCAACTGGTAGAGAGGTAGCCTTGAGCAAAAAAACTCATTGCCCAAGTTCAAGCCCCAATACCAGCACACACACACACACAAAAAGTAAACTGGGCACAGATGACTCATAAAGCTACTTAGGAAGCTGAGATTTGATGACTGAGGTTCAAAACCAACCCAGGGAAGAAAAGTCTGTGAAACTTATCTCCAATTAACAAGCAAAAAGCTGGAAGTGGAGCTGAGGCTCCAGTGGTAGAGTGCCAGCCTTGAGCAAAGAAGCTGAAGGACAATGCCCAAATCAAATCCCAGTACTGGCATGAAATAAAAATTTAAAAAATATGTGGAGAGCACCAATGGAACTCTTGTGTGCACATGCATAATTTGAAAGAAGTATCAACTGAGGTGTGATGAGGAGCGAACATTTTGAGAACTATCCAAAGGAAGTGAGGGATAAAACCATAGTGAAATCCAGGGAAGAGTAGGAACAGGTGGACTGGGAACAGATATGCAAAGACCCCAAGGTAAGAGCCAGAAGAGTTCAGGCATCCATGTGTCTGAGTAGCAGGAGGGAGAATGGAAGATATGGGAGTGGTAAATGGTATTGAGGGTAGACCTGGAAGACTGAGGAAGACTGGCTCTTATTTTGTACAAGGAGTCCTTTGAGGGAAGAATCATCTCCTGCCTCAGGACTTTCCAGGTTCTTTCTGGCTTATGTCAAGAAGGTGCTGTCTGGAGGCCCAGATGGAGGCAAACAAGGCTCTCTCTCAACATTGTCCTTGTCAGAGATGGCTGCAGGGGTCTGATGGAGGGAGGTAGGATGGGAAGATACAGCAGATTCTGGATCCATCTTGGAGGTGACACTAACAGGCGAGGCTGACAGAGTAGATGGTGAGGGAACAGGAAGGTAGAACTCAGGGTTGATCACAAGGTCTTCGTGCAGGACAGCTGGAAGGATAGCAAACTGTTTACTAGGGAAGGGTGTGTAATGCAGTACTATAATTCATTAGAAACTTCTTGGTGGCTTGGAGTTTGAGTGAGGGGAGTGATGGGTGCTGCTAAGCAGGGAATATCCATGGGTCTACTCCTCTCAGTGCTAAGTGAGATAGAAGGGGTACTATGGCACAACAGGAAGGAATTCTGCACAGTGATGTTGGCGTTATCCTTGCTCCCTGGTATCCCTGTAAATTTGGTTTTCAGACAGGTGAATAGGCTGACAGCACCACAGTGCCCTTAGTCAATAAAGATACTTCAAGCAGTGACTGTATGCTTAGGTATTGTGTAGATTCTGAGCTATATGAGAATGTTGTTCTTGACCATGGCTTGCTCATGATCATGAAGAGGGATGCTTGAAAAGATAAACATCTAGCTACAAGGACTGCATGAACCATACACAGGAGTAGTAGGAGTCCCCCACAAAGTATGGGGGCAAGTGTATCAGCAGGGATTGCCTAAAGTCTGAGTTGTCAGGTATTATAAAGTTAGAGGAAATGAGCCTAGCAGAGTAGAGTCCTACTACCCTGAATAGTATAGGAGGCTGGATGCTAGTGGCTCACACCTTGTAATCATAGCTATTCAGGAGGCTTAAATCTGAGGATCATGGGTTGAAGCCAGCCCTGGCAGGAAAGTCCATGAGACTCATCTCCAGTTAACCACCAAAAAGCACTAGCCTTGAACAAAAGAAGATAAAGGATAGTGCAGACAAAACAAAAACAGAATAGCGTGGAATATATTGGCAGTGTTAAACGATACAACTGTCAAAAGAGAGGACATGTGAAGGGGCCTGGAGAGAGGAGCTGTACAGGCAGAACAGGCACATTATAAGCTCCGGTGGTCTGGATCTGCAGTCATCTCCTCAGCTACCTGCTCTGCAAGTATTGGCTGCTGTTTTTAGTTCTGTTCTGTTTTGTTTTTTATCTTGGGGCTTAACTCAGGGCCTGGGCACTGTCCCTGAGCTTCTTTTTCTCAAGGTTAGCACTCTACCACTTGATCCATAGCTTCACTTCTGGCTTTTTTTTTTTTTTTTTTTTTGGTAATTTATTGAAGATAAGAATCTCATGGACTTTCTGGCCCAGGATGGTTTTGAACCACGATCCTCAGATCTCAGCTTCCTGAGTAGTAAGGATTACAGGCGTGAGCCACCAGCACTGCCTGAATTTGGCAGATAACCTGTCACCAGGGGCTAGGCACTGGTTTGTCTCATCCTGGTGTTGCTTCGTTCCTTAACCTTTGCATTCATGAGAATAAGTCTCAACATGTCATAAGGTTCAAGGGAAAAATCAGTCCCCTTGCTACTCCACCACCATTTTCTAGCTCTGCTGGCTTCCTTCTAACCTGGCCAACTTCCACAGAGTTTAGCACCATGGGTTGAACTGGAAGAATTACAGTCATTTGGTTTTAGCATTTGTCCTCTTGTCTTTAGGTTTGTTGTTGTTATCATTGTTGTTGTTGTTGTTGTTTGTGTGTGCTAGTACTGGGGTTTGAACTCAGGACCTGGCCATTGTTCCTTAGCTTTTTCACTCCAGGCTGGTGCTCTACCACGTGAGCCACAGCTCTACTTCTGGCTTTTTTTCCTTGGTAGTTAATTGTAGCTACAATTGCATAGACTTTGCTTCCTGGGTTGTTCAAACCTAAGTCCTCAGATTTCAGCCTCCTGAGCTAGTATTACAGGCATGAGCCACTGGCACCCAACAGAGATTTCCACAGAGCATTCATTGTCACAGAGAATTTTTCCTCTGGTACTTTGCATTTTTGTAAAGAGACCAGATGACATGCGCAAACTGTAAAATACTAGAACTCAGATACTCAGGTGTGGTCAGAGACAGGCAAGCCTGAGTGTGAGTTCAGCTGAATAGATGTACCAGGTCCAGCTCCAGGCCAAGCTGATAGAGCACTGTGCATTTCACTAAACTGAGCCTATGATCCTGGAAGCCTACCATGTCTCTCCCCAATTCTTTCTTATTGATCTTAAACTTACAAGCATTGTGCCTACAGTGCCAGCAGCTGTGACATTCAAAGACCCCCCAGGAAACTGGGAATCTTTAAGGGAGGTGCTGAGAACCTGATTTATATCCTTATTTCCCACACCAGCTAGCACAAAGGTATTCAACAAATACTAAATATTCAAGATGCTACAAACTTATGGACTGACATGTTGAATTGAAACCCCTTTGTGCACTACTTAAACATAATAAAAAAAAAAAACCAAATTCTTACTAAGTAAACCAGTGGTCAGGTCTTTCAATGTGGCCACTTCTACCAAAAGGGAATGCTACTACCCTGTTGGTGGGACTGCAAACTTGTTCAGCCACTCTGGAAAGCAACATGAAGGTTCCACAAAAGACTAAACATAAAGCTCCCCTATGACCCAGCAATCCCACTCCTGGGCGTTCACCAAATGACCACAAACAAGGCCACGGGAATGCTACCAGCACAACAATATTCATTGCAGCATTATTTACCATAGCTAAGATATGGAACAAACACAGATGCCCCTCGCTCGGTAGATGAATGGATCAAGAAGATGTGGTATATACACAAAATGGAATTCTGTGCTTCCATCAGAAAAAAAAATGGCATCTCCCCATTCAGAAGGAAGCAGAAAGACTTGGAAAAAATTATATTAAGCTAGGCCCAAAGAAAAGTAGGTTGCATGGTTTCCCTAATTTGTAGTAAGTAGAATATGTCTATGATATTTTTAACAGGGGATCTTAATAGCCCAAATGTTAAGTGCATAGGACCATATGTAATGAAGTGTATATATCAACATGAGCCCCAAGAATTGGAAATAAAAAGGTCTTATTATATCTTGTTAAAAAATATATATGTGAGCTGGGCATCAGTGGCTCACGCCTGTATTCCTATCTACTCAGGAGGCTGAGATCTGGAGATCGTGGTTCAAAGCCAGCCCGGGCAGGAAAGTCCACGAGACTCTTATTTCCAATAAACCAATAGAAAACTGGAAGTGGTGCTGTGGCTCAAGCAGTAGATCACTTGCCTTGAGCTGAAGAGTTCAGGGACAGCACCCAAGCCCAGAATTCAAGCCCCCCGACTGACCAAAATAATAAAAATAAATAAATTTGTGGCCACTCCTAGCAGCAAGCCTTACTGAGCTCAAAAATAAATTTATTAAAAAGTCTTTTTTTTAATTGTTTAGCAGTACTAGGGTTTGAGCTCAGGTCTTTGCACTTGCTAGGTAGATGCTCTACCATTAAAGTCATGTCTTAAACTTTTTTCTGTTATTTTTCAGGTATAGTGTTTTTTGTTTTTTTTTTTTTACTAAGACTAAAATCTTTCGTGTGTGGGTTCCCATAGAGCTGGGACCACTGATGTATACTACCATGTCTGGCTCATTTGTTGAGATGGGAGTCTCACTAACTTTTAGCCAAGGCTGGCCTAGAACCTTGATTCTCTTGATCTCTACCTCTCAAGTAGCTGGCCTTACATGTGTGAGTCACCACCCAGCTTCTAAGCATAAAAAAGCTAAAATAAGACCAAGAGAAAATATTAGGCTACAATCTGAAAAAAAAGCCAGAAAGGACAGATTCTTAAGCCAAGAAACTTCCACATAACATTAGTGACATAAAAGTTAAGGACCACAAAGGGGCAACATCCGTAAGAAAAATAACTGCAGCATGTGAAAATTCAACCAACGTGTCTAACTAAATGTATATTTTATGATACTAATAACTAATAAGCTTCATTGGTCCCCTTTGGACCTGTTACAGACTAACTTATTCTAAAAAAATGGCAAATAAAAGAAATGGCTCAACATTTGACCTGCTTTTACTTGAATGGAATATGACGTAAGATAACCAAATAGCTAACATTATTCAGGAAGGATTTCATTGTTACATCTCCACACATATTTATACTATATTCTAACCAATCTCACCCCTCTCTCCCCTTACCCTCTTCCCCCTTTTTCAAACAATTTCAACAGTTTTATTGTTCTGTTTTCATAGGAAAATCTATGAAATAATCCATTTTGACAAAAATAATCAAAACAATCAAATAATTGATATAATAATCAAAATGAAATAATCCTTTTTGACAGTATTCAACTTCGTTCATCCTCCTTGTTAGTTCAGCCTGCTCGTCCCTAGTACTGACCCCCACACACAGAGTTTCTCTCTTGCCTTGCCTCCCATCCCTCTACACGGAGGGTATATCTTACTCTGCATGGAAATTAATAAGAATGATGAAGCCTGGACAAGTAGCACAGTGCCAGAGTATATGCTTAGTATCAGCAAGTTTCTAATTTTTGTGTTTATGCCAGTACTGGAGATTGAACTCAGGATCTAGGTGCTGTCCCTTAGCTTTTTTGCTCAAGGAAAGCATTATACCACTTAAGCCATGGCTTTTTGCTGAGTCTCACAGACTTTTCTACCCAGGCTGGCTTTGAATCATGATCCTCAGATCTCAGCCTCCTGAGTAACTAGGATTACAGGACCCTAGTTTTAATCACCCAACAGAGAAGCCAGAAGAAATAGCACAAATAGATCTAGGAAAAAATAGTGAGGGAACTGCTGGCATCACACTATGTCAAAATCACCCACTAGAGATTTGTGGTCATTCAGAGACAAATGTTAGGAACAACTCCAAATAGGCCAACTTAATGAAACCTTTGAGAGAGAAAAAGTTTCATAGAAAATATATTCTTTAATCAAAAAAGAATCACTAAAAGGAAACTAAAAAATAATAACAGGATGTTCTCTAACCGTTAATATATCTGACTCAGTCATCATATTCTTCTTGAATGAGAAACAGCAAGCTCAGGAGGCTCTTTGGAACATTACATCAATGTTCATGAAAGGATTAATTTTGTATACTCTTTTGAGGACATTTTATAAAGTTAGATAACATTCAGACATCATTTGATTTTAGAAAGAATAGTGTAAGAGCTAGGCACTATAGCTCATTCCCGTAGTCCAATTACTTTGGAGGTGGAGAACAGGAGGATTGTGGCTGGATTTGAGACCAGCACAGGCAAAAAGCTCAAGAGACCCCATCTCAACCAATAAAAGCTGGGAGCAGTAGTTTGTCATCACAGCACAAAGAAATATAAATAGGAGGCTCACAGTCCAGACTGCTGGGGCCTAACTCACAGACCCAACCCAAAAATAACTAAGCCAAGAAGAGCTAGAGGTGTGACTCAAGTGGCAGAGTGCCTGAGTGGCCAGTACAAGGCTCTGAATTCAAACTCCAGTACTCGTTAGTATGAGAAAACTCCATTTTCTGCCAATCGCAGAACGAAAATGGCAGCACACAGAGTTGATACTACCTGAACAAAGTAATACACCATGATCAAGTTGACTTCATGCCAGGTAGGCTCATGTTAGAAAATGTCACTATTAGTCCATTTTCTGCTCCTATGGTAAAATACCAGGGAACAGTCATTTATAAAGAGTGGAAGTTGGCTTGGCTCAAGGTTGTGGAGCCTATGAAGCCCACAACCATGGTACTGGCATCTGCTTGGAACCTAGTGAAGACCTCATGCTACATTATAACGTAGTAGAGCTAGTGAGACACAGCCTGTCTGCTCTGCCGGCTGGCATGGGTCTCTTTCCTTATAATGCCATTAATGCCATCCTGGGAGCCCCACCCTCTTGGGCTAATGTAATCCTAATCACTTCCCAAAGGACCATCAATATATGCATTTATATTGCTAAATGCCACCCAAAGCAATGCAATTGGATTCGGGCCCAAAGAAAATTAGAAAAGGCAGAGATAGAGATAAGATGAAAATCAGTGGGGACCAAGGGTCCCAAGGCTCTCTGGCATTTGGGCCCCTGAATCTCCACAAGCAGGCCTATTTATTTGAGTTCACTCGGGGAAGGTTACCATGGATACCTGCAAACCATTACAATCAGCGCTAAAACAGAGTTTGTGAGAGACACTGGTTTCCTTATTCTTTTGCGACTAGAGACTGCAGCCCAGGGAAAGTCCAGACACAATGTCCGCTTATCTAGCCCAAGGTGAAGCTATCAAGGTCTTTCATCCAGCCTACAAGGTCCCCAGGACAGCTGCCAGCCTAAGGAAAGGAAGCGGGAGCAGAAATCCAGTCTCCTAAACCTCTCCCTAGCTGTCTGTTTTAACCCTTCCATGGCCAGCTCTCAGCATTCAGAATGCTGTTGAGGCAGCATTCCAACCTCTCAAACCTTTTCCATGTTTCTCAGCTCAGCTTCAGAGTTTCCTGAACATTTAGATACCAGGTTTCAACTCATGAACTTTTCAAACTGTGGCACTTCCCTTAGCATATAGAAAGAGGGGCCTGAGAACAGTTGTTGCAAAAAGTGTGTTAGATAAAATTCTTATCAAACAAGTGTAGACAGGAACTTTCATTAAGAGATCAATAAACACCAAGAGGAAGTATCAATCACACAAGAGGCTGATCTGTTGGGAGTATTTGCTCTGAGATTTTAGTGACAAAGCAACCACACCCACCCAATGTTTTCTTGGAGATCTTAGCAGTGTAGACAATCCAGAGGAAGAAATGTGAGCTGTCAGATCTAGAAGAGAGCTGGGTGTAGGGACTCAAACCTGTAATCCTAGCTACTCTGGAGGCTGAGATGCGAGAATCCTGATTCAAAGCCTGATGGGGAAGGAAAGTCTATGAAATCCTCATCTTCAATAAAAAGTCAGAAGTGGAGCTGTGGTTCAGGTGGTAGAGCACCAGCCTTGAGTAAATAAAGCTAAGGAACAGTGCCCAGGTCCTAATTAGTCCTAGAATAGAAAGAAGAAAGCTTCAATATCCATTTACTAGTTATAGGTGACATTCTTCTTAATAAAGAAAACCTATGGAATATTGATTTAATTAGTTAATTTGTGGTATTGGGAGCTGAGACAAGGGGCTAGGGTTTATACGTGTTAGGCAAGTACCTTATTGTTGAGGTCTATCCCCAGCCCTGTCAATTCATTCTTAGAAGTAAAATAAAAGTTGTAGCACGGATGTTGGATATAAAATCAACATACAGAAAATCAACCTGTATTTATATAAAAACCAACAAATAGCCAGGCACCAGTGGCTCATGTCTATAACCCTAGCTGCTCAGGAATCTGAGATCTGAGGATCATGGTTCAAAGCCAGCCCTAGGAAGGAAAGTCTGTGAGACTCTTATCTCCAATCAACTGCTCAAGTGGTAGAGTGCTAACCTTGAGCAGAGGAAGCTTAGTGACAGTGCCCCGGCCCCAGAACCAGCAAAACAACAACAATTGTAATAACAAATAATAATAACAAAAAACAACAATCTGGGCACCAGTGGCTCACAATGTGTAATTCTAGTAATTCTAGCTACTCAAGAGACTGAAATCTGAAGATGATAGTTTGAAGCCAGCTTGGGCAAGAAAGTCTATGAGACCATTATCTCCAATTAACCACAAAAAAGCCAAAAGTGGAGGGCTAGCTCAAGTGGGAAAGCACTAGCCTTGTTCAAAAAACCTAATGGACAGTGCCCAGGTCCTGAGTATTTGCACAATGCTCAGAGTCTTGGGTATTGGCACACACACACAAAAGAAGAAGAAGAAGGAGAAGAAGAAGAAGAAGAAGAAGAAGAAGAAGAAGAAGAAGAAGAAGAAGAAGAAGAAGAGGAGGAGGAGGAGGAGGAGGAGGAGGAGGAGGAGGAGGAGGAGGAGGAGGAGGAGGAGGAGGAGGAGGAGGAGGAGGAGGAGGAGGAGGAGGAGGAGGAGGAGGAGGAGGAGGAGGAGGAGGAGGAAGAAGAGGAGGAGGAGAAGAAAAATGAGAAAGAGAAGGGAAGGGGGAGGAGAAGGGAAGGGAAGGAAAGAAAGGAAAGGAAAGAAGGGAAGGAAAGAAAAAAGGAGAGGAGAGGAAAGGGCCTGAGCAAAGTAAGAAAGCTCACCTTTGGTAGAAAGAAAAGGTTACATTTGCTGTGTGAAAACTGAAACAAGAATTCTTTTTTTTTTTTTTTTTTTTGCGGGAGGTGGGGGGGAGGGTCCGGTCGTGTGGCCTGAACTCTGGGCCTGGGCGCTGTCCCTCAGCTCTTCAGCTCAAGGCTAGTGCTCTACCACTTGAGCCACAGCGCCACTTCCGACTTTTTTCTTTTTGCTTATGTGGTGCTGAGGAATCAAACCCAGGGCCTCAGGCATGCAAGACAAGCGCTCTACCACTGAGCCACCTTCCCAGCCCGAAACAAGAATTCTTATATAAGACTAGGAATGGAGAAAAATTTCTGATGGATGTGATATAGGAAATACAAACCACTTTAACAAGCAATCATGCCAAGTTTTAGGACCATTGTTATTATTATGCCTAAGATAACAAGAAGCCTTTAATATATGCTTATTCAACTTACATATTCCCAAGAACTGAGTGAACTAGTCCATACTCAGGGCTTTGAGAAGATTCTCAACTCTTTCAAGCAGATGGAGTAACTTTTACTAATAATTGAAGATTCTTTTTGTTTTGTTTTTGTGCGTTTACTGGGGTTTGAACTCAGAACCTGGGCATTGTCCTTAGCCTTTTCACGCAAGGCTGGCACTCTACACTTGAGCCACACCTCTACTTCTAGTTTTTGGTGATTAATTGAAGAATCTGATGACCTTTCCCCCAGGAAAGTTCAGGTAGTTCTGAGTATCTATGATTACAGACATGAACTACTGGTTCCGGGCTTGAGTTACCTTTGGTAGCTCTCATTTTTCAAGGGATTTACCCATATCATGTTAAAGACATTCTCTAGCTCATAAACATGAAGTTGGTCATAATGTCTCATTATTGTACTTGGAAAATTTTCTGGGATATGTAGCAGACACTACTTCTCGAACTCCTGCTCTCATAACTTGTCTTTCCTCTTTTTCTTCAGATTATTCTAGACAGGTTATCAATGCTTATTGTTTTATTAAATAACCAGGTTCTCTCTCTCTGTCTCTCTGTCTCTCTCTCTGTTTCTCTCTCTGTCTTTCTGTCCCTCTCTGTGTCTCTGTCTCTGTCTCTGTCTCTGTTTCTCTCTTTCTCTCTCTCTCTCTCTCTCTCTTTCTTCTAGTCCCAGGGCTTAGAACTCAGGCCTGGGCCTCTGTGTTCAAGGTTAGTGCTCAACCACTTGGGCCACATCACCACTTCCGGCTTTTTCTAAGTAGTTTATTGGAGATAAGAGTCTCATGGACTTTCCTGCTT
Organism: Dipodomys merriami; assembly: GCF_024711535.1. Classification (NCBI taxonomy): domain Eukaryota; kingdom Metazoa; phylum Chordata; class Mammalia; order Rodentia; family Heteromyidae; genus Dipodomys; species Dipodomys merriami. Next base: position 72,259,062 of record NW_027206179.1, on the reverse strand, counting down.
GGGCTGGCTTTGAACCTCAGATCTCAGCCTCCTGAGTAGCTAGGATTACAACAGTGAGCCACCAGCACCTGGCTAAAGGTCTTTTCTTTATGTTAGCAACTGGAAATAAATTGAACCTCCTCCTCCCTTTTCCCAGAGTGAGGAGCATATGCAGGGAAACTTGACGCTTCCTAAGGCTTGGCGCTTCCTAAGATTTTCTCCTCTCGGCCATCTACCACCTCTCAGCTCTTATCATATGTGGCACCATCCACATAAACAGCCTACACATGCTTTCTGGGTGCTCAGGACCTCACTGCCAGCACCAGCCACCTTTATGGCTGTCTTATGGACCTCCCTGAAGAGGAAGAACAAGAGAAGTTGGCGTCAAGTGGTTGAGGCAAAGCACTTGCCTAACTCTATTTGTTTTGAGAAGTTTACATTTGTGCCAACTCTAATTAATTCCTTCCATCAGGCCCAAACCACACGTTAGATGGCTCATCTCGTGTCTTCATGCTTCATGCTTCACTTCATTTTGAGCACACAAAAACAGAATTGACACTATTGTTCCTCTGGAATGTAGAAACCAGACTTTCCTGGAAATAGGAGCTCAGTGGCTCCTGTTTTTAGTACAAGAATATCAGCAATGCAATGAGTAATCTGTTCCTAATTACTTCTAAAACATTATTTTTTAACCTTTTTTTTTTTTTTTTGTCAGTTGTGGGGCTTGAACTCTGGGCTTGGGCGCTGTCCCTGCACTATTCAGCTCAAGGCAAGCGCTCTACCACTTGGGCCTCATCACCACTTCTGGTTTTCTAGTGGTTTTTATTGGAGATAAGAGTCTCATGGACTTTCCTGCCCAGGCTGGCTTTGAACCACAATCCTCAGATCTCAGTCTTCTGAGTAGCTAGGATCACAGGCGTGAGCCACCGATACCCGGCATTTTTAAACTTTTTTTTTGAGATAGAGTTTTGACATGTAGGCCCAGGTTGGCCTCCAAATCATGATCTTCCTATGTGCACCACCCAAGTACTAGAATTACAGGTGTGCACTACCACACCTGGCTTCTACAAACTCTTAATCTAATAATAATTATGCAGTTAGCCAGGCAACAGTGACTTATGCCTGTAATCATAGCTCTTCAGGAGACTGAGATCCAAGGATCACTATTCAAAGCTAGCCTGGGCAGGAAAGTCTATGATACTCTTAACTCCAATTAACCAGCAAAAAGCCAAAAGTGGAAATGTGACTCAAATGGTAGGGCATTACTCTTTTTTTTTTTTAAATCATAACAATTTCTTTCAAGTTTTTTTTATTGTTAGTCGGTATATACACCGATAGTCACTAATGTGATAGTTTTATGTATCAACAAACTTTATATGACCAGACAACATTCCCATGTTGATTAAAATTTTCCATTTTCCCTCGTTTGACAGTTTCAAATGTAGCACTCCTAAGATCTTTGTGCTGACATGAATTCTTTTATCCTTGGTAAATATATAGAAGTAGAACAGACTGCAAAGGACTACTTATTTTAAGAAAAACCTGACAAAATACTGAGGGTACTACTCTTGAGCACAAAAGTTAAAGGCAGTGCTGAGTCCCTGAGTTCAAGCTCCAGGACCAGCACACATGTGTGCATGTGCATGCATGCACACACACGCGCACACACATAATATTGAGTGTGCACACATGCATGCACACACACAATATTATGCATGCACACACACATACAATACTATAGAAATAACTAGAAGGTAGTTGGTGACCTAAGACACTGAGGCAAATACCTCTAAGGTTTTTGGAAGAAATAAGGATGGAATGCTCAAGGAAGGAGAGGTGTCTTAAAGACAAAACAGTTGAACTCTAGACAATACTGTTTAGAGCTAGACAATACTGTTAAGAGCAGATAACTGTTAGCAGGGGTCAGTCAGGTGTACCTGGGCTGGGAGAACCATTCAGAAACCCATAAGGATACATGAGATAAGTTAAACAGTCTGCCAAACCACATGTGAAGAATCCTGGTGAGACCAGGTTTCCATAGCTCCTGAGTCTGGAACCCAGTCTGAGGGTTTCTATTTTCCCATCCACCCAGAGGGGACTATGTGAGGAAACACCATCTGGTGTCAACGTTCATTCCATTTTCCTTCCAGTTTTCAGAAACTGAACTTGAAGCTCTTCATTTGCAGTCTTTCTGTAGATAGGACAGTGTTCAGATAATTGGTAAACCCAGGGAACTTAAGTGAGGGAGGCCATGGTCCTGCTGTCCCAACCAGCTCAGCTCTGCAGGTCTTTGCTCAACAGAGATCCCAGGATGAACCAGCAGCTAATGAAGTCCTGCTATATGTGCTGCTTCAGGTTAGGAGCCAGGGGACAGGCTGTATTTTCTGGTCAGATGAAGGCAGAGGTCAGGTTGTTTGGGGACTGAAAGTATCCAGACCTAAAGAGAGCTGCATCCTCATAACCTGGTTCTGGGGTACATTTTGGAGAGTTATTTCTGAATATTGAGTCTGTTTCTTCAACCTTCCCATAATAAAAGTTGAGCGAATATACCTAAAACAAGACTCTGAAGTCTGAAAAGCTACAAAATTGGGACTTTTTTTGAGCATTAACAAATGAAAAATTCCATAGTAGACTTCAGGACAGTTGCAGTCACAATTCAAGTAAGTGCACTGAAGATATTGCATAAAACGAATTGCCTTTGGGCTGCATATAGATGTATATGAAACGTAAGAAAATTCCATAGCCTCAACTGGAGTCCTGTCCCAAACATATGTCACTAAAACATGAAAATATTAAAAAATCGAAAATCTGAAACCCTTCTGGTTCCAACATTTAAATAGAGCATGCTCCACCCAAACAGCCAGTTGAATATCACTTTCTGCCACCAAGTCACTGCTGGTACAGCCTCTTACCTATCCCCATTTATATCTGGGAAAAATGAGCCATAGACAAACCTTGCTAGAAATCAGCAGAAGTTTCTATGATGATGGCTCCTGACTAAACTTAGTGTGGCAACCAAGCCCTGACAATGTTGGTCAAGACCACTGTGGACCCACACAGCCAAGAGCATGGACTTAGAACAAAGGATTTCTGTAGAATCACTGAGTCCTCCTGTCATGGTTTCTCATGATAGGTTTGGTGCCAAGACAATTACATGCTTCCCAGAAGGTTCCACCTAGGAGAAATGGCAGCACACTCTCTTTCTGAGAATTACCCCTATCTTTTACATCTGATGAAATCACTTTCTCTGACTCTGTCTCTATTTCTCCACACTGGACGCAGCTGCTGCCACTGGGTTCCATCAATACCTGTATAAGCGACAAGTCTGTAAGGATAACATCTCACTTTACAGAACATTCTACAAGCTGGACACTGGTGGCTCAGCCAGTAATCCTATCTACACAGGACACTGAACGCTGAGGATCACAATTTGAAGCCAGCCTGGATGGAAAAGTTTATGAGACTCTTATCCCCAATTAACCAGCAAGAATTCAGAAATGGGGTTGTGGCTCACATGGCAAAGCACCAGCTTTGAGAGAAAAAGCCAAGCAAGAGCAGGCCTTAAGTTCAAGTTCCAGTACATTCCACAGAGTAGGGAGAATGATTTTGATCTTTAAATCTACCTAAATTGTTACCTCCACCATGTCCCCCAAGTTACACACAGTATGTTCCCAATTTTGCTGAACTTACATATTAAAGTCTCATTGCTACCATTACTGTCTGAGCCAGGGACACTAAAGCTTCTGGCCTGGTCTTCTGTGTGTGTGGGGGGGGGGTGCCAGTACCAGTGTTAGAAGTACCAGTGTTAGAACTCAGGGCCTGGGAGCTGTCCTTTAGCTTTATCTGCCCAATATTCTACCACTTGAGCCACATCTCCACTTCTGTTTGCTGGTTAATTGAAGATAAATCGCATGGACTTTCTTGCCTGTTCTAGCTTTTAACCATGATTCACAGATTCAGTCTCTGAGTAACTAGGATTACAGGTGTGAACTACCAGCACCTGGCCGGCCTAAACTATTATAGTAGCCCCTGGACATCTCCAGGCTTTCTTCACCCCTCCATGCACAGATTCAACTCTACCATTTCTCTGCTTTGAGGATGCTCCTCCATGTACCCAACCTCCTCTATCTGGCCCTTCCTCCTCTCCCTATTACAGAAACTTCTTGCATCTGTTGTCCATCTGATTTGGATGGCTAAGCTGCCTGCTTGTATTCCTGCCAACATGTAAGATGTCCTCACCCACGCAGGCCTTGTGCAGAGTGCCAGTGGGGTGGCTGAGGGTGGCCCACTGAGCCATTCATTCCTTCTCTGTGTGGTGGGATCATCCTGCCTGTTATTAGGGAAATATGTAACTGCCCAGCATGATGAGATTTCATCTCTGCTTGTCAAGGATAATTAAGTTAATGAATAGAAGGTAAAGCAATGATTTCTTTTCAGGAAATATGCCAAAAGTATTCCAAAGTTAACAATGAATGGTAAGTACCACCCTTGAGACTCTCTTAGGTTAGTAAGGGGAAAAGGAATGTGTAAGTAAACAGTAACAAAATGGGCCAAGGCCCCATGCCCTGGTAATGATAATGGTGAGTTCCATTCAGTCTTTCTGGGACCAGCCAGGGAGCACACTATATGCTAACAGGTGCATCATTTATTCTTCATCTTTTTGGGCATCTTCAGATTAGGAAGTTGCAAATCAAAGGCCACATGATTTGCTGAAATTTTAGTTTGTAAGAAGCCAGGGTGGGCCAGGTGCTGATGTCTCCCACTTGTAATCCTAGCTACTCAAGAGACTGAGATCTGAGGACAAAGGAAGCCAGGGTGGGATCTGAGCCCAGTTCCCAGGTCTTCTGAATGCAAGAGCTCATCTGTGGTTCTCTTGCTTCCTTCTGTAATGCTGCAAGCACAGAAGAAGCATATTAGCTCATGGAAATTTCCAGAAGGAAAGCAAATCTTGATGGATTCATGGGGGTCTCTGGGAGAGGATGGTTTATGGAGGGAGGGTGAGGATTGTATCTACCTCATTTACCTCCATGTGCTTGACATAGATATTCCACACATTTTTGGATGACTTAAGAGAAAGATAATGAGAATCCACAGACCAAACAAGGGCAAGGTGCTCTTCAAGATCTACAGGTTGCTCTTGGCAGGCCAGGGTTCAAGTTCTGGTACTCCCAGCTAATGTGGGTCCAGTTGCAGCTGGAGAACTAAGTAAAGGCCGCATCAGTCCTGGCCTGTGTGGCCCCCAGTGTATGCCAGGTCCACCTCTTAGGTGACTAGGATCCCCTGAGGACTTAAGCAGCACCTTAGACAAGTCATCCTGATGTTTAGATGAGTTTAAGAGAAGCCAAAATGGACACAAGTGGCTAGTTAGAAGTGATTTGCAAAGCCCTGGGCCTGACCAAGGCAATACAGAGGGACAGTGTGGAACAGGGGAGACAGGCTGGGGATTAATGAGGCCAGAAGGTTTGTCCTGCTCTCAGGACAAAGGGTGCAGAACAGAGTTTGTCATGTGTGAGGTGCTACATGTCTCAACAGAGCACAGACAGAATGAAACTGACACTAAGTTTCATTGATATTATGAAAAGTGCCCCTAAGTTCCCCCCAACAAACAACTTCTTGTATTAGTAGTACTAGGGTTTGAACTCTAGGTCTCAGGATTACTAGGCAGGCACTCTACCACTTAAGCCATCCTCCCAGCCCCTTCTGTGTTAGTTATTGTGTGTGTGTGTGTGTGTGTGTGTGTGTGTGTGTGTGTGTGTGTGTGTGTGTGTGTGTGCTTTAAGTGCCAGCCTGGACTGTAATCCCCCTATTTGTGTTTCCCATGTCACTAGGATAACAGATGTATGCCATTGCACTCAACCATTAGGCTTCTCCTGTAGCTGGAATGATGGGTATATTTACTGTGCCCATCCATTGGTTGAAGTGGAGCCCTTGAACTTCATCTTATTTATAATTTTTTGGCCTCAAACTTCAGTCTTCCAATCCAAAGAAGCTGGGATCACAAGCTTGAGTCACCATGACAATTTCTAATAATTACTCTATTTTTTCTACTTGCTGCTAAAGTCCACAATAATCTTATAACCAAATATTGTTGCTTTCTTTATCCAAAGACATAGTTAACTCATTTGTATCTTATACTGTTGATCATAAAAGTTGGCCAGAGGAGGCTGGAGAGTAGGGACTCCTGCTACTAACTACTGGGAATAAGCAGAAGCAAAAAAAAAAAAAAAAAAAAAAAAAAAAAAAACATCAATGGCTGTGTTCAGTTGCTATAACAAAATACCAATGGCTGGATAATTATACAGAAGAAAGGTCTTTGGGAGATGTTGAGTGCTGGGATTTGCAGGCATTAGTCACCATGCCCAAATATGAGGTTTATTTAGTTCACAGTTTTAGAGGCTGAAGGAGCTTGGCACCAGCTCTGTTCTTGTGAGGATCTCCTTGCTAAACCACAGCATGGCAGATGGCATGTGGTAGGAGCATGGGAGAGATCCTTCAGTAAGATAGGAAGCCAGAGGGACTCAGGACCAGGCTTGATCTTTTGCTTTACAACCTGTTCTCACTGGAACTAATTAGGACTCTAAGAAAGCCATCTTAATCTCTTTGGAGGTCTGTGCTTCCCAATGACCCAATCATTTTACACTAAGTCCAACCTCTTTTTTTAAAAAAAATAAAATATGAGGTTTATTAAAACTATTAAGAGACTCTTTTTTTTTTTTTTTTCAGGTAAGGGGTAGGTTTATTCAGTAGACCTGCTAGGACCAGGCAAGGTTGGCACTCCACGTGGCTGGGAAAGAGAGAGAGCAAGAAAAGAACAGAGAGAGAGCTAGAATAGAACAGAGAGAGCAAGAAGAGAGCAGCAAGAGCAAGAGCAAGAGCAAGAGCAAGAGCAAGAGCAAGAGCAAGAGCAAGAGCAAGTATTAAGAGACTCTTAAGGGAAGTAGCAAGCAGACAAGCACAAAGAGGTAGAAAAATATTACTATGGGTTTTGCTGATACGTTCTTTTTTATGTGCCTTGCTGATTGGCTGCTTCTATTTTTATGGGCCTCATTGGATGGTCATTTCTTTTTCATGGACCTACTGATTAGTTATTTCTTCCTCTGACCAATATTCTAATTCTACTAATGGGAACATTTCCATGGCTGACAGTCCCTGCCTTTTAAAGGCTTTACCACCTCAAGCTTTCAGCACAAGAATCCTTTGGGGGACAAATCATATCTAAGCCATGGCAGTGGTCAGTATAGGAAATAAAACTACCTTCAAAATCCTTTGAAAGCATGTCTGTAACTGCTTTCTAAGGGGCCTTCTAGTGGACCTACCCCAATACCCAAGTAGGCTGGGGACTTTTACCTACTTCCTTCTAGCTAGGTGTTTGGGGAAACCAGAGATGCCCCTAAACTTGGTCTTTAGACCACAGATAGTTATATAATTCTTTGGAAGAAATTATTTTTTATATATTACTAGCTCATTACTTTAGACATTTTTAAATTTATCACCTTCAAGTAATTGCATAAAGGAGTTTCAATTTAATCAATCAGTTTGTAAGTATAATACATCTTGATCAATGTCACACCTTCAGGGAAAATTCTCTACCGAAGACTCAGCTGCAGTTGGAAGCAGAGTGAATTTTAATTAAATCCCAGCACCTTCTCTGTGGAACTTCCACATCTCACGGCACCCACTCCTGACTATGACAGATGATTGAGGACCAGAGGCATTTCAAGAAAGGCAGACAGTACAGGCCACAGCAGCAATGGAATGTGGCCCAGTCAATAGCCAAGGGCAGACAGAGCTAACTTTCAGGTGCTGAGGTGCTGGAGCTAGCAACCAATAAATTATGCCATGTTTAAAGTCTAATCTACGTTCATACTTTTTGACTTAAGATATTTATGAAAACAAGATAATGAGCTAGTTTTGACCCTTTGAGTGCATCCACTGAAATGGAAAGTACCCTTTGTGGGGAAATGGAGAAGTGGGGAGCTCCAAGTTCTTTTACAACAGTGAAGCTATTCTTTATGATATGCGGATGGGTTACAAATTATCATGTGATACCAAGAGGGAACCCTTAAATCCTTCCTGTAAGCTATGGCATCCATACACAACAAAGACTCATATATGTTCTTTATCCTAACATAACTACCCTAATAAGATGTCCCTAACACAGGAAGCTGTAGAGGAAGGCCCAGCAGAGCTCAAGCCACTTACAGCTCAATTTTTCCATAATCCTAAACTATTCTTGATTTGTTTTATTTTGTTGTTGTTGTTTGTTTAAAAATAGGCTTTGGCAGCCAGGAGCCAGTGGCTATAATCCTAGCCACCCAACAGGCTGAGATCTGAGGATCTCAGTGCAAAGCTAGTCTGGACAGAAAAATCCCAAAGACTCTATCTCCAATTAACCTGAAAATGACAAGACTTGAGTATCTGTCATTGAGTGTGGCTCAAGTGGTAGAGTGCTAGCCTGAGCCAGAAAGCCAAGTGCATTGTATACTGAATTGTGCACTTCAGGTAGGTGAATAGTATGATATGATATCTATGTAGCAACAAAAATTTAAAAAATACTGTTTACATTGTATATGCATTTTAAATGATCACATTTGGCATTCCCTTTTTTAAGGAAATCTTGTTAGTTTGTGGAAAAATAAATATCTTACCTTTACATCTCAAATTTGCCCACTTTATTAGAAATATGAATGTTCAAACTGGTTAAGACTCAGTACAAGAAAAATGAAAACATATTCCAATATATTAATAGAGGCCATCGATGTAAGTGGACTAACCTGTGATAGCATATTGAACAGAATTCCTCCATTTTAAGACTAAGCACCATCCTGTCACAGACACTACACTTTGCCTCTTCCTCCCAGTTACTGCTTATCTGGGGATAATAAGCTTCAGGAAACAGTTTAGTTCCTGTTTGCTTGGAATAGATAAACTTCAGAAAGAGCCTAGGTTTAGGCAATGGCTTAGTTGGTTTGAGTAGATAAACACAATGCACCTAGATTTGATCGTGTTATTTCCTGTTTGCTTGCTTGCAGCTGTAGATTAGAAAAAAAGGGAATTTCCAAAGCCTGGGTGAGAGGTATATTAAACTGACTTGGGTGGAAGGCAGCCTACCACATTTGGGTACACGACATCTGACTGTGGTGCCAGCTGGCTAATACTTTCCATTGGCTATATATTTTTTCTGAGTAGTGGTTCCTGGGAATTTTCCATTTCAAAACTCTCCAATTAAAAGGCAGAGGTCCCAAGCCTCTGTACTTACTAAGTTCATTCCATTAGATTTCACATTTACATCTCTGCTTTGATCTCAACCTACTGTGGCAAATTTCTAGACCCTGTTCCTGCTTGCTTGACACCTGTGTGAGACCCTCAAACTTAACATGTTAAAATAGAACTTTTTGCAAACATGTACTCTTAATTCTCTTCTACTTGCCTCTTTCCCATCTCAGTAAACACCTCCACCAACCAGTACTTCAGTAAATCCTGCCACCTTATCTCCCAAATACCTTAAAAATCTGTCTTTCTCCATCTGCATTGCCAGCACTCAACTCCTCCACCATTTCTTTAATTCATTCCTCTACTGGCCTAACCAATGTCTCCTGCCATATACCTCTCATATTGTTCCCTCTACAGAAAACAAGAGGACTTTTCAAATTATAAAATATCCTATATCATCAATATATTGTATTTTATAGTTTGTGAAACACATTAATGACACTTGTGAATCTTCTCCCTCAACTGAAGAATTAATTATTCTTGAAAAAATTAATTCTAGCCAGGCATGGGTCTGGTGCCAATAATCCTAGCTACTTAGGAGGTAGAGATTGGAAGGATTGTGGTTCAAGGCCAGCCCAGACAGGAAAGTTTGTGCAACTTCTCAACCAATAAAAAGCTGGATATGATGGCAGATCCTTGTCATCTCAGCTACTCAGGAGGTAGAGAAGGGGAAGATTATGTTCCTGGTCCAGCCTAGGCCGAAAAGTCTATGAGACTCCATCTCAACCAATAAAAAGCTGGGTACAGCGGCACATATCTATCATCCTAACTACATGGAAACATAAATAGAAAGAGCAAAGTGTAGGCAAAAAGTGAGACCCTATTTTTAAAAAATAACAAAAAAGGGCTTAAAACATCTAATGGCTTATATTACATTTAAAATACAATCTTGACTCCTTGATTCTCCAGAGACGCCTCTCTCCCTCCCTTTCCCTCTCTCTCTCTTCCCTGCCTCTTGCTTCTCCAATCTACCTGCTTGAGTTACATTCATGTTTACCTTTCTGCTCTTATGATATGCCCAAAGGGCCTTTGCACTTACTGATATCTCTGCCCTAGATCTTCTGAGAACTGGCTTATTGTGTTATTCAGATCTCTGTTCAAATCAAATATCATCTTCCTGAAGAGATATATGATGATCACTTTATCTCAGGTGTATTTCAAAAACAATTGTTCATTTCCTTTAGAGCATTATCACTAACCAAATGTATCATGTGTGTATGTGTGTGAGTGTGTGTGTGTGTGTGTGTGTGTGTGTGTGTGTGTGTGTGCCTGAACATGAGGCCTAGGTTTAGCTTTTTCTCCTCAAGGCTTAGCTTTTTCTCCTCAAGGCTGGTGCTTTACCACTTAATCAATTTCTCTACTTCTGGCCTTTTGAGTCTCATGGATTTTCTTGCCTGAGCTGGCTTGGAATCAGGATCCTCAGGTCTCAGTCTTCTGAGTAGCTAGATTACAGGTGTGAAAAAATTCACACCTGTGAAAAAATTCTGCTAGACAAAACTGATAGACATCTATCTACAATGAAGCATCAAAAAAGCCCGAAGTGGAGCTATGGAAAGTGGTAGACCATCAGCTTTGAGTGAAAAAACTAAGGGACAGTGCTCAGATTCTGAGGTAAAGCTCCAGTACCAGCACACACACACACACACACACACACACACACACACACACACAGTTTCTTGCATCTGCTCCAAGGCAAAGCATGATTGTTCACTGGCTTAAACCCATATAAGGACTTACCTGACAGAAACTTATACCCTCCTCTAATCCACCACCACAGCAGACTATAGATTAATATTACTTAATATTATAACCACACCCTGAATGACTGTCAATCCAGCTTTCTTGGGCACAATAACCAAGTTAGCACTGAAATTTATCCTTAGAAAGTGGCAATCAAACCTAACAAGCCATGATCTAACTTCACTCAGACACACTTGAAAACAAATTACAATGCCTTGTTATGGAACACTTTTCTAGGCTGATAAAGTAGCCTTTGTGTGATCAGAGAATGTTATGAGAATAATTATTTAACTGGCAGGTCACACTTAAATTCTTTTTCTTTTTCTTTTTTTTTTTTTTTTGTCAGTCATGGTGCTTGAACTCGGCCTGAGCACACTGTCCCTGCGCTCTTCAACTCAAGGTGAGTACTCTACCGCTTGAGCCACAGCACCACTTCCAGTTTTCTAGTGGTTTATTAGAGATAAGAGTCTCACAGACTTTCCTTCCCGGGCTGGTTTGAACTGTGATCCTCAGATCTCAGCCTCCTGAGTAGCTAGGATTATAGGCATGAGCCACTGGCACCCGACTTACATCTTTTTTTTCTTTTTGTGAACGTCCTAGGGTTTGAACTCAGGGCCTGGGCACTGCCTTGAGATTTTTGCTCAAGGCTAGCACTCTACCACTCGAGCCATAGCTTGGCTTCTGGCTTTTTGATTAATTGGAGGTAAGACTCTTATGGACTTTCCTGTCTGGGCTGGCTTTGGTCCTCCATCCTTATATCTCAGCCACCTGAGTAGCAAGAATTACAGGCGTCAGCCACTCGCACCCAGCCATGGTTGAATTTTGGTACAATCCTCATACCAGATGCAGGAGGTGAGACCTGTTAAACAGCATCTTAAGGTGACCCTCTTTCCCCCAGGTACAATGACCCCTAAGCAAATCCGAGTCCCTAAAGTTTTCTGTCTTCTGGGTTCCCCTGTATGCCCAGGTTTTGGTCTTCCGTTTTCCGCTCTTCCTGCTGTTGGGGGTCAGGAGTTGAGGGTCGGTGAGAAGCAGCTGCTGCTCAAAGCTCAGCAGTCCTGAACCTCAAATTCCCTGCCCTGGAAAACTCAGTGTCCAGCTCAGACCCCTGGAAGGACAACAGATGCGCTTGTGTTTTCCAGAGGGCCTGGAATATCTCATGTTCAAAGCAGGAAAGCATCCACAGTTAATATTTGGATGGGCCCACATGGCGCCTCTCTCACGGAGGCCAGCTGGGCCTGATCCCATGGCAGATGCGGCCCTTGCTGCGCACCTGTGGAGAGGGGCGTGGGCTGGGGGAGCGCAGGCTGCCTCTTGGTGCACTCCTTTGGCTTTCAGCTGAGTTTTACAAAGGGAGTGGTTCTGGAAGAAAAGCAGAGCCTGGAGTGCGGAGACTGGGGTGCTTTGAAATGTATCTGTTTCAGAGACCTCAGCAGAGCTAGCTGCCAAGGACAACACTGGCCTGTGGCTCATGCTCGCCCGCCCAGCCTACATGATGTGGAACAATGTGGATGTCGGCATTGCTCATCCAGCACAGCACACCACCAGGATGCTGCACTGCGGTCTGAGCCAGGTGCTCTGCCAGGCTCTGCCCTGCTGTGGGCAGCCCCAAAGCTGGTCAGAGCCTCTGGGAAATATGAGGGACACTGAGCAAGGAAACTGGCTGCATGCAGAGGAGGGAAGTGCCAAGGGCAGATTTTTTAGTGGTTGTACAGCAAGGCTTTGTTCCGTAGGTCAGGCTATGAGCACAATGCATTTTGATCAATGTCACCCTTTCCATTGTTCTCCCCCATCATTCCCATCCATACCCTCAAGTGGTGTGGCTCCATTATCACATATGTACATTCAATATAAGGACTCTATGTGCTGGGCAGACTTTGAAAGGGCAGGGAGAGGCTGTGAAAGGTGACTAGGGACAAAGAAGGGTCCAGGGAATGAGACACAGTTGTCCGAGTTAGCTATACATGAGGAACACAACAGAGCGCATGGGTGTATAAATGCATACATGTGAACATGGTGTGAAGACGTGTGTGTAATAATGCACATGAAAACAATTGTGTGAGAGGTGGGGACAATGCAAGTATGAGCACAAGTGTATGTGCACACAACCATGTTAGTGTGACTATGCATGTATATGTGTGAGTGCAAGTGTGCAAGTTTGTGGTTATATGCAAATGTGTGAGGTTGTGTCTGAAAATGACAAGTGTGAGAAAATCAACCTGCAAGTGTGCATGAGGCTATACGTGCATGTGAACATTGTAAATATGAGTGCGCAGGCATTGCACATCCACAAAATGAGACCATTGTATGGGCATGCAAGCTGTGGACAGGATTGTACCAGCATGTGAGTGTGTAAGCATGAGTGTATAAGCATGAGGGTACAACTGTGTGCATGTGCTAAGCATTCTGAGCATGAATGTGTGAGCACAAGAGTATGAGAAGTGAATTGCATGTGAGCACACATGTGTAAGCCATGTGCATTTGTGACCAGGTGCCAGCAAGTAAGTGTGCATGAGAGTGTAATAGCATTGGGTAAGCATGCAAATATGTCTGAGAAGTGTGTGTGTGCGTCTGTGTGTGTGTGTGTGTGTCCCTCAGAAGTTCCTGTTCTCACTTGGCATTTTTGCTCGAGGTTGGTCTTCTGCCACTTCAATCAGATCTCCACTTCTGGCTTTTTGGTAGTTAACTAGAGATGAGTCAAGACCCTCAGATCTCAGCCTCCTGAGTAGCTAGGATTACAGGTATGAGCTGCCAATGTCTGATAATCAAATGCTCTGTTATTTCCCAAGATAGATTCAGAAAGCAGAATTTTGGGTCACATTACAGGAGGGCACTAAGGCAGTTGTCAGTACACACATAAGTTACTTCTCAGAGAACACTAGCCTGATTTCCATGTTCAGCTGAGAATGCTACTCCCTGTAGTGCCCTGGCTAGCATGATTACTCATAGCAGCCCAACCCAATCTCTCCCATATATTCGAGAAGACAGTGGTGTGTCTGCTTGTCCATGGGCCTTCACGGCTGCAAGAATAATGAAACATCTCCAAGCTTCTTTGTTTTTGTTTTGTTTTCTTTGGCTTTCTGTGCCAGTACTAGGGTTTGAACTCAAGGCCTGGGCCCTGTCCCTGAGCTTTTTCACTCAGAGCTGGTGTTCTACCACCCGAGACCCAGCTCCATTTCTGGCTTTGTAATGGTTAACTAGAGATAGGAGTCTCAGACTTTCTGGCTCAGGCTGGCTCCAAAGTGTGGTCCTCAAATCTCAGTCTCCTGAGTAGCAAAGATTGCAGGTGTGAACCACCCTGCCCAGCTTTAGGCCTCTTTGTCTCACACTCCACACAGGTACAGCAGACCAGGGCTGTCCTGTGGAAATGAAGGCAGAAACTGGAGTTGGGGAACACACAGAATCCCTGGGATCTCTCTCAAAGACTTCCGTTGCTGGGAAGGGTGGGTATATGGAACCCCAACAGAGCCCTCATGTTTAGGCTTGTACAGGTCCCATAAATCCAGCGCCTTCCTCTACAGATGAGGAGACAGAAGGGTAAAAAGTGGCCATGAGTTGGGGCTGCAGTCTGGATTGGCCCTGTCCTCACACTGAGCCAGGTTTTCCATCCACCCTCATCAAAGATCAACGTTGGCCAGGAGCTTTGTGGCACTGAGTGGAAGTTAGGCATCCCTCATTAGGTAGGAAGAAAAATGACAGTCAGAACCAGTTCCAACATGGCAGGGGGAAAGTGACCCAGCTAAGGGTACTTATCTTGTTCCTCTCAGGCCTTAAAGGCCTTAGCACAGTGCTGTTGCTGGCTTTGGCCCAGCACATGTTCCCCTAGTATCCATCCAATCAAAATTCCTTTTCGTGCCTATGCGCAGAAATGGGGGATCCAATCACAGGTCAGCTTCCATTCTCAAGCACCAAAGTGAAGAAACTAATCAGGAGACTCCCCATAGCCAAGTCCACCCCTTGACCAAACAGAACAGGAGCACATCCTTAGAGGAAAGAATACAACCAACCCTATATATAGCAGGTCCAGACTGTGTTTTGTCCTGGGGGCCTCTTTTCGCACAGTGAATCCATTTCATTGTTGTTTGGCCTTCAGATAAGCCTGCTCTGCATTAAACATTTTCCTGCCCTTTAATTGGAGAGAAAAGAACCTGAATCCTAGATGCTATCCTGTTCTCATACAGTCTCACCGTAGGGGATACACCCCTCAGACCATTTAGACCTGCTCCTGGTCAGGCAGGAGTTCATCAGAATGACTCCTTACATTCTAGAACTTTCCCTTCCTGGGCTCAGGCAGCCAGCCTAGCCAGGGTCCTCTGTACTGTCTTGTTCAATCAGTTGAATCACAGGTGGGGTGTGTAAGAAGTCAGGTGTTGTTAGACCCATTCCTGGCCCATGATGCCTGCCTCTTATTTATCATGGTGATTTATATTCATAGTGCTTTCTTAGAAAATAGTTTTGCTTTCTGGGCTGGGAAGGTGGCTCAGTGGTAGAGCGCTTGCCTTGCATGCATGAGGCCCTGGGTTTGATTCCTCAGCACCACATTAGCAGAAAATGTCAGAAGTGGTGCTGTAGCTCAAGTGGTAGAGTGCTAGCCTTGAGCTGAAGAGCTGAGGGACAGCACCCAAGCCCCACGAATGACACAAAAAAGAAAGAAAGGAAGGAAGGAAGGAAGGAAGGAGGGAAGGAAGGATTTTTTTTTCCTCTTTTAACATTTCCACTTGGCCCTGTCTCCTTTCTTGGCCATCTCCAAGGACTGGGTAGGCTTGCTCAGTTCCCCCTCAACTTGAACTGCTAACCCAGCAACAATAATAGCAACACACAGAGTTGAGTTGCTTGAGGTATTTCTAACATTGAATTTTTTTTGTTTTGGTATGCAACATTTTTTAAATTTATTTTTTATTTTTTTATTTTTGTCGGTCGTGGGACTTGAACTCTGGGCCTGGGCGCTGTCCCTCAGCTCTTCAGCTCAAGGCGAGCACTCTACCACTTGAGCTACAGCGCCACTTCCGGTTTTCTGGTGTTTTATGGGAGA
This sequence comes from Dipodomys merriami, assembly GCF_024711535.1. Taxonomy (NCBI): domain Eukaryota; kingdom Metazoa; phylum Chordata; class Mammalia; order Rodentia; family Heteromyidae; genus Dipodomys; species Dipodomys merriami. Next base: position 72,243,038 of record NW_027206179.1, on the reverse strand, counting down.
TAGGAGTCTCACGGTCTCTCCTGCCTGGGCTGGCTTTGAACCGCGATCCTCAGATCTCAGCCTCCTGAATAGCTGGTGGCGTGAGCCACCAGCGCCCGGCTTGGTATGCAACATTTTGAAGTTTTCATTTTGTGGCATTTTTTTTTTTTTACTGGAGGAGGAACTAGCAGTTTATGGATCCTTGTGACAGCACAGGTTTCATAGCAGGTGCCTTAGAAACATTTTGTGCTTTATTTCTCTCAACCAACTTCACCCTGCTCATTTTGCTCACAAGGAAAGCAGGTCCTTCAGTTACTAAATGGAGACTGAAATTCTGACCAATGTTACCAATAGATCATGTGTACCTTCTAATGGGTTCTGTTAATTCTCCAAGTACCCTAGCCTCGATCTGACATTTAAAGTGATTAAGAGAACATTGGGAGTGTGGTTCAGTGGTAGAGCATTTACCTAGTATGCCTGAGGCTCTGGGTTTGATCCTCAGCACTGCAAGGAAAAGTGGCAAGAGATTGACCTAAGTGTGGTTGGTAGGCTTTTAGTTCCATAGTGTGAAATGAAACTGAATTGGTGGCCTGAAGAAGTCCCTATACTGAGACCATACGAGGTGAGCTATTTCTTAGGTTAGGTATAAAATAACCAAAGCCCAATGTAGGAGCAGATAGTATTGTGCTGCATGACCATGTTGTGCTTAATGATGGGCTTCATTTATGATGGTGATGATGGTCTCCTATGATAACAATGAGTTGATAAATTCCTTTCACAGTGATATTGTATTCGATGTGATGGCATCAGAGTAAGACACACTACACATGTTGAAATGATGCTGGAGTAGGCACGCCTACTTTGCTGCCAGTTGTATAAAAGTATTGTATATAGGTCTATGTACAGTATGCCATATTTAATGATGATCATAAATGACTAGGTACTGCTTTATGTATTTACTATATAGGCTTCCTATCATTATTTTAGAGTATATTGTACTTACAAAAATTAGAATGGGGGCTGGGAAGGTGGCTCAGTGGTAAAGTGCTTGCCTTGCATGCCTGAAGCCCTGGGTTCGATTCCTCAGCACCACATAAAACAAAAAAAGCCGGAAGTGGTGCTGTGGCTCAAGTGGTAGAGCGCTAGCCTTGAGCTGAAGAGCTGAGGGACAGCGCCCAGGCCCAGAGTTCAGGCTCCACTACCTGACCACCCCCCAAAAAAATTTAGAATGGCTAGGTGACTTACATCTGTAATCCTAACTGCTCAGGAGGCTGAAATCAGATGATCCTGTTTCAAAGCCAGCCTGCACAGAAAAAGTCTGAAAGACTCTAATTTCCAATTAACCACAAAAAAAACTGGAAGTAGAGCTGTGGTGCCATTTGAAAGAATGCTAGCTTGAGCAAGAAGAGGTCAAAGACAGCTCCCAGGCCTTGAGTTACACACACACACACACACACACACACACACACACACACACACCACATTAGAATATAGCCAGGGCTGGGAAGATTGCTCAAGTGGTAGAGTGCTAGCCTTGAGCTGAAGAGCTGAGGGACAGTGCCCAGGCCCAGAGTTCAGGCCCCCAAAAAAAGAATGTAGCCAGACACTAGTGGTGGTTCATACCTGTAATGCTAGCTATTCGGGAAGCTGAAACCACAGTTTGAAGCCAGCAAGAACCGATAAATCCTGAGACTCTTATCCCTATTTAACCAACAAAAGCAGAGGTGTGGCTTAAGTGGTAGAACATCAGCCTTGAGCAAAAAAAAAAAGCCAACCAAGAGCACAAGGCCCTGAGTTAAGCCCCAGTAATGGAAAAAAATCAACAACAACAACAAAAAACCCACCTGCTAAGCACGTTTCCTCATTGTGAAAGGACACAGTAAGGACTGTATGCTTATGCCACGGGCCGCTGAGGCTCTGCCACTCCTGACAGCCAGCTTCAGTCACAGTACCCTATTTGCAAGGCAAATACTCACCAATGGCTAATTGGAAGAACCATGGCCCTGGCCCAGCAAGGAAAATATACTGAATAAGCCATGTACTTCCACTGGGAAAGAAAACAAAACTGAGTTTAGTGACCTAAATTATATGCCTAGACCTACAAATGACCTAAGGTAGATAATTCTGCCTGCTATGACTCATGGAATATCTATAAAATGAAGTAGTAATCTTGTGCTAAGTCATCAACCTCTTTTACCTCTCAGGAAGCCAGAGGAACTTCCGGGGAGTTTTCTCAGCCCTTGAACTAACACTGATCCTTTCCCCAATGTACAAATCTTTGATTCTCCCCCCCCAGGAATACAGGAAAGGAAACTTTGTGACAGAAATTACCCTGAGCTACATGATTTAATTCTAACATTTAGTATCTACCAATTCATACACTCTTCTTGGTTAAAGATCTATAAAACTTAAAGGTCTTGGATGATTCAGTCCGTCAGTAACAAATAGCTGGGGTACAACTTACACCTTTAAGGAAGGGAGCTTCCGCCCAGGAAGAGAGCCTCATTCTCCATTCTTCTCACTTCCACTGGCTGTCTTCCACACAGCCTAACCAGAACTTCTGGTTATCATCAGCTGATTATAAGTGGCATTTAAGTGGAAGCCTACTGACCATTGTGTCATCTTGTAAAAGACGCAGAACCTAGAGAGGTGAAATGGGAAAAATCAAAGTCTCTCCGCTAGTAAATAACATAGACAGGAAGGAAGTCTAGACTCTCTGACCTCCAATCCTGTGCTCATGTTTATTTTATTTTTTTATTGTAAAGATGATGTATAGAGGGATCACAGTTACGTAAGTCAGGTAATAAGTAAGTACATTTCTTTTTGAAGAATGTCAACCCCTCTCTCATTTTCTCCCAGTTTTTCCCTCTCTGATCCTCCTCCCCCACGAGATTATTTTATGCCTTTAAAGCTAAAGACAATGGAGCTGGAGACCCAACTCTACTAAATAACTCATTTAGTTCACTTAGTCAATACATCGGCATTGAATACCAGGCTGGTGCCCTCATAGAAACAGAAAGAAACTTTGTAATGTTTGGGCCTTTTCTATTCAGCTGGATCTGCATCTGAATTAACACACACATATACACACAATTATGGTATTTATTTTTTCTTTTTTTTGGGGGGGGTCCGGTCGTGGGGCCTGAACTCTGGGCCTGGGCGCTGTCCCTCAGCTCTTCAGCTCAAGGCTAGCGCTCTTCCACTTGAGCCACAGTGCCACTTCCGGCTTTTTTTTGTTTTTGCTTATGTGGTGCTGAGGAATCGAACCCAGGGCCTCAGGCATGCAAGGCAAGCGCTCTACCACTGAGCCACTTTCCCAGCCCAATTATGGTATTTCTTGGTCCAAAGACTTCAAAATAATTACTCTGAAAAGGAGTTTACAAGGTTATGTGTATAATCCTAGCTACCCAGGAGGCTGAGACTGGGAGGCTATATGGTACAAGGTCAGCAAGACCTCATCTCAACAAACAAGCCAAGCACAGGAATACATGCTTGTCACCCCCCCTACACAAGAGGATCACTGCCTGAGGTTCACACAAGCAAAAAGTGCAAGACCCTAACTGCAAAATAATTAGGGCCATAAAAGGGCTAAAGGCGTAGCTCAAGTGATAGAGCATCTACCTAGCAAGTATAAGGCCCTGACTTCAAATCAAAATGGCTGTGTGGAGTTACAATGGGAAGCAATCAGGAAAAGAGTCAGAGTTGAGCACTCAGCACCTAGTCTTAAGTGGAATTTTGGAGGAGCAAAGGTCTATCAAGGAGAAACAGTTCATGTCAGTTGAAGACCACTGAATTCTCTTTCCTTGATTGCATTATACTAAAAACAGCACTGATCTGGGCTCTCTTAGTTTCTCCCCTGGCTGTTCGTGACAGAGGGTGAATCACTGTGATATTGCTCATTCTCTTTCTTCACTTATAAAACACGAATGACTATGTGCTCTGCCTGCCTGGCAAGGTTGTTATTAGAATTAATAATAGCGATATAGTTCCCACTGCTATTGGGATTGGCCCTTGCAACACTTTCGTAATCATCCTATGAGGCAGCTCAGGAAGTTACTATTGCCCTCAATTAAAGAGGAGAAACCCAAGTCAGGGAGAAGTGAAATAAAGGGCTGATTAGCACCCAGCTAGAAAGTTCTGGGTGTGGGAGGTGAGTCCTGGGGAGCATGCCCTCCCATGCTTCTCCCTAGGGAAAGCAGGCTCATCTTGCCTGTCTGATAGATTGAACCCCCTCTACAACTTACAGGGGTGTCATGGGTGCACAGGGTCACCAACGCTGGGGCGAGCTCTCCAGGCAACTCTTGAGTACTCAGAAGTATTTGAGCCGATCTTGGCAGATTTTCTAGGTACAGAAAGTAGGACAGGATGTTTTCAGTAAGAAGCTGGCTGGGCTCACTGGGGTGGGGGTGGGGGGTACTTGCCTGTTCACTCTGCTCCAGTAATTGTGCCCCGGGTGTCCTTTTTTTTTTTTTTTTTTTTTAAGATTCTGTGCTGGTACTGGGCCTTGAACTCAGGGCCTTGTGGCTCTTTCCTAGCTTTTTCACTCAAGGCTGGTGTTTATAACTTGAGCCACAACCTCACATGTAACTTTTTACTGGTTAATTGGAGATGAGTCTCAAGGACTTTTCTTCCTGGGCTGGTTTACAATGTTAATCCTCAGATTTCATCATCCTAAATAGCTAGGATTACAGGTATGAACTACTGACACAAGGTTAGGGTGTCTTTAACTTGGTGGGATGTGTAGTGAGCACAGTACATGTACATATTCATCAATTTGCTTACAAATCTATACATTTCAGGGGAAGCGACTATACTTACTGGATTACATAAAAACTACATGTACATACATCATGTTGTGTGTGTGTGTGTGTGTGTGTGTGTGTGTGAGAGAGAGAGAGAGAGAGAGAGAGAGAGAGAGAGAGAGAGAGAGAGAGAGAGAGCCTGAAGCAAAAATGACATCCTCACCTCCTCCTACATAATTTAAGATCTCCAAAGGTAGTCAACTGTGTTTTTGTTGTTGTTGGTTTTTTTTTTTGTGCTAATCCTAGGGCTTGAACTCAAGGCCTGGGTGCTGTCCCTGAGCTTTCATGTTCTACCATTTGAGCCACAACTTCACTTTCAGCCTTTTTTTTTAGTAGTTAATCAGAGCTAAGAGTCTTATGGACTATCCTGCCTGAGCTGACTTCAAATCATGGTCCTCAGATTTCAGCCTCCTGAGTACCTAGAATTACAGGCATGAGCACCAGCGCCTGGCTGCCAATTGTGTTTTATACATTGGTTGAGTATTCCTTGTCTGAAATGCTTGGGACAGAGGTGTTTCAGATTTTGGGTTTATTTTTCTTTCAGATTTTGGAATATTTGCATACACATAATGGGATATGTTGGAGACAGGAGTCTCAAAAACATGAAATTCATTTATGTTTCATATGTAACATGTATATAGTCCAAAGGTACTTTTGGTTTTTACTGGGCACCAAACTCAGGCTTGCCTTTTTCACTCAAGACTGTTCTCTGCCACTTGAACTACACGCCCGCTTCTGACTTTTTGCTAGTTAATTGGCTTTATCTTCCCAGAATAACTACAAACTTCATTCTCAGATCTCAGCCTCCTGAGTAGCTAGAATTACAAGTGAGAGCCACCAGCAGCACCCTTTCATTTTGACTGTGACTTCTCACATGAGGCTGGAGATTGAATTTTCCATTTGTAGTATTATGTCAGTATTCAAAATATTTTGGATTATAGAGCATATTGGATTTTGAATTTTCAACCTACATATTCTCTGTAAAGTGAAATGCTATTTTCAATCTGATATATCAACTACCTGACTCTCCACTCCGTCTGACCTAATGTGCTCACAGGATGAAGTGGTATCTTTCAAAGGATGATCAATGGCCCTGCACACAGGAAACCTGACTGTCAAGAACTGGAGGTTTGTTGTCCATCTTAGGCTCCTCTTCACGCTGGCTTCTGCCAGTCCTAACCTCCTAACAAGCTCCAGCCCACTGGATATAGTGTGTTCCATCTGGTACTTCATCTCCCCTCTCCTTCACAGGCAGGAGATGTTTTCCCGAAAATAGAAATATGGTGGTTGAAAATGAGAATGGCCTGGTGTGTAATGATAAATATTTAAAAATAAATGATATAGAGGATTTCATCTCGAAAAAAAGTAGAAATATGCTCCTTTCACACCGTCCTTAAGCCTTTCTATGACCTTCCTGTCTCCATCACAGAAGGAGCAAATCTAGGCTTTCAGAATGGCCAAGAAGGGCCTCAATGCCTGGCTTCCCTGTCTCCCATTGTAGTTAGGCTGCACATGGGTTTATAACT